>NC_071403.1:10887500-11512500 GCF_017976375.1 Cuculus canorus
GTTTACTATAGCCATCTGTCTGTTGTTTCTCATAGCGATCATTCTTTTTTTCCCTGCCTAAGTGGGTCACTTGTATCATCATCTTCATCCCTTGCTGCGCTTGTTTGATCTGGTCTGTCCATGCACACTGTTTCTTAGCACTGAACATTTGCTGCATTTCAGCAACAGAGTTATAGTACTCTACATATCTGCACATATACTGTAGCATATTGCTAAACGATGCAACATTTCAAGAGGCATTGCTTATTTTACCATCTCAAACACAAATATTATGGTCGTCACCCCTTTCTTTATTGCTGGGAACTATTTATGCAAGACTGACAACAGAATTGTAACGCATTACAAAGAAAGGAATTTTACACAATTTTCAGTTTCTGCTTCCCCCCTCACCCCCTTTTGATACTATTTTCTGAGTTGTTGCTACAGATTTTTTTCTTATAATTTGCAAAGGCTCCGTTGCAGCTACATTAAGTCCCATTATGGCAGAAAAATCATTAGTTAAGACAAATCTTTCTCATACATTTATTTGTTGCAGCTTCTTCATTACAACCTGAGGTCAGCAGACTGAACAAGTGGATCACATTATCCACTTACAAACCTTTTTATTTTTCAAGCTCTTATACTTAATTTATTGTCATACTCCCCTATGAAATAGGCACATTAATTAAGTATGATTATGCTCATTTTTCTAATTAGGTATTGAGTTGCAGCAATGTTAAATATCTTCCAGAAGATTACACAGTGAATCAAAAGCAGGAATTCTTACCCTTCTCCAGTGCTTGACTACAAGCTCATGGGTAGTTGGGAACTCACCTACAAATTCATGGGGAGTTGATTTGATTTTTCTTTATAAGGAACTTATTTATTCATCCAGATTAAAAGGCTAAAACTATCACGATTAGCACCTCCTTAGTGTCAAGACATTCTTAGTCATGTGATGCAGAACCTCTAGGGGACTATCCCACTCTTGCTGTCATCTAAACTATTTGTCCTGTCCATTCCCAAAGAAAAGATGTACCAAAAAGTTCTCCCTCTGCATATGCAAAATATTGAGAAGTTGAAACATATGTACAAATTATTATGCAAAATCCATTACTTTATTTCTATAATTATCAAATTAGTCTTTTTTTTTCTTTTTTAGCATAATTCTAGAAATAAATTTTCTTTCTTAGCATAATTCTAGAAATAAATACTAAAACGATGGAAACAGATAGAGGAATCCATTCACAGAAGCATAGTTTAAGAATGAGACTATCTTCACTGACCATAGGGTCAGAGATAAAATTAGCATAATTGCAGAACAGTCAGTGGAGCTTCCACAAACGTGAATAACAGTGAAAAGGTCAGGTACATTATTTATAAATTATTTTCCCCTGGCCCTGAATAAAAAGATAATAATCATAAAGGGCTCATTTTTTATCTTCATTCAATCATATCAGTTAAAATATCAGTTCACAAAGCTCCTAAAATTCCATTTGGATCCAATGGAAAATAGCAAGCACTGCTTGGTTTCTTGGACTTTGAATCCCTGGTTTTTATTATCCCACTAGTAGGTCTTGATGCCAACCTGCAATCCAGACTTGAGCTTTATAGGGAAACTCTTCATTGTTCTTACATTGCTGAATTCTGGGAGGCTGTGGCCTGACTCACACATCAGCCATACGTATCACAAAGATGAGTATACTAAACTTTCTTTTTCAATAATAATAAAAAGACTTTATCTAATATCTCAGTAAAATGTAGACATGATAAATCATTTTTCATGAAGAAATGACCATCCTTTTTTCTTCAGTTCTGTTTTCTTTTTAAACTAATTTATCTATTAGCCATTCTCCAAAGAAATGAACTATTTGGAAAAAAAAAGTATTGAGATGGATTCAAATTTGTTACATCAGATACTTTGAATGACTCCAAAGAGAGATGAGTGACTGAGTCACAAACCTGAGTTCAAGAGCCAAATTCAAAGTCAGGTTCTCATTTCTTAAGTCATAGCATAGACAAATTATTCCAGTTATGCCTGTGAAAGATACAATAAATCATGAAACAAACTCAAGTTTGATAGCATTATCAGTCACACTTCCATTGAGACATCAGCTTCCTTTATTAAGCCACACCAGTCAGTGTGGTGGGACTGCTGCCACACAGCTCTTGCCACTGGGTGCCTATGTCCCGGTGTGCAAAGAAGGGAAGTGTTTACTTCTGCTGCTCATTAGCTGTCTTGAAAGAACTATGAAAAAGACGACAGGAGTTTGGTGCTAGGGCATTCAGAGAACTCAACTCCACGTGTTTTGACACTACTATGCTGTTGCAAAGCTTGTAATGGTCTTTGTTTCTTAAGGCGTAAACCACAGACACCCCAAATTCTCTGTTCAGACTAGATTTCTTATTTTTATCATCAATCTTTAATATTGAAATGTTATTCATAATATTATTCTCATGTCAGAGTTTGGATGAAATGAAACTATTCCTTAGGATATTACGTATGTGGAGTCAATGGATGAGATGGGCAATGGGTGGGGAAGAGTTTCTGCTAATGATACCACCTTTCTTCCATTCAGACAAATGTACACTGAGGAACTGTTCCCCCATTAGCAAAATCGAAAGTGTTTCAAAAATAAGAAAAGGTTTATTTAAACACTCTTAACAATGACAACTTTGACCTTATGGGTATTAGTATGTCTTCAAAACTTCTCTCTTCTCAAAAAGCTTACATGTAATTTAGGTATAATCACCTCACTGAGACTCACCATCAGGCAGTAGCACTTTACAGCAGCAAGAAAACTTACTGATCATTCTAATTAAGTTACCCAATAATGCTAACAATTAGTGATTTAGGTGACTGCTGTATGATAACTGACTTTTTTTTTCTCATAAAACTATGAGATGTGCAGATGTATGGATAGAGCAGACACAGGTTAAGCAGGTCTCATATTGGTTAATAAAATCTGAAAATAATTAGAAAAAATATTCTGTATGCCAGATTTCTTTTGGCATAAATGTGCAGAGAAATTATGCTGTGCAGTTAGTGCCAAGCTGGATAGCTTTGTAAGTTAATTCCAAAATGAGGTATAGAGTTTATGACAACCATCTGCTGAGATCTCTTCCCCATCCTGCCTGAGTGAAATTAAAATATTGATCAAAACAGTTTCTTTGTGATACTGGAAAATAGTAGAGTTTTTACGTACACTTCTATATCACAATATCTACCTCCTTTTTTTTAAATTGTAGATAATAAAACGAGAGTTTGCTACATGTAAGATCCTCTGTCTTTCTTATTCAGCGTTTGTGAAAGCTATAGACATCAAAACTGAGAGTAAGACAGAGTTAGTTCTAAAGCTGTATCCACAATTTTTTCTGCTCATATTTATGTGATCTTGAAAGCAAGAAAACTTCATGAGTTTCATATACTTTTTTTCCCAAAGTTCACCAGAGCACAGACTTTTGTGCTGGCAACCATTCACAGCAGGCTTCAGCTTGATCTCTGAACACCAGGGTCTACCTTCACTGTAGTGCCTTGAGGGCTCTGTCTAGTTTGTATCAGCCTACACCCAACACACACTTAGAGCATCAGGTAACTCACAAAATATACCTGTCGGCATTAGTCTCTTTAAACTGCAAATAAACAGCAACACAGAACACTGCACGTGAAGCAACAGCTTCCCTATTGATGTTTCTGCACTGGCAGTCTGGGATCAGCTTTGCCTAAGAGTTCACAACCACATTTTGTCATTTCCCAGGAGCGGTTGTTAATCATCAATCCGTACACCAGAAGATGAGCAGAACAATATGGAGGAGACACATCCCTCTCTTTCTGTTGCACTAATACAATGTGCAGGTAAGAATTTAATATCCCCTAAGCTGAGGACCACTCTCTGAATATGTGTTTTGATCTCAGTAGTAAAATTAACCCAAAAGTTAATTCTCCACCTTGATAGTTACAGTTTATTAAAATTACTTTGAAACAACAATTCCTGTACTATGGCTTATGCTTTCAGGAGTTAATATTTACATCAACAATGAGCCCATAGTGGGACAAACACACTCTACCAATACTCCAGACTTCATGGTCTTGCTACAGCTTCCTTTTCTCATTGGGGAAGATTTCCAGTTTCTCTAAGCTTGAAATATAGCAAGTAGAATAATGAAATACTTATCTATACAACACTCTTAGCTTCTCTATAAGCAACTGGAGGTGAAGATCGCCAAACCTAACAGGTTTACAGAATACAAGCATTATTTAGTATTAGTCACACTAAACTAAGAAAAGAGAAGTTAGATTTCCTTTCATTTTCTCTGAATAGTTTAACAAATATGGATATGTTCAATCAATTACAATTTATTTAAGAGTTACCAGAGAATAAAGGGTGGAGGAACAGTTACTCACTGACACAAAGAACTCCATATCCTTACAGGTCATTCTTACAATTACTTGATTCCATTATCCCTAAGGGACTCCACACCTGCCAGAAATGTTTTAACAAACTCATAAATAAAAATAAAATAAAAAAAAGGTGATTTCTGTATGTTCTCTGTAGTCTTAAAAGGTAGATATCGGAATTTTACAGAAGTCTACAATTGTTAAAACAAATATATATTCAATAAATTACAATATTTAATCACAAAAGTAAAAACACGGTGCTAATGCATTCAGGAAAATCTGCAGACAAAAGCTCTATATTAAGTAAATGGCAGCTTTGTTTAATTTCTACATGAATTTTCAATTACAACAGAAAGACAGGAAACATATTGGCCTATATTCCCATCCATTTTCTTTGATTTCCTGCAATACTCTGAAAATACATGCTGATACTAATTTTAATATGTCCATAGACAGGGTTGAAGAAATGGCTTTTTTTTGATGTAATACTGCTCAGTGTACACTGTGTACTAAAAACCATTGCTTGTAGGACCATCGCTTTATCAGCTACAGATGTTTGAGTCTGTACAGTAAATGGGAAAGGAAAACATGGGATAGACAGATCAGTTGAACTGGACAAGTCAGCTATGCTAACTCTTGTTCTTAAAGGGTTTCATTTTCCAAATTTAACCTGGAACTTAACTTATTGTCATGCAGCAACTCTGAACTGCAATCAAAGTCAAAGAGACCCTTGCTACAATGAAAGGAGTTTTCTCAAAACACTTGATGTTGAACTCTCTGGTCAACGAGGTTAAAAGTACTGCAGATAAGTGCTCCCCAGGAGTGAAAACATTGATATACCAAAATATTTTGAACAGCTGAATATAACGTGACATTTAAAAAGCCAGAAAAGCTTTAGGAATCGTCAAAAAAGGTACTGAGAGCACAACAGCTCATTTTACCCCTTACGTAAAATCCTGTGTTCCAAGCAGAATTCTGGTCTACTCATCTCAGGATGGGTGTAATGGAATTACACGGAGGGTGGGTAACTATATAACAGAGGGTGTAATGGAGAGATGGTAGAAAGGAAGGTAACCAAAATAAAACAGGAGATAGAGCTGCGATCTTATGAGGTGAGACTTCAAACACCTCGCCTCTACTGTTTAGAGAGGTGAATGCTAACGGAATCACAGAATGGCTGAGCTTGGACAGACCTCTGGAGAGCATCTGGTCCAGCCCCACGCTCACACGGGGCCATCTAGAGCTGGTTGCTCAGGACAGTGTCCAGATGGCTTTTGAATATCTTCAAGGATGGAAGACTCCACAACCTCTCTGGGCAACCTATGCCAGCGCTCAGTCACTCTCCCAGTGAAAAAGTCTTTTTTTTAGTTCAGATGGCAACTCCTGTGTTTCAGTCTGTGCCACTGCCTCTGGTCCTGTCACTGAGTGCCACTGAAAAGAGCTTGCCTCTATCTTCTTTGCACCCTCCTTTCAGGTATTTATGTGTATTGATGAAATTCCTCTGAGCTTTCTCTCCTCCAGGCTGAGCAGTATCAAAGAACAATCCATTGAACTAGCAGAAGCAAGATTTAAAGAGGTGAAAGAAAATATTTTATACAATAGATAGAGAACTCCTATAACTTGTTTTCACAGACACATGCAGAGGCATGTGGTATCACCAAATTAAAAATGGGATAAGACCATAATCAGTTGCTACAATTTGGTCTCTACTACAATCCAGACTGGCTTATTTCTTTCAAGAAACAGAAGAAAGTTCAAACAAGTACAGCTTGTAATTGAAGATAGCAATATTTTTTAACTTAAATTTCTTTTGTTATTTAAATGCAACAACGTTTGCACAAGCTACAGCCAAAAACAATAAAACAAATCTAATATCTCTAATTTTGATTTTTCCATATATTATTTATAATGGCCCTTTTACAAGGCACGCAGATTGTTTTCACAAGAACAAGTCAGCATTGACAGGGGGATACAGATTATCTGTATCATTGCCTTATTATTCTCTGCCATCTCTAAATCCCACAAAGTTATAATTAGCATGTCAGTTTCCATGCTGAGTGTTTTCCTATTGAAGGCATTATTCAAATCAAAAAAAAAATCAAACTAATTAAAATCAGGAAAAACTCTAGGTTTCTATGAGGCTTTCCTTCTCGAGCACTGGTATGCTGCTATCATGCCTTCAGAAGTTTCCATTTCAACCACTACGCTTTATCCTTCAAAGGCTTTTCTGCTATTTCCCTTGAGTTTTTGCAATTAGTACAGAACTTGGCAGCTAGAATGCTTCGGAGAGGCAGGCTTCTGAACACTGATGCGCTCTAACAACCACTACAGCAGTGAGGAGCTAAAAAAAAAAAGAAAATGCAAAATGCCACATTTAAGCAATTTTCCTGTACAAACTATAGTTAAATTTGCAGTAGCCCTGAACAAAAAAAAAAAAAACAAAAACAATTTAGTGTGTTTGTTTTTTCTTTTCAATGAAAAATTACGTGCGTATAGCTAAAACAAACATTTCCATTTTAAATTGCCTCGCACAGTTTGCTTGCAGAGACAATGTTCATAAGGATATGAGTACCTGGCTAACCTTAGGCAGGTTAATTGCTGAAATTCTGTCTTGTGTAGTTCCACCTCTTCATACACCTTCAAGTATTGTCATAAGTATAACTATACAGCACATCCAGCCAACAAATCATTAAGTAAATCATATTTTCCTTCATCAATCTTCAAAAACTAAAAAAGTAAATATCAGCTGAACGTTGATCCCTCACTTTTGAGGATGATAAATCAACAATCCAAAATCCTTAATTAAAGCGTGCTGATTCCCAATTTGGATTTTGCATGAAGGGTTTGAGGAACTTAAAACTTTAAGCAAATCTTGAGAGCTGGGAAACCTGAAATAAAAACATGAATGAAAATATTTCTCTCAGTTCAGAGAGAGTGACAAAAGTGTGGCTCAGCTGCTTTCAAATTATTTGACAGTGCAAAAGGAATACTCTAGAGAATTACTATTTTTTTAATATTGCCTTACTCAATAAATCCCAAGTGGGTCTGACAGAAAAGTCACAGCATAAATGATAGAAAATGAAAATTTCATTATGACATAGAAATTTTTCGTTTGGGAAACATTTTCAAGTTTTTTCATTCCCTGCTGGCTGGAGAGAATTGTTATCAGAAACCTCTTATGATACTATCTATTGTTAATGGTTTTAATATGTCAAACAGTAAAAACTGTGAAAGCAATCAAGCCACTGACATTTTCTTTCCTTTTTCACTACCTTTTTTATCTGATTAAAACATAAATAGAGATACCTAAGCCACCCAGAAAGTATAAAACAGGCTTTTATCTCTATTTTTTGTGAGCTTGCTTATTTCCTAATTGTTTTGGCTGTCATTTTTGCACAATAATGTCCCTTTGCTGTATGCTGAACTTCTAATAGGATTGATAGATTGCCTTCTTCTGGTTTGCTGCAGGGCTTAATTTTTCTATATGAGGCTCCTGATGCCGACTCGACTCAGCCTGGTCATGTTCAGATTGCCGATAAAAGAACCTGCTAAAAAAACGTTCATTCAGAAAGTGGAACAATTAGAACTGGTGAAACTAGCAGAGCTCTCTCAGGCATCCAGGAGAGCTCCTTTCCACCAGCTGAGGTCTCCTAGTACCCCTTGCACCCATCTGAGAATGAAAGTGGCTGTGGATTTACGTGCTAGTTCCTGGGACTATTTTGCAAACCTGTTTTTTTGTGAGTGACAAATGGATGATATATGGGGTTATAAATAGTCACTATGAAAACCTCTGTATCACTGAAAAGCTCTTCCTATGCCTATTTGTCACACGCTGGCAGATTTAGGTCAAATGAACTGCCCCCAGACTGCGATCACCTGTTCTGAACTGAAGCCCAAGTTTGTTTGATTTTGCGCCCGTGTGGAGCGAGTCAGTGAGGGTAACTGTGGTCATACACAGCTTCAGAAAGGTTTTAGGGTATTTTGGCAAGGAGGTGCAAGAAAGTTCAGGTAAATTAATTAAGAAGGCATGGAAAATGTCTGGATGCAGAATTGTAATCAGCTCATTTATTCCTGATTTAGAAGCAATCCATAGGGGAACTTTGCTCTGTATTAGTAATTGATTCATCTCTATCTCCTTCGCCAAATGTTCCTCTGCAGTCAATATTTGAGCTTCCTGGATGAAAATCATTATACCATTATAATTAGTAGACTCAGCTACATAATATTACAAAGGCAATACGCTCTACTCACAATACAATCTAAGCAAATGAATGAGATATCTTAGGGTTTTAATTTCTTCAAGTCCCCCCCCACCTCCCAGTGACTTCTGTTGTCTTGTTTTATTTGTATGATGTGAAATATCAGGGTCACACATTACTGGAAGGCAACTCAGCTTTATGTTTATTTGCACTCAGGTCACAGACCCAGGGAGTATCTGAGAAGTCACTTGTCAACAAATTAAACAGTACCTTGAAGCAAATAGCATAATGACTAAGCACTGAATATATTCTGAATGTGTTTCATGTATCAGACACCACACTTTTTCAGACACATTCTTTGCCTGGTTCTGTGTCCAACTATATTAAAAAATCTGGCTCCATACCTCAGCTCACATGAGTCTGCAAAGATCTTTTGAGATCAAGAAGCAAGTTTTCCAAGCAAGGTTTTCACCAGCCGAAGCACTAACCTCATGGCTGCATCACACCTGAATGAAATCTTCAGCCTAAAATAGGACATATAAACACCTCTGTTGCCTTTGTTTATAAATAACACTTTCTTGGCAAGTCCTGCTAAACCTGCTTATGTCAGTGGCCCAACTGACTTTCAAGTCTGTAGCTACTGGAGCAAAAACCCAAACTGGGTCATGAATTTTCAGGGCATACTACCCATAAATCAAAATTTTGGAAAATTATTTAAGTCATGATGAAAGAGGAAGATACTCCTATATTAATGCAGGCTGTACTAGTACACTTCACTTAATCAGGACACAGATAATTAGGAAATCTGGTTAATTGGGATGTTTCCTAGGGAGCTGAATTAAACCAAATGAGTTTTGACTGGCAAGGGACAATGGTTAATTGGGATGATAATTCCATTTAATTGGCATGCCTGCAGGCAGTTAAGTGGTCTGGAGGCTCAGAGGCCAATAACAGCCTTTCTTTCCTCAACAGACCTGCGCCCATCCAAAATCAGTAAAGCAAAACGGTTTTAATGCCCCCATGTAAACATTGAGCACATGAGGTCACCATCATAAGACTTTCAAGGAACTTAGTGGTGCTAAATTTTTCAAAATATGTTTCATCTCAGAGTAAGGAAATAAGTGACCAAGATTTTTCCCTAGTGGTGGAATATTTTACTGCTGAAGTTTCTCTCGGCCATCAGATTCCAATATTGGATTTTCTTTTTTTTTTAAACAAAGAAGAAACCTAGTACTTCTAGTATGAAATTGCATTTGCAATCCACAGTCATCTTACCTTGACATAATAAAAAGTAATCTTTATTCCTTCTAGCAGAAGATACATAAGACTTGGTTGAGCAGCCTGATCTAGTGGGAGGTGCCCCTGCCCACGGAAAGGGGGTTGGAATTAGATGATCTTCAGTTTCCCTTCCAAATCAAACCATTCTATGATTCTGTAATTCCTTTGCTCTCCACGGAGTTTCACTGAACTAAATCCAGCTTTGCCGTCTTCCTTCTAAAACTTCACCATGAAAGCCCCAAGGTAACACTCCCACATACTTGTCCTCCACCGTTCCCCAACACAGTGGCTGCATTGCTTCAGATCCCTCCCAGACTATCAGCTCCCTCTCTCTTCCTACCCAGCTTGCTTCAATACTGCAAGAGTGCCTCCAAGTGCCTTGACTATTTGGGTCATAAGAAAGGATGAAAAAATTCACTACCACTACATGATACAGTTTGAGAGAGCTAAAATTCACAAACAGGAATGTTTATGTCAAAAAGTTGAAGTTTTGCTCTCCTTGATGAAGATACTATTATGAGGTTCCTCTTGACCAAGAAACCAGTTTTCATACAGCTTAAAGACATCTTAAAGCCTGTAGTCTCCAATTTGTTTGAAACTGTTTGATTTAAAATTTTCTGAGACATAGATGCCATAGCTGCATTAGCCTCATTTCTTTAAGGAAACAAGTGAAAAATATGTTTCATATTATTTTTTACCCTTACTATATCATAGCAGAATGCTTCACTTAAAATTAACAAAAAACAAACCAACAATTAAAAAAGAAGATGAAGACTTAGTGGTAAGGTAGGAATGCTTTCACATAAACTCCATCTAGTCCTGGAAGTTATAAACTAACAATGGAAAGTCAGAGATGAAAATGGTAAAGCAATCACCATGCTTCTGAAAATTAATACACAATAACATATATTTGTCACACTAAAGAAAATAATGAAATTATTAAGAGTAAACATTCAATGTTAGAATCCAGTTAAAAAGACAATTGTTACCTCTTATTTGATTTACTAATAACCTGCTGCTGATACACAATTTTAAAACATCAACAACCATAAACATCCTTGCACATGAAGGGTAATACTATTTTTACAATATTAATTTATTTAGGCCATTTGTAATTTGGACAACCATCATCTAGAAGATGTTTCCTACATTCCTTTGGTAAGACAATTTAAGCTAATGCATTGGTAAGCTGCTGTCAGGCTCTGCCAGTTTTAAGATGTAGGGAAGGGTTTACGCTTGTTTTCCTATAAAGTACCTTATTTCTTTGCAGAGATTTTTTAGGGAAGGGAAGAAATAGTCACCTGTTCCCAAACCCAGTCACATGAACTTCATGAAAATGAAATGTCATTAGAAGCACTCTCAGGAATCTTTGGAGGATATAATCTCCAAATCATGCTCTTTCACTGGAAAAGAGACTGTTCAGTTGCTCACTAATTTATATTTATGGCCTTATAATGTATAAATTTAAATAGCTATTTTAGAAAAGGAGAATATACCTAAGCAAACTCTATTAAAGTAATGAGACAAAAAGGGTGCTTTTTATTAATATGAATGCTTTATGACAATATCAGGCTAAATCTTTTCTAACTTAACCTTGAAGAATTTTTTTTTTTCTGATTTTAATTCGACTTGTACCTCTCCGCTAAAATATCTCAGTGCTAAAATATCTCAAGCCTGGCAAGGGATCTTGTCTTCATCTGCAGATCTGCTCTTTGTAACGTTAACTACTTCTCTGTGCACAATATGTACTCTTAAAAGCATGAAGAAATTATTGTAGTAGAATCCTAACTTCTGGGCTGTTTATCAGTGCTATGCCGTCTCTCCATGGCACCGTGTAGTTACCTTTATCTCTTATTCATACACATAAACCTGGAAATCCTTTCCTACTATACAGAACCCACAGTTAAGATCCAACACAAAAGCAAGACTTGCATTTCCTGGGACATAATCCTGGGGTCTCACTCT
This sequence comes from Cuculus canorus, assembly GCF_017976375.1. Taxonomy (NCBI): domain Eukaryota; kingdom Metazoa; phylum Chordata; class Aves; order Cuculiformes; family Cuculidae; genus Cuculus; species Cuculus canorus. The sequence goes on from NC_071403.1 coordinate 10,899,321, forward strand.
GTTAACGCTATTACCAGAGGAAATTGTACTCAGTGGAACCTCACATTCATCCATTGCAACAAAAATCTTGGTATGGCCCCAGGTCAAAACATAATTATTTATTATCTTTCTTGTCCAGTTTAAATTATTCCCCACAAACTACACATATTACCAAGTAGCTTTAAACTGCATTACACTGCTTGAAATTGCATAATTTTCTTACTATTTTTCCCAGGCTCAACAAAAAAGTCAGAGTTACCCTTCCAAAAATGAGTCTAGTTTGAAAAGCCTTTCAAATCTTTTTTTCATCAAAGAAATGCAAAAGACCCATAAGGAAGACCGAAGTAAGAATAAATGTATATGAAAACGCAACATAGATAATCGGTGGACTTCTGAAAAGACCTTGCAGTCCAGCTGATATTCCTGGCGGGAGAAGGAATCCCAACTGGAGCAGTCCAAGGAGATTGACAAAGAACGCCACACTAATTAACACAGAGGTTCATCTCTCCTTCTCCAAAACCAAGTAAACAGCAACATTGTTAGGGCTCTTTCTGCGGATAAGGACTCATTGTCATTTTCTTGATTATCTACCTAAGTATTCCCAAATTACACCAGCTTTATTGTTGCAGACCCATTCGGAACCAAGAATCTCTCGCAACTATATCATGCTATGTTCTCCTTTCCTTGGAGCAAGTATAAGCTCCCTTATCTTTCATCCATCCATTGCAGTGCAAGCTCGTTCCAACACTCTCTTTCGACATTGAAAGCATTCATGCTCCACCTTTGTTTTAAACTTTTAGCATTAGTGTTTTGAGATTTTATTTTCTACTATTTTGGTGGCTAGAATTGAAAAACTAAATCCTATTATAAGATAGATGTTATTATAAAACCATCAGCTTGCATAAGTAAGAACTTCTGTTGTGGATCATCAAAGTCATAGATCTCCAAATTACGAAAATACGTGACTGAGAGAAGAAAGCCACAGGCTCAGCTCCTCAATACATGGATTGCATATAGAGCCTATGCTTAAGTGTCATCACAGAAAAAAAATGCAGAAACAGCCCTGGGAACAGAGACCCTAAGCCAGGAATTCCTTCCGTTGAAGTGTGCCATTTTTTACCAGGCTAGAGCTTCAACATAACTTTGGCATAAAGTTATGCCCTCTCAGATCTTGCTTTCAGTTATAGTGCTGTCCAGTTTGAACAATACAGAACGGGAACAGCTTAAATTGCAGTCTTTCCTGCAGGATGGTGGCTACAACTGGGCACAAAAAGCTACTAGTTCTGAGAGCCTCAAATTCTGCCTTCCAACTTACGAATTTTCCATCACTGTGGAAGAAATTATCTAGTCTATCTCATTGGCTAAATCAGCCAAAATGATGGCATCTTATTTCACACCATCCTCCTACAACTACACACATATCAGATTCACCATTACTGTTTCCTGGGGCAAATTTTGGCCATGCACTTGGTGATTAATTTTTAAAATTATTTTTCTGTCTTTATCCTGCAGAGATAACTGCACTGATGTTTTTTAAGTGCCTAATTATAAGTACTTAGTTTTATGTAGGTATGCTCAGATTATCAACAGATCCACTCTGGAGTGGGTAGTTGATGATGAATTGACTCAGAAGAATTAGCGGGTTTGCAGTGGCTTAGTCTGGAGGCTCTTCATATTTTTGCTCAGGAGCACAAAATACTGTGAAGAGCCCACAGTAATTCATGAGACTTTGTGTCTTGTAGGAGCCACCAATGCATTTGGGTGTGTGCAGCTCTGCATATAAATGTAAGCCCAGGAGGCTAACGGAGTTTTTCAATAAATAAATATTTTCAGCTGAGCTTTTGTGGGTTTTCTACTGTTGGACAATAATTAGTAGTTCCTTACCCAAGTCTTCTAGTAATACTGTTTAAACTGCAAGAGGAATACATGCTAATTTTTGATTGATTAACACATTATGAGATGAACTGCTGAAAAAAGGCACTAGCATTGTGGTGAATAAAATTCAAATTTATTTCCTAATTCCCATCAGCTACAAAGTACACGTATACATGACTAACTTTGGTCTCCCTGAAAGCTTTGTTAAGGAGTAAACCAATTTTATTTCAGATTAAGTACTCTGTGACTACACCACAGAATTTTCTTTAGAGTAAAACTGGTCTGATTTCATTTAATATAGATAGCTATGGAAAGAAATGAAGAAATGTGATTCAGTGCCTTTTTCACAGAGTCATCTGATATTTTCTATTGTGCCTTTGGATCTTTCCTGCCAGCTGTGCTTATTCCTACCTTTTCACCATGCCTGCTGTTCTAACCCTCCCCTTAAACACCTGACCACCCTCAAGAAAATCTGGTGACCGCTGTGTGTGTTTTTGTGCTTTTCTTTTGGGTTGTTTTCTTTATTTAAGTTGAAAATTTTACAGTTAGAGCCACTTATTTCTCAACCAACAGCCTTCTCATTACAGTGGCCTTCTCATTACATCTTTGCAGGTATTGCAACATTTTTAACAGTATTTTTAATAACAAGGAACAAAAAATTATATGGGATGCTAGAACCTAGTTGGTCTGTCAATCTCAATGAAATTAAAGCTATTAATATTCCATCAAAAATGTGAGCATGATGCAATAATTAATCAAATTTTCTTTGAGAGAAATAACATGCAATGCTTAATATACTAATGGCATGTGTAATTTTTATGTGGAGCTTACCAGTTTTTGCATATGCCCTTCTATGAAATGCTTCCATCACATTTAAAATGAAAAATATAAAAATAAATGATATAAACAAGCATTGCTTTTTTCATAGACAGTGGAATTGATTTTTCATAACTAAAAGAATTACAAATATATACGCTATAATTGATTTAAAAACTACTTTTCCTAACAATTTAAACAAAATGTAAGGCAACTTAATTTTTCCTACAAGCTGCAGCCACAGATAGTAGCTTCATACTTCTATACACCTTTGTAAAACAAATAAGATAAAACTAATATTCTGTATTCTCCTTGGTTTTCCTTTCACTTTCAGAATCTGTTATTTTTATTTTCTCCTTTCTTTTAGGCCTTATATGTGGTACCATCTCAAGATGGGAGAGATGGGGAAATACCAGTTCAGAGGATCTCAATCTCGCTGGTGGGATCCAGCACGGTATGTAATGGTACCAAAAACAAAGTGCAGAAAAAATCTTTCTTTTTAAGCACTACCTACTGGGAAGAGAGAAGACAGGAAGATGGTACTTTACTTCAAGGACAATGTATGTTCACAAGAGAAGATTCCAGCCCTGAGACAATAGACCTTAGAACTTTCAAGTCAGCAATGAAACTATCCTGACAGTGTAGGCTGAACTTGAAAATCAGTTGATGTCTAGGTTCGTGCTGATCTTGATATGTTTTCTGTTGTTTTGTATCAGGAATACAGTGAATGTCTTTAAAGGGTCACCTTTTTGAAACTTGAGTTGTTCTTGAAACACTTCTCTGGGAATATGAATGAGTGTCCAGCCAGAAATGTTATTGAAAGCTGAGAGCTGTTGAATAGCTTTTTGTCGGCTACCCACATAACCCAGATGCCACAGATATTAAAAAGGCAGCTCTAGGCAATAAGCTATTTAGGTTAAATACCTATTTCAGAACAAAACCAACATTAAAATGATGGTAAGAGGAATGGACAAGTAATTCTTTAACATAGTTGACTGATAATGGAAGCAAAAGAGATCGGTGAAATGAGAGCGATCAGTACAATTAAGGGCAACATACAGGCATTTGGAAACATAATATGAGTATTCCCTTCAATTCTCCACCATTCCACTCCAAAGAGTAGGTCAAACAGAGTTATGCTTCTAGATGAAGTTGTAAAGACCATTACAGAAAACACTGAGACATTTTAACTCATGTTTCAGTTCTGTATCTGCAATGAAAATAGAGGTTTTATTTATCCCACCTGACATGGATAGGAAGTTTTACCTCTCTAACAGAGTACAATGTGAGACTGTGATCATTTCCAGATCAAGCATCTCAGCTGAACTTTTTATCAGTTAAAGTCTTAATTTAAAACTAAGGTGGAATTAGCACAATTTATAGTGAATGAGTTATAAAATGGTATTGTGGCATAGTTATTTTATTATTATTATTATTTTGCTCTGACTAAGGCAACGTCCTCAGAAATAATTTATTGGCTCAAGACTATTAAATATTCTTACTAACTATTTGGACAACTATATCAACTCTTTTTCTTACTGCTTTGTAAAGTACTGGGTGGAAAAAAAATGAAAGCTAAATTGCTATCACAAATCTACATGTTTCTTCTCACTATCAGGGTTCAAGATTCTGACTTCAGGATTCAAGGGCTGACATGAGAAAAGAGTCAAATAGGGAAAAAAACAAGCCTTATGAAATGATTTTTAATTACAATATCTGTTTACTGAGGAGCTCATTTGAGGAAACATCTCAATTCTTTGACATTCTCTCTCTCTGGAGACCCAAAACGATAACCAATAGGTGGAAAGAAGAAGTAGCGCTTTTTAACATGGCAAAGGCACAGAATTACTGACTGGAAACTGAATTTAGGGGAAAAAAAACATCAACCTTGAAAATGGACATAACTTCCTACTAGTAAAGGTAATTAAAGCTAAGCAGGAAGATGATGAACTCTAGATCATCTGAAGCACTCAAAGTGAGATTTGATATCTTTCTGAAACATATATTTAGTACAGTTTTTAGGAGAAATTCTACCGCCTGTGTAGGCTGGGGCTCTAAGGGAACAGCCGTACTTCCCACTTTCAAAATCTGCGAGTCTATAAATTCTCCCTTGATTTTCTCTTCAGAAGTTCAGGGGACACAGAAGTGCTCAGATTATTCCCATTATGCTCAGTACATGCCTGAAGAAGATGAGGGCAAGTCACTTTGAGGTCCAAATGCTTTTCTGACCCCAACACAACACTGGGCAGATGCATTCTTTCCTATTCTTGCAACTATTTGCCCTAGAAATACTTATGAGACACAAGAAACCTGACACCCTTAGACAGGACACCAGTCAGTTCATGGCAGTAGGGAGAAACCTCTCAGGTGCATCACATAATGCTTTACCCCTGTACGCAGAAAGAAAACTGCCAGGTTTAGTAACAAAAAGGGATTCTCCCTCCCTTCTTGATTCTTGTGCTCTGCTCAGACTGGTTGGAAAGATTCATTTTCCATAAATAAAAATCCTCAGCTGCTCATTCAGGTGGATTTGCTCACCTTCTGTGGGTGCCAGGCAGCAGCAGAGTTCTTGTCGGCAGAGCAGCTGGATCACCTGAGAGCAGGATGCACCACTAAATCCGGTTGTCTCGGTATAAAGGTAGCTGGATGAAATCTGACAGCCCAACATTATACAATACCAGACTATACCATGTTATAGTACTGTATTTTCTAAAAGTACAGCAATATATAACATTATACAGAACACAATACATATAATATAATAATCTACAAAAACCTCAGTGTAGATTCTCTGTTCCTTCAGGCCTTAACCTATGTAAGATTAATCCTAACTCAGAACTGCTTAAAGGGCTGAAGTACAAGTCAAGATTCAATTTATATTGTATGAACAGCCTTTGACTATGGCCCCTGCATACAATAATTTGCATAAAAACAAGCCAGGGTTTGGCAGAAAATGAAATACATTCACATTCTGTTTGCTTATCATTTTAATAATAAGGATATAGCTCAGATGGCTGCTTAGACTGATATGTGACACAGGAGGAATTATTGTTTTAAGTGATATTGCAATACATAATTGCACTACAAAACAAAACAGGCTTTTACATTGCAGCAGAAAATATGATTTCTGACCATGCAAAAAAATAGAGCTGAGAGGGAAGACTGATTAACCAAATTAAAACAGAGATCTCTTTACACATACTGCAACAGATTCACACTGTTTGGGAGACAGATGGAGATGGTAAAACCTCCTTCTCATGCAGGTATGCAATAATGTATCAGGGACTCATACCATTTTATGACATGAATTATCGTACCACATTGAAGATGCTGCAGTGAAGCAGACTTGCCAGGATTCCCACTGCACAAATAATTTTCAGACCTTTATATCACTTTGTTTTAACTGCACCTGCTTTCAATTTTGTACGCAGGTTCCTACCCTGGTTGCTGTTCTTTTTACAGACTGATGTAAATCTATTAAGTGCTTTTCAAAGCGAGATATGCAGAAAAGTGTAGACCAGCCAACACCCAAGGAACACTCTGTCTTTCTGCTGTGTTTATAGGCAGAAAAGAAATCTCAATTAAAATCGAAGCAAAATCTTTGTTTAATTTATTGGTTCCTTTCACCAATTTTCAACTAACTGATCAGTGCAAGGATAATGACCGGGCAGAGATTGCGCCAGCCTACCATGTAGCTCCACACCGTTTTACATATGTAATTGCCCTTTTTGACATTGAGGGTATTTTATTAGCCCCCCCAAAGATAATAGCTTTCGTTTTCTGAACCTGCAGTAACTTCTGTTATTTTATACTTCTTGACTGCTTTTGCCCATCTGTTGCAACCCAATGGTCCAAGTGAGTTTGGCACCTAGGAAAATCCTACAGGCCGGGGACTTGTGAGCAGATCAGAACAACTCGAAAATAGTGTCTAGAGAACAAAGCACTGTTTATTCTCTTTCTTAAAAGTAACAATGATATAAAACCAATAATGGAAAAAATAAACAGCTATTAACCATCACTCTAAAAGTGATATTTTTTTTTTTTTTCTTTGCAAAGTTCTCCATGACGTTTTGAAGCCCTCAGAGGCTGGAAAAAATCACGTTTCCCTGCCAGTTGTCCCACTGACAATTCCCAGACAGTATATGTTTATTCATTTAATCTTAATCATAAAGCCTAATTAAGAGCCCAGGGTCCACTACTGTTCAAAATCTTACTTTTGAATTTTAACACAATTTATATAAAAGTGAAGAAACAATCAAAAGGGAAATTCTGAAAAATAAGGACTTTTCATTGTTTTCAGTTCCTTCTTGTATTGGCCTGCACAGGCTAACTCTGTGATAAGTATCCACAAAACGTAAGTATGTACATACCTTAATCAGAAATAGCTACAGATCCTACCCAGCTGACAACTGTCACACTGCCTGCTTCCATAAATCCCTCACTTCCTCCACTCTGGCCCTAAATCCCCAGATTTTCAAAACTACTGTAACTGGGTTCTTACTCACCAGGTTGTTCACAAATTATGTAGCCATGAAAATTATGTTGAAGTTGAATTAGTGTCCAACAGACACAAATCTTGTTCGATCATGTCTAAAGGAGATAATGTCAGTTTTTTTCCATATTTAGGTAGTAAGAAATGTAAAAATAAAAAGCATGCATGAAAGAGTTTTCAAATATTTTAGAGAAAATGGCAAGCAAATAGGTAGATAGTAATTATACTCGAGTCACTTAAATAGAAAATACGAGATACTTCTTGAGCATTCTTTTGTTGACTTCCACATTCCTTTCAGCCTTCCTTTCTGACCAAACTCCTCTCTATTCAGTAGTGGGATTCTGTGCCATCATTTCCAACTGACTCCTATTTACAGATCTGGGTAGCAGACAGCCTCACTCTTTTTTCTCTGTAAGGTCTCAAGACAGCTCTGCACAAAACTGACCACTAGATTCAAGTGTCATCATGTGACTTTTCAGAAAGACTACATTCTATATAGACTTTCTTTTTACAAAAAAGCCTTATGTATATGTGAGACTTTCATTTGGATTTAATCTAAGTCACCAACGGTTTCCCTTTGACGTTAATAAACAATGTCCAGCTCCAGAGAATGACGACTCTATTACTAAAATCCTTTTCTAGTTTCACACTTACTTTATGTGGAGGTTTGCATCTCATCTTGATATTTTCAAAGTAAAGTGCCTAAACCTAGCAGGGAGGCAGGATATAAGACGCATCCTAATTCTCATCGTTTTTTGCATATTAGTGTAAGTGGCTGGGGATTCACTTTGAGGCACCACTCTCACACAAGACATCTCTTCACCTGCTTAATGGCTACAGATTTTGCTACAGGATCTAAGTATTGCACCACCTGTGCCCCTCTGCACATCTCACCCAAAGAAACCCACTCTGTTGAGAAAGTAATATACTGATATGAAATAATCTAATATCAAGATGCAAATCTCCATCTTCAAAATGTGATACATAAAGTAGGTTTCACAGCAAAAGAGTTTTCACATACCAACTCCTTAAGAAAATTGCTACAGACACATCTATTTAGGGAAACTTTCTTATTAAGAAGTTCTGAGCCCTGTCCCTTACATTGTACAAGTGATTTTTACAGGAATATCAGGTGCCACAAACAACGAGATTTATCAACAAACTTTTGCATTGAAGATGAAATCAGATTTGTTGACAAGCTTGTTTTTATTAATCATAAAAACATTAAAATAGTGGTTAGATTCATTGCTCGATCTTTTTATAAGTTGCATTCTTTCCCAACTATTCAGTGAAGGACTGGTGTCACACTGGTCACTACATAATCACCACACAGTCGTGCTGCTACCAGAAGTTTGTTTTTCACTGGCCACGTTTCTATTCCACTGTTTGTCATTCCAACCTAATTAACTTTTGACCCACTGGTCAGCTCCAGCTGTATCTGGCAGATGTCCTGTAGTCCTAAAACAGTCAATCCTTCATAGTTTCATGAAATTGCTCATCCAGAAGAGTGAGGAAGATACTGTTGGTGCCCTTGCTGGAGAGCAGATGTTCACATAAGGTCAACCAAAAAAAAGACACGAATGAAGTTGCAAATGTCAGGAATACATAAACGTTTCAGTCCGAGAACATATATTGCCTGACTTCCCAAAATCCAAACACGAGACATAAAGTCATTAGAAATTAACTTTCATTAGCACTGCTGCTCACAGAACTGCTCTCAGACCAGCACACTAAGACGTTTTCTCCCATCTCCTGACTTTTCTAAACAGGTTTTATTACAATTAACAGTACTGTACTAGTAATTGCAAAGTATTGCATCATTTTAGTAAGATACAATTACATTTTTTTCAGCTACACAATGGATATTTATGGAAGCATTCTGCTTTTCCTGCATCATTAATGTTACTGATAAAGTTAACATCTCCAGGGATTGAAGTCCATATCTTTTTGAGGAGTACTTTTATCTCTAATGTTCCTTGAACTCATTTGCATTATCGTTGCATTGCTGGCCACATATTCCTTCACAACTATTCAATTAAATACAATTTTTAATTTCATAAATTTAGTTGCTATTAACCCTTCCTCTGCATCTTTTCTGGATTTTTATACAGTGATTGTTTATAAGTTCTTGTCATCACTGAGGCTGAACCAAAAACATATTAAACTAAAGTTATTGCTTTTTCTGTAGAGGTCTGTTCTCATAGCCAACCAACAACCTTTTATATTTTCAACTTGATATTCAAACTTATTTTTTGTTTTAAATATCTCTCATGCCTATGAAGTTATGTCATATTATTCTTTGCAATGAGGACATTTTAAACCTTTCAAAACATCAGGTTTATATACAAATATATATTCTTTACTTACTGAAACCTTCTCATGATTGCACAATATGAAGGTATTCGACCTGTTGTCACTGGCCTTGTAGAAGTCCAGTCTGGGGATAAATGTACCTTTATCCTTCATGGAGGTATTTTCTGAACAGCTTTATATTATGTGGCATGGCACAGTGCAAATGAGACATTGCTTTCTAAAGATCTCCATGGATAGAGATCAAAACTCATCAGCCACATCACAACTTGTTCAAAAGACAGAGCACCTCATTGATTAATAATTTTCTCTTTGGTTACAGGAAAAAGAATATTAAGAATAGCTGGGCTGTTTTATCATATTGGTTTTTGAGGGGAAGAATTTGCAGAGTGATTAAAAAAATCTGGTTTCCTCGTATTTTAAAATTATACTAAAAATAACAAAAACCCTGAACTGTGAAGTGATATCATTTCATTTAAATTTATTCAGGGCAATAAAATCTAAAGGTTACTGCAAAGAATTTCTGAAAGATCTCATTATACTGAATTATTAGAAATAAAACTGGCAGAAAAAAAACTTAGTGTTGATAGATGCAAAATAATGCATAGGCAAATAATTAAACTTAAGTATTGATAACCATTAAAATATAGAAATAAATAGCTCAAAATTAGTTATTATTGTTCAAGCAAGACGACCTGGATTTTTTACAAATGTCATTCAGAAAAGATCAAATCAGTGCAAGTGGGAAGAACGGTACAAGAAAAGACACTAAACCATAAAATAACACAGGATCCATTCCATCAGCTTCTTGACTACTGAGACGAGGCTACTCTGTGCTGTCTTGGCCATCCCATCCCAACAAAAAAAAAAAACAAGGGGTAAGCTAAGGAATACTCTGAAAGATGTGGAAAGGGTAGTCAGAGGTATGTCACACAGACAGTCAGAGCTACCTCTGCCTCTGCACAAGAAAATATGGGGGACTTAGAAAAGAAACAAATCCAGGGCAGTGCAACATTGGGGACCGGTGTAAGATTATCCACTGCTTTTAACCATGCATGAAGATGAGAGCACTCCAAAGGTGTCAGGCAGCAGCTTTAAAACAAACAAGAGGGAGTGGGTTTCTGAGGTTTTGGTTTTACACGCGGTGCATAACTGAACCTGTAAACTCATTGCCACCTGACGTGTTTTAGAGGCCGAAAACTAAAGTAAGGTTCAAAAAGGCATCTGACAAGCTCAGAGAAGAGAAGAAAAACCTACCACAGGGTATAAGTCAAGATGGTCTGAATACAGCCTTGAAAAGATTCAATTTTGGAGTGTCAGAAGGTAAAAGAGCACAAAGGAAGAGGAAAGATTACTGTATATTTGTACCTTTTCTTTTATGCTTTCCTAAGTGAGCTAACTCAGTATGATCAGACTTAGCTACACTGGCCTTTGCAGCATTAAAAAAAATAGATATGAAGTTCAAAAATGCCACTAAAACCTTCTCTCTTCCTCTTTTTTTTTTAAAAAAAAAAAAAAAAGAAAAAAAAAAGAAACAAGTAAACAGAAACCCCAAATAAACTCAAAACTCCTACACACTGCACAGGTATCATTTCCAGTGTGCTTTTCAATTTGAATTAAATCAGGAAAATAAATTTGTTATTTGAGTTTACTTCCACAACTGAGCTAAACTTCAAAAATCCCATTGTCATTTTGCAGAAAGAAGTGACACAGAGATAAAGTAACCTGGCTAAGCCACAAATCAATTCCTTGAAAGAACAAAAATAAATAACTCTTATCTCCTTGCTTCCTCTCTTATGTTTATAACCCAAATACTGACATTTTCTTTCCTCACAGGGATGGCTGAGAACCAAAAAATGAGCCTAGTATATATGATGGAAACATATAACATCTTGCACATCTTTTTTTTCTTTTTTTTTTATCATTACTATGTAATTCTTAGCATGAAAAACAATTACTTTAGACACACTTCTTATGCCTACTTCCATATAGAACCACATAGAATTTTATTTTCAGACCCTGAAAGTTGCAGCCTCTTCACTGGGTCAAATCCCCAACCTTTACTGCCATTGATGAGATTGGCCAAATTAGCACTCACAGACAGAGCTCTTAAACGAAATGCCAGATGCGTAGGAGGGTCTGGTGGTCCCCGTGAGGCAAAGGGTTTGTACAGACAAATCTGCACTATCATAACCAATTTCTTGCTGCATAGTACAGACGTGCTGCTAAGAAACCAGGAGCAGTACTATAAGATTCAAATTTCTCTGCGTGACTTTTATCACCTACACCCAAATCACTGCTTGCATCTGTCACTAGTGAAACACCTACACTTAGCAAGAGGAAGACAAATCTCTAAAACTGCTAGAAACTCAGCAAGCAATAGAGACTCAGCAACCAAGTTGTAAATATTTCTTTAAACTACAGCCATGTCTCAATAATGCACTCAGATTAATCGTCTGTGTAAAATCCCCAATCACGTTAATGACCCTGGTTAATCTGAAAGGCAAAACAAAGGGCTGGCTCTGGCAATCGGGCTGTGCCTTTTCGATTGATCCTTCTGTGTGTCAGAGAGAGATCACCAAGGGGTTGCTTTCACAGACTAAATATGTCTCTAGCATATCTAAAAAGTTCTTAATCCACTCAGAGTGGGAGTATCAATGTGAGGCTGTGAAGTAGCGATACCACCTTGGAGCAGCTCAGGAGCTAAGCCTAGGTAAAAGGTAATTGTTGGTCTAGCATGCCAACAGGCGACCCACGCTCATCACGACACAAATGGAAAGACACCTGAGGAATTACGTGCTCTTTGCATCGCATAGTCCATATCGTATATCGATAAGTACACAAAAATTCAGCCAGTTGAGAAATCCTGGAGTTTAATTTCCAATTAAAAAGGCCATTATAGTGTACGCCTTCACTCTGAGGGAGAGCTTTAAGGTTACTTTCATCAAAATGAAAATGAGTGATCTAAACTGCACACCTGCAGCTGCTCAATTGGCCAGTACAGCGGCTAAGAAGAGCTCCACAGTTTATGATCATAAAGTCAAGAACCACTGACAACAAATTAGGAACTCTTGAGTACACTTCTATTTGTCCATAGTCATAATAATTTGATTTCGTAAGTAACATACAGATGGGAAAAGGTGAACTGCTATGACATTTCAGGCCTCAACAGAATCTCTGAGATTTTCTTTCTTGATTATCAAAACTTGTGTGGGAAATTGCCAGAGATGTTGCACACTGGGAAAACCAGAACCTAGCACAATTGAAACAGCGGCTCAAATAATTTCCTTACCACAGTTTTTCAATAATTACAGTAATAATTACTTATTACTGCAGGTATCTTTTCTGAATGTGCAAGTATACATTATTTACTGTGACAGGTATAAAAGATGCCTATTATTAGAAATAGAGCTGCGTGGCTGCTCACTGTCATAGGGAAATATTTTGCCTGTTGAGATATCTTTGAAACCTGACAAAAAACCCAAAAAACCCTCTTAAATAATACAGCTTATTTAGAAACAAAAGTAAGATTACAAAACCATGGAGTTCGAGATGGCATGTAAATAGAGATTTCATATTATACTGTAGCACAGAAGAAATTCAGATTATTAATAATAAATATGCAAAATAAATGTCATGTACCTATATACACTTGTTACAAAACAGTCAAAATTTTGTTTTGACAAAAAATTGTTATTGTGTGCTGCATATACTACAATATAGTCAGCACAAGATGGCATAACAGATCATTAGTAACTGGTTTGTATTATATAGGACTTACTATACATGCAGCACACATGTTTTAAGTACGATTTCTTTTGAACACTGGTTAGAGAAAGACCTTCAAGGGACTAAACTCTAAGATTTTGTAAATGGTCCCACGAAAACAAACTGGTATCAAATTTTGTTTTCAATTCCCTCCAAATCTCATTTTCCTCATACCAACTTCTGGTATGATTAACTTCCAGTATTAAATTAGTAACTTTTTTTTTTTCACCGAAAGGAACTTTTTCCTCAATAATTTTGCATATTTAGTTAGGAATACTGAAGAGCTGATGCTAGAAGCTGGATTGGTGAGAACACTTACTCTTCTAAAAGCACTGGTAAAACAATTATTTCAGTTAATTGTACCAAGCAAGGTGAGATAAAAGGATTCAAGTTAACTATTCAACAGGAGATTTTAGGCATCCTCAAGAAAGTCTGGGACACTGTAGCCTGACTCCCCAGCAACAATATAAATACCTGCATTCACTTATTACCTTTTTGCACTAATTCTTAATAAAGGAATCTGATCTGATCTGATTAACACCTTCAGAAAATACTGAGGTATACAGTCCAATCATCCAAGTGATCACCCATCAGCTGGACTGCAGTGTTGCCAATATATCTAAATTTAAAGCAGACACAAGTGGCTAGGAAAATGTATGCAAATAATTTGAACAGCATCTCTTAAAGTGGTAATTGATTCAATTTCTGATCATCTGACCGCACACTTGTAAACAATCTTTTCAAAGCAGTTGTGTCACCGCAGCTGCAACCTGCCCTCTACATAATAGCTGCCTATTACACAGCACTCACACATTAAATGATCAGTATCTGCTTCCCTCCTCGTCCCAAGAGATGCTAAATATGTCAAATAAAAATGCTGTGCTTACAGGGATAAAAACGGTTATCAGAAAAAGGTTTTGCAAGTGTTACAAAGCACAACCCCTTACTATATAGAAATGATAGCTTTTTGCAAAGCCATTTTTGTATGCTTGGATGTTGTATCTGATAAAAGTGATGCAGCATTTCCTTGCTCGTTAATGGTGAAGAAAATTTCACAGCATTTAATAGCGATGAACCTTTTAAAATCAGCAGAAAAGAAAAGCTTCTAAGCTATTTGCCCCCCACACTGACCATTTTAAATATCTCCCCTTCTAGTTCAGTGACCCTGCATCCCATTCTGAGGCTTTGAGACTTAACATCAGCCTTAGATTCCTCACGCAGAGTTAAGTCCCTGACTGTTTGGGGTCACAAATACATGGCAGTTGGATACCTATGGATTTTATTGAATCTGTGTTGGACCCAGAAGTGAATCTGCAAAGCATGTGTCCTCCCCCGAAGTGTCCCTACTGTTTGTATTTTCCACTTAGGTAATACTGAATAACTTATATTATTTTAACATCAGTTTCAAATTGGATTTTTACTCCAAAATCTAGACTTAGGGGAATATGTTTTGGGTTTTATTTCTACTAGGATGTCAAAAACCCAATTGGAGCAGGCAGTTGTGTTTCAAAACTCTGAGGTAGTAATCCCATTTACTTAATCCTGGATCTTTTGACCCGTCGCATTTCTATTATATTCAAATTTTCCTATCGAGAGTAAACATCAGAATAAAATGGAGCATAATCTCTAGCCTGCGATTTCATATAAGACCCCCCAAAAGCCAAAATTCTGCATAAAAATCACAAAAGAAATAGCAAAGTCAGTTGCAAAAATGTATCTTATCCACCAGTTAGCAAGGTCCCAAGGCAGCAGATAGTAAATGAAGCATTGTGGTCAGCTGGTGAACTACCACAGGCTGCAGACACTGGGTGTTCAATCATTCACTGAAATGCCTCTTGGAGAGATCCCAGAGCAGCACCTGAGGCCGACCTGTCTCCAGCTTTGAAATGTGCTAACGTGTGGAACAGCCAGCGTAAATAGCAGTAGATGGTTTCTACCTCCTTGGAGGTAAAATCTTCATTAGTAACAATTTTCATGCTATTTTTGGACAAAGTCAAAAGTGAAAACTGAGTAATCACATTTAAATCAAAAGTATTTGTTCGTTATAATTTTGCTTCAGTTAATAAACTTTTTTCTCAGTCGCATTTCACATTTTTTCCTTTTTTTCTATTATTACACTTTCTAGGCATTCATTTTAAAATTGCCTCATTAAAACATGGATAAAGTATAAAAATATCCTTCCATCTTACTGGCACAAGCAATCAGTATAAATTCTGAGGGCAATATTTCACTTAAACATCACAAAATTCATAAGAAATGTGAAAACTCATTTGAATAGTTTATTACATCCTTGATTTGGTATAAATAAAAATGTTAGGTTCTACTGCTTTCATCTCTGTCATGCAATTCCAGTATTCACTGCTGCAATAAATTAGGTCCTATAAACAACAAAACATCATAAAACAAATTCAAGAGAGACTGTAAATAGGGAACAAAAAGGAAATTATCTAGTGCAAGCTTTTTGAATATAAACCCCTTGACACATGTTGTAACCAGCCAGTTAATAATTGCTTTGTAAATTGTTGTAAATCTGAAATGAAGCAGAGGGGATAAAACTAACAAACAAGTCATAAAGTACAACTGTTACTTGTCTGATGTGATTATTGCCAAGTTCAAAATCTTGTAGCAAAGAACCTGCTTTCATATTTCCTCCAATGTAGCTTTTATACTTGTGCTGCAAAATACATATAATCCTTATTGATAAATAATATGTCACACAAAATATATGCTTGTGCAGATGCTGAGTATTTACAACAATTAAATGCCATGAATTTTAACACCACTCTCTACAAGCGCTGCTCGCTCTCCCTTATTCACCAAGAATGGATTTTCCCAGACAGGACAGAATATGTAATGGATGTTAAAAATCTAGGGGGCACAGTTACAGGTACCACCATCACTGCATCACACTGCAACAGGGCAGCTCTTCCACAGAATGAAAAGGACATAGAAAAATAAGGTTAAACAGGAACCTTTTATAGAAATAAATCAAAGTTTGGCCAAGGCATAAACAAGTGGAAATAGGGTTATACAAAGGACAGATATCGTCAACCTTTGTAATTGGCCTTATTACCATTTTTAGTTATAACACTCCTGGTATTTCCAAGAACCTGTAAGTTAACTATAAATTTGCAGTGTAACGGCTTGGCAGATCCTCACTGTTAACTTGCAGCCAAAATGTCATTCCATGTTATGTTGCCAGCACTATGACACTGACCTAATTTGTCCCTCTTATTGTATGTTCAACACAGAGTTAGAAACCATGGAAAAAATGCTTTCTTGTCTGATGGTTATTTCCCAGCATTTAAAATAGTATTTTATTATGTGTTTTCAGACTGAAGTATGATAGGGAATAGAGTCAACTTGTTTAAAGTATAGATTATTTAAGGACACTCACTTGGTGCCAATAAACATTTCATTGAAAACAAATATCCACCTGTTTAATTTTAATAGCTTTAAATTATTTTGTATTCTTAAAAAAGAGTCTAGTTGCTCTAAAAGCTTTGAACATTTTAAATTCTGTACTTAAATATTGTACATATAATATATTCTCCTTTCCTCCTGCCAAGAGCCTCAAAGAAATAAAATGCTTGAGTTCTGCCATGTAAATATGCACGTGCTTCATCTGAATATCTCTTACCTCGGCTTCATATTACTCATAACAAAAAGGCTTTCATTGTTTAAGGAACAGGTGGATGAAGTGCTTAGTGACATGGTTTAGGGAGTGTTAGGAATGGTTGGACTCAATGATCCAGTGGGTCCTTTCCAACCTGGTGATTCTATGATTCTATGAATCATTGTACTTTTTTTAATCACAAATAGAACAAGCTCTCATTATACATATTTTTTTTTTAAGGAATGCAAGTTCTGAACACTTTTACAGTTCTAAATGGTCTTAGGAAAGGCCTCAGACGATAATTCATGTAATTCTACTACTACACAAAGCAAACTTTACTTAGTATTTAGTGTGCATATACTTAAACTGTAAGACAAATTTTAAGTATGAAAATATCATAGAATATGGTATAAATGTGAAGACAATCAATTTCAGAGAGTTTGCTGGAAAATCAATAGGCAAAAAGGTAAATATTTCAGAAAGTGATATATATTTAGTATAAATCAAATTGAAAAGGTTCCCAGCTTTAGAATACGTTTCTGCACTCTCCTAGCTTATGAAGGATTCCTAAATTGTGGTCTGCGTCATAACTGGCTGTCTGAGCCGGAATGTCTGAGGAATGTTTTGTTCATGCTGTTTGCTCCACAAGAAATTAATTAACTAAATTAGCAAGATATTTAGATTAATCTTTACTTATACACAAAAATGTTTGTGCAGACAAATATTAAAAAAATCTTGCAAGTGTACTGTCATACTAATGACTAAAGTCTGCAACCACAGAAAAAAGCAAACCACACTTCCCTCCAAAAACCAAGAAAGGGAAGCAGAAGATGATGACAAATGGAAATCATAAAACATCTAGAAAATACATCAGGGGATCAACTGTGACAATTAATGGGCTACTTGTCATCTCCCTGAGACAAAAAAATGAAAGATGAATGTTCTGCAGAACATATTTTTTTTTTTTTTCTCTTGAGCTAAGGGTGCTTAAAGAAGGCACAAATTCAAAGCAGTAAAACTATAACCAGTCACAGAAGAATGCCATAAGCCACTTACAGGAACGAGGAATTTTTTAATTTCTTCCAAGGCATGACTCATACGAGAATACGCCTCCCCAGGTGGAGCAAACACTTCAATTAATACGTGAAGCTCATCGCTCAAGTGCGCATATTTGGCTTCTCCACTTTTCCGTAGTTCTTCCTCCTACGAAAAAAGGGTGGGTTTTTTTTAGAACTGGGAATCTACTATTTTTGCATTGATTTGGCATTTACAGATAACACGACAAAAAGGACATAATATAAGCAGACTTCTAAATCCTTGAGAAATAAAAGTCTAGTACAAACCACTTAAAAATCTAAGAATCAATTTCGAGTGTTCAAAGGATAAAACCAGCATAATTATTATCTACAACAGATTTAATCAGCAGAATGAAAATTGCTGAACACTCCAGTACCGAATACTGAAATATAAAATCCATAAAGCAGAAGTTACATTAATCTGTCTGATTCTTAGCTGTTCACAAAAAAAAAATTAAAGATCCACTTAACCATTCTGAAGCACTTCAACAACGGCTATCGTCCCTTAAATTCTTTATTTTATGAAAATCTGTAGGCTGTATAATATGGTATAGCTAAAGGAAAGTATGCCCTACTACTTCTCTTGGGCCCCTCACTACAAGAAGGATGTTGAGGCTCTGGAGCGTGTCCAGAGAAGAGCAACGAAGCTGGTGAGGGGGCTGGAGAACAAGTCTTACGAGGAGTGGCTGAGGGAACTGCAGTTGTTTAGCCTGGAGAAGAGGAGGCTGAGGGGAGACCTTATTGCTCTCTACAACTACCTGAAAGAAGGTTGTAAAGAGGAGGGAGCTGGGCTCTTCTCCCAAGTGACAGGGGACAGGACAAGGGGGAATGGCTTCAAACTCCACCAGGGGAGGTTCAGGCTGGACATCAGAAAAAAAAAAAAAAAATCACAGAAAGGGTCTTTGGCTGCCCAGGGAGGTGGTGGGGTCCCCATCCCTGGAGGTATTTAAAAGACGGGTGGATGAGATACTCAGGGGCATGGTTTAGTGGTTGATAGGAATGGTTGGACTCAATGATCCAGGAGGGCTTTTCCAACCTAGTCATTCTGTGATTCTACTCAAGTCATAAGTCTGAGTTTCAGTCCTACTTCTGATATATGGTACCTATGCATTCTAGAGTACACTAGTTAAGACCGTGATTCACCTCCTTTAGGTTTATCTTTACAGTCTTTGGGTCCCAGTTTTCCATCTATAAAATAAGCCTGATAATCCTACTTCATGTTAGAGTAACGTTCTGAAATATCAATGCACTTTCTTATACAAGGGTTTGAGACAGGTAATGTAAATTGTAATACACATTCATAGTAGCTATCTCTGCATAAAAAGTAAAAATATAAAACAATGATCATGTTGATGACACTGGCAATGATAACATAATGAAAAAAAATACGTCATGTCTACACAAGATAGCAATAAGTCTGGAGAAATGATGAGTTAAAAACTCAAGTCTTAAAAAATATTCTGAGAAATGTAATTTTCAAGAAAATATCTAAATATATTCTAATGATATAGACAGAAAACATAATCACAATAAGTAAAATAATCTGCTTAAAAATTGCTAAGTAGTTACAGCTTCTTAGTTTATACTAAAATAATACTTTACAAATATTTAGACCTCTAAGATATAAAAATTGTAACAACTGATTACAATTATTATTTACTTAGCTTCTTTACTCAGCCTCTTTATAAGAAAACTTCATAAGCATAACTTCATAAGCATTAACTTCACTTAGTTTAGCCTTGTCTAATTTAAACCATTGCTTGACACCAAAAATATTTGCACAATGCACAATGTTAAAAAACAATACGCTACTATAGAATACAGTTCTTTTTATCCATAGCAGATAATTCAGCGCCAAGGACTTTCTGATTTTTCACAGAACACACAATGGTTACGTCTTTTAGTTTTAGAGCCCTAGATCTGACTGCACGATATATCGTTTTGTAGATGATAACAAAATCACAACTCAATAAATATAGCCCATGATTTTAATTTAAAAAGACATTTTCAAAAGAAACCTAAAAAGTAAGATAAACAGCATAGATGGTAGAAGCTTTTCATCTTACTTTACAGTTATCATTGGCATTTTAGTTTATCACTGAAATATCATTGAAATGTCCATAAGAACCAGAGCATAATATAACAGTCTATACATGAGATGCTGCAGTACTTTTCATTCTTCTGTAAAAAAATAAAAAGCAACCAAATAACCAAACAAAAACATTTGATTGCAGCTTTTGGAATTATTTGATACAAATTATTTCAATAGAATTAAGTTTTAATAGCAATAAAGTGGCATCACAGTAACTGCTGAAAGTTAATTCATATTGATTTTTTTAAGATTCTTAACAGAAACACAAGAAAGCCCCAAAATTGTCTTTCAGAGGGAGACTAACAACAAACTTTGTTAAAAACATAAATCAGATTTTTTTTTTTCAAATGTAGACAAAGGCAAAAATAATATTTGGGCCATTATTTCGATGAGGACTTTGCACAGCTGAGACCAGTAGCATGATTTTATAATGCAGACCTGTCTTACGGAACGTTAGGTCTACGCTTGCATGGTGGTGACAAAAGTAGCAACATATTTTTTTTTATTTTCTCAACAAATGCAGGAATTCTTAAAACACACTATTACAACCTTCATCCTCGGTTTAGCACGTGCTTTATGTCACTACTTAGAGGAGTGATTTCTAAAGCTGTTAAAAGCAGGAGGCTAGGGCCATGCGATCCTCAACATTTAATTCTGAAGATATCTAATGATAGGGGTTTTGGTGGAATGCATGGGGTTGGGGATTGAACTTTCACATAGTACTTGTCCCACAACAGAGTGAAACATCAGAAAATGCTTCTGTTATTATAAATGTATATGTGTTGATAGAGAGAAACTTAAATCTCTCAAGGAAAAGCATGGAAGACTAAGACCTCACAGATCATGTGAGCATTGTACCAAGCTTTGCTTCCAAAAGCCAGTGAATACAACTGAGTATTTCAGGACTGAATGTAGTGTTAGATTTAATCATACGTAGGGTATTGGGTATCTAACAAGAAAACAGTAGAGTACTCACAGTGTTGAGGAGACACTGGTCTACGTGGGAGTTTACACCTACTGGCAGGTAATATAGCTTTCCAAGTGTACGGCTGAATGGGCTCTCCCAGGAGCATGTGAAGTCAGACAATACCTTTGTAAGTCTTCATTAGCAAGCAGCACGGCTCAGTTGCACAGTGAAATGGTCAATGCCGCAGATATCCACACTACTTCTGTTTAGGATGACAGCACAATCGCTTCTCTAACCCATCAGTATGTTTTGCTTCCTGCTAGTTGTAGCCTGGCTGCATGAACTGAATTCCTATTAGAAATGAGAAAGACTTCCAGGAGCCCAGCTTAAGTTTTGCTTTGTAGGAGAGGATTCCATTTCACGCCCTGTGATCTTCACTTGGTGTAATTAACAGCACTGTCATTGAGAATGATCAGGAGGCTCTCCTCTAAACTGTGCTTCTGATTCTAACCGAAACAGGAATGGATAACCGCCCCAACACCTTCAGGAAAAGCAGCACAGTGAGCTGTAGGCAATTCTGGAGACTCCTGGAATACCTTGAGGATCGCTTAAGCCAGGCAATAACAGCCCTACCAGAAGGGATGTGACACTGGTCCTGATGATCACCAATGCAAATGGGCACCAGTGACATCAACATAGGAAGTAGCCTGGACAGCAGTGATCACACGCTGGTGGAGTTCACAGTCCTGAGGAAAATGGGTCAGGTGAAGAGTAAAGTCAGGAATTTTAGAAAAGCAAAATTCCAGGCATTCAACGAATTAGTTAATAGGATCCCCCGAGAAACTGCCACATGGGTGCAGAACAGAGCTGTCAGATCTTTAAGGATGCTTGGGATGCTTTCCATAAAGTGCAATAGCTCTCAACACCCCAAGGTGTAACAAATGAGAACAGGAAGGCAAGAGAGATCAGCATGGCTGAGTCAAGACCTGTTGGTCAAACTAAAGGGCAAGAAGGACAACAGCAGGCAGTGAAAGCAGCAACAAGTATCCTGGGAAGAGCATAGGGTTGCTGCCTGGTTGTATAGGGATGGGGTCAAAGGCCAAGGTGCAGCTGGAGCTGAACTTGGCAAGGGATGCAAAGAATAATAAGAATAGCTTCTATAGGCATGTCAGCCAGAAAAGGAAGGTCAAAGAAAGTGCAACCCCCCCCAATGAACAAGTCCAGCAAACTGGTAACAAGAGATGAGAAGAAGGCTGAATTGCTCAACAACTTTTTGCCTCAGCCTTCAGTAGTAATCTCTTTTCCCACAGCTCTCAAGTGAATAGACCACAAGGAAGAGACTAGGGGAGCCAAGTGTCTCCCACTGTAAGAGAAGATCAGGTTCGTGACCATCTGAGGGACCACGGAAGTCTATAAGATCCAATGAGATGCATTCTAGAGTCCTGAGGGAATTGGCTGATGTAGTTGTCCAGCCACTATTCCATGACATCTAAAAAGTCATGGCAGTCAGGAGAAGTCCCTGGTGACTGGAAAAATGGAACCATTGCACCCATTTAAAAAAAGAGTAGAAAGGATGACCCTGGGAACGACTGACCTGTGGGCCAGGGAACCTCTGTGCCTGGGAAAGGCATGGAACAGATCCTCCTAGAAGCTATATTAAGACACATGAAGTAATTTGAGACAGCCAGCACGGCTTCACCAGGGGCAAGTTTCAGGCACTGAATCTTAAGAAAAAATACCCCAACAAACCTTGAACCTGATCAAGTTCTGATTTATAAAATGAATGGAATAATCAGATTCCCTGAGCTTCAGTGATGGCAATCTCTCTTATTACTGATTAATAATACGGTTCTTATTTACTGCATGGCGATGATGTTTAACTCCACTGTGGGTTCAGTGCAGAGGAAACGCACATCACCCTCCACAGACAATTGCCCCCTTGTTCTGATCCTGTCCCACTCCCTTCAGCATGCTAATTCCCTGCATGTCTCAAGACTGACTACTATATTCCACATCTAAATTCAGGTCCCCTCACACTATGGGTTTCAGGCTTTCTTCATCCTCATTTAATGCCTCACAGTGAGTCTGTCACACAGTGCTGAAGTCCACCTGCCCTTAACCTGATGCATGGCTCCATAACCCACTCTCATAAAAGATAACAGATATTTTGTAACACCTGCTGTGTTTTATAATTTCCAGTTGGCCAAAGCAAGGAAAATGAATTATAAAACTCTATAGCTGAAATTTGAGGAGCACCGACCTCTGCAGAAGTGAAGTGCGTGAGTGATAAGAACATAAAGACCAAGAAAAATTATGAATTATCTCTGGATGAGAAAGCAGCCATACAATTTTAAAAGGATGTGTGCTAACAGAGAGCTGGTTTCTGCCTGGAACCCCAGCCAAAATGCTTGAATAAAATTACTGGAAGGAACTTGAAAGAACAAATGAAGTTTGCATAGCAAATAAAATCATACAATCCAGATCGATGAATAAAGTGTCCTCATAAAACTGAAATAATAGAATATCCAAAAAACAGAAGAGAAACCTGCAGCAGAATTGTGTAAATTTCAGAGATAATATTCACCAATACAACACCTGATACTTCCTATAATGTAACAAATACAGATATGAAAAGAAACAATCACAGAATTATAGAATCATAGAATAGTTTGGGTTGGAAGAGACCTTAAAGGTCACCCAGTTCCAACCCCCCTTGCCATTATTTTCTGATGTTTTTCATTATGAAATACAACAACATCTTAATGGCAAAGTGGTACAAAGCTGTACCTGGATCATATTTTTGTTTAGCTAGGTGAGAAGGAAAGCAAAAACAAATCAGTAGAAGAATGTGACAACAACATAACCATTGAATCACTACCAAAAGAGCGCAAACACCTGGGGTGAATGTTAGAGGAAGAAAAATATAAATTCTGTAAAGGAAAATAAATGTTTAGGAGAAAGAGTAACACATTAAAGTGATATATGCCAAACCTGAGGTTACAATCCATGACTACCGTGACCAATATCAAGTCATCAATGCATCACTTTGTATACCTGCCAGAAAGTGGACAGTGCTGAGACAGAGTGTGCAAATCTACAAATGATCCTACAGTTGTACAAATCTAAGCAAACGCTAAAACAGCATAGGTAAGAATCACCTGCTTATTAGACAAATGCTGTTAGATCTAAACAAGCAAGAGATGTTCAATGAATATAACTGATGAATTTCAATAGAACTTTGAAAAGTTCATGCAAGAAATCGGGGAATCTCAAGAAATGCGCAATTACCATACCTAAAGATACTTCCTGAGAAGATTATTTTTTTAAAACTTATGATCACAGCCAGGGAAGACTGCATTCAGGGTGCATACAGATTTAACAAAAGGACTACCCTAACTAATGAAAAGTACAAAATGTCATGTTTTTATTTAGGAGAGGCTAATTACCAATTTGCGGCATCCAAGTTACAGAGTAGGTTGTTTGAACTCCCACCAAGCTGTTACACTCTTATTATGGGCAAAAACATAGCTTATATGAAGTTTTGTGGGGTTTTTTTGTCTTAATAAAGTCTTAAAAGTCTAATGAAAGAATTAGTAGTAGTCTACTTCCATACTGACACTTGCAGTTCAAATTACATGTGGGTAAAATGACATGTACAAAATCTTTCTAGTGTCTGACCCTTTCCCTGGTGTTAAGCTTGCTCTTTCACTACTCTGTGGAAGTTAATGGCTTCATCTGGAGGTGAGGGTCATTGCTGTGAGTTGGCAGAATCCTGAGTCCTTTGCTGCAAGACATATAATACTGATTGCGATAATTTCTTCCTCCTCTCCAGGAATACTGGCGTAATTTTTAGGTTTGTGTATGTTACCTAAATTGCTCTTTCTCTATTGTTCTGCCACACCATTTCCAATCCAAATTCACCATATATGCTACATTTTACATACGCTCTACACTTTTTCTTTGCTTTCTTTGTTACTCGTAAAGTGATTTTACTCAGCTCCCAGCGTTGCACTCATTCAGTGAACAATAACTGACCTTGATGTCAATTAATGGTTTACAGCCCTGGAGCCTTCCTTATAATCCCATGCCTTTGCTTTCCAGGCCTCCACTTCCACCCTACCCCCATACTTCCCTATGCTGCAGGTTCATTTTGGGACCATCCTCTACATAGAACAATGACTTCACTATCTATTAGTTAAGAATATAGATCAGCATTACATCACTCTTTCAAAAATCCAGGCAAAACATAAGACAACGTGTTAAGAACCACTTGTCCATTAGGCAGTTGCTGCTAGAACTAAACGAGCTCAAAGGGCACAGAGGGCAGACCAAGACCAGTCCAGAGCAAGCCTGGTGGGTCCCAAGCCCTGTGCTGCTGCCTTAGCACAAAGCCTGCAACAAAGGACATCAACACCATATTTACTGAGATACAGGGCTAAGTGTCAGCAGAAAGAAAACATGCATCACTTATCGCCGTATTTGCTTGAACGGGTCTGAAAAATACTCCCTAAATGCAGAGTTTGGGGTTTTTTTTTAGTGATAAGTGTCTAATTCCAACCTAAATACACAGCTGGATGAAGCCTGCTGCTTTCAATGCACTCTGTAGTTCAATCAGCAGATTTCAACACTACATTATACTCATAACTATCTCAGGGTTTAAAAAAAAAAATCATTTGAGCTCTGCCACAGTGTAGTTGTGACTACCTGGTTGCTAGGGGATGAGGTTCAGCCGCTAAGGACGAGGTGCTGTACAAAGTGACCAACACTAATTAGCACAGACCACATTCCCCAAACTCACCATCACTGTAGGAAGGAGTTTTCACTATGAAACAGGGTTTTGTTCAACTATACCAGGCAGTCAGGTGCCAAGCCAACACATTCAAAAGGATAAATACAGTTATTTAGTGATAGGGATACAGTCATTTAGTGATTTTAAAATATTAAGACTAGAGATATTTTATAATGGCTGATTTACACTGGTTGGAGGAAAACTTATTTCCTTTTTTCCTGGATCTATTTATTTCATTGTGCTTGCAGCCAAGTTATTTTTTTTTAATAAATTTTAATCCACTTCCTTAGAGACAGAGAAGGTAAACGGTCACCTGAAAGTGATACAAATGTTATAGGCACAAGAAAGCTCAACTGATGTTTTAGTTAATTCAACAAGCTAGCTGATAACAAATTATCAGACAGCTTGACAAGCAGGTTATCTGTATTTATGCTAAGAAGTCACTATACTGACAATAATATAGGATATTTAGTTATCTAAAATTCCTATTATTCGGGAAGCATATATCTTGATATCTGTGAAGTATAGTGTTCTCAAAAGCTGTATTTAAACAAAACCAATATTTGCCCTTTAAAATATAAAACTAGGAAATTTAAAATTATCTATATTATTTTTTCTTCACTGTGATGAAGTTGTTTATTATTATCATCATCATCATCATTATTATTATTTCTATGAGATCATAGCTTTTTCTCCAAGGAATAAATAGAATATTTGTATCATAAGATTCTGGCATTCTGTCTTTAAACACGGAGACGTGTGAAAACATATGTTTTGAAATTCTCAGGGTTCTGAATAAATTATTTTGCTATGCATTATACTATCAAACTGAAATATAAGTCCACTCCAGTGATAGTGTAGTCAAGTACTTTAAAAGTTTGGTTTTGATCACCTGAAGGAAATATTAGAAAGAGTATTTCTACCATAGAGAAAATTCTGGAGGGAAAAATCAATGTCTAAGCTACTTTACACGTAAGTAGAATGAAAACCTTCTATTTTCAAAGATTCAATCAGCAGAGGGCTAATGTGTGCACTTACCTTTGACTATGAGGCAAACTGAAGCTTCACTTTGGGATTTCCTTTATTTCTATATTTAAACCCAATTTCACAATGAAAGCTTTAAGTACGCACTTAAAGGTAACTACTTGTTTAACCATCCATTCAATGAAGGATGCTTCTCCAAATACCAGCCTAGAGAATAAATCCACCGAAGCACATACGCATTACTTCAGTGACTAATTGCTACTGTAGGTGCCTGCATAAAAAGACTTCCAAGCCTTCCCAGATCTAAATGCATAACCTACTCACTTAGCTTACAGCTCTAAAGGAATAGCCAGGATTTAGGCATGATTTTGATCCTAAACCCCAGACTGTGGCCATCTAATTTTCCGTTGTTTCTTAGCCCTGAAATCTACAGACACCAGAGTTGTCCACAGTAATACTCCTGAGACACAGAAGTGTCCAACCAGCAGTGTCACTGTAGGGTGCAGGAGATCTAACAGTCATTTCAGGCTCAAGCTTCTTTGGGATTCATCAACTAGCGAGGGAGTAACTAAGACAGTTGTTCTGAATACATTCCTACTGAATAAAAAACCAGTGCTGCTGCCCTTTTCCCTAATGAGGTAGCAGTTGGAGCGCTCATCAAGTTACACACTAGAAAAGTTAGGAAATAGGTGTTCATTTTAGGGAAGTTGCTAGATGAATCCCACAAGAAACATTTACAGACGTGTTCTGTTAAACTATTCATAAGTGATCCAGAAAATGAGTTGAACGGTAATAAAACTTCTCCAGTGATAAAAAATAGCTCTATCTGTGCACGCTACGAAAAGCTCTAGAAAATGTTATTTCAGGAGAAAGATCTTGGAGGCACTGCACTCAGTTCTACAGACAGAATTTGTTCAGTGTCCAATATCAATTAAAAGGACACGCTCTATTAGGTATTTTTAAGAATGGAAGAGAAATTAAACTGCAAAACCTGCACTATTTCCTCCAATTTCAATACCAATGACTGTTGTGATGCCTAAATTTAAAAAAGTATTGGAACTCAAAAAGGTCAAGATGAAAAGATGATTATGCGTACGGAAATATTTCCATACAAGAAGCCGAACATGAAAGTCTTGGCAATCTTGATGTTCCTGCATTTCAGGATGTCCTCAAAGAACTAATTCTTGGAAGACTTCCCAGCTCTCACTAGTACTTATGTTCTTATCCAAGCTTTCAGTCCTGCAACTTGCAGGGAGTGCAGACCGAGTTTGTTCTAATGTTATTCTACATCATTTGGAAACATGAACACACCTAGTTCACATGAACACATGAACACATGAGGTGTTGCAAACACACAGAACAAAACAACATGCAAATCTAATACGTTTTTATCTATAATATTTGTAATTGCTTGCTGATGTGTTAGGTGTATCTTTTTTATTAAATAAGACCTATACATACACGTCTACGCTTAAGGCAGTTGTGTGTCAAATATGGAAGTCACTTCTATTAATGTTTCTCCCTAGGCTGCACAATTTGTTTAAAAGATCCTGTTACCAATTAGTATTCGAAGGAGCTCAAAGTAGTATAACAAGTGCTTCATCTAGAAAGCAAGACAACACTTCAGCCACTCTGATTGCTCATTATAATCAGAGCTGAGACAGTGCAGAGAAGAAAGATTTACAGCCACTTTTGGCTGCAAACTCAGGAATCATAATTGCTGCAAGATGTGCAGAGAACTGCCTGCTGCCTTCACATCCTCACCTCCTGCAGTGGCAACCTCCCCTGACCCTCCCACTCAGTGGGACCTTCTGAAGAATAATGTTGTTGCATTCCTGACCAACACTTTCAGTTCAATTGGGAAGCCCATGCAAACGTAAGGTTTAAAAGCTAGAAGCTATTTTACTCCTCATTTGCTTTTTCTAGCGAGTCTCAGCTGTCGAACAGGTTTCCACTCTCCGTACCCTGAAATGCAATGGTACCATGACGCAGGAAAAATTCCTTTCCTAAACGCTTGGGAGAAGGGAAGGGGCTTCTCCCTGACTACTGTATTGGCCTAGGCAGGGAAATGGGGATGATTCAGCCTCCAGCACTTAAAGATCTGGCTGATAAGCTCTATTTCACAGCTCATTTTCCTGCAACTGAGATGATTGCCAGTATCTGTTTCCTGAAGATTGTTCCTTGACTAACCACAATTCTGCAAATGGAAGTAGGAAACGGATTTGAGTGCCCTACCATCAAATATAGAAAGACACTTCTATTTTCTATATCCCCTTGATTCTCATGCAGCGATGCGGAAACCACACTGGTGGAGGGAAGCCACACAGTGGCAGAGACAAACTGAACTCTGGGAAATGAAGGAGGAAAAGCAAGTTCATAAATAATTGGTAAATGCTGCATCTCTAATGACATTTACACAGACCAAAATGCTTCAATATCTGAAATGACTTCAAAAATACATTGAATTCTGAAAAGGTAATTCAAATAACAGATACAAGAAACACCTGAAAAAATCAACCAATGTGTCAAACTCATTTTCACAAACATCCTTTCTCTGAGCTACAATTTTAATGTCTCGCAAATGAGATATTTCCTCTCACATGTGACATTCACACATGACTTTGCAGATTCCATTTGCTTTTCCTTTCCTGGTAGGATTAGGTTTTGCATAAGGACAAAGAACACAAACACCTCTTTCAATGGCAATATTGCTTGTTTTTCTACTATCCTGAAAATTTAACTACTTACATTAGATTCATTTAAACAAATAAATTTTACTGAGAATACAAGTTCTGGGACAATTTCTCACAAAAGCATCAGAAGTAGTTAACAGATGAGTATGTTACACAGTATTACATATACCATGATTTTATGTCTGAGAGATTTCCTGAACACAAATAAAACTGCTTGCAAATAGATTCTCAGCCATCTCATCTATGATGGTGATTGGCTCTGCAAAGATGGAAGAACACATTTTCTAATCTTCTCATAATGGAAAACTGTAAGGATATTAGTCCAGCATAAGCTGTAAATGAGTCTGACTAAAAATCCTGTTCTAATGAGTAAAGATTATAGCAATTCTAATAGCAATTTACTAGAAGGTGAGGGGGCTGGAGAACAAGTCTTATGAGGGGCGGCTGAGAGAGCTGGGGTTGTTTAGCCTGGAGAAGAGGAGGCTGAGGGGAGACCTTATTACTCTCTACAACTACCTGAAAGGAGGTTGTGGAGAGGAGGGAGCTGGGCTCTTCTCCCAAGTGACAGGGGACAGGACAAGAGGGAATGGCCTGAAGCTCCGTCAGGGGAGGTTCAGGTTGGATATCAGAAAAAAATTCTTCACAGTAAGAGTCATTGGGTACTGGCAGAGGCTGCCCAGGGAGGTGGTCGAGTTGCCTTCCCTGGAAGGCAACTCGAGGTGTTTAAGGAACGGGTGGATGAAGTGCTTAGGGACATGGTTTAGGGAGTGTTAGGAATGGTTGGACTCGATGATCCAATGGGTCCTTTCCAACCTTGTGATTCTGTGTGATTCCGTGTGATTCTGTGTGTGTATGAAATACTCAGACTTGTCCATGCAACTCAGGTAGCACCCAGTTTCTTGGCTGTGCAGTATTAACTGACCTGAACTCTGAACCATAACAGAATGAACTTAAGAGTTCTGACAAGCTTATCTTAAGATAACTTGGAAGAGGGTGAATGATGATAGCTTTTGACTGGAGTAACTTAAGTCTGTGACTCTAGTAGGAAGTCCAGTGTTCCTCACTGCAAATCTTTGTAATGCACTATTTATCCACTAAGAACAAAGATGTATCCTCACTCCTTTGGCAAAGTACACAAAAGTTTTAGTATCGCTGGGAAAGCAGCCTGGAGAATGGTGAGGGCTTTCCTCTGGGAAGGCCAAAGTTCAGAATTTTGTGGTGTTCTTTTTACTTTCCCCAAAGGAAACATGAGGTGTGCTTTCACGCCAGGGGAGTTTACCTGTTGCTGAAGGGGTCACTGGAAGTAAACTGGTCTGGCCAAGAGGTCAGTGACTAAGTGCAGACAGTACATTTCCCCTAGAAGCTCACAGCATGCTGCTCCTGCTCCCCACCTCAGAACTTCCCACCTCCCATGAGCACTCTTACAGTGTCCAAACCAGACCATCAGAAACACACTAAGAAAACATAACATGGCAGGAGTAGAACATTTTAAAAATTCGGTTTAAAGCAGATCGCTGTACTCCAGAAAAGGTTAAGTACCAGCAATCTTCAAAGAGTCAGCTAATTTTACTGCAGTAAAAATTAGTATTCATTTTGCACTTAAGTTTTATCATCCAGATCATCCTTGGCAATTTAAAGCACTCCTCCAACCCCCTTTATGCTCTCAGATTTATGCATGAAGACATAACCTTGTGCACAGGCTTTGAGTGTTGCAAAATTTTCATTACATGGTAGCCATATCTCAGATAATCACAGAATATGCAGATTACATTAATCAATTATAGTCAAATCTGCTTAATGTCACCATCAGTTTACTACAAAATTTCCTTCTATTAAAAGGTTTTTCCCAGGAAACATTGTAACCTGCCTCTGGCTGAAAATGAAGCGTTGAATTTGTTTTCCAATTCTTTAGTGCTTCAGCACCTGTGGTCTCCCTTGTTGCTCATTTTCAATACCAGTACAAATGAACATAAAATAAAATTGAACAGCAGTCCTGTTTATGGCAGACTTTCTTCATAGCTTTGAGACAAAAGATGAGGGTGTTTTTATTGCTTTATGAGCATCCTCAAATGTTCCGATTGATATTAAGTGCTGAAAAAAATAGGCTTCCTTTCTTCCCTTCCCTCCTAAATTGAAAAGAGTGTAAAATAAAAAAAAATAAATCCTAAATCAGGAATATGTGCACCACAGAAACTCAGCAGAGCTTTGGCTCCTAACAAAGTTATCTCCCTGTGCTACATTTTCCATCTGCTTTTTATTTTTTTTGCATTGAAATTGTGCAAAGAACTCAAGTTCTTTGAGGCCATAATCACACTCCCCAGGCTGTATTCAACCCAGGTCTTTGCTGACATGCTGGATCTAAGACAAAGGTCACTGTTTGAAAAGATAGTTACAGGACAGCTGAAAAATTATTTGAGTTCTCTGAGGAGGATGCACTTACCTCTACTTAAATGTGAAAAACAGGCCCTGCACCAGTTAAGTTCTTGTATAAAAATTCTTACCATAAGAGAAAAAGAATCAAGTAGTGGAGCCACGTTAGAGAAATTTAAAGACTGCTGGCATCGTTTTTGAAACTGTCTGAGGGATTATAGACATCATTTTAACCACTCTGGAAAAAGGTAATAGAATCAGCATGAATCTGAAGCACTGTATATAACAATTTTCTTCTTCAAACACAGATTCAAGCATTAACTATTTTTATTGAGCAAGCTGGATGAAAACTGCCCTATTTTAAAAGTGACCTAGATGTTCCACTGCCAGTACCACAGAGAGCTAAAAGGAAGTGGAAACCTAAGCAGTTGTGCAAGTGCTTGTTGAGATGTTACTATTACCAGCTTCAAACACATTATTTCTGCTGCATGGTGTAATTTTTATTCCATTCAGAAACAGTTGGTGATTGTAAAAGCAACACTGGGGAACAAATCCTGGTATGATTTAAGAGGGATGATATACCTAATTATGAGAAATTCCATTTGTTTTATTTTCATTTTACATAAGTTACAGAGGGGGGATGACAATGATGGAGTTTTCCAGCAGAAAAAGCCATACAGAGTTCAGGCTTTGACCTTTCTCCTGAGACCTGTGGGAATGCTGCTATGCAACAACAGCTGATTAATTGAACCTCTTCTCAACTGTGGTTTATCAATTATATACTTTCATCACCAGTAAATTCATCACACAAGGACAGGTTCTGCCTTTCTGCACTCTGAATAACAGCAGAGTGGCCATCACGTTAGATTACTGCAAGGACCTGAAATGCCCTAAGCAGTCTGGAAAAGGTACTCGAGATCCCTTTTTGGTAACCAGATCGTGACAATTTTTCCATTAACAGTGTTCCTCGACGTCCAGCTGTGCTCAGGGACTGCTGTGACATTTGATCATCCACCTCCAGGTCTTGCATTGTCCTGTCCTGGGTCCTTGATTTCTGCACCTGAGGCTACACCTCCTCCAGTGCCAGACAGCACGTGTTTCCTTGCCATGCCCTTCCTCCAAACCCACAAAGACAGCACTCCACCAGCTGGGGACATAAGTGTAACATGACTACAGGAAGGAAAGATGCCTGCCTGCCTTCCTTTGTAGAGTAAAGCGTTTCTGTTTATTTGTTTGTTTTATAAATGCTGCTATTAGCATGCTATTCCCAAGTAGCTGTCTGAGCCCCATTCTGCCAGAGGCTGTTTCTGTGCTAGAAGTGCTCAGCAGCAAAGAAGCCCTCCTGACATATATATATGCGGAAGGTGACAAATGAGACGAACCGTCATGTTTGCTGCAGAGACAGGAGATTGGATTCTTCTGTGTCTGTGGAAATGCAGATCAGCAACCATAACAGACTGCTGTGCAGGAACAGAAATTAAATGCCACTGTTGGGTGGATAATATGGAAAATAAATACAACCAACCATCTGTGTATAATGCAGCAATGATCCCAGACCATCTAAACAACAGCTTCAGACTGTAAGCTGAATTAAAGTCCCTAAACTGTTGGTTTTGTACTTAAAATTTGCTCTTCTTCCATTTCTACAGTGTGAATATATTTGACTAAACGTTGCTAGTACCATCCATCACACAGGATGATACAGGACTCCAGACAATGTGTAGGAAGAAGAGGTTAATGAAACAGACTTTCCTAACTGAGGTACCCTCAGCTTTCGTTTCCACAGAAAAGGCTATTTTTCTTCTGTTTCAGATTATGCACGTACCAATAGATAAGTGACTGGACAGACGTTTGCGGCTGTAAGAATGCAGTGGGGTTACCTGCAAAGTTCAGAAGGAGTCCTTTTCCTTAAATCAGCACATGTGGTTGAAATCATTCCAGCCTTGAGGAGGCCAGCGTGCTTCTTGCTTACCTTATGAAGCCATATTGGTAGTAGCGATACGGAAAGTTTTAGCAGGTTGAGAACCTGCAAGTATGGAGTATGTATTTTATGAAATGAATGTAAAACCAGATAATGTTATTGCTATTGTTACAAGATACATTGCATGCTGTTGCATAAATTATTTCAGAAAAAAAAGAATAAAAAAAAAATTGATGCGGAGCTGGAAATACTCCCAGCAGGCTGCAGGGGGGAAGCACAGCCAACCAGTCCAACACAAGTTCAGCAGCTAAGGCTCCCCTGGGTTCTGCAGAGCCAAAGGAAGCCTTTGAAGTACATGTTGATGTGATGGGTTGGTACAGCTTTAAGTTTTATTTTAATTTGTGACCACACAGGACTTAAGGGGATGTTTTGCTATAAAGTGTCATGCATAAATCTTAAATCTGAAGGGTTGTCCTTTGTCTTATAGCGCGTCCCCAATACACAAAATAGACTGCTATAAACCACAAACACTGTCCAAAAAAACTAAAAGCATGGTTTAGAGTATCATTTACTTCCAGGCCATAGCACAAAGGATCAGTGCAGAAGCAATGTCCAAGACAAAATAAATCATCATATTTGCCAGTACACAGGGCCTGCAACTGCTGACTAGTTTTGTAATCTATCCATGCCCTGTCTTTTGAGCCAGCTACCCACTGATTCTATCACTTTTTGAATCTAAGCACAGCATGCAAGTGTTTTAATTCAGACTTGGTCTTCCGCACTGCAAAATCAAAATATTCTGATTTTGGATCCTCAATGTTTACAACACCTTTTTGTCAACATTATGGAATCTGAATGATCAATGAATAGTTTACTCACAGCAGTCTCCTTTAGTGTTTCCAATAGAATTCATTACAATGCTCATCTAAACAGTGTGGTTTTTTTCCTGCTTATTTTCAGTAGACTGTTCTGTATTTTAGTTCCCTTATTTCCATGCACTCCTTCCACCCACATGGGTCAAACATATTTGCAAACATAGCCTTTGGGGAATCTTTTTAGCTGCTTCCCAAGTGTGCTCATAAAGAAACAGGTGACTTGGAAACAGAAGGTTCCTGGCTCACAGAAATTTGGCTTTCATTTTGAGGAGAAAAAGAGGTAAGAGGGCTAGAAAGAAACAGCATGCAGTAATGAAGGCAGACAATAATACTGTTCTCTGTTAAGGTTTGTATAGCAAAATATAGTCTGTGCTGGATAGAGCTTACGTTTGCCAGTGCCTGTTTCTTTCACCAGTGGCTATAAGATCTGGGCATTCTTGACATCACTCATTTGGGCCACACAAGTGAACATGTAAATACCATGTTGACTAAGGAGAGGTTAAAACCAGCAGATATACAAGACTTCTGAATGTAAAATGAAATAATTCAGTCTGTTGTTTTCCTGCAAACCAGCAGAGAATGCAGGACCCTGTACCTGTTTGGCTGCTGCCAGAAGTCTATTTGCCTCTCAAGAAAAGAAAATCAGAGGCAGAAGATGAAATAATCATGTGGAAATCTTCATAAGAGGAAGCCAAGAAGAAGGTCGTGTTTGGAGGTATGATCTTTAAAGGAAAGCTTGGGTTTCTGAACAAGAACCCTGCCTGTTTGCTATTTCCTATTACGTTCAGGTAAAGGGTGTGTGGCAAAGATTATTTGTCAACAAAGTGGAGAAAAGCTACTTCTTTCTTCCTCTAGAAGAGGCAGAGAGGGATGTCCAGCATTACCTAATCAAGAAGCACCAGTACCAAGGTCTAGAAGTGCTGGGAGAGTTCTTCTCATTGCCATTGGTGCAAAGCTAGACATTAAAGGACAATTTTAAGAAATAGCCACGGAATATTGATAAAGAGTTACAATCTCACTTCAAAAATTTTACTCTCTCATGACTTTAAATGGCTTAAAAAGCTTTTAAGAATGATTTTCTATTTGAATAAGCTTTCCTGCCCTTTGTAGTCTAGCATAATTCCACTGAATATGATGCCATGGATCTTCATAAATTTCTAACTATGTTTGACAGCCATACCCATACATTTGCCTTTGTGCTTTTCATCTGAAAAATCATGGTTTAAGTTCCTGTGTCATTAATGTTGTCATTACTTGAATGAAAGGCAAGGACACAATGAGCTATATTGTTCGTCCAAGGTCTCGAAGAGCACTTTGGGCTTTACAAACTGACTTCTGAAGACACCTGAAATCACTAGGAATAAACAGAAACTTCTTTTCAGTGACTACTTGTCCTCCCTGGAGTCACTTGTTCAATTGGCTCAGGAGAACATATTTAAATGGTGCGCCCTGACCACGGTCCAAGATGAACACGGGTACATTAGCTAAAAGGCAGGAGCTGCGTAGCTGCAACAAACAAAGGAGACCCCCACTCTAATGTCTGTTGGGAAACAGATGCATTAGCTCAGGCTCAACACAGTGCTGGTGTTTGCCGTTCAGAATTTATTTCCACTGACTGAGCAGAGCTGGCATGCTGCCTTTCGAAAAGAAGTCCCCACACTCACAATCAGTCTTGCTCTCTCTTATTTTGTCTCTCTCCACGACACAGTTAGAGCATCCCTTCTTTCAGAATGACACAATATAAGGAGAAAAACATCCTTTTCCACCTTAATCTGCAAAGATCCTCAAGCATGTTCTTCTTCCAGTTCGTAGGTATCTGACTCTTCTAAAAATGCACAATTGTGTTCATACTCCTGAAGGCCACTACTCCTTTCTTTCAGGGGCTTACTCACTTCTCAAAAAATAGCACAGCATTTGAGTCTCAGCTATGAAAATTAGGAGGTTATGAAACCTCACACCTGATGTGACATCAGACATTTCAGTGTGGCCTATGTCACCTTCTGCCTGGCTTTAGCCACAGTACCACGACCCACCCATTTCTATACTGAGAACAGAAAAATACAGAACAGATTAGGTTATCTTAATTTGCCTTGGGAGGACTGTCCTGCCTTCTCCATTAATTGTACATAAAACTCAGACTCCTGATTTAAGTGCCCTTGCTGTGACTAGATGACTACTTTTCAAAAAATAATACATGATACGTTCCTTAAAGCACACGCTGAGAAAATGGGCTGTCATTACAGATTTAGCCTGCCTGGGAGAAGAGAGTGAGATTAAGGAGTGAGAGGAAAGTGGCTCCATTAGAACCATCCTTGCAATTGGCAGCGTCTATTCTGTGGCTGTGAATCAGATAGGAATTATTAAAAACATTTAAGATAGTGAGTGATAAAAGGGCTGCACTTCAGGTTCCACCACAGCTCGAACTGCTTTCATTTTGAATATGCCACTTGTGCTGAGGTTTAATTAAATGAAAAAAGATTTGTAAACCGAAAAGATCTAAATAGAGAAGCAACAGAGAGAAATCACAAAGGCTACAAAGAAAATGTGCTAAATCCTCTGCATTATTCACTAACACAGCAGCCGCAGGGCTCAGGATCACAGTGCTTAATGTATTAATGCTCTCCTGGCCAGTCTCTGAAAGCATCTGCATCCTTTATCACAGGACTAAAAGGACTTACGCAATGCTTTACGAGGCTTACACAGATAAAATGAGTATGCTTTTTTCTCACCCAAACCCCTTTTTATGCATTGCATCTCTGGAAGTATATCTACAGCATGAACGCAATACAAAAGTAAAACTGCAAGTGGCCTCAGAAAGCAGAAACATCAATACTCAAGTCTGGAAAAGATACATAATATTTTACTAGATATATTGAATTAATACGTTTATAGCTTAGAAATACTGGAACTCCCACCAACGTTATACATCGATAAATTTAATATTTTCTGGTTTATACTGAATTTCTAAATATATAATACCCTGCTCTATATAAATTATAATGTACGGGAAAATAAGCATTTTTATTTAGACCCTCATTTGCATTATTGTTGGCACAAGCATTTAAGACTTCTCCTTACCCTTGGACAATGTTGTATGTAGGTGTTTGTATAATCCAGCTTTATGTTTCTAAACCAAACAATAAATGAAATGAGTTGTTCATCGGACTCTTTACAAGGAAGTTTGTTTTTTGCAAAGCAAGACATATTGAATGAAAATAATTCTTTGAAAAGAGCTACTGCAGCCAATGCATCATGGATGAGCTTAGGATTCAAGCTGGAATAGGTACAAAGGCAAATGACTAGTATGTTCTGAAGTAATGGGACTCTGTTTTAGGAGAGAAAATGAATATAGTTTGGGCTTTTTGTTTAGCCAAAGCCAAGACTTAGAAGGGATATATGTTCTTTCAAAAAAAAAAAAAAAAAAAAAAAAAAGTAAGAAGCAAAAAAAATGGTAAATATTGAAGAAGGAAAATAAAAGGGAAAGAATAAATTTCTGACTACCACTGACTATTTTTGTCTGGAGACAGTCTTCAGATGCCAGTAGTGGGAGCAAAACTGACAATTACTTTAATCAGGTCATTAAAATGGCCATGTAATACGATTACAGACGGAGCAGGATCAGCAAGTCCCCTTCTACAGCAGGGAAGTGCGATCCCTTGACACAGAGTTGTTATGCTGAGTCTTAACTTCATCCTTCTTTGGGTTAGCACCTCAGCATTTAACATATGCTGAAGCTTCACTGATTTCCTGGAACACTCACAATCTCTGTTGCCTACTAAGAGAGTTAGTCAGAGAGCATTTGGAGCTTCAGGCTAACGTATGAGATAGCTGCTCTATCCTTTTTCGTAGAAGCAGTGCATTGCCAGAGCGCTGGCAAATAACTTTACTATTAGTACTGACATATGAACTGCTTTTGTTAGGAAATAAATAAAGGGCAGACATAGTGATTTGGTTTGCATTTTTCCAAAATATCTGTATTTTTATTTCCTCCTGTATTTGTATTTTGTCCAAAACAAAAAAGACATATAATGGAGTGAAATGGAGAATGAGAAACTCAAGTAGGATCTCATGATTGATGCACATAATTTTTAAAAATGATTTTAATATTAGAACAAAATTCTCCATAAGCATTTTACCAAAGCATACTTAACATGCACACACAGATGCAACTATAATTAATTTGCTCAGTGTTCATTACAGGACCACTAAGTGCCTGGGTTTCCTTGGTCATCCTCTCCTCCTCCTGTAACCAAATCCTTAGTGTCCCGGAGTTTTAATGGGCCAGTTTCCCAGTGATGCCAAACATGATATCAATACTCAAGTGATGCCTCATCAGGAGTACTGTGTCCAGTTCTGGAATCCTCAAAGTAAGAAGGAGATGGAGCTGTCGGAACGGGCCTGGAGGAGGCTACAAAGATGATCAGAGGGTTGGAGCACCTTCCCTACGAGGACAGGCTGAGAGAGTTGGGGTTGTCCAGCCTGGAGAAGAGAAGGCTCAGAGGAGACCTTCCGGTACCTGAAGGAAAGTTGGAGAGGGGCTATTCATAAAGGCTTGCGGGGATAAGACCAGAAGGAACGGTTATAAACTGGAGAGGGGCAGATTCAGACTGGACATTAGGAAGAATTTCTTCACCATGAGAGTGGTGAGACACTGGCACAGGTTGCCCAGGGAAGTTGTGGCTGCCCCACACTTGAAGATGTTCAAGGCCAAGTTGGATGGGCCTTGGGCAGCCTGATCCAGTGGGATGTTCCTGTCCATGGCAGGAGGGTTGGAACTGGATGATCTTTAAGATCTCTTCCAACCCAAACTATTCTATGATTCTATGATTCTATGATGCCTGCTGTTTTAGAGCCTGTGTGGATCAACCTCATGGTGCATCCAGAATAAAACTGACTTCATTGTAAGGGACAGACACTGCTCAGCTAACAGCCAGTGTACACCTGAGCAGCAAAGCCCATTCTGCGCCAGAGCGTAGTGGTTTACTGTTTAACCCCTATCAGTGACCAGAGATGTGCTGTGATGTGAAGTATTCCCCAATGACCAAACCACTGTGCATGCGCTGTGAACATAAAGTGGGCACAACAGGCATTTCAAGAGATCCAGCACACACTGATTAGTGCATTGCTTGACTGTGATTTTTGCCCCAATTATTTGGCTGAATTTTTCAAATGTCCATTGTGGTTTTCTATGTTTCTAGCCAGGCAAAGCTGACAGTTTTCTGGCATTAAAGAATGACTTTCAATTAAGAGATTACAGTAATTACTATATTATCAAGATGAACTACAGAACTCCTATATTATGTAGCATGCCAGTATGTATGAAATAAAAACAACTTGAGTAACTATGAGCTCCCTTCTGTAACCTGCAAACTCATTTGAGGTTATTGTCCTCCTTAACTGTACAAATCAACAAAACTTCCTGGCAGTAATAAAGACCTACAGTACGATGGCTAATCAAAAAAGAGTATTTACTTCTTTTGCAGAATGAAGTAGTGACAAGCTTATGATTAGTCCTATGTTGAATACACTTCTGTATTTCCAATAAGAAACAAAATAACAGAAAATGGCTTGGTTTTCTAGTATGTTTTATCGAGACAACACAATGTTATGGTGTTATATAGGACATGAGTCACATTTTACACTATATTTTTTGTTGTATTTTTACATATGTAAAGTTACCTGCAAGGAAGAAATAAAGAGCGTGAAAAATAGAATATGGTTTGCATAATACTACTTTGTTCATTTGCAGGAGTTACATAGTCCATATATAAACATATTATACTATGCATTTCATCTTAGCTTAGCTTTGTAAGGAATGATTAATAAAATTAGCCTGTGTATAGGGTGAAAAGTCAGAGTTAAAACTGAGGCTAAGTTAGTTTTAAAAAAGAAATAATCCAACCGTTTAATTTTGCTGCTTGTTTAAGTTAAATTTTCTGCAGTCAACAGGCTGAAAAAATAGACAGTGGCAGCCAGCACGTGCAATTAGCATGAACCAAAACACTCTAATGCCTCTGAGTTTCATTTTAATTTCCACAACAAGATGGTCAATCAAGAAAAACATGGGAGTACTTGATAAAGACTGAAATCGAACAGAGTAGACATCTTCCCACTTTAATTTTGCTTATTTAACCACATTTAACTATCGAAGTAATTCTGTACTTACAGTTAAGTTCCTGCATAGCATGTTTCCTCATATGAAGGTGAAAAAACATATTCATAATATTATTTCGGTTTAGATTTAAAAAGAACATCCTATTACATTTATAAATGGATGTGTTCAGTTTTCCTCATTTCCTTAGCTATTTTAATGAATTTAATGTAAAAACAACGTGCCACTCTCTTGCTTACTTGACTTCATTTCACTTCATTTATTACAGAGGTGAACATCCTAAAAAAATTTTGTGTTTCCTACTCTCTGCCCCTGAAATCCACCATTTTCCAGCCCTTAACTGTAGGACAAAGTCATAAGAGTGTGCGTACCCTATGCTTCACCATACATGAACTTCTTCTGTGGTCCTGCACTGGTCATATAGCAAAGAGTGATGGATTTAGTCAACCTGAACACAGCACGTGACAAAAGCTGCTTCAGTTACAGAAGGGCGCCAAGAAGTACTCTGTCTTAAAGTACGTCTGAGAGATGATTTCTTTCCCAATGTCCTGTCCCAAGAAGGAAATGCTTCGATGCTGCCCTCCAGCAACAGCAAACCGTGACACCTCTGGTTTCAATTCGCCCTGGGGAATGCTCCTTCCCAGCCAAAGGGACTCTGCCAAGCAGGCGCTCTAGGGCAGGACCACTTCCCATCACCCGACCAAGAACGTAGGAGCTGGTGACTTTGCTAATGTTTTT
Source organism: Cuculus canorus (assembly GCF_017976375.1). Taxonomy (NCBI): domain Eukaryota; kingdom Metazoa; phylum Chordata; class Aves; order Cuculiformes; family Cuculidae; genus Cuculus; species Cuculus canorus. The sequence goes on from NC_071403.1 coordinate 10,940,734, forward strand.
TCTCACGTGTTTTCATAAGATTTTTAATGGAAGGGAAATGAGGAGTATAGAGGGTAGTTTAAAATATGCATATTTTTAAGGAAAAAATTAAGTGTTTAATTAATATCAAAGCTAAACAGTGTTCTTACGCTTGCCATTCCTTCTTCAGGAATACTCTCTTGTTATCTCTGCCTGGTTCTCTAACACTAGCAGGAGCAGGTACAGAAAACTGCACTTCTTTGAAGAAAACAAATTGGGTCAAAAGTTTTGAAGCTTGCAGTACTGCAAGGAAATGTAATTGGCCATTTATATTTCACTGCTTTTAACAAAGGGTTCTTTCAACTCAGAGCAGAGGAGCAATAATTCTGTAACTTGCTAGTAAACCAGTAAACTGCAAAATATCCAAGAAAATATTACATTTTTATAGAGAATGACACTTCTAAAAAATATCTGTGAACTAGCTTGGAATACAGATATTGAGCTGAATTTCAGCAACGAAAAAACAAGTCAGTGGAGCACTATAACTGAAACGTCAGCAAAAATCACCCTAACCAAAACAAATTTTTAATAAAGACAGACAAAAGACCAGGGGGAGGGAAAAAAAAAACAACAAAAAACAAAGCAGGAGAAAATTTTGAACTAGAATACTTAATGCAGCTATTATTTACATCGAATAGTAAACAACTCAGTGGGAAAAGAAGCATTAACATCTCCTTCTCTTAATTTTGAAAACTGGCACTGCTTTCAGTTAGAAGCAGTAATATAAGTGAAAAGACTATTTAACTGATAACTCACACTAACGTTGTTTAAGGCAGCAAGGTAGAATCTCACAAAATGTCTTGACCAAACAATAGGATCTCAGTGCAGTGGTACACATTGCTATAATGTACAATAATGTACATTGCTATGCATCACTGCAAACCTCCAGAATATGCCAGCAATACAGCCTGAACAGCAAAAGCATTCAAGAGCTTTCTCTTCTGAAAAAAATGAAAAAACCCCAAACAAATAAACAACTAAAACTGAAAGAAAAACAGCAACATGGATGGAAACATTCACTATTTAACCTTTTCTATTCTGATGATGCTCAGAGCTCTTATTTGGATTAAATGTATTGGGTGTTGTGCTATGAGCGGCCTCATTAATGTGGACCCTAATGAATACTTAGACCTTTAAATGGAGAAGCATCCCCTGGATGTCTACAGGATGACTTGCATTTATAAGTATATAAAATTACCTCTAACAGAAAGAAATAAACAGGGGAACCTTCCCAGATATTTTGTTATGAGATTCAGAATTCCCTCAGAAATCACAAAAGAAAAGAAAAGCCAAAAAAGGTCATAGAACTCTACTTATGGCACAAATTTGACCCCATTCACGTCCATCTTTCAGCCCAGAGCTTTCTCTCAGGGGGATTACTTTCTTTCAAATATCACAAGTTTTCTATATTTAGTGTAAAAATTCATTTCACTGGAACAAAGCATGCAGGTGACAATAATATGTAGAAGATTAATAGAGATGACAGGCTACCATCCTTGGGGGAAAGAAAATTGCTGTTGCACAGTCTGCTTTTTGTTGAAAGGTAATGGGAAAATTTTCTGCTTGTACATGGAGAAATAAAACATAGGTACTCCTTAAAAGCACACACTGCCTAAGAAAACACTCTGTAGCACATAATGCTTACACATTTCATCTTTAAACGATGCAAAATTAATCAGAGCATCTGCTCTAGGTGAAACCACCTCCAGTAAAGACCCAGCTCTAACTCAGGAGAGCTTTCAGGTTTGGTTGGGAATGGTTTGAGAACTGCCTGTGGGGCAAAAGCTATCAAGAAGAGTGGCCAACAGCAAACTAGGAAAGTGCCAGAAATTGGGAGTGACAAGGAATAACTGGTAGCATTTTTCATCATAGAGTTAGTTTCTACATAGTGAAGCATCAAAGAAGGGCTTCAATACTGAATGCTTTCCAAAGGACTATTATTCTTTAGGTTACATGCATTAAGATGATTGCTTCTTAAAAGAAACAAGCAGGCATTAGATGATGCCTGCTTGCTTCTTTTAAGAAGCATTTCCTATAAAACATTTTAACAGCAGAAGCGTATGTGGTTTGTTAGAGAAAATCTTTATTTGGTAATGAAAACGTGCAAGTTTCTACATACTGGTGTAGTACTGGGTATAGGTTGGTTAAGGAATCTTTTTTTTTTCAGAAGTTATTAGGAGAAAAGACATCATTGCCAGTTATTTGAAAGGTAAAATCAGTTCATAGAACTGCTGAATGCAGCCAAATCTTTGCACTAAACATTAACAAAATAGAGTATGCAGTAATTATAACTTCTCTTTGCACTTTTACCTTTCAAACCCATTGGGAGAAGAGCTTTGCTCCAGGCCAGCCAGGCACAGACACCAGCACACCCTGCGGAGCCCACTGGCTCCAGCCGTACGTCTGGCAGTGAAGGGCACTGCCTGCTCTGAGGAGGCAGAAGGAGCAGCCTGCAGCTGCAGGGGACAGGCGACTGCCCACTCCAACAACCTCATGTGTTATCCTCGCTCCTGCATTAACCCGTAGAGTCCTTTTGAGACAAAAACTGCAAGGGATGGTTACAAAAATAAGCATCAGCATGACTACGGTGTTACCCACCACAGCATGGATCCTCCATGGACTTTAGAAACACTCCACAGACCATTTCTGCTTTTCATCCTCCATTCTTCTCATGCCTTGGGGTCACAGAAGGGAAGTGCTGCTGAGGGGAAGTCCCACAGACTTTGTACAACTGCTGCATCCCATAGCACTGGGTATCTCAAAATCCTCTCTACAAACTGGATGTGAAAGGAGGCAGACCCAGTCCATCCCTGCTCTATGCCACTCCTCTCCTCTCCTCTCCTCTCCTCTCCTCCTCTCCTCTCCTCTCCTCTCCTCTCCTCTCCTCTCCTCTCCTCTCCTCTCCTCTCCTCTCCTCTCCTCTCCTCTCCTCTCCTCTCCTCTCCTCTCCTCTCCTCTCCTCTCCTCTCCTCTCCTCTCCTCTCCTCTCCTCTCCTCTCCTCTCCTCTCCTCTCCTCTCCTCTCCTCTCCTCTCCTCTCCTCTCCTCTCCTCTCCTCTCCTCTCCTCTCCTCTCCTCTTCCTTTCCCTTTTACCTTAGATCCCAGACAATATGTGTACTGTGGAAAGAAGTTCCTTGGACCGAAGAAGTCCAAGATGAGGACAAGGTGCGTTTGCAACACTTCATGGGACAATCTGGTGCTGTGCAAAGTTGGCTCGTGTAGGTCTGGCTCTACTTTAAGTTGGGTACAATGCCACACTGGCAAAACCGGACTGTGTATAAACACAAACAGTAAAACTCCCATGTTATAACATGCCAGGTGGGCTTCTGGACTCAGGTCTCTGCCAGCTCTTTTGTGATGCTATTTTCCAGAGGATAAACGCCAATAAATTTTCTTTAAGAAGGTTTTCTTCCTTTTGAGAAGTGAATAGATCTATACTTGAATGGTTTTGAAATTAATATTTCTCTTTTTCTTAAAGGCAAAACCCAGCTACTGTCTAAGCACTTAGGAAAGTCTGATATGTTACTGCTGAGAAGGTCACAGCAATTTAAATACTTAAAGGATAAAAAAACTCTGCTTAAATGGCTAACCTTTCTTAAGTGGTTTCTCAAATTGCCTGAAAGTTATCTGAGCAGTAGAAGTGCAAGGAAAAAGGAAAAAAAAAGAAACATACCAAGCTGCGCAACCCATAATTAATGAAATCTCACATGCAGCAATTTTCGACACAAATACTGTGTTCCTGGGTTCACCGCGGGCAGGCTGGACAAAGGAAAAACCTCCTTTAGATACATGGCCTAACAGCTTTCAATCTTCAAGGAACATTCTAAACATAAAGAAAACATTAGTAGTGTTGTCTGAAATAAAATTTAAAAAAAAAAAACCACCCAAAATTGGCCTTATTGCTCACATTGCATTGCATATAGAAATGTGTTAATGTGGCAGCTATGGCATAGATTTTGGGTTGAAAGGTCTCGAATTTATGGGCTGTGTAAATAATCTGCAATGAGCATATAATTTACAGAATTCTGACCTTTGCTTTTCCTCCCAAAGTACTTAGCAGCAGACTTTTTTGATGCCAATGCCTTTTACAGGTGATCAGCCGGTGAGCTGAATTTCCCTAGTGTTTACTGACCACACTGCTATTTCACTTTCCTGAGGGGATGAGCATCTTAGACACAGGGAATTAGCAAAAATGCACAACTAAGATTATTTCTGGATGTGATTCTAAATTTTGCTAGCAAAACTCGATTGGTCAAATACTAAAGAATCTACTAGAAAAAGGATGAATACAGAAGGCAGATTAATTCACCCTCTGCCTCCCTGGTTCACTGTTTAAACAAATACCCAGCCTTTCATTCCCAGGCATCCTGCCTTGTCCCTTATTCTCTAAATCCATGTGCTCTCAGGGAGACACCAGAACTCTGAGTTCCCCTTGACACTGCTGGAGTGTCATAGGCTTTCTGGAAATTAAGTGAACATGGCCCACAGTCATTCATTCTGCTTGGTTTATTGTTATTTTCCAGTACTTTTGAAAGGTAGATCCTTCTTTTTACATTCTTACCATACTTATTTCTAGGCCCCACACTTTCTTTTGGTTTTATTGACTTGAATATCTAACACAAAATGTTACAGAAAATAATAGAACAGACACAGTGCTGCAACATCAAGCCAATGAGCCGGCTGGATAATCTGTGGGATGGAACGAGATGGTGGGGCTGAAGTACATCTGGCAGATGTACATTAGGAGAAAATTGAGGAGCAGAGGGAAAACAAAGAATGGGATCTTTTGAGCTATGGTCTGAGAGACACTTTCTCTGAAATTTATTAGAGTACACTTCAGGTTACCAGAAAAGAAGGGTCAGGACAGCACGCCTGAGTCCTTCCTACAGCCTTATACCGTGGCTACAAAGATGTTTTGGTGAGCCAAACACACTTCCAATATTGTGGATATTGCGGCATGAAACTTTTCCTCAGACAAAAATACATCTCAGTATAACCCAACAGACCTTAAAGATTTCTTTCCCCACCTCCTGTTTAGAGGGAATGGTAAAAACCAGTAAGGATGATTACTCAGATTAATGCTCTGATTTACTGGAAAAATATAATGATTTTATCTATATAAGCCAGACTGGAAAGATACTATATGATCTGATGCACACTTGACAAGAAGAATTGTTCAAAACTAAAGCAAGCAGGAAAAAGGTTTATTTCATGAAAATGGTTTACCAGCTACACTCCCAAGCAAGTGTCATGAAGGTTTTCCTGTCTATAGCAGTGCTGAGTATTCTTTGATAGCTCTTTCCTGTTACATCATTTAGGCAAAAATAAATAAATTCAGCATATTATAACAACTTAGATTTCTAGAATGAGCATGTGTGGCCGGGAACTGATGCATGCTTTCTGTCTGTTGAGAAACTGAAACCCAAAGTATGGAAAAGCCACTGGGGACAGGCCAGACAACACTTCTGACAGTGCTTTGCTGTTTATTTTTTTGCCTACTGAATTATGAGACTTCAAGCCATCATCTGCCATGTCATCTTTCAAGGACTTCCAGAATTTCTCAGTGTGTTTTTTACGGCACTGCAGACTGCTCAGAAGGCTGCAGGCAATGTGTCGTCAGACTGGCTACCCCTTCCTCATCACACAAGCTAGTGCCACTCCATACCTCGTTTCTGAAGCACGGAATAACTAGAGGAAAAACTGGATTCCCCTGTGGAACACTGTGCTTTAAAAGGCAATTTTATATAGAGAGAGTTGCTCGTTGAAAGTACAAACTGTCAAGTGTGTGGAGCTGTGTTTCCTCACCCACCCTTCAAAGACAACCCCTCAGGCCAGGAAGAGGATAAACGGTGGAAGAACAATGAAGTGGCTGCTGCCAGTCCATAATGACCAGTGTCTGCTTAAACTGGCGTCATGCTTACCCGTACCTGGGGTTTGCTAACAACAATGCTGTGCGCATGGGAGAAACACTGAGAGATGTCTTCTAATGCCGGCGGTGTTATGCACAGCACCCACTTTATGGGGCTTACTCTGGAAATCAAGACTGATGGTTTGTGACGACTCGGCACCATGCCTGCCCTTCAAAGCCTTAGGCTGCCAGAGCCCAGCGATTAGAGAACAGAAAAAGATTTTCAAGCACAACAAGAATCATAGAATCATAGAATCATAGAATAGTTGAGGTTGGAAGGCACTTCTGGAGATCTTCTAGTCCAAACTCTCTGCTCAAAACGTATTTGAATATGTTATACATATCTGGTTTGAATTTTTTGCCTGTGCTCACAATCATTTCCCAAATCTGGCTTAAATTTCCAAACAGATTTGGTCTCCCACAAAATGTATTTTGTGAGTTAACATAATACTTCATGATTTTTTATTTTCTCATGCTGGCAATGTATACTGCTTTCAGATTCTATATACAAAGTGTTTCCCAGATGTCATGGATTTCACATAGCTCCTCTTCTCTTCTTCCATATGGCTTTATACAGAAAGGACACAGCAAGTAAAACAACTGTCGTGTACATGGTAGCAACACCAGTGGTCTGAAATGAACACTACTGAATACTTGGCAAAACATTTAGGACCCTCAAGAGTTCAGTCTTGCAGCAAAACTGGGGACTGAAAACACTAAAAATCTGCAGAACTGGATATTAAAGCAACTCTGTTTAAACATCCACAGGTGATGAAACTGATATTCACAGTAGACACCAGAGGTATAAGAAGGATTTAGAAATTCCTAAGCTAAACTGCTTTTTTACATTATATGGAACAAATGTATGCCCAGCAAAGAGTAACCAGGGCAAGAAGCAAAATCTAGCCAGAAGAAATTCAGAACAGATTATGGATCTCGGACTAGTTGCAAGAGTAACATTAAACCCCTCAGTTTTGAAGAAATACTTGGTCCACAACCATAACCATAGGCCAAAAGCCATATTACACACATAACAGGTAATTATCCAGGCAGTACAAGGCACGTAACACAGTGTGTCAGGTCACACCAATGGGGATCTGAAGTTTCACAGACATAAAGGGTGAGAAGCAAACATGTGCTAAAGTCCAAGTTCGCAGAACAGGGAGGGTGAAATGATACCCTAGGACACACTGAATGGCACTAGACATCTATGTTTAAGCAATTCAGTATTCTACAATGTTCAAGGTGTCCAGCGAGCAATCCCGTTTGCCTTCAGTAATGCATCTGGGTTTAGTCAGATAAACTTTTGCACGCCAGTGACGGTGCTTACTACATCTCTGCTGGTTCCAATAGTTTATGAGCTTCATTTCCATGTAACCTCTCACATTTAAGCATTGGAATCTGCAGCTGTATTCACTCAGCAGAGATTTAGATGAGATGGACAGAGCGTGGTCAGTGGCAGTGCAGAAGACAGACTGCTGTAAGCAGAGCACAAACCCGATATAAAAATCATTGCCAAGGCTTACATGGCCTTGGCAGCTAGAGGGATGTTTATTTTTTCCCAAATCATACATTATTCGACCTCTAGTAGGCAGTATTATTCTTCTTGGATGAAATGCAGATGGATTTACTAGTTTCATTGTACACTTTTAATTTTATTTTTATATCGATGTTCTCTGTTGTACCGTATCAGAGATAACACTGTATCTACACTAATTAACACTTCTTTTTACTGTAGATAAATATGCTGGTCATGATAGCTCTTCTTTCAAAAGTTATCTTTGACAAATGATGTTATTAAGAAGCTGATTATTTTCCATTTTCAGGAACACTTTTTAAGTTTCACAGTTTACATACAAATTCAAAAGACAATTATATGCTGTTCTGCAGCGTATTTTATGCAATCTGGATATCCTCCAGAAAAATGTCACTTTACTTTGTATTTCAGTGTTCTTTATACTACATTGCACAAAATACTCAGTGCCGTCATTTTTACAAAAGGTTTTTGATAATCTTTTCCTATCTGTGTCAAAGCTAAATTGAAATGCAGTATTTAAAGACTGTTCATCTGAACTAATAGTCTGCCAGAAGCATGTTTATGAAATGCCTAAAAAGAATGCTCCAACCACTTCTTAAATTATATTCATATGCCTAAAAAGAATGCTCCAACCACTTCTTAAATTATATTCATATTCATAAGATTTTGGAACAACAAAAAAATAAAGGACATTGAGGCATTTAGGAATGGAGACACAATAAGAACATATTTCATAGTGTAAGACAGTGAAAGTTAAACAAGATATAGTAAGATAAAAAGATACAATTCTCGAATAAGTGCACTGTGAGAACTACTATATTCTTTTACACATGATAATCAATAACAACTATGTAGCTTAATTTTTAATTTTAGATAAAAATTTAGAAAACTATAAACACCAATCTAGTATTTAGGAACTATGATTCATACTTATCTCCATTATTTTGACCTGAATTCAAGGTAAAAAAAAAATGATGGGATTTTTTTTTCCTTTCTCAGGTTTAGTAAAGTTTATTTCTCCTATGATGACACTGGAGCCTGTCAAAAATTCATCCCAACAAAACCTCTAATGAGATTTCAGTATGCAGATGAATAATTTAAAAAATATGTAACAGGACAAAGGAGTGGGAAAGTATTCTGGAAATCATAAGAAACTAATTATGTAAAAAAAATCAGCAGAACGGAAGACTATACTAATTATTTCTTTTGGACACAAAATCTGAGACAACAGAGGCTTCCCACATCAGTATCTATTTGAGTAATAACAGCAGAAGTAACTGACATCTGAAATTTTCTTCTACTCAACCCCTTCCAAAGTCACTGAAACCACATGACTATACCTAGACTTTATTTAAATATGTACTTTGGCCTTCTCTTCTCCATGGTGAACAACTCCAACACTCTCAGCCTTTCTTTATAGGAGAAGTGTTCCATCCTTCTGACCATTTTCACAGCCCTTCTCTGGCCCCCTCCAACAGATCCATGTCATTCCTGTGCTGAGGGCTCCAGGTGAGGTTTCGCCAGAGTGGAGATGAGGGACAGAATGACCAGTCTTGATCTGTTGGCCATACTTCTTGTTATGAAGCCCCGGGGGTGATTCGTTTTCTGGGCTGCAAGTGCACATTGCCATCTTGCATCCAATTTTTCATCCACGCATTTCACTATACTCTGCAGCGATATCCTATAACCATTGTGAGGCCAAAGAAGGAAACTTAACTCATTCTTATTAAAATTTGATGTTGTTTACATCAAAGCAGGTGTCACTCCACCCAGTTTCATGCATGGCCCTTAGCTAGCTAAATGAGAAAGAGTGATGTTCCCTGGGCTACAGCCAGTGGCAACCCATAGACTTTCCTGGAGGATGGCACAGTGCAGGGACATTCACTGGGCAGAGGCTGCCCAGGGAGGTGGTTGAGTCACCATCCTTGGAGGTATTTAAAAGATATGTAGATGAAGTGCTTAGGGATGGGGTTTACTAGTAGACAGGTACAGTTGGGCTTGATGACCATAAAGGTCTTTTCTAACCTAGTAATTCTATGATTCTGACATGAATAGCAATGCAGGGAACAATGTTAAGTTTCGCCTGGTTTTATCCTGAGCTTCCTCAAACATCAGAGGAGTATTCTCTGACTCTTGCAGAATTCAGTGCCTCCAGGAGAGGCCCACACTGAGGGCTGTGAAGGTAAAGAAAGGATAAACATCCAAAGGCCTAGAAATTATTCAGGTTTAATAACATGACTTCCTTGAACTGAGAATAGAGTTATTAAGTAGGACAGAAATAAAACCCTACATTAAAAAAAAAAAAATAAAAGAAAAGAACAAACCACATGTAAATAACTACAAGCAGCTCAAAGATCCAACTAATGACTACAGCAATCCAGAAACCAAAGGCACCTAAACAAAGTAGAAAAGAATAAATATAAATGTACCACTTCATGTGTAGTCTCAGCTTTTTTGATTTTATCCCCTGAGATGACAAAAGCTGACAGGATAATTTCTAACACTTTAAATCACTCAGGCACACTCCTATCAGTCTAGAAGCACATTCATTTTCCTAATGACACTCAACTTTGGCCTATCTGACATATAACGAATGGCTTTTCTATATTTAAAATTAAAACGAGAGCATATATAACGAATCATTTACAGGAACAAAGGAACAAACTATCACAAATATATCACGGTGTATGGAAGAAGCCCCAGTTTTTCATGTCCCGTAGCATTTGAGTCTTAAAGTAACGTCACTTCCTTGAAGTCTATAAAACTTTTTCTTTAAACTTCTGGAAAATGAAAGAAATAAATCAAACCCAAGATATGGAAACCTGTTAGATCAGTATTACCTGTCAGAGCTTTGAATCATCTCTTATCTAAACATACCCTTTCTTAGATTCTCTTTCTGGTATCAAGAACCTCTTCTAATATTTGCCTGCAATACTCCTGCCATACTTTCAGTCCCGTACATATAAACTATTCCAAAGACACAAAAGATATTTTTTTTTTTTTTTAGTGACAGTTCTTGATACAATGTGATAAGAAATCTTTGCACAAAACGGCTTAGCAAAATTTAATTAGGCATACTGAATGCAAAAGTGTAACATACGCTTCTGTGCTAGCTAATGTATTGTGAAAGGTCATTTGATCTTGTATTTCATGGTGTAAAGTGATAACTTATACATGATAGAAAGGAATTCTCTCCTCAATCGTATTAGCTTTTTCAATTATCCAGGAATATTATTTGCCCCTATTTCTCCCCTCATAATTTTCTAAAACACTGAACACTATTTCCAGAACCAGGAAATAATACTAGATGAGTTAATAACTCAGTATAGTATGACAACTCCCAGATTTCAGTGCTGTAATACATTCTGCAAATAATAGAATATCAAGTGTGAAAATTTGCCATTGTTGCTGTATAATACAAGCAAGTTTTATTGCTGAGCCATGGAGAAGACCAGTTTGGAAACAGAAGTCCATACCAAAAATAGCCTGGTCTATGATCTATCGTAAGCCCTTTCTCACTGAAATCCATGTGAAACAACATAATTAACTTTACACAGAAGAGTTTATTGTTGCACTCTTAAGCAACAATATGCAAATTGAATTATTAAACATGTAAAATCCTTTTATCTAGTTATGATTCTAGACTATCCCCTTCATTACTAAATTGTCAAAATACATCTGAAATATATGTCTGTATATGAATTAGGCCAAAATTCCATATAATCCAGGTAACGAATGACACCTTATTCACTACAGTGAATATAGTGAAGTACTGGATATGAGCTCCCAGTCACACCTGAACAATTTAAATCTATTTGTGAAAAAACTTCTAAACCTTATTTATAAACTATTCTGGCAATTCTTAATACTGATATGCTTCAATATAGTGAATGTAAGTATCTTCACTTAAGCATGAATTTGCATTAAAATTATTTTATCTCAATAAACATCAATAAATATCAATACATATTGTATATCTGGGACATTAAGCAGGAAATTAATAAATGACAAACCCCAAAGAAAGAAAGTTAGCAGTTACCCCATGTGAATCCCATTTAAAATATCCATAAATTATGGTTCATTCGCTAAATTTGATGCAGGATATACATGTGTAATGTTTCACCTATATGCTTCAGAATAAGAAGCCAGCAATATTATTGTGTTTGTTATTCCAATAAATGAATCCACCACCATAAAGTCAAAAACATCAACAGTAACTTCATACAAAGGGTATTTGGGACACCACAGATTCCACATGATTTTGGAGAAACCTTTTAGAATATGGAATTTTATGAGTATACTCCCAATGGCACCAATGTTTCTAGCCCTTTAACCAATCTGAAATTTGAAAAAGCAGGATTATCTGTTAAATACAAATTTTGATTGTACTTTCACATGCAGAAGATTCTAAGAGCTGCAGCTTTCCTTAACACTTCAAAAAGCTACTTTGAAATTCTTGGACACTTATATGCATCATACACTCTGAATGCACATGAAAACTCCTGTTTCTGTATTCTTAAGGAAAAAATCTGCATTGGAATGCAGATTGTTGTACTTAGTCATATGACATTATATTAACTCTATTTCAGTATGCATTCTTGTGTTTTAACACACATTCATCAATTTAGAACACTTGATTACCCTCAATTTCTCCTACTTTCTCTCTGGGTCACTTTGTAGGTTTTTTTGTTACTTTGTTTGATTTTCATTTATGTATTTTGAAAATAGTTTACAGTAGAGAATGTATTTCCTTGTTTGAGGAGACAGTTTGCTAACTGCTGTTTCATATAGCTATCTGAGCTGAAATACCCATTAAATATTTTCTGTGAATTCAGTTAACATGGGAGGATTACAGTGCATGTAGTCTTACGTTCTCAAGCTGTAGGGATGTAAAAAATATGTGAGAAATACATACAGGCAAATGAAATTAATAAAATTCCTAATCACACAAGAAAAAATTAAAGCTAATTCTAAAATTATAAAAGACTAACTCTGCCTTAAAATACTGGAGAAAAGTGGATTCTCAGGAGAAATGTTTTTATTTCTAGAACTTGGAACAGAATTGGCTTCCTCAAAGTGAAACAGGAATTTTGAATAGTTTCACTTCCTCACGGACTGTGGGTTCGAGAACAGTCATTACTCATCTCATGTACCTTTAGCTCCCCAAAAGTCAGGTGTGGAGCCTAAACTAGTTGTGTAAGTCAGGAAGACAGTGGGATTCATCCCATTAATCAAAGACTATATATAATCTAGCTACCACACAGACATTTTATTCCCTGCGACAGCTGCCTGCATCATGGGAGAAGAAAGCAAATCTGTAAATTCATCACATTGCTCTGCTCATGCGGTAAGAGGAAAGTGAAGATGGTAGAAGACAGACAAATCTAAAGGTATTTTTTCCCGGAATAAGAACTGTAAAAGATAGAGACTCATGTGAACCTTATTACAGGAGTCTGGATTATCAAGAGGAGAGAAAAAAATATTTTTAATCAGACACTCAGTATCACATCATTTTTTACCATGGATTTTTTACCACCATGATTGAGCCTCCTACTCAGAAATAGTTTGAAAAAACTGCCTACATTTTTGTTGTGTGATGACTGCAAGAGATACATTTCCGTGGAGAGTGCTTTAGTAATTTCAGCTAGATCTTTGAAAGAACAAACTAAAATATTAATTCTGTTTGCAACAGCTGACACCAACAGTTTGGCCTTGAAACAGTAAAACGGAATTAATAATTTATTGTCAAACTATTCAACAGTACACATTTGGCTACATCAATTTAAAGAAATGTGAAACATTATTTTTGGACTTGCGTATGTACGGATGGATCAAGTCTCTTAATAGCCAGAGACTCAATATAATACCAGTGCTACACTAGTGAGAGTTATATGCATGGTTAATTATGTTTTTAATTAAGGAAGCAAGGCTTGCTGGCCATTCCCTATACCTCCCTACCCTATAAATGGACCTCTGGAGAAGGATTAACAACACAATACAAAAGCAACATCCTTTTTCTTTCCCTCTCATGTCAGATAAAATGCATTTGGTAACAAACTTCTTTAATATAACAGGAGATGAAATGGGACTTGTAGCTGGACAGAAAAACAGAGCAGCTTTTAGTTATTTTTTTCCCTACTTCAAAACATGAACCTTAATTTAATTCCTTGAGTTTTACAGATATCCCCGAAATCATGAATCCACTGGAGAACCAAAGAACAAACAAAACACGCAGCGGTTGACTTTCACAGCAAGGGTTTGTAAGCACAGCAAGGGAGGATATGCCTAAATTTGCACATCCATATGTGTAAATGCCTAAAGCATTTGCACATCCGTAAACTAAAGAAATCCCAACTGTGTTCCTATGTCTTCTAAACACAGTCTATGAGATCAGGGTTACTTCTAAAGTCTTGTTTTCAAAGAAAGTTCTCGGATAGCATGAAAGATAAAAGATGACAGATGGGGATCAAGGTAAGGCTTTGTGTGCACATTTTAACTGCTAATTACTATTCCTCCCATCTCCTCCTCAAATTCTGTAAAAATAAAAATTTGTTCGTTCTGGGGTTATAAATGGAGTTGATCTGATTTAACCAATGGAATATCTGACTTTATAAAGAGGTAACATATCATACCAGTGCAAACATGGGAATAAAGAACCTGAAAGCCTTGAGCACATCCACAGGTGTCCTTAGGAGTGGGATGTATTCCGCAGGGATAAAAGCTCACTCACCTGAACTCAGAAAACCTTGAATTTAGTGCAATGACATGCAGTGTTGGTAAAAAGATTTATAATTATCAATTAATTAATTCTCTGTAGACACCTCTAAAGTAGACGGGCAAGAGCTTTTATTGTCTATTGTGGGGAAATTAAGAATCTAGGAAAAAAAAGCCAGAGCCACTCACTGATGGGAACTAAATGCAAAATTTATATTCCTCCTGGCTCCAAATGACAGGCACATATTGGATTGAATTAATGTTCATCTCCAATGAAAAAAAACAAAATCCAGAAATAAGTAAAAAAGAAAAAAATCAATATTACCATGCAATTTTAATTTCATACCTTCTGGTTTCATTGCATATTCAAAATAATGACTACACACATGCCTTACTTTAGGTATGTTTGAAAGGAACTGTTGTTAAAGAATATGTTATGTAAAATTAGTATTTCTATATTTCTCCTTTTCAGAGAAGAAGAAAGAAAAGCTTTTATTTTTTTTGCAATCAGTACAGATTTCCTTAGAGCTGTTATTGAGAAGCCACAAATTATTGCAGATTAAATAACAACTGTACAACAATGAAGTTATAGCTCTGAAGTTATATTGATGTTGGGTAGATAAATGAAAAAGGAATACTACATTACAACAGTAATCAATCAGAAAAATAACCCGGAGACTAATCAATGTCTCTGAATAAGAGAACATTCATCCCCGATGGAGATACTACAAACAAAACAATATCTAGTTTAGCTATCTAAATTCCACTCATCATCTTCTCCTATAATGTTTATTGTGGAATCGAATTTCAGAGGACTCCAAAGAGCTGTTGCTCCAAGCCTAATTTTTTTCATTATTCTATTTAATTGTGTGCACTGTAATTTAATTTACTGTAATGCTGCCTCTATTGTGGCAACGCAAAATTCCTTGTACCAGTAACCCATTAAGGTATATTAAAAGTATTTATCATGATCCTCAAGAGTATAGATAACATTATGCATGGAAAACTGAGATTTAACATAACTGCTGGAAATAATTCAAAGCCTTTCCTTTTGCATTTATCTATATGTAAAATAGCAAAAATAATAATCGTAAAACAAAACTCAGCAAGTTCAAACCTGTTTTTTATGAAGCCTCATGCAGACAAATAAAATACTTTGGAATATAAATCACCATTCTGAAAAAGTATAGATGAGAAAAAAAAAAAAAATCAGTGTGAAAATATATACAGTCCTCAAAACTGCTGTACGCCATTATCATAGAATCATAGAATCACCAGGTTGGAAAAGACCTCTTGGACCATCGAGTCTCACCATTCCTGTCTGCCACTAAACCATGCCCCTGAGCACCTCGTCTACCTGTCTTTTAAACACCTCCAGGGACGGTGACTCCATCCCCTCCCTGGGCAGCCTCTGCCAGTGCCCAATGACCCTTTCTATGAATTTTTTTTGCTGATGTCCCATCTGAACCAACCCTGGTGGAGCTTCAGGCCATCCCCCCTTGTCCTGTCCTCTGTCACTTGGGAGAAGAGGCCAGCTCCCTCCTCTCCACAACCTCCTTTCAGGTAGTTGTAGAGAGCAATAAGGTCTCCCCTCAGCCTCCTCTTCTCAAGGCTAAACAACCTCCACTCCTTCAGATGCTCCTCGTAACATTCGGTTAATTTACTCAAAATTTCCTTGTCTCTTTTATTTTTCTTCCTCTCTCACACATGAATGTGCTGCATTTTTTCCTTCCTGAGCCTATCCTTTTAAAGAACACGTCCTGCTTCAAGGGCACTGGCATTAGTGTCAGGACTCACACCGACTGTTCCGGTTCAGGTTTGCAAATGCCGTGGCCAGAAGAAGGAGTTCTCCCAGTTTACAGCACGATCTCACAATCAAACCTTTTTTTTTTTAGCGAGGTGAGGTACCAGAGTGCCCTGTGTACAGTGGCAGCAACTGAACGGCACCAACAAGCACCAAATGATTCTATGGCTGATGAAATATTTCAGACCTGAAATCAATTTGGCACAGATCTGGACGTCAAACTCACACTTTGAGGTGTCAACCTGGTACACAGAAGGAGATGACAGCTGAGTTACTCAGCAGCTTGTTTCTAATGCATGACACATTGTACACAGCTTTGCTTACTTTTCTGGGACATTTAGAAAGCCTTACAATATTCCACAAACAACAAATTTAAACTGATTTCAGGTCAAAAATTTACTAAACACTTTCAAGTTGGCAAAACAGAAAGTGTGTAATCTTTCACTACTTCAAGTAAGAGATATTTTTCTTCCACCTTTACCCTTCCCACATTCCTCTCTTTGGCCACTTATTTGCTTTGCTTCCCTTAAGCTTTCATGGTCCTCCATCACATTTAACTCAGAAGCGAAAGAATGAACCTGAAGGACTATCTTAATGTTTTGTCCCTTGAAAGTAGTCTAATTTAGCCGAAAGAATGTGTCCCACCTTTCTGAAAACAGCAGTATAAGTCTTACAAATGTCCCATCAGAGCTAAGAAATGTGCAAGTCTGTTTTAACATCGATGTGAGGGAGGCAATGAAGACTTAATACCACCACTGTGTTGCACCAGTAATGAACCAGGGATTTTTCAGCATCTCTTTGAGGTCTGATATAATACTTTTGTGAGGACAATGTAATTTTCTTAACTATCAGCCTTAATGTCTGACACTGTTAACACAGATTTAAATCAACCTCTTGTTTATTCCATTTTGAAAATGCCATCACTAATTACATGGAAGTATCATAGCACTCTGTGAATAAAGTTACCAGGAAATACTCAAAGTGACATATCTGTTTGAATCTCTGCAAACCTTCCAAGATCTCACTCTCCAGACTAGGACTTTAGCTTGAAAACTAATAGAGAAATATTTGGAGATTGCACCTGAATTTCCTTTGCTGCTCCGTAAAGTACTGAAAAGTGATTTCTTCTGCTCGCTGGTCATTAGCAAAACTGCCTCTGGCTTCAGCAGTACAAGACCTGCACTTCTGGGTTACTAAGGGTATTAGAGGAGAATTTACAGATATCTTTAGGAGTCAAAGGAGATCTTTCAAATGGTTTTCAAATTTTATTTAGATTACTAATATTTTAGGTACTTAAATGAGAGTCCCACTTCTCTGACTGCTTTAACCTACCTTTGCATGTAACCAAGCCATGAATATTAATTTTTCATCAGTAATTAATATTGGACTAGGTTAGGAAGATATGGTAATCTCAACTTTTCTGCCATCTTTCCAATTTAAAATAAGATAGAAAAAAATTAGTTCAACTTCCCATGGGTATGCAGAAACATAAGTCTTCGTTATATAATACCAAATAATTTCAAAACAAACATATCAACAAGGTCAGAGGCTTCAGTTTAGTTTCCTTTATTTCGCACATAAGCTTGCAAAAATTGTTTGGTATTTATAACTTTTTCCATGAAAGCACAGGTGAATAAGCTATTGAATCAATGAAGCAAACCGTTTCCAATATTTACAGATCAAAATTTATAGTTCAAAATTAGCTCTGAGAGGAAAAAAAAGGCCATCAAGTTTTTTTTGCTTTGTTCAATCTAGGATTTTTCTCTCCTGGGGAATACTCACTGAGCAAAATATCAGCACAGCAATCTTCATGGAGGTCTTTTTGTTACCATTGCCTCAGGGAGGCACTGGCTGAAAGATGGTCAGGAGATAAAGATGGTCCATCTGTGACCCAGAAATTCCCGATAGCTAATTATTGACTCTGATGGTAGGGCAGATCTTGCACCAGTGAAAACAAGATCCAGTACTGAGGAACAACAACTACCTTGTGACCTTAATCTCTTTTCAGGAGAGGACACTGTGTACAGGCAAGTATCTAATTATATGAAAATAAGCTGCAGTAATTTGGGCTCTAGCTATAAAATTGTAATACTTGTTTTCATGAGTAACATGGAAAAGCCTTCTAAGACAAATTTGATGTCTTCACTCACAAATAACATCTTTTATAAAAGTGCAACTGAAAAATTTCCAGCTGCCATGAGGGTAGGAGCAGGTTGCTTGCTGAGAGCCAGAAATTACTTCTCTAATGGGACAACAAAGTTCTGTTCATATATTTCTACAGCAGCCAGGCTGAAGGTCCAGAGAAGAACTGGAACCTGACTGGAGAAGTCAACAGATGGCCCCATTGCCCGACATGCAGACTTAGATCCCGAAATCCACATCAGAGACAAAATAAATCTCTAGAGAAAAGATTTTTCTAGAACCTGGGAGACTCCAGCGAAGTGGCAGAGGCAAACAACCACAGTGCCTTGTACACAAGCAGGAAACATTAATGTTCCAAGAAATATTGTTTGTGATCTGTATCTACTGCAGACTCATTCCCCTAGTAGGGCAAAAATGAGTTTACAACACATTAGAGGTGATACATAGAAGGATCTTCCAAAGACACTGGGGTGGATGAGCAACTGGAAGTTCCTATAACATGAGTAACACTGGAGGAAACAGTGATAAAGACAGTCTCTTCTTTTAACCTGTGCCTACCAACAGATCTACATTTTCTCTGTATAAGCAGAAAGTATGTTATTTGAAATTTTTATTTGGGTAAAACCTAGCTCTAGACTTCAAAACCCTTTGGTACTTTTTGATACGCTCACTGAAAGGAAAAATTGAGAGAATGCAGATTACAGCAGACTTTAAAGAGTTAACATCCTTTCGTAAATGATTCAAAGATATCAGTTTCAAAATATGGGATGTTCTTTTTGTTTATTTCTTTTTGCTTGTATTTTTCTTAGTTGCTGGTTGTTTGTTACAGTCCTTACAGCCCCACAGCAGTCAGCATCAGGAAGATGGAGAGATTTAGGAAGGAGAAAAAAACTGTGTTGCAGCAGTGCACTGCTGTAACTTCTGCTCCTGCCTTGAAGGGATGCTGAAGGCCAAATCCTGCTCTTGGTTCCAAACCCTTTTGGGGGGTAAAATGGCCATAAGCTGCAAGGTATTATAGCATGGTTGTAGAGATAAAAATACAAAGTCAGCAAAGGAAAACCTACAGGAAAAGATTAAAAGAGTGAGCACTAATTAGTGATTTAAAACTAACTTCTGATGCTTCTGGATGTGAGCCAGCTCTCTAAACCCGATGCCACAAACTGCTCTCCTTCCCCATAGAGATTTTACAATTAATGATGATAAAGGAGTACTCGAGTGAAACAGAAACATCTTACCTAAGAAACAAACATTTTGGGAATTTCACATGAAGTCCACTTCAAAATTCCCAGCAGGCTGGAAGTAAACCTAAAGGTTCTGTGTAAAAGAACAAAAATGGACTTTTATAGAAATTCCCAAATGTCTATCTCCAACTAGAGGAGCTGAAATCTCCTGGTGACACACAGGACTAAATTCCACAGCCATAAGCTACATCAAGCAAACTCACCAGCACAAGTGGAGGGGCACCAGTGGAAAACCTGGTGCAAGAGACCATCAGGTGATTTTTATTTCTATATTTTACTTTCTAGTGTTTTGTTCAGAATGCTGTCACTCTCACTTGGAAGGAAATATTGCATATGTAACCATACTGCATAAGCTTTAACGATTACAATAGGCAGTGACACTCAAAGGCTTTTGAAGCTCAGGACACTAAAGATGACAATCTTCTCCTGTTTCAATAAAGTACGGGATTGGGAGGAATATAATGCAATAGTTGAATTAGCACTTTCTATAGACAAGATTTGCAACTTCTTTCCTTCCTTTTGGGCTATTTGAATATTAGTTATATCATGTTCTTGAAGAAACAAGTCAAAAGAATGCTCTCAGAGAATTAACTCGCCACTATTAGGAGACTGCGTTCATGGTAAATGTGATTTAATGAAAAAAATACTGTGCTTCAACCCAAAAAGTTATTGGACTTTAAAGTTTAAGTTATTGGACTACTCACTTTAAATATATGCTTAAATATCTTAGAGGTTTGAGTCCATATGTATATATGTATTTGGGGGCTGAAGTTGGGGCATTTAGCTTTAGCAGACCAGGGTGCACTGACTTTCTCCCACGTTTTCAAGATCTTTTATTAGGTACTCACATAATATGGCTGTTAAAGAACACATTAAAGCCAATATGTTAATCACTGAATCTAGGTAGGTTCTCTGCATGGTGACTCCAGTTGGTTTTGGTTGCCAACACCTTCTTAAGATTTGAGGTTTTTAAAATGAAAAGCTAATGTAAGAAATCCTGTTGAATAGGATGAGCTGTTGTTCAGTACCTTTGTAGTTTCTTTGGAAAGTACTTAACCCACAGATTAATGAAAGGCAGGTTGTTCTACTGCAATTAACTCTTTGGTAACGAAATCTTCTTTCTTTAATAACTAGTTTAAACAGCAACTGAAACATGAAGAAAAAAAGCAGTTAAAAGTTCACTCAGTCACTGAAAAAAACAGTAAGACATGGATAAATAAGTTTCCGTGACTTTTCAAAGCTGCAGCGCAAGTTTGTTTTCTAATTTCCCATGTTTTAAAGGAAACAAACAGGAATCTTTAATAACAGCATTCTCCCAAATTGTCAGGACAAAAGAAGTAAGTGGAAGTTTAAACAATGTAAAAAACACAACTGGGTAATAAACAGAAAGTGTGCAAAATGGGAATTGGTGTTGACAAGATTTCTCTAGGTAAAAATTAAGACTTTAAATCGGGGTGGCAATTATACATCACTATTCATGAGATTTAAGCACTACTACCTGTATTTTCCTTCACGGGCTGGCAGCCCATGCAATTGTAACAACTGAGGTTTTAGCTTTCTTTTATCTAATATACAGCCTTGTTACCAGCCTATAATTAATTTCCAAATCATGCATAATATAAGAAAAAAGTAGTTCAAAAGGATCTTTTGGACTGTCTGTGACTTCTGCAAAGACAACGTGAGCCTCTTCAGTTTAAATATTTAATCTGTCTTGCAAGAAATGTCTTACAAGTGATACAGAATGAGTTTTCAGGAGGTTAAAAATGCATTTTTCATTTTCTTTAGAAAAAGCAATAAAAAATCTTCAAGCAACACTCAAAATGTTATTAAAGTAAAATCAAAACTTTTTTTTTGTTCTTGGGTTATTCAGTTCTTCCAAACATATTTACTTAGGTTTATTTTTAAATAAAAAAAAGAAAAAGAAAGAAAAAGAAAGAAAAGGCACAAACACAAAAATTTTCCACTACATCACTTGCAGATTTTGAAGATTTCTCTCACAACTCATTTCAGATTTTTGGAGTCTCCATGTGCCTCTTTCCTACATAAGTTTGCATTCACCAGAAAATTTCCATCATCTCTTTCTTTGAAAGTTCTCATGCAATGGGAAAGACAAAAGATACAATTCTGTACAAGGTAGTTTTTCTTTTGCAAAAGATTTATAATTCTTTTTAATTATAATATAATTATTTAATTCCCAAGCCATTTATTTCTCAATATGTTTTTGCTTTTTCTATGCCTTGTTCACTGTTTCAGTCATTAATCTGGGATCATGGCCTTCATTTGCTTACTTTTACCAGCATTATTCATACCAATTAATCACTGATATCATGCTACAGGTAGTCATTCCAGGCAAGCCTCACCATATACAGTCTTATCTCCTCTAGTATAGTTCCTCTCTGAAAAAAAATATAATATACAATGCAGATAAGCACCATTGCTGGACTATAATTAACACTGTTGATCTGTTCTAACTCCTGTTACTAAGGGTAAGATCGCACCTCAGAGCAGTGTTCCTTGTATCAGTATTTCCTCTCCAGTTAGTAGAAGGTTCTTAGGGAAATGCAGAAGGGGAGGAGTATGTTTTTGACTCTTCCCATGTGGTCTTCTCAAGACCCACCAATCTGCAGTCAGTTCACGCAGCCCTTAAAGACAGTCCTAATGACACCAGTGTGGACTTTTATCTCTGCCCCTAAACGTTCTTGGTTTTCCTACAAAAATTTTCCTTTCAATGCCATCTGCATGAAAGCATTGCCATTTTCTTTCTCACATACAATGTTCTGAAGTTCCATAAAAAACAAGTTATGTATACTATCTAATGCATGTTCATTACACATTGGTGTATAATTAAACTGAAGAAAAAAATGCTACTCATAAATATTCTAAAATGAGGGAGTATGAAGAAATGGTGCAGGCTCCAAGACTGTGCTCTCTCCTAAAGAACTCTGCCAAGTAACTAGCTCAAGAGATAGAAGTGTTTAAGAAACATTGCTACTTATTTTTCTGTTTCTTTTAAAGAAAACCCATGTCCTTATTGCTACAGTTTACATTTAAAAAAGCTATTTCACCTCACAGCATACTTTTTCTTTTTTTAATGGCGCAGTGAAAAGCATTCATCGCATGGCTGAAAAGGAGAAAATCTGCATCTTTCTATGAAAGCAATCAATTCATTCCACTTGTAATGAGATTTCTCCTATCACTTCAGTTTGATTGTTTACCTTTACAATTGCCTCCCATGCTGCTTGGAAAAAGAAGAAAAAGAAATAGGAAAGAATCAAAAGCCAAGCAACTCAACATGACTATGTTTAATCTCATCACCACCTCTTTCTGAAGAATATATTTGCATATTTATAATACTATATTACTACAGGACTAACAACCTTTGGTAGCAGGATGTAAGCCAGTGAGATAATGAGAGCTCAGCCTGTTCCAAGAACACACCAGAATCTATCGGTGCTCTCTCAGTGGGCACAATTCTCAGTGGTCACGGCTCTTCTCAACAGGACGAGCAACGCCTTCTCTATGACTTAAAAATAAATAAATGGGAGTTATGCAGCTAATAAATACTTTGAAGTTTAGCTACAGTTTTGTATGCCAAATCACAAGGAAGAATCTAAAAGCAAGCATCCTCTTCTGTTGTGTCTAGTGGATTGTTCACATTCCATTATTGTGCTTGTTTCTCCTGTCAGAACTCTGCAGGATCTTTCTCCAGTTACAGAAAACTAGATTTCTGCTGAGCCACTGGCATTAGCTTAAGCACGGAGATTCACATTAGTTACGCTGCTCAGCAAGAATCACACAAGTTTTCTTTATATCTCAAACAACATTCTGCAAAACCGCTGCAGAATGGGCATCTCTTCAACAATTTCAAACAGAACTTTCTCTGACGTGTATAAGCACATACTGGAGTTGCTCATAATATTGATTTTAAATAAGTTGCACTGCCTTTTCAAATTAATCTGTCCTGTTCCCACACTATAGGCATACACGAAAATCTCAAGTCTCCCTTAACAACAATGTCCCTTAAGGCGAAATTCTTTGATCTCTGAAATTTACCGATAGATTTCTTTTTCAAAGATAAATTCTGAAAAGCAGATATATCTCCCTTGACAGAGTCTGCTTCCCAGAACTGGAAACCGCCCCTCCATATGCCCAGAATTACAGAGTACGGCCAGAGTGGTTCATTGTAGAGCCAAACATTTGCCTACTGTCATTTTGGCAGAAAATAACCCAAATCTGTGGATCAGTTCTCTTCAAACACTAAGTACCCAAGGATTTAGGGCATGAATGTATTTAATATTTCCCAGCAGAAACTCTGTTTCTGCTGCTGTGAGGCAGCTCAGCAGCCAGCTGCACTGGACTGGAGGGGAAAAGCACACGTGCCTGCAGTCTGCCTAGGAATTATTATGGTTCATGGCAGACTATAGACAGCTTTAAGGAAAATCTAGTTTACAGAGAGAAATTACACACATTTTTCTTGAATATACATAAACTCATGTCTTCTATGGCACAAAATAACCACAAACTGCAACAACCCTCTAGACTTACGTAATTCTTATATAAATCAGTGCAAAAATACTGCGTAAATGAGACTAGTGGGTTTGGTTTATCGCAAGAAAATGGTTTTAACAAGAGCACATTGTATTTTCTCGAGTGATGTAGCATTTCATGCTATTATTTTTGCCCACAGTCAAATGTATTTTCTTTAAGTTTTACCACTATCTCAATCTGAATATCCTCTCTGAAATGTTAATTGTAACTATTACCCATCCTGTAATCGTTCTCAGACTCTTTTGCTTGGAACTGTTGACTGTGATGTACACAAATCAGATAATTCCTATCTCTCACTGTAATTGCACAGAGATTTTGTTTTCTTTTGAGTCAGTAATGTCTAAATTGGATTAAGATAACAGTTGCTTTAGAGGGTTTCTCCACAGAAGCTACTTTCATCATTTTCATCAGCCATATTTAGTGCTATTTTACTCTAGAACTTCATTTTTACAGCATTCTTAAATGAATGAGTTTTCATTAAGTTTATACTTAACTTAATCTTATGCTTAAGGAATAAACACTCTAAAGAGGAAAAAAATACTCTGTATTTTATTTTTGCTGACATACTCATGAGTGGATGAAGCAACCAGCATTCTAGCACTTTTTATTATAATCAGATGAAATTCAAATTATGTGATAAGAAGAGTGACTGATCTCAAAAGCAGAGGATTTGTCCATCTATCTATGTGTTTAAACATCTTTAACTGATAAAAAGCCCTTCACACTCCCCTGTCTGGGCAATTGCTGCTCTTTGCAATAATAATCTGAGTGGGTGGCTGAGAAGGGAGTTGGCAATACTGATGCAAATTACTGCTACTTAGAAGCACACGCAGTCGTTCATCCAGGGATTCATTTTTTATCATTCCAGAAGTAATCTTAAAGTCATAAAATATTTCACTTGTCAATACCTAGAAATAAAATGTGTAGTGTAATCAACATTTATTACTATAAAATATAATGTAAAATAGATAACTAGAGTGTCAGCACGCCCAATGCCATAAAGAAATCTCTGATAAAAATGAAATACATTCTGTGTGCCTGATTTGTCTGGTTTGTGGGTTTTTTTTCAATATTACGATTGGCCACCTCATAATTCAAGTGTGACTGCTGATACACAGCACCAAGACCAAAAAATGCCAACCATAAAATTCTGCTTAGTCCTTCCCTTTTTACTGGCATATTATTTCTCTCATTATTTTAGCTATGGAGACGAATAACATTGGTGACAGAAAGGAAAGCTGAATAACGCACGTCACTAAAGGCAGTACACTGTTCAGTGAAATTAGCCAGTATTATTTCTGTATTGACCATAATACTGCAGTTCTACAGACTGCTAAAGAAGACACCACAATCCAATCAGTACTTGTTCCTTTGATCAGATACATATGAAGCTGCCCTACCCTGCAAATAACTACCTTACATGCATTGATCAGGGAGGGATTCCAAACACGGTATTTCTCTTTTATCTATAATGCACTTTTACACACATTGAAACATAATTCCCACTTTGTTATCCTTTTTGAGAACTATGCACTGAATACATATCCAATCGTTTAAAAAAGTCACGTCTAAAGAAACAATAAACAGAAGAGAAAACCTACTTGTGTACATCAATACCACAGCAACGGTCTTTACAAGTTAAACCTTCTCAGGAGAAATTGCCTTCTCTCAGAACAAATGAATTTTAAGCTGGTTTCTTTTTTAGGTGAGTGATTTGGATAACAGTGGTAATACAGTAACTGTGGAGGTCTACAGTTATACAGGAAGCAAGGTTTGTGTAGCAAGAGAAGAACTGTGGTTAAGCAACTGATGTAACGAAAAAAATAAACTATCCTTGGATTCAAAGTCTATTATGAGTCTATTAAATGAATCTTTACCAAGTAGACAGGCAAACTAAGCATAACACCCGAAGCACAAATATATCAACCCTAATAGCAACCAGAATACAGACACAGTACCTTGGCTTTATCCCTCATGGATCCTTTCCCCAGGATGGACATTTTTGCACCTGTTTCTTCTTGTAACCGCTTCAAGGAGTTTCCTCTTGGTCCAAGCAATTTCCCAACAAAATTGAACTAGAAAGTGAAGAAGAGAACTATTTTAGATGAAGAGGTAGCTCTTCAAAGACTTAATAAGACTTTATAAATAAGCTGCTTAAAAGAGAGAAGTTTTTTAAAGGAAGGTAAAAATACTCCTACTAAGTTCTGAGCCTAATTCATTGGGATAGAAGTCTGGAGAACCGAGGTATTCTCTCATCTAGCACCAAAGGCAGTAAAAGAATTCATGGTTTATTTGAGCCCCAGGAGGCTCTTCTCTAGGACAAAAATGGCCAGTGGTTATTTAGGTGCAGCTGATAAACAAGATCTTTGCTTATCAGATGGTACAGGGGAAACCCTGAGAATGAACACATTCTTTCCGGAGTTAGCCATTGGCAAAGTAATACATTCTGCAAAGTTAGAGCTTTAGATAGATTTTTAAGAATTGATGTTTTGAACATTGATCTTAAAAGAAGTGCTGTTTCATGAATCAGCTTCAAATATCTGTTTTACCAGCAATGGAAAAAAATAAGAAACAATAGATCACTGTAGATACTCAAGGCTATTTTCCGATAGTGCTGAGCTTTGTCTGGCATGCTGCTAATATTCTTAAACACTGCAAGTTCACATGACACACACAACATTGTTTTTTCTGTATGAAATGGAGAGCTTTCTACATGAAAATCAGAGGACAGAACATTAAACAAATGACTTTAATGTTAAGTAGACAGAAACTAGCAAAAGTGGAGACTCTATTAAGTAACAGTGATTTGTTTATCCTGTAATCAATAATCTCTTTTTTTTTTTTTTTAATGCTTTCCAAAATATTTCTTAAAACTCTGTGGCATGTAGTGCTTGGAAGTTGACTGGGAACCATCAGCACTTGCTTAGGAGGCTTCTAAATTCTGTTAAAGTCTGAACAGACGCTACTCTGGGCTGGCTTTCAACAAAGAATAAGCTTAGCCAAGGAAAAAAGTGTGCAATTGTATCAGCACTTCCTTATTTTTATTTCAGAGATAAAGCTCGTGAAAATAAGAAACAGTAATCAAGAATCTGCTGCTGTCAAAAATACACTGAAATGTCTAAAAAGATGTAACACACCTTGTCTTGCATTACCTCCTATTTTAAAAATGTAAATAAAGGGGAAATATTCTTGTTTCCACTTTAGCCAGCAACAATACAAATGCATCAGCCATGTTAATGACAACCAGACTCCTAATCAAGGCAGATACCCTAGAACTCAAGCTGGCTTTCAGTCCAGTGTCTTAATTATAAATCACTTGTAACTTCCTTCTAATATTGGTTAAATAATCAAATAAAATAATATGTAATTACAAGAAAAATAAATATGTAAGGTGAAATTTACTGCCACCTAAACCATCATAAATTATTTCAGCAAGAGAACATGTACAGGGGGAAGTATCAAGTGGTAATGCCGTAGAAAAAAACAGCAAGCTTTGAAGCTCAAAAAAAATTTTTTTCAAGCTTGTGTGATTGCATTTTTTTTCCACTGTCTGTTCATTTAACAAAAGCTACCAACTCTTTAATAAATTTTACTCCATTTGGGGCAGGATTTATAGATGATGCCCTATGATGTCATCAACAATACTATGTATGGAAACTGTAGCTATGCTGCTTCTTAGAAGAAGTTGTTCGTCTAAATTACAATTCATATGAAAATAAGCCAAAAAGTGAGAAAAGAATGGCAAGGACTGAATTCTGACTTTAATATTAGACTTTGGACTTAATCTATTGATAGAAATAAGATTTCAAAACCTATACATCTCGTGTATGGGAAGGTTTATTAGAGACGGCAGAGCAGATAGAAGAGCTTTCGTTCTTCTGCAAGGATCACCTTACCTGCAGAACAGCGGTTCACAAGTCACACCACCACTTACACATCACCAGTCAGAGATAATCCATCTATTGCTGCATCCTTTCGTTATCTCTTAATATTAAGAAAAGCTGCCCCACAAAAGCTGGAAGAGCTATACTGCTAACTAAGTCTGGAAGAGACTATGAGAAGGCCAGTCAAACCTCGATTCCATTTGTTCTCTGAATGGAATAAAACTATTAAAATACAGCCTATGAAGATTTATGCTGACCATTTATATTTAAGCACTTCATAAACTGTCTAATAATTACCTTGACATATTGCTGCAAAGGAATGGTATGGACAGCATAAACTATGTACTAAGTGGATTTTAATCACTTCACAGGAAATAAGTGGCTGGGGATTTTAATTCTATTGATTACGAAGAAGACAGGAACCCACATTTCATCCACCTTCTAAAAAACACATATCAGGAAGCAAGCAGTTACTTACAACTGAATAACTGAATTGCTTTTAATTTGGTTTTGTCTAAAGTTGCAGAAAAGCCAGTGAACTACATCAGGCAGTCAACCATCTTGCTTGGTCTTCCCAGCATCAGTCAGGGGCCACTGGCTATGCTCAGGATTAGTCTATAATGACAAAACTCCTGGAAGTTGGAAAATACTCTGGAGTAATTTTGACTCAGTAACTTATGGAAAAATTAAATTCTTCATGTTCACATGTGGGTAAAACCAGCACACAAGTAAGAGAAAGTTCCAGTGAACAGCACAAATTGCAAGAAGTTTGAAACACAGCTTTATTCCACTTATTTATTTTATGAAGATATGTTAGACAATAACCAGAGGGAGAACCAATATTAATGTTGGAAAGCTTAGGCTCCTGTTACAGTCACAAACATGTACAAACAGCCAGAGCATATAGCAACACTGAAGGAAAATGTGGAAACTTGGGCAGTTTGACTGCACATAATGATGACCCTTGACGATAAAAATGCATCCCTGCTACAGCCACTGTAAGTGCAGATAATTTTTTGCAATCTTAATTTCTATCCAATTCCATCATGTGTACAGATTTCTCATAATAATAGTAGCTCTGAGTCTCTGAAATAATACCTAGTCATATCAGGAAAGGATAGTGGAGAAATTATGACAAGCAGAAGCGAGAGGATTAACAGAGAGCTTTCATTGCTGGGGAGAAAACAGAAAACCACTTGAAAAATATGGTTACTCTTGTGTTACTAGAAGTTTTTATAGGTGGCTTAACTTTTCAATCATATTTATGAACACTAGCTAGGTTATTCGTGAGCTTGTAGAAACCCTTCCTAGTTTATGGCAAAGATTTTGCACATTATTTTCTGAGATTTCTGTATCATTTATCTAGGGGAGAGAGATGCATGTCTTCAGAGGAAAATGATCAGGTGATAGCAGGGCATGCTTTATTTATAATCAAATGCACATGATGCTTCATGTGTCAACAGCTGTGCAATAAACTTTCTCCTGTGCAGAATAAAACCTGACAGAGAATATAGCTCAATAGATCTTTTGAGTATCCACAGCCAGTCTTCTCAGCATCTTCGTCAACCAATATATACAGAGTTTCACCAGGTTTATCTGCATCTCTATTACTTTCACACTCCACCTCGCACTAGCAATCAGAGTGAAATACGCCCAAACCCAACACTCTGGCTTCTCAGTCTCCATCAAAGTTTTTGTTCATAAAACATTTTTTTTATGCTCATGGAGAAATAGCCAAAAACTTGATACTGTACATAGAATATTTACTGACAGTGAGACATTCTGCTCCACTCTATATGCTAGGACTGAGTACTTAAACCCAAAGACTAGATACCCAATGTGCATACAGAAAATGCAGAAGGCTTAAAGAACTAATTACATGAAATCTCCTACCAAAAGACTGCTTACGTTATTGAAAAGCTTAGGGTTGTGTTCCGTGCTTGAATACCTACATAATCACACACTTGCTCACCTCCAAAAAAACCTTGCAGTAAAACATGTTGCACATCAACACACTTCACTTGCTTTGGGCTAAGATACCAAGAAGGGAATCCCTAAAACTACACAGATGTCGTCGAGCTGGATCACAGCACAGGCAGATTGTCTCCTAGTATCAGCAATTTTTGTCAATATAGAACACATGATTTGTATGAAATGCCAGAAAGTGATTATAAACTGTGCTGTAAAGAAAATGTATGCAATAACTAGTCCTTAAGTTATATCCTGTAGCTTACATAGAAGGTTGTGGTAGTCTTAAGTATACTGCAGCACCTGAAGATTGCCACGTGTATTCGTTCTCATTGCCATGTTTGAACTTACCTCCTTAATATGGATATGTCAAGAGTTGTTCTCAGAAGTCATAGTATCAGCAGAACTATTACAGAATTGAAATTAAATACACACATTTATAAGCTGATATTCACATAATATCCAGTCTATATGATGTTGCAAACGCAGAGGAAAGTTTCTTCAGCGTATGGCATGTCAGAGCAAACTGTCCAAGAGATGAGCGCAATGGGAGTTTGAAGCGGGCAACAAAGGCAAACAGACAAGGCTCCACTATTGTGTGTTGTATAAAAGACAGGGAAAAGAAAGACAGTGGACTTTTTGCCACAGAGAATCTGTAGTTAACACTAGCATATTTCAATGTCCTTGGCACCTGGCATCAGGGTCCTCTCAGCAGGGAGGAGCCCACGCTAACAGCTGCATAGAGGGCTAATGGAGCTAAGCAGATAGAAGCTGTTGACTTTCTTTTATTTTTTAATGCTGAATATTGTAAACAAGCACTGATTTTTATGTCAGTTGTATATATAGGACTCACATTATTCTCAATACATGATAAACTGGCCTTTGAATAAACCCACAGCCATACAATGGTCAGTTCTTTTGTCAGACTCATCACACCGGTGGGCTGCCATTGCCGCTCTGCTTGTGCATACCAAGGAATGCTGTGAACTTCCCAACAGCCGGGACGTATGTTGCAATGTCTGGTGGGGTGACGAGGGGTGTCTGGCAAGGGATCTCCCCAAAGCCAGACAGACTTGGGCGTAGAAGAGTCACACCTATAGGGGACACTTTCCAGCCTGCCCAGCCATGTGGCGCCATCACCAAGTCCATAGAAAGTTAGTCCACCACATAACAGCACTAAGGGATCCCCATAAACCCAGTTCTATTTAAAACCAAATCCATTCTATTTAAAACCACACTTACCTTTCTCTCCACCTCCCTTTTGCACTTGGGGGCAAGAATGCAGGTAACCAGTTGAGCAAAGAACCACTTAATTAGCAGTTATACTGCAAAATAAAGCTTTAACCTGCAGTTCTTTCAGGATTAAAAACTATTTAATATTAGTAAGGATTTTGACTACTTTAGGACAGCATACCACAGGTATAAGAAATCTAACATACAGTTTACAGCATTAACATTCAAGCCTCAAACTGAACGCAAAGATTGATAGAAAATGCATGTTTCCCTTCATAAAACTATTTGTTCCCCTGTTTGATCTAGGCCAAACAAACATTCTAGAACTGTAAAATTTATTATTTTATAAATAATATTTTAATTGGGTTTTATGAGCAGAAACAAGGAGTATGCTCCCCATTGAGAAAAAGTGTTTGTATCAGTAACTGTTGTAGTTTTTTTCTGGTCCTATTCCAGGACTTCTGATAGTTCATTTATTTCAGAATAGTGATTATTTCAAGAGTATCTCACTCTTCCATATGCACAAGGAACTTCCCTATAACACAGTTTAACTTTTGGCCAGCCCTGAATCAGTCAGGCAGCTCTACTAGTTGATTGTTGCAGGTCCCTTACAACTGGAACTAAAATTATTCCTATTCCTATTCCTATTCCTATTCCTATTCCTATTCCTATTCCTATTCTATAGCTAAGCAGGTTCTGCAGAGTTCAAGTTTGCCTCCCTCTGAATGTAGCTGCTTACTCCAATACTTCTATCAATATCTTCAAGTACGTTTTAGCTTCTGCAAAATGAACTTGTTGTTCCAGATAAGAATGCAACATTAGTTCTTCTTACAGCAATGTGATGTTTGCTGTCTCTGGAGAAGAGCTTCCAAGAAACGGGCTTGGTAGGAATCAACTTTTCAGAGTTCTGCTTCAGCAAGGTATGTTTGATGAGTTGACCCTGGCTGGGTGCCAGGCACCCGGTAAAGCCACTTGGACATTCCCATTCTCAACTGGACAGGAGAGAGAAAATTCAACCAAAGGTTTGTGGGTCGAGATAAGAACAGAGAGAGATCACTCATCAATTGCAGTCATGGGCAAAACAGACTCTACTTAGAGGTATTATTTTAATTTATTACCAATCAAATCAGAGTAGGGCAATGAGAAAATAAAAACAATATCATAAAACGTCTTCTCCCTACCCCTGCCTTTTGCCTAGGCTTAACTTTACTCCCAGTATCTTTACCTTCTCCCCCCTGAGCGGCACCAGGGGACAGATAATGTGAGTTGTGGTCAGTTCATCATTGCCTCTGCCATTCCTTCCTTCTCAAGAGGAGGACTCCTCACGCTCTTCCTCTGCTTCAGCATGAGGTCCTTCCCACGGGAGACAATCCTCCATAAACTTCTCCAACATGAGTCCTTCCTCCCAGGCTGCAGTTGACAAATTGCTTCACGAACTGCTCTAGGGTGTAGTCCTTCAGGAGTAGACTGCTCTGGCAAGAGTCCCACAGGGAGTTACAAGTCCTGCTAGCTAACCTGGTCAAGCGTGGGCTCCTCTCTTCACAGGGTCACAGGTCCTGCCAGGAGCCTGCTCCAGCGTGGGGTTCCTCTGAGATCGCAGTCTCCTTTGGGCACATCCACCTGCTCCAGCATGAGCCTGCCATTGGCTGCAGGTGGACACTGTTAATCTCCATGCTCTGCGGGAAGACAACCTGCCTCACTGTGGTCTTCACTACAGGCTGCGGGGTAACTGCCCAGTGCCTGAAGCACCTCTTCCCCATCCTTCTTCACTGACTTTGGTTCACATGGAGTTGTTTCTGTCACACATTCCCACTCCTCTCTTCTGGCTGCTGTTTTTTTCCCCCTTATTAAATGTTATATCATAGGGTCTCCTAACATTGCTGAGTGGCTCAGCCTTGGCCAGTGGCCGGTTCATCTCAGAGCTGGCTGGCACTGGCTCTATCTGACACAGCTTCTAGGAGCTTCTCACAGAAACCACCCCTGTAGCCTCACTACCCAAAACTTGCCATGCAAACCCAAGACAGTATGTCAGGAGCCAGCAAACAGCAGAAAATGAATTTATTCCTTCAGAAGGATTCTAGGGAAAAACTCCAAAGGACAAGCATGAATGCTTTGTTTAAGTATTGCATCATGGAAATTTCACTGCAGTGGTTCCAGAACCAAAGGAGAAGGCTGTCCTTTCCTACAGAGCTCACTGGGTTTTCTTGGTTATGCTCTGAACAACAACCTGATGCCAGGCTGTGGGGAGGAAAATAGACTAAAAATTAAATGTTCAAAGTGAAAATACAACTCCTTGAAAACTCCAGGCTGAATTAATTTCTGGTTTAAATCAATAGAAGTAACCTCAAGTAACATTGTTAGAATCATTAAAGCTAGTGTGACAGGAAGATTTACCTAAGAAATAAGCATTTTTTTATTACACTTTTTTTTCCTTGAAAAGTGCTGGGAGTTCATGTTTACAGTGTACTAGAACAAGATGATGTGATGTTTGTCTGGCTATTTCCTAGCTCACAACAAGCATCTAAATCTACAGTAAAAATATACTTTTGGCATAACTCCATGAAACAGATGGTCATCGACTCCAGACAAGCATCTTCCAGATACAAGTTCACATTGAGAGAGCAGAAATTTCCCCTCACTTTTCATTTTTAGCAGTTTTCTGTCAGAATCTGGTAACAAGTTGCAGCATTTAAACAAAGCAATTTAAATGAGCCTGAAAATTTAAATAACTTTTCTGATTAAGAAAAAAAAAAAAGTTTGGTGTCCATGTATCTTTACTCAGTTAAACTTTCTTAACTCAGAAAAATTTGAATAGCTGTTTCTCTAACACATGCACTAGCACTGTGATTTATTACAACTGCTAATCTGTCAGACACCCAAACATTTTATTTTGCATGATTCTGTTTTTAACTCTGATGTGAGCTAATTCGGGAAATGCCAAGGAACCAATTAAAGTTGTAGATGTATATTAAATCTGCAATTAGGAAGTTTAAGGGGTTTATTATCTTAATTACAGAGATATCCAGAGATACTCATCATACTAGACACCCCACAGAAACGCAGGAAGACATGATCTTGACCCTGAAGAGTTGTCAAGTATGTTGAAAATACCAAATAAGCCTTGTTGAATGTATGCGGCTACTACTGTTCATTTGGATGGTTGGGGACTGACTGCAGAAATTATTGCCATTAAAATCACTGGGCTTGGTTATGAAAGTGGGTATTGTTCAAGGTAAGTGCAGCACGACCAGGTTCTGCTGACAGGAGGACCAAGCCAGAGCTTTCTTTTTCAACTGAGAAGTGGGAAAGAGGATCCTAATGTCACATTTTATCTTTGGCTTTTGACTTTCTTATAATTGTTTTGCAACTTGGAATAAACTGCAAGCTTAGCTTCCCTAACCTTATCCCTATTTGGCCAGCCCAGTGCTGAGGAAGGGTGGGAGGCTGAGGGCAGACAGGAATGGCTCTCGGGCTTTTTTCCCCTCATGCTGAGGAGGAAAGAGCTGTTAGTAGGCTTGTTGCCAGTCTGAGACGATGACTGACCCCAATCCACGTCTACAGAGAGTCAAAAAGCTCTTTGAGGGCTGACTGTTCCTTAATGGAAAGCTGTTCAAGAAGAGAGAGCAGTACCTTTAAAAACTGTAGCGCATGCTGAGCTGACAATGACTTTGCTCTTCTATTTAAGTCATGTTCTATTGAATCAAGGGCAGGAGCCTCTTTAGGACAAAGAGCTGTCATTCATCTTAGCCAAGCCTGAAGTACTTGAATTTACTATTTAGAAATAAATAAAACACAAGGTAAGCATAAGGATAGTTCTTGGAATTGTGTATTTGAGACTGGCTCGTTTGAAGGACATTATCTAAAATGACATTTCTATGAATGCTAACAATTCAGACTACAGAAATGCACCACTAACCTGTTTTCAAAGTGCATAATTAAATAAGTTTTTATTGAGCATATGCACAGGTATGGAATAGGTACCAAGACTACAACACTTAAAAGCACAATCAACATTTGGCTAATTGGGCTTATTACTCCCACAGATACACTATTTACTGGTCACAGTAATAAACACCATCTGCTCTTTGCTAACTGGAAGCAACCTACCAACTTAAAGAGTTTGGAATGGAAAAGGAAGATCTAAAGGAGTTGTAATACAGTGGGATTTTCAAGCATATTATCTTACTCTGACTGAGCTGAATATGATTTCCTACTAGGCGAAAGATTTCTCTTTACCAGATGCTATATTTGCAAAGTTAAATTCTAGGTCAACAAGAACCAGGATAAGTCAGGGTTGAATACTCAACCAAAAAAGTAACATATCTTTCCCATGAATGTTAGTGATACTAAACTAGTAAAGATGTGGTATAAAACTCAAATTTCATTACAGTCAAGGGAATTATCGCAACACCTAATTTGGAGTATGTTAATGAACTGATTTAACATACATTCATATAGTATCTAATTTTGTAAACAGCATTGTATTAAATCACAATGGTTTATGTTAATCTAATTAAAAACTTTTAGTCAACTTCATTTTGCCTTCATTATTAAAATAATTATACTTACAGAAGCATTTATGTATCAATTTACATATACTGAGAACTACACAAGCATTAATTTTATTCTCAAGTCACATTCATAATCAAAGCAAAGCATTTCTTTAAGCAGATTGACATATGCAAACTCACACAGCTCTACGGAAATTAAACCAGCCTGCAAAGGAACTCAAAAACATATTATGAATTTCTGGTTCTTTCCCTTGGCCCCCATTACATTTTCTATACTGGTTTTATTGTTGTTCATTATTACTAAGGACAAATACAAGAAAATACCATCTTTCTTCCTAAGAGTTCATTACTGTCTATTCTTTCTGTGCTTATAAAGGAAAACCAAGTATCTTGCAAGGGACTTGGCTGATGTGAAGTAGTAATCCAGTAAAATATTTTAAAAGAAGCAAAGTATTCCAAAACAATATTGACAAGGTGAAAAAGTTAAGTAATACTGTGCTAATCCAAAGAGTCGAATTGATGCTGAACTCCGTTTCCAAGTTGTTCAGGTAGGATGTCTGAGTCATACTTAAATTCCAAGTATGTTTCAAGTGCAAATGTTACAAATTTAAGACAACAGGAACTGTCCTCTCTTTGTGCACTCAATCAAATATGTCAGGAGAGAATACAAACATGGACAACACAGAATAAATACTGTCCAACATACTGCCACCGTTTCCAAGCTTCTTCTCAAAAGTACTGCATCAGTCCCTTCCAAGAGCAGACTGCTCATTAACCAAACAGACTCCTTTTTCTTAGTTTCTTTTCCTCATAGTGATAAACTTATGGAAAGAAAATAACCAGCATAAACTCAGTACCCCGCACAGGTGGCTTCCCATTGGTTTACATAGCAAACATACCAGGCACAGAAAGACCCTCTCCGTTCTCCAAACTGAAACTGTCCCAGCTTGCTCCATAACATGCAAACCAGAGGGTCAGCAGAGCCTCCTCCTCCACAGTACACAGGGTTAAGTGCAACAGCAGTCACCAAGGCAGCAGACACCTGAACTTACCTTTCATTTAACACTACTGATTATAAAAACAAGCTTAATATACACATATAGTGTGTAATCACTCTGTAATTTGATATAAATATAACAGATTTGCTAATCATTGTGTTGAATATGCATACAAGGAACGTGATTTTTATTGCCCGGTATAGGTTATTGTCAATGTTTATAATTTGCCAAGTTGATAGCCTATAGTACTCACTAAGTGCAATTCATAATGCCTACTTAGTCTTATTAAAAAAAATAGAGTTTTACAACAATAAGGCATCAAAAGCATCTAAAAATCTGAGACTGATCTACAACACTTCGCTGATGCCATTCCTTTGCAAGCACCGTAACGGCGCTTCAGACCCAGTTAATGTAAGACAGAAAAAAGTACTTTCAGGACAATACCTTGAAAGAAGAACACACACAGTACATGACAAATAACCTGGCAAGCGTGAGCTGGGGGGTCTTAGTGGCTCTGAATAACAGGCTGTGATATCGAACACTCTTGCCATTGTCATCCAGCTGAGTGAACAAAACGATGTTCCTACTTGATCAAATATTAAATGATCTGCTATTTTTTTCACTTGCACCTATGTTCTTAACCCCGCACTCCAACCTAAGATCTAGTTCTCACTGAAATTAATATTATAAAAGTAATATTGAATTCTTCTCTAACAAAAGATTAATAAATGCCTTGGGTATATTTAATAACTATCTAGTTTTAACTTAATATTTATTCCATTGTAATTACCATGCTTCAACACATCCACAGTCTTCAAGGATAAATGTATTTGCCAGACCTGTCTTAGAGATGGTCACTAATGCAAAAAAATTATTTTCCATTCACCTTGCTGAGCCAGCATGTCCCCAGCTCCAGCTGTTCAAGGGAGGCAGGAGTATTGTGAAGTAACAGAGCTAAAGATACCCAAGTAATTAGTCTGCTATCTAGGAGATGGCTCAGCCTTTAAAACTTACTTTCATGTTAGTATCTGACCCAGTGAGGTGGGTGGTGTCTATGTCTGCAGAATTTTAAGCACATCAGCCCCATTAAACACTCTTGTCTGCCTTTAGCCTCAGTGTGGGCTGCTGTAAACCCCCAATTCAGCTGCCTCATTCGTTTCATTAGTGACACAATATTAGTACATCCTATACATTAACGAAATTCAATAATTCGAAGACTGGAGGTAGGTGCTCCACGTCTAGATCCTGCAACGGACAGAAGAGCAGCTTCTAGTCCTCAGGGGAACCTGTGCCTTACATAATTCTTTTATGTCCCTCCAGAAATCACTGTATTCAAGATATTTCCTGGAGTTACAAATGAGGAAATGTTTTTATTTCCAACTCTCCAGTATTTATACCCTGAATGATACCTTACATTTTGCTGTCTGCAAAGGCTGTAGCCACTGATATGAACTAAAAAAATCACAGCAGCCATGAAAAAAATATGTGAAGCAATAAGGAAAATTAATTTTGAACAGACACTGGAGGAACATGTAGGTGTAACTTTATGTGGAACATTATATTCTGAGGAAATCTCTAAAGTCCTTTGAAGTTTTTAATCTAATAAAGACCATATATGTCTTAAATCATTTAGATTAGAGCAAAGTAGAGGAAAGAAACATTTTTAAAGGTAAAAACTGAGGATCTGTTCAATGTGTAAGCTTCTAGGAATGTTTTCCCACTGTAAATTTATTTACAGAACAATCTTACTCCCCTTAAAATTGAATACATCTATAAATAACATTGCACCAAAAGAATAACAGATCAGTTCACTTCAACTGAAACAATGAAATCAGTAGACATCTACTAATTCATGCAACCTTCTCCATTTAAAATGCTATACAATGTTGAAAACCTAACAGTAATCTCACATTTAAGCACCATTCACAGAAACCACAATTAAATTATTAGAATTATATGAAAAACTGCCTTATGAAAATATTATATTATTTAAATACCAATGTATAACTTTGTTTCCTTTAAACCATCTAAATTTTTAGATATTTGCCTCAGATGGCAACTTTCATCTTTGTGGTGTCTCTTCTTATGGCAACTACCATTCTGTGTTTTATTTCTAATTAAAACAGCAAATGGATATTTCTGAATGTATTTTAAAAGTATAATTTCCACACTAAGATTTGTCAACTGCTTCTAGATGTAAAGTATGGACACTACATGTTATTTGGCTACTCTTAGGCTTCTCCATTCCACGCTTACAATAACAGAAAGCAGCTGTCTCATTAATCTTTAGCAAATGCAAAGCAAATGAAGCATGATAACAAATGAGGATGCTCAAATTCTAGAGGAGTTTTCAGCTGGTGAATCCCGGCGTCACAGCAGTCAAGATTGGTAAGCCCAGAACTTTACTATTCTCTAAAAAACAACTCAGAATATTTATCAAAAAGCAAATTTCTGATTTAGTACATCCACATAGAAAAAGTACAATGAGAAGAAAAATGAAATAATAGTGTTGCGAGGAAGAACTAATTCACCAGGAACTGAAGACATGTCCAGGACAGGGAGAGTCTGTACAGAAGACAAAAATGTACCTCATTTGACATTTAAAGGATTCAATCAAAGAGATTACATGTGCAGGATATTAAATAATATTTCACTAACTTAAACATTAGAATCAATAGAATTCAGTAGAATTTAAAAAATGAAGCTGTATTCAAAGAAGGAAATAAAAAATGACCATAAAGTACCAGCCTAAAGAAAAGAAAAAAAAACCAAAAAACAAAAAAACAAATCGGGCAAAAAAGAAAGTCTGACAAGCAACTTGGAGATGTTATAAAAAATGAAACTAAAACTAAAATATTTTTCAAAGATTTGGAAGCCAGACAAAGAGCTGGTAGGGTAACAGCTGTTCAGACCATAAAAAGAGTATTCAAGAAAGATGCGGTCAGAACAGAAAAATAAAATGCTTTTTCTCCATCTGGGTTCATAACGGAGGAAACTGTGACAGGTGGTTGGGAGGAAGGTAGTGCAAGAAAAAATTCCTAAGAATTTCCAATTAAATTACTAAAAATTGGAATAAATAATAAAATTAGTAAAGAGGAAAATAAATACATTAAAGACATGAAGAGCTGACATGGCTATTTTAAAGGGAAATAATAAAGATTTTTCAGCAATCTATCAGTGTTCTCTAAGGAACAAGCAAATTTGCAAAAGAGAGTAGGCTGATGCTATATATCTGATTTCCGAAAGACATTAATTTCATAAGATCCTTTATCACAGACCCATGGTGAAACAAGGCTGACATGGGATTAGAAGGAAGCCCCCCTCATGTATTAAAAATTTGGAGTAAATGGTCAGTATCCACCCTGGGAGGAAATGAATAGTCGTCTGCTGCAGGGATCCAGTGGGAGACTGAGGCAGGAAAAAACAGCAAACAGTGTGAAGACAAACTTTACTGGTTTTGGTAAGGTAAGTCAGGGCTTTGAAGGCAGG
Source organism: Cuculus canorus (assembly GCF_017976375.1). Classification (NCBI taxonomy): domain Eukaryota; kingdom Metazoa; phylum Chordata; class Aves; order Cuculiformes; family Cuculidae; genus Cuculus; species Cuculus canorus. The sequence continues at coordinate 10,980,729 of NC_071403.1, forward strand.
ACTAGGTATGAAGAACTGTAATGACACTTGGTGATAAAATGATAGCTGAAATTCAGTGTAAATAAACACAAAGCACATCGAAAAACATCCCGCTTTTATAAATAAAATCATTTACTAATTCTAACTGCTCAGAAATTATATCAGGAAAGAGAGTTCAGTGCACAGTAGTAGTGAAAAAAAGTAAATGGTATGTGCTACATTACAAGCCATTAGGGAACGAATAAAGAAAAAAGCAAAGAATAGCATTATGCTGCTTTACAAAGCAGTAATACCACACCACCCTGAAGACTATTTATAGTTATGGGCTCTCCATTTCTGAAAGGCCACAGTAAGACTAGGCAATTTGGAGAAAAAAAATGACATTTCTTTAGGAACAGTGAATAAACAGGAATCACTGAGTAAGTCCTGAGCTATGATTCTTCATTTTGGGAAACATAACTGAGAACGACAATAGAACTCTAAAATCATAGGGAGGATGAAGAAAGTCAACTGGATGTGATCTCCAGAGCCTGCTCCAGGACAGAAACTGTGGGACAGCAGAAGATCCTAGAAAGCAGCAGCCTCAAATCTAGCAGAAGAAAACTTTCTGCACACGATTCCTCCAAATTTGAGTTTTAAAAGCACTTGACAGATCATAGAGTCATAGAATCACCACCATGATTCATCAGAAGAAACTACCCTGAGCTTAGGACATACTTGTTGGAAGTTAGAAGAATATTTTGGAGACGTATCTCTTCACAGTTTGACTGTATTCACATTCATTTTCAGGTATCCAGTGTTGTGTTGGTCACTGCTAGAAGAGCCACACCACAGCAGAATGATGTTCTCATTAAAAAGCACTGAAGTCATAGCACACAGTTATGGGATTATAATGTGATTTGCAATATCTTGCAAGAGTTTGCAACAGTCAGAGACAATCTGTGTGTCACAGTGAAGTAATTATTGCCCTATTTCTACTTAAATCACATTCTATTTTCATCAGGCATATAGTCATCAAAATGCAACTATGCAAAAATCAACAGAAACAAAAAAGTAAAATTATTTTGTTCATATTGCATTGTATTGTGAAAGCAATTATGTTTTTATGCCACATTTTACTTCGAGATGTGATAAAATTTTAGTCCATACATAGCTGTCTTTAAAAGATATGGTAAAAAACATGTCTTTGCAGCGGTCTTTGATCCAAAGACTAATCTCTAAAAATGCAATTTTTGACAGTCCTATGGAGTTGTATCTACAAGACTTTGATCAGAAGCAGAGACAGCCATTTACAACAGTGAAGGCAATTAAATAAATTATATACTTCTTATAAATAGATTATCAGTCCTGAAAAATTAATTACATCCATCTATGGCAGCATGTAGGCATGTGGCAGCTGGCAAACTCCTTAATAATTATTTTTGAGAGATAGTTACAATGTGATGAAGAACTGGTTATTATTAACATAAAAGCAATCAAATTTGTTTATATAAAATATGATATGGAAAAGATGAGCAATGAATCAAAAAGAAAGTGACTCATATTTACAGCACGGGATTCATGGCAAGTCTTAAGCAAGTATGACAAAAATATCCTATCACTATCACAATTACTCTTAATTTGCACAATCTGAGTCTACTGTGTACTTAGGAGAAAAATATATGCCATTAAAGAAAATTAATGAAACATTCAATGTACTCATTTCTCCTCATTTTCATGTGAATGATTTTAAAGTGCTCTGATGTAAACTGCTAAATTATGGCTTTTCGAGCTAATCAATTTTTTTGTTTTATACAAAAATGATTTTTTTAAATGCCATTGTCAGCAGACCTGTATGCATACAAGAAAGTGTGTATCTCAAATGAACTCAATCAAAAAATCTTTTACTGTAATCTCTCATTTCTTTATAAGCAGAGCATAGTCCCCATGGACCTGAAAGCTAGAGGTAATCAATGTGCCAGTGTCTCTGAGCAAAATTTAGTACAGCATATCTGAAAACAAATACTGTAAATCAAGCACTAAGCAGAAACAATAATTTATTAGAAGCTATAAATATCTTCCCATTCTATACAAAATGGTTCCTTATAACATATTTCTCTGTGCTTCTGGAAAATGCAAGCCAGAAAAAAATGTACCAGCCAAAAACATATTGGGGATGTTTCACCTTTTAAGCAGTTTCTTTCTTAGCTCTTTGTCTTAGCCTGTATCATTAGCAATTCTAACACGTTTAGCTAATTACTACAAATCCTTACTTGGTTAAAGTGACTGTACTTAGCTAATCAGTTTTAGCTGCAACTTTTAGTTGCAACTGCAATTCCAATCCCATTAAAAATAAAACCCATTACATATTAAAATTATTAAAATAGAACACTGTTTAGGACAGACTGCAGGAATTAAAGACTGCCTTAGCATTGCCACGCGATCGATTTCTGTTTAGTTTCATTAATTCCATTTTGGCACAGTCTGAATTAGCTCATGAGATTCATATGTGGAAGCTAAGAATTACCAAAAGGTAAGGGGCTATAGTACACAGTCCCAGATGAAATTGTGTAAGAACCCTGAATGAAAATTTCAACTTTAAGCTAAAATATACAGTACACAGTATATCATGTGCAACACAGGACTGTTTCCTCTGTTCAAAAGATTTGTGTTGATGCAATTATTAATTTAAAATAATTGCAATGTAATAACCACACTGTTATTTGGATTTTGTGTCTATGCAGATTTGCAAAACCCATGTTTACATTTCTTTGCACCGGAGGAAGTTGGAAGAGCACTGTTCTCAGTTTCACAGTAATTGACTGGAGATTTGAAATTATTAAACCACTGAGCAGAGGAGGATGCACTGTCTGCATATCTGCACATACACAGCGTAGGAGACAAACGGCATGGCTAACTTGGTTACAACTGTCCAGGCAAGGATCTGGATCCTTGCCGTCTCCCATAAAATCCCCAAGAAGCTCTTGGGAATTAACTGGGCCAGGAATGATTTCCAAGATGCATTTTTTATAAAGCCATCGTGCTACAGATTTCGTGCTGTTGAAGTGGTTAGAGCGTAAGAGCCACCCGCAGAGCCTGACGGGCATTGGCCCTGCTTAATTGGCTACTGTAGGTGCACTTCGTTTACAGAGCAAGAGCAAGGTATTTACTGTCTCTACTGTACTGTTTCACCTTGATTAAATTAATGTTATAAGACCTTTAAAACCCTGCAAAATGTTTGCATGAAAATAGAATTTCCTATATACACAGTCATTCAGTGTTTGAAGTATTATACATAAATATTAATCACTTAAATCTCTTTCCCTGTAAGGCTGAGACAAGATTATCGATTATTATTTCACCCTCATGAGAGAGAAGACATGAACTCACTCCTTATCCTAAAGCACTTCTTAAAAACTGTAAGATAGGAAGCATAAATTTGCAAATAATTGTAATTAAAGTGTTCTGAAGGAAGAAGAACAAAATATGACTCTCCCCTTCCCAGCTAAGTCCACCACCACGTCACTGTGAGCTGCAGCAGCAGCAGACTGAAGAAACAATTTGGAGTGCATCACAAAACCTGAGGAGTTTTGTCAAACCACATTTTGCAACACCTTGGTAATAAAGTACACTATCTCATTAAAGACAGGCATTATGGGAAATGAAATACAGGCAGTTCAGTACAGTACACAAATAGAGGCAAAGACAAAGAATTCTATGGATTAAGTGAAAGTTAATTCATGTATTCTGGAAGATGATATGAAATCATTCACAGCGTCTTAACAATGCATCATAGAAACATATTTAACTTATAAATATTTGAATTAATCTAATAAAAATATTTAGAGTATTTGCAAAAACTGCAGGTAAGATGAGTATATTTGTCTTCCTAGATGTGCTGGGCACAGGCACTCTCAAGATGCTAAGGAGGAAGCTTAGAAACCACAGAATGGCAGGTGAGGTTTCTTGTCATGGATTACACCCAGGTTAGGGAAGACAGTAACTAGAAGAGATCAATTGTCCCATGCCCATACTGAATTTTTTCCTACAGATTTTGTGTTGTACAAATCACTTCGGCAAGGAAAAGAGCTTTACTTTGGTCTGGACTGCAAGGAAACACAGAGAAATTTTGTCTGTGTCGAAATACCTGCAGGAAATGCCACAGCTATGGAGGTGATGGCTTCTGCTGTTATAAACCCACAACACAGATAAATGGGAAGGCTGAAAACAACAGGCAAACAACACAGAAAGAAGACGACTCTTGGGAGCAGCAGCTGTCAAACATACCGCTATCAGGTGCAAGGCTTAACCCAGCACCCGTAAAGGTATGGTTGCTATTCAGTCTGCTGCCGATTTCATCCGGGTGAACCAGTGTCCAGTGCAGACAGCTATCCACCTGAGCCACGCAGTGTCGCGGCACCTCACAACCCGGGATCAAGCGTTCACATCACATTTTCTCTATATTTAACAGGGCAAAGAAAATCCAGTGTAAACAACTGCTAGGTGCCTCTGTGGAAGAAAGCAGAAGACTGAGGCTTTGTTTACATAACGGTATTTAGAAATGTATTTAAAACAAATTATAAAGGCAAGTGGTTAAACGGCATTTAGCTCTTGTTTGGACACATCTACTCAGAACTGATATGGTCTTAATTTGAATTAGTTTCTGAACCAAATAAATATGGAACTAATTAGGACAACAAAAGTCATTGCATCTAATTTTCCTAAGAATCTCAGAGCAAACGCACCCCCTTCATACCAAAAAGTGTAGAAGCCCAAACTTCTGCCACATTTCTTTAAAAACAGCGACGCTGAATATCTTATAAATCCTTTCTGACACTGAAATTAAAGCTGTCTTACATCCCTGTTGAGAAGAGCTCATTATTTTGCAGTACTGAGTGATAAATTAACAGTGTTATTTCGAAGACAAAATATCACCTTTCCAGCACAGCTAAATTGGGGATTTTTCAGGCAGATGGTACAGGTTTTGGAAAGTTATGCTGTGTAACAGAAAATACTTTGAAAAAAATTAATTATAGCTATCACTGTTGCTTCAGCTGTAGTGTTAGTCAGATTCTTTAACATTTATTTCATATTCACTGCATTAACCTCTCCCTAATTTGGAAGCATCAAATATTTTGTTTAAATAACAAATACTTCTTACTTCAGTGAAACAACATAATTATTGAGATGAAGACACTTCAACATAAGGCAAACACACTCTGAGGATATCAAACAAGGTTAATGCAATTTTTAGGAAGAAAAATTTATTTTCAGTAAATAGTCTTAATGAGGAAACATAGAGAATTACAGCTCTGATACCTTAGGCTCAAAAAAATACATCATCTCTATTTCAAACAGCACATATTCTACTAAGAACCTGATTACCTGTACTGCACTCCTTAAAGAGCACAATCTACATTATCAAGGAAATTATTATAAACGCTTGATTTCTTTCCTGATAGGGATCTGGTGAAACCAAGAGAAATAATATCAAACTGGAAGTAGGAAGAGATGTCCCTGCACAGAAACAATACCTACCAATAAACCATTCAGAAGGCTTAACACGAAAATGTTTTTAAAATCAAAGTATTTACAAAGGTTTATCCTTGTTGCTTGTTAACTGCATTCTACATCACTTTGGGGGATTTAGTTTTTGTTTCAATTCTAAGTCTCTCTAACTTTCTTTCTACCTTTTTTCTCCCAAAGAAGTTAAAAATGGAAAAACTCCAAATAAGTAATTTCTGCTGTACAAGAAATTATGATTTTTTTCACTTCTGATCAGCGCAGAAAAGTAGCGAAGCTTAATTATTAAAGTACAATATCGGTTTATACTCTGTTTTTCAGAGCTTTTAAATACTTTCATGATTTCAAAGATTATTTGAAAATTGACTTTTTGTTTCAGGTTTATATTTTTATTATCTAACATTATTTTATGACTTCATGAATGTAAATTCAACATCTGATGTGTTTCATTAACACACATTACTCTCTTCCAAGAAAGAGATGTTTCAACCTATCGACATTAGAAGCTGACACAACTTCATTATTTAAAAAAAAGTATTTCAGCTCTGGGTTTTTTTCGATTCTTCTCATACAGTAGCAATGCACTGCATTGCCATGAATGGTTTAATACGTTTAAAATGCATTTATAAAATTAATTAGAAACAGATTTTTCAACTTTTAAAAGAGTAATTGGTCTCCAAAACAATAGAATTGACTTTTTAGCAATTATCAAATGCACTCTTAGTGAGTTTGCTGAAAACCAAACTGAGAAGTGCTGTAGACCCTCTTGAGGGACAGGAGGCCTTGCAGAGGGATCAACAGATTGGAGCACTGGGCAATGATTAATGGGATGAAATTTAACATGTTAAAAATCCAAATTCTGCAACCTACACAGAGTAATGCTGGGCACAACTATAAATTGGGAGAGGAATGGCTGGAAAGCAGCCTGCATGACGGGCAGAATGGTTCACTTAAAATTTTGGGGAAACGAGAACACAACTCAGCCTTCACAGAAAGAGTCATCGGGCACTGGAACAGGCTGCCCAGGGAGGTGGTCGAGTCCCCTTCCCTGGAGGTGTTCAAGGAACGGGTGGATGAAGTGCTTAGGGACATGATTTAAGGGAGTGTTAGAAACGGTTGGACTCGATGATCCAATGGGTCCTTTCCAACCTGGTGATTCTGTGATCTTGGGGTGCTGTTTAAGAGCAGGCTCAACATCAGTCAGCAGTGTGTCCTGGCAGCAAAGAGGGCAAGCCGCATCCTGGAGTGCATCAAACATAGTATAAGCAGCTGGTCAAAAGAAGGGATTATCTTGTTGTATTCTGCATTAGTGCAGCCTCACCTCAAGTACTGTGTGCAGTTCTGGGTCCCACAACTGAAAAAAGATGTGAAGGTCTTTGAATGCATCCAAAGGGCAACAAAGCTGGTGAAAGGGCTGGAAGAAATGTCCTGTGAGGAGCACTTAAGGACTTTGGGCTTGTCTAGTCTGGAAAAAGGTGGGCTGAGGAGTTACTCTCTACAGCTTCCATAGAACGGGAAGCGGAGAGGGAGGTGCCAAGATCTTCTCATTGGTGTCCGGTGATAAGATGCATGGGAATGGTTCAAAGCTGTGCAGGGGAGATTTAGGCTGCACTTTAGGAAGTATTTCTTTACTGAGAGGGTGGTCAAGCACTGGGACAGGTTTCCTAGAGTGGTGGTTGATGCCCCAACCTGTTAGTGTTTAAGAGGCATCTAGACAATGCCCTTAACATGATGTTTAACTTTTTCTCAGCCATGAATTGGTCAGGCACTTGAACTACCTGATCATTCTAAGTCTCTTCCAACTGAAACATTCCATTGCATTCCGTTCCATCCCATTCCACTCCACACTGCTTAAAACCCTTCGCTTACTCAGGCTCAAGAACTTAGATATGGTCTACTAAATACAAACAAATAACCACACCTTGAATATTAGAATTTATCTTTCCTCATTCAAGTCATGGAATGATTCTTATGAGCCAGATCTAATTTGCATAGTTAAACTTTTAGTTTCACCTTGGTATTACGGAGAAAGTTGTTCCACAAAGCTGATGAAGAGTAACATGGTATTTCTGATGATGTGGTACCCTGGTTCCCTATAGCCTGCACTGTTAACAGCCCCAGTCCCTAACCGCAACCCTTGATATGGGAAGAACTTCCACATATTCTCTGAATGGGTTTTCCGTCCCATCTCCATTGTCCACAGAACTTGCAAGAATTTAGTTGTCCTTAAATTGGCTGCCTCCTTTAAGACACATCTGCAATTAGTATGTACAAAAAAAAAAAAAAAAGGTTGAGTGGGAGTACAAGATGAAAGATAATAAATGTGGTCAAGTTTTCCTCCCTTAAAAACCTGGCTGGGAAAAGATAACAACCCCTTCCAATTCTACTCTCCCCTCTTTGCAGTCATAATTCTGTTGTCATTACAAAAGAAGAGCTTTTCATTTTGGCTTTTGTCTTTCAATTCCTTATCTTCTAACCTATGCAGGTTCTGTGAGAATAACATTCGGCTTTAATTTCCTTGTTTGGTACACCCAGAACAAACCTCTAGTCCTCCATGAATTCCTCTATCTCAAAACTATTTCTGGCCTTGTTCAGAGCATGGCAAAAGAAACTGGCTCCTGCAGAAACTGTCAAGGACAGTTTGCAGCGAAAATTGCCAACATGGACATTTCTTGACCTTTTGTCACTCTTTGACTTCTGAGCTTTTTAGCATCAAGGCTTCACTTATCACTGCACAGTTTCAGGCAAGCTGGAACCCCCTTGACACACCTTTGAGAGGTAAAATGTTTTTCATTGAAGCAACTTTTTCTTTGAGAAGAAAACAGCTTTCCTCTGAACAAGAAACTATTTTACAGAAAGGTAGCAACCAGTGTTAGTGATATATGTTCAGAGAAATCAGTGCTCTTTCAGATGATCACGCAGTACTAAGCCGTTTCTGCAAGATCATTTCCTCTGCACAATTTCAAGGATAAAATTGGAGAGTGAAATGAAGGTTAAAACGTAGGGGCAGAGAAAGGGCCACTAATATCTGGAATAATTCGACTAGTCAAATGAGAGAAGACAATCAACATTACAGCATCAGCTATGAGGTTATTTTAATTACTAAAAAAATCAAAACAAAATTATCTCTCTTCCAGCAGTGTGTTTAATGCCCTCGAGCCCAGCAAAGGTAAAGCATGCTTCAGAAGCCTGATGCCTCAAAGCATCAGGTTCTTTCTTTGAAAACTGTCCAGAACAGTTGGTCTTGCCATTCAGTAGTGCTATTTCATTAAACCTTTCCTTATTTGTATGAAGAAGTATCTTCAATAACTTTTTGTGTGTTCTTGAAAAGCATGTTAAGCAAATAGCAGACAATATAAAGGCAGATAATCTGTGAAGCAATTCCTTTCCTGTAATGCCAATGATTACGTTAATACAGCATTAGAAGATAGAGTTGCATCATACTAATGCACATAAAACAGACATTCAGCTATTCATGGCCATTAAAATGAATTCAAGTTCAGCAAAGATCTTTCATAGGAGATTCTGAAAACAAGAGGACTCCAGTAATAATACACTGAGATACTTTTTAAAAGAACAGTGGCTGTTTACGTGCTCTTCTTGCCAACATTTCATTTTCTATTTCAGCCCAGCACTACACTTAAACTTGTGTTATCTCCAAACACCAGCCAGTTGCTACTAATAAGCCCTGGGGCGATGCCACCAAATGTTGTTGCAGATTTACGCAGCACAACCTGGTTCATTCTACACCTGCTCTCCACTGCCTCAGTGACTTCTAGGGAACCATCACTGGTGAAATCACACATTACAAAGTCACTAAGGGGTACAAAAATACTAAGGAAAAACCTTTGCCTATCCTCCAACTGGTCATCAGCAATGAGAGCCCTGGCAGAACAAGAGTCTGGATGTGCTATCAGTAGAGTGTTTGTTGTTCTCCAGCACAGCAGTGCTATCTGCTACATATTGTACAATTTCAAAATTAAGTGGCTCCAATACTGACACTGCTACAGAAGCACCACAAAAATAATCCTAGGAATCTCAATGAACCGAAGCCAGTACTTCAGGAATATCATCAGGCTGACAAAGTGTTTCTTAATTAAATACGCAACTATCCTGATATCAAGGATGCTCTTGAATGAAGACAGGATGTGTGTGACCTTTTGATTTTTTTGCTGCCTATTCGTTATGCAGAGTTTTGTTCACTTTCCTCTGACTAGATAACTAAAATTCAATAATCGGATAATTGCTGACTTAATTATTTTACGTTTTCAGATTTCTGAACAGTTTGAAGTGAAGTATAATTGAACTTGACTAGAAAAAAGATTGTCATTAGTCTGTGAACAATATAATGTGCCTAAATCCTATCGTCCACTACTGTGTAATTAATACTTTTAATTCTACCCTTCTTTAACAAAAGGGTTTCAAACATTACTCTTAAGAGCGAATCTTGTTTCCCAAACTAAACTGACAAGCAGACTTCCATGGCATTAAGCAGGACTTTATCCCAAAATGTATAGTTTAAAATATGCTCGAAAATATAAAATAGATATTTATACATTTTATAATACATATATATATATATAACATATATATAACATATATATAACATATCACCTTCTTCCAGCGTTCTACTTCTCTTTACATGTGAAGTCTTTGGCTGTCAGTTGTATTAGGTGGGCATCTACAGCAAATTTTCAGTTAGACGATGATCCACCACCGTAAGGAATCAATTTGCACAACGTAGTTCCCAGACCTACTTATTTGATGAAGTGCAAAGCATTTTACAGCACTAGCCCTACTAATTTATTGTTCCTTCATCATTTTAATCCATGTGTCTTAGTAGTGTCTGATTGGATCTCGACGTACATACAAGCTGTGTTATTTTTCATATGTATGAATGTATGCAGGAATAGCTAGTGACCAGTCACTAAAACTAGAGCAATTCCAAGAAATCTCTAGGATACTTTAATCTGAACAAATAAAATGGGGAGGTATTTGGCAAGTGCCACAATTGTTATTACTGCTATTACTTCTAATAATTCTACAATTTAAATATGTGATTTAAAGCATTTTGGATTGTATTCCCTGGGAAAATCACAGTCAGGGACATACACAGAAATTCATACACAGAGCTTGAACTAAAGTTTTATTCATGTATTCAGCATTGCATTGAGTCTTCCTTGGTGCTAAGTACAATACAAAGGCATTGCCTTCCAAGAGCACCAGTTCTATGCTTTCACTATGAATCTGTATTTAAGCCTATGACCTACTTCTCAAGTTGCAGTATAATCTAAATCATATTACACTGCATTTCTACAATCATCACAAGGAGGACACCAAGAAGCAAAATGGCAAACTACTGATAAGGACCCGACACTTAGTGCTTCAGAGGCTTGATGCCTCATTCATGCTGAGCTTGCTGGAGCAAGGCGTGCACTTAGAGGGCTCTTCTCTAGGCTAGAAGACTTACACACTGTATATTATCTTCTGTATATTCTTCTACTTCCATTCAGTCTTTCACTTGCTTCTTAAGAAAAACAGTATCACCAACAAAAAGAACCGGTGATTATCAGAGTAAAAAAATGGAAACTGCATAGAGAGCAAGCAGTTCGATTAATAGGTTTCTAGTCGAATATATTACTATTATGAATTGACTCACAACAGAATGAAAATTACTTGCAGTTCTCTGGTGTAAAAAAAGCATATCTGCACACATATACACAAACAGAGGTAATAACTGTAGAAATTAACCTAATTTTTAAACCTGATGCTTTAAATATGTGACCTAAAAATAAGTTCACAGTGATACATAAATACTGGGAAAACTATATATCAATGCTGAATTTTCACATGACAGTTAAAAAAAAAGTTACTAGAAATAATTTCATAGACAGTTTTAAAGTGTTAATTTCCTTTTTCTTTTATTTTTTTTTTACACTGCAAAAGCTAGAAGATAAAGCTTTGCCACAGAAGTCTTTTAACTTGATAAAAATTAATCAGTTTCATGGAATTTGCATAGAATGCAAACCCATGAAATCTTTCAGTACTAGTTGAACTGAAATCTAACAGAATTTAAATTTCAGTGAAATATTGTCCTGCACAGGAGACTGAAAGGCCAGGTCAAAATCAAGTCATGGAACATTTGACAGTTGAAGAGTTTGGCCAGTTCAGCTCAAATGCCTTGCAAAATCCTCTAGCACTTATTCCTTCAAAAGGCTAGTTCTGGCCTAAGGGACAATTCCTACTATTATGATTTAAAGGAGGCTTTAACCTAGTCCATTGTCCACTGGCTAAGGATGATGAAGGAGCTACTTAGAACATAGACTCATAGAATGGTATGGACTGGAAGGGACCTTAAAGATCATCAATTTCCAAGCCCTCTGCCATGGGCGAAGACACCTCCCACCAGACCAGGCTGCTCAAAGCCCCATCCAGGCTGGCCAAGAACACCTCCAGGAATGGGACATCCATGACTTCTCTGGGCAACCTGTGCCAGTGCCTCATCAGCCTCACAGTAAAAAGCTTCTTCCTAATATCTAATGTAAATATCCCATCTTTCAGTTAAAAAGCATTACCCCCCACTCTATCATTGCACTTCCTGATAGAGAGCCCCTCCCAAGCTTTCCTGTAGCCCCCTTTAAGTACTAGAAGACTGCTATACGGTCTCCCCAGAGCCTTCTCTTCTCTAGGCTAAAGAATCCCAACTCTCTCAGCCTGTCCTCATATGGGAGGTGCTCCAGCCCTCCGATCATCTTTGTGGCCTCCTCTGGACTTGCTCTAACAGATCCATGTCCTTCTTGTGCTGATAGGCCGCTGAATAAGATCTTTAGCCTAAACTATGTAAGTAAAAGGAAAGTAAAAAAGAGAAAAAAACAGGATGTCCAGATAGAAGAAAATGACTGCAATATATTGCATTTCTATTCAGCAACACACTGTTAAAACTGTCAAATGTTCTCTGGCTTGTTTTCTTCAATGCATGGGATGTAAACTGGTTATTCCTGTTTAAAGGATATTCTAAATACTTTATATTTTTTTTTCCTCTTCACATTATCCGGTAACAATGGACAGGGTCGGGTCTTCATATTGTGCCCTGTTGTCACAGCTTCTCATGTTACCTCCTACATGATTTCTAAGCATTGGGGTAGCTCCAAGTCATGGATGGGGAGTTCTTTTACTCTTTCCTACCTAGGAAGAAGGAACAATCTTTCACTCACTATCACCCAGCTTCATATCCTGCCAGTCACTTCACCAACTTTCTCTCCCATGTGCTGCTCTACCATCTGGAGAGAACAGTTTTCACATCCTCATTTTCTCTGTGTTAATTTAAAGATTATCTCAGACATCTTTGATCATGCATCCTAACTCTTCATGAGGAAAGACAGCTGGGAGAATATACAAAGAATGATTTTTGAATGTTCTTTTTTTTTTTTTCTTTTTAAAACGCTTGCAGATGCTATATTGCTATTTCTGAAAATACTGGAATAATGTGTGTTGTTTCTTAAGTAGGCTTGTTTCTAAATCAAACTTAATATTAGAATGTAACACATTCCCATTGTGAAGTCGCAATGAAGTGGATGAAGCTTTCTACCGGTGCATTTGCAGTCCAGTTAATTAAGACTGAAGGTTCACGACCTTAAAAAGTATTTTAGAAAAGGGAATATCATAAAGACATAATTATTGTGAGAAACACATAAATAATGATAATCGTCTGAAAATCACCAATTATTATTATCTTCAACCAAGTTTTAAACAAATGCAAAATAATCAAAAAGTATTTAACTAGAGGCAGAATCCTGCAAAACATACTCTTTGAAATTAATGTTGCCTTTTTTTAATTTGACTTGCTAATCATCATGACTTTCACAAAAGTTGTCTTTACAGGAAACAATCTTAAAGGCTAGGAAGCAACTGATAGTCATCAGAATTATGTACCATATTTTTTCTGAACACACCCAAAATGTTTAAAAAATGCTCATAAAATTGTTATGTTATTAGGAATCTGAAAGAAATAAAAAGGAAAAGAATTTGCAGTAATGAAAGCAAAAAATGCCACCCTCAACAGTCCTATTTAGCTGAACAGAAAAGGTGAGATTCTGACAGGCAAATGCAAACCCCTTCACCACACTGTCATTACAGTGATGCTCAAAAAAAGGGCTGATTTGAGTGTGCACTAGTAATATCACTGTACAGTCACTGTGTGTTTGGCAATCATTACAAATGAAAGAATAAACCCCATTTTTACATGTGGAAAACAAATTACTGATAAGGCATGTCCCTACACACTACAGGAGTGCCTAATGCTACCATAGGAGTAGGTTTATGCTGCAGGAGCTTCTAAAGGGAAACTAACACAGTTGCAGTGAGAAAGTTTTTCCTATACTGTGAAATAGTAATTTACAAGAAGCTATGAGAAATACTAACTTTTTAGGCAAAACTAACTTTTGTTGTAAGTGGATGATTATGATAAAAGAAAAAGCTGATGAGAAAACAAGAAGAAAGCAGTATGTACCAGGCTGTTTGGTAAAGAATTCCTTGTTTGTTTGTTTTCTCTTTGCTCATTCAGATATTGCTTGTGACATCAATTCTTATTTTTCAGAATCAAAGAGTTTATAGACCAGAATCTGCCTGGAAGACAGAGTCCTTCTCTGCATAAAAATTAACAAAATGTGCAGATACAAAGGGGACTGAAATTGACTGCAATGAGAAAACTTTCAAATACAAGTGTACATCAAAAATGACACAAAATTTCCTAACAGATTATTAGCCATTATTTTGCAGTTTTGCCCTGCAAATGATGTAATATAATTAAAACAGTAGTTAGGAAAGAGCCTGTAGTATTAAAGGAAAACATTTGTGAGTCGTTAAGAATCTGAAGTCTTCTACATGCTATCGGCTTCTAGCAGATCAACAAACTATACCTTAGGATTTACTAAATTTAAGGTTTCCAACATCAGGAATCTCAAAGTGCACATACATGCACTTCGTCAAACTCAGCAGGAAACTAAGATCTGCAGTGCTAAAAGTCAGATAGCAAGATGTGAAAAGAAATGAGTGTGGGCATCCCTGCTTTTCTCAGTAGGAAGTAAATATAGGCAAATTCATTCCCTGCCTCAGCAGTGCCTTGGTGTGTACCTTACAGCAAAGTGTAGTCCTTTTAAGCACAGACTTAAAAGTAAGGGTTCGATTCTACCTTGGTTACACTGAAAGACAATTTCCAGCTGTCTTGGGTACAGCTGCCAGATTCTGACAAAATAATATTGCCACATACAAATACACCATCATTCAAAAACAACTAAGAGTTATTAGCTAACAAACAGATAAGCCGTAGAAATCCTGACCAGGGGAATTGGTGAAGATGTGAGATCAAGATGCTCAAGCATGGGTATCTAAAGACACTAACTGGCCTTGGGCTGCCGCTTCAGAAAGGCAGGTACCTTCACCATTGGTTCAGTTTTATTTGTCAGATCTAAAAAATGCCTAAAACATCTTCAACATTAAACGTAAGAAGGATATGGGGCTGTTGGAATGGGTCCAGAGGAGGGCTACAAAGACGATTTTCAATGGTAACAATCCTAAAAAGAAAGGCTTTAGCACTTTGCATAAAATCTAATCTAGAAACTTAAGTAGTCCATTTGCTGTTTCTTAGATATGTGCACAACTACAAAGAAAAATGTGGAAACCCAATGTGGCATTAGTATATTTGCTTTCCTACAGCACCAAGTTTAGTTTTCAATGCGAGAAGTATAATTCAGTGCAAACCCACTATTCTATATATTAATGAATGAATTCAAAATGCCAAGTTTTGTTGTTCATAACTTTAATGACATTTAAATCACAAAATCCTACAATTTCTGATTTGAAGTAACTAAAAAAAGATTTACCTTTACTTTTTTGAAAGAGAATGAAAAGCCTTGACTTAAGATATGTTCTTCCCCAAAATTTATTGAAAGGACATTATAATGCAGCTGACAAGTGCATTACAACATGAATGAACAAATTTATGTGAAAATTGGCAGGTACTTGCAAAGTGGATTGCTTTTGGAAAATTATTTGGACTGAGAAAAAATATGACAGCTAATTTTTGCATACTGATAATACTGACGAGTTTAAATACAATTGTTCCTTCTTATAACGTAGATTGCATCAACGTTCTAGTTTAAGTATTGTCAAATACAGTACATTAAATTACACTGTGGCAGGGTTCCCTACTGAATTTTACTATGTAGTATCACCGTCCTGCCAGGCCAATGGGTAGTCACTGAAGAACTAAAATGTGCATGAATAGCACTCGATCTGCATTTGCTAAAACAAACAAACAAACAAACAAAAAAACTGTTCAGAAACTTAAACAACAAAATCAACCTGTAAGTATTTTGCTTGGTTTAGTTGCAATGGAGATACTCTTCAAGATCAGCTCAAATGCACATCACCCCAGTCACTCCATACTGGTGTCAGCTGAGACAAACAGCCCCACACACTGTTAGCAGAACAAATGAAAACAGCTCAAAAGAAAGACATTACTTGAATCCTTCCTGTAAAAATATATTTTCAATAGGAGCTGTTACTTTATTGCTGTTATATGTTGCTCTGTTTCTTTTCTTCCTTTTCCTAGGGAAAATTACATATTTGCTATAACCTATTTTTACAGAAGATACTTTGCATTATTATTCAATCCAAACGATGTGAAAACCATTTTTAATATAAGGTCTCCCAAAGAAGCTTAATTATGAATGTGTAAAGATCACCTCTGCTATTTCTTTACAAGCAATCTGCTTTCCATATTTTTTCCTCTATCAGCTGCACTGGGTTACATACAGAGTTAACAGCAGGTAGCAAAAAGCTGACAAGATGAAGAATGCATTCGCTAACAGGGAATTTACATACCCCTAGCTCATGCATCACCACAGCTAACACAAGTTTTAATGACTCTTCTGAACTGACAAGATGAGGATGCTCCCACTCTGTGGGACTAATCAGAACTAGTAAAATGCTTCAGTGACCAAAATTGGACTGGAAGTTGCATAAGTGGTTATCTTGCCTTAAAGACAAATGGGGATAGAGTGGGTTCATTTTGTTTCTCTCAGTTACAACATCCACTGAAACAGAAAACCCTGTTAAGAAGGCATTGAAGGCATGTGGAATTCAAATGGAACAACAGATAAATAATCTTAGTGGAAAAGACACCTGAAGTTTATACAGACGGACTAAATATTACGTAGAATGTCCTGCTTCTGCATTCGTCCTCCTGTATTAACAAGGGATCATTATACAAGATGGGAATTTCTATGAAGTGACAGAATGTGACAGACTACTTATCAACAAATCTTTCTAGGCCCAAAATTAAATGAGGACAGTTTATTCTTTTTATATCAGTTAAGTGTACGAAGTCATGAAAATTGTATCTTTTTTTCCTCCAAAATGGAACTATAATGTATTTGGTATAACCAAGAAAGGAATAAGTACATCAAGCTAGAAGAAGTTCCTAAAATATACATACATATATATATATATATATATATGGTAAGATTTTCAAGGTTAGTAAGTGTTCAGTGGATTAGTCTGCTTGCAAGAAAATGAATTATTTTAGCAGGCTTAAAAAGCAGGAATCACAGGCTGTGTGACCAAGAGTCATGAAACTGCACAGAGGATGGGAAAATCATGTTAATGGCTTCTCTCCACCAAGTGTAATATCTCTATAGCCTCATCTGCATTTTCTTTTTGATGTGCTGTGCTTAGAAAGATAGGAATTTCTTAAGTCACAAAATCTTTATGGGGCACTGAACCAGGTAGATATTTTTTGGCTGACCTCAGTTTCACAGGGCATATAGAACAAATCCATTCGAGTGCACCTCGAGCAGGCATCAGTGCAAGCTGCAGGTGCAGTTCTGAAGTGGCATATGGTCCCTTATTATCTCCACAAATATGCTGCTACTGCAACAATAAATCTTTAAAAGACATGGCTAACTCAGTTTGAGGTCTCAGATGTATTGATTGTTTATAAATCCGTAAGGTTTGATTGAATGAAATATACTACTGCTCTAATCTCCAGCCCACAAATTACTTCCCATTGAAGCAATATAGTGATTTCTTTTCCCAGAACTATAACAAACTTCTGAGCAATAAACCATATCAATATCTTACACAGAAATGTGAACACTTTTTTTTCCTTTTTTTCTAATGTGTAAAGAAACAATACTAAATGTTGTGCCCCCCCCCAAGAATAGTTGTTTAATCATAATGAGTAAACAAGAATACTTGTTTAATCATTATGAATTAAAAGGGAAAAAACTAAGGAGACAAAGAAGAAATCCAAACTGATTGGAAAAAGGAGACGTGGGTAGAGTTACCAGCTCGAAGTCACGTTGCCCCCACCCTACCATGTATTAAGGCGCCTTCTGGTAATAGTAAACAGATTGAATTTTCCCTAAACATTTCCCTAAACAAACTGGTCTAGTCAGGTTGCAGAAAAATAGTTCTTAAGTCATCTATTAGACTCTGAAGAGTATCCTGTGGATGCCTGGTGCCTTCCTCTAGAGTGTGTGAAAGTCATTTGGACAGCAAGCATCAAGAAGCCAGAAATAAATTCATCTGAACGTAACACGAAAAGATGCAGATGTAGTATATCATTCTGCAATATAGAAACATTTTTATAGCAATTTAAGACCTTAACTGCATTAGAGAATCTGATATACACATAAACACGTATTCAATGCATGTAGTGTATTATCTAAATTAATATAAAAATAAAGACATAAGTCAAAACAAGAAAATATATAATTAAATAAAATACCTACTGTAACACTGATCAATCCCACCACCATAATCTTTTGGCTTTTTGATTAACATCTATTCAACAACAAAACAAGAGTTATTTCCACAGGAAAAAAAAAAAAGAACAACTTACATACAAAATTAGGTAAGCTAATACCTTTTTCAATATTTATGAAGTAGAAAGATATAACAACTGTACTCTTATATAACTACATGCTATTTACATTTTATAATGCTTTTCATCATTTTTTTCTGCAACAATTTTCCACTTATAATCCTGAAAAGACATATTTAATTACACTAATTATTTGCATGGTTAAGTGAACGTGAGGTTTTTTCCACTGCATATTTTCCTGTGGTTTAAGTGACTGAACATCAGTTTAACGCATAGTGATAACACAGCTCCTCTTCTAATGAATTCATGAAGTCAGTGTTGTTTTAAGCAGCCTGTTAGCATTGACATATGTAGTGGAGACACACAGTTATTGTCTACAAGTAACACTCTACAACATTGTCTACAGCAGTGGTTGAAGGGAGTCATCCTCAGGATGTCCATATCTACCTTCCATCCACCAGCTCGAAGAATTACTACATCTTGATTTGTTATCTGACACAGCAGGAAGAGGCCAGGAAGAAATTAGGATTTCTTGGGAAGACAAAAAGAGTTTCTGAACATGCAGGATTTCAGCTCTAAGGATGAGATGGACATGATGCAGCCCTAGTGGTTGCAGCAATCTGCAGGACCTTACACACTACGGTACAGACAGTTTGAGGAGAAACCCTCAAAACGCTGACTTCGCAAGGATTATGTTCACCAACTAATTTTAGTATCTTTTTAAAATTAAATTTTGAAGAAAATTATGTCAGAAAGGCATTTTGACAGGGAATATTTAACTTTTATTTTTAATTTATACAGTTTACATTGTACATGAGTGGGAGGTAGATTTTTTTTTATAATTCAGTGGCAACAAACCTCTATGTGAAGAGAAGGATGAGGGATGTGAAGAATTAGTAAAAAAGAACGATCACATGCATCTCTCAGGGGTCTGAGAATAGCAAACCCAGCGATGCACAGAGTACAGGAGCTCGCTGACAGGTTGCATGGACAGTATTCCTGAAAATAATAAATACAGTTCCTTCACAGAGGATGCATAAAATATTATACTGAACAACACTGGAGCAGAGTCGGAAGAAAGCAATTAATCTATATGACTATCAGTGTATGCACAAATGCACAGCTGTATCTAAGGATTAAGAAATTCTTTACTCTGTAATTTACCACACATAGCTAAATACATAAAATCAGCTGCAGAGCCTGCAATATTAGCCCCCGTACATAAGAATCTCTGAAATATCCATTTCTCCTTCCCGATACAATGAATTATTAAAGCAATGAAATAAAAAAATTCTCTTTTTCTTTTCCACAGAGAGAAAAGTATGCCTTAAAAGAATGAAAGTGTCCATATGTACAGCATATACAGAAATGCTACATAGACACAGGCAAGACAAATCAATAGGTCTGTTAAGGAAATACATAAAAGAAGGGTTTGTTACTATAGAGAGGGAAACTGGTCATCTGAAATAGATAGGAATCAAGACTGTCAGAAGGACAACCAACAAAAAGATGGACAAACCAAACAAATAATCAGATGTCAGCTATATGATGAATACAGAAAGTAAAAAGGCTGTTACAGAGTCTGGCTTCTATGAAATTTTACAGCTAGCAAAAAGCCAAGAGAGCAACTATAGCCTTGATATTACTGGTATTGCATCTGCGGATGACTTGGCACTTCACATAAAGTTGCAGCTCTAAGACTATGCATTTCACACGTGTCATTTGCAAGGCAGAGATATGGGCAGGTGTCTTCTCAGATTTTTAAAGCATATCTGAAGAAGCAGGTTGACCCAACAACCGGCTACACAGCCCATCCTGAGCAGCGACTGCAGATCAGCGAGTTCTCACCCTCAGCCAACTTCCATTTATATATTGACCATGACATTCTATGTCATCGAATATCTCTTTGGCCAGCTTGGGTCAGCTGCCTGGCTATGCTCCCTCTCAGCTCCTTGTGAACACGTACACTTAGAAACATAAGAAACTGAACAAGTCCTTAATTTCTTAGCAACAATTAAAAACATCTCTGTATTATCAAGACTGTTCTCATACTAAAACCAAAAACCAGCAGCTGCTGGGAAGAAAATTAACTCTATCCCAGTTAAGCGTAAACATTACCTGGCAACAACTAAAATGTGTTTTCAACATTTTTCTAACACTAAATCCAAAACACAGCAGTTTCTGGGAAGAAAATTAACTCTATCCCAGCTGAAACCAGGACACTTGCACACTTTGTCATCCATAAAGACTGTCCTTTTTTTATGGAATGTAGCTTTAAAGAATGTCCTGTTACATGACACTGAAATACTTTAATGCTTTTAAGAGGTAAGAAAAGAAATACGGAGTGGCAGTAAAGCACCGCCACTCTTCTTTTTGCAGAAAACAATGGCATCAACAGTAGCATTAGAAAGGACACCTTGAACAGAGGTGGGATGCTTGAAAAGGAACCTAAATCCAAGCTCTATAAGACTTAAGGACATACTTCTCTGGTTTGTTAAACAGTTATAACTACCTCTTTAAATGCCTATGACTCTCTGACTTTGGTCAGACTGTTCAGCTTAGTAAGATGTGCTACCAAATTTTCAATATTTGTTCTAAGATTGCTTCCAATATGTAAAGAAAAACTTTATCCATCAGTACAATATTTTGAATGAAGTATCACAGGAAAAAGATGGAAGGAGAGGTGCAAAGAAGGAGAGGAGAAAATAAATTGTCTTACACTAGAAAGTCATTTATGCAATAAACTCATCAATAAGAGTAAGGATTCGAATTTTTCCCTACGTCAAATAAAGGCAACCAAGATCTAAAAGCACATATGAAACATTCAGGAATCACCAAGAGTTACGTACATATACGTACAAAATAAGATTGGATAGAATCCACAAACTGAGGTTTATAATCCACTGCTTCTGTTAAAAAGACATCATTTGTTACAAATCAATTGAAATAATAAAATTATTTCATTTGTGTATCAGAAAGGTATTCTGGTAGTCACAACTCCTGCTTGCTTCAAGGGGTATACAAGTAAGCTCCCGCTTGAAAGTCTGACACAGAGGCGAAGACTCAGCATTTCCCACAAAATGATCTGGTATAGATAAAAACTGAGTATTTCAAGAAATATCTGAAGTTCTTTGCTCCCAGCTAAGTGATAACAGATCCCTCCCCATGTACTGTGGCTATACATGTCAACATGTTGTGTTTATTACAGGGAATAAATACTGTGATATTGAACTATCTATCATTTCTATTATCAAAAATTACTTGAAAATACTGTTCCTGTATCCTTGCTGCAGAGTTCTTGCACACTTTCTGTAGATTACATGAGCACATATCATGTTGGACATCAAGTATATATAGTTACCTTAAATTGTTTCCAGGCCACAGAATTAACTGTTATTCACATATGCATTCACACACACATACTACTCAACCATTCATTAAGAAATTATATTCATCACTTGCACACACTATCATTTGAGAAGTATTAACATAAATATCAGAGACCAACATTTAAGCTTCTGTGCAAGTTAAGTGTACTTTTTACTTTCTTGAATTCTTCTGTATAATTACTATGCATGTCCTCAAAACATTAACAAAAGATAACTCACTCTCTTACAAGAATGATAAATACAATGTATGTGACTATCACTTCATGATTAATAGGCTCTTTTTTATTCATGAAGCTAAGATGTCAGACTCAGCTGAAAAATGTTTGTCATCTTACATGTATTTATTCCAAAGCCTAGTAAAACTGCTTTACACTGCTACAGACGGATACAATAACAACCACTTTTCCCTGTTTTTTGAATTAACACAAGATGTATGTCAAATGATGATCTTAAACTTCCTTTGCTGAAAATTTCATTTAAAACTTGACAAATATAGTAGATGCCAGAATAACACAGCAGTAACAATTCACACGAAATCTACTACATCTTCTAACCACACTCCCCCAAAAATATCCTTCAAGCTTCAAAATAATCATTAGTTTTCTGTACCCTGGAAAGAAAAAATGCCCAATACCTTTTTTTGTTTCATCATCATCTTTTCAGCCCTCCTCTCAGTAGAATGAGAAATTTACTTCTAATTTAAGACCAGTACACTCTTTCCCTTTAAAACTTACTGCAAAAATAGTTGATAATAATTGTTGAAAGTACAGTTACTTCTATTGTTCTATAAATTTCAGAGAATATCCCTCTTTTCATCCAGAGAAAAAAGATTTAGGACATGTCCATGACCAGCACTCCACCAAACCAGAGTACCTTATTCTCCCTATAAGTTTGAAAACAGTGTTAGATTTTCCTTGAAATTTGCCTAAAAATCAAAAGGGCCAGTTAATAGCTATATTACAATATCTCCTGAGTCCTATACTTGCTGGTTTTCATAATAAATGATTGTTCTTGCTGATAAACCTCCAACTTTATCTTATTTTTTTTTAATAAATAATAGACTTCATAGGCAATGAAATCAAGTAATGTAAAAACGAAGAAAAGTGAAGTTGTATATCACTGAATCAAATCCTGTATATTATCACCATGCAAGCCCTGAAAGGAATATTTGATACTTCTGACACACTTGCTATACACAGGTATAGTACTACACTGAAATATCCTGTGTTTTCTATTTTCCTAGTTATAAAACTATAAAGGAGGCAATTACTCAGAAAAGAAGGAACAGCATATTAACTGAAGAAAAAAAATTACCTATAGGTAAAGTAAAGAAAGCTGGGGAGGGACTGTTCACAAAGGCCTGTAATGATAGGACGAGGGGGAACAGGTATAAACTAGAGAGGGGCAGCTTTAGACTAGACATAAGAATTTCTTCACCAAGAGAGTGGTGAGACACTGGCACAGGTTGCCCAGGAAAGCTGTGGCTGCCCCATCCCTGGGGGGGTTCAAGGCCAGGTTGGATGGGGCCTTTGGACAGCCTGATCCAGTGGGATATCCCTGCCCATGGATTGGAACTAGACGATTTTTAAGGTCCATTCCAACCCAAACTATTCTGTGAATCTATGATTTATTTTTAATGTCACTTCGGACTACTGTCTGTTTACAGTGATCTCATTTTGACCACTCCCCTGAAAACCCAACAGATGTTATTATGATAAAAGCCTCCTCGGTGACTTGGTTTGCTTCATCACTGCATGACATAAATGCAGTCTTCACTTACAAATAGAAGCCTATAGTGTTAGCATTTCATTTCCTTAAGGAGCACATATTTAAAATGCAACAATGTGATAAATGAGAAAAATGTTCCTGTATCCAAACATCAGTAAAAATACAAATTGTTCCAGATGTAATCACTCCCCGTAAAAACAGAAGAGTAGTGATGGATGCAGGGCAGCTGATCATGATCAGCTGCTCACAGAATCTCTTATTTAGAGGAAAAATTTCCTCTCATTGTTCAGAGTACTTCAAAACTGCCCAGCCTTGTTCTCCTGTAAGAAATGGGATCTGTTCTTTGGATTCTACATCCAAGCTGTATGCATCATGAATATACTGCGTACTGGATGAGATGTATCTCTCATAGCTGCAAAAACACAATTCAAGAGCATAATGTAAGGAATCGGTGGAGGACAAACGCAGACTTTACATTTTGCATTTTTATATCTATTTAATTACACCAATAAGGAATATTGTAGAAGAGCACTACACAGTAAGATTAAAAAGAAGCAGTTTGGTCTCTGATAACTTCCAGAATTCTACTATATACACTTCCCAGTTTATACATCTATGTCTGTACACCATTTTTACAACAGCATTACATGGGTAGCAGTTAAACTAGCAAATTGGGAAAAAAAACAGCAAACTGCCTGAAACTGCAGCTTGAACTTTACCAACATTAAAGTCACCACTGCCAGAGTACTAAACAATATTGAACAGAACGGCCGAAGTTAAGAGTTGCTGCCAGAAAACATTGAGACCAAGTAGTAGTGCTGCTGCTGCAACACAGTAACTTAAATATCTCTGCAACTGTCTCTAGTCTGTCCTAAGCTTCTGTTGTAGCAGTTACAATATAGCTCATACATTTTTCTTGCAACCATTTCTACACCCCAACAGCACATCCTCAGCATCCTAGATGATGAAATTAGCCTGTAAACAAAACTGATTTTTATTTTCTCACTGTCTAAAGAAAAAGCCACATATATGCCC
Organism: Cuculus canorus; assembly: GCF_017976375.1. Classification (NCBI taxonomy): domain Eukaryota; kingdom Metazoa; phylum Chordata; class Aves; order Cuculiformes; family Cuculidae; genus Cuculus; species Cuculus canorus. The sequence goes on from NC_071403.1 coordinate 11,005,248, forward strand.
CTTTGGGATAAGATAGGGGAGCTCACGGTAGTCCAGCTTTCTAGAATTAAACATATTTAGGTTTATAACAGAAACTTAAAAAGCATATTTCCCGTAGAAAAAAAACAATCTATATTGTCATAAAAGCCTAATATTACATACAGTCTAGTGTGAATACTTTCTCAGATAGCACTAGAAATGAACCAGCTACTTTTCTTATCCATCGAACCATTGCCCCGTCCCTGGAGGTGTTCAAGACCAGGTTGGATGGGGCCTTGGGCAGCCTGATCTACTGGGATGTACATGCCCATGGCAGGGGGGATGGAACTGGATGATCTTTAAGGTTCCTTCCAACCCAAAGTATTCTATTATTCCTACAATTATCTGTTTGACAGTTTGTGCAGCCTTAGTCTACTGTATCTATGCAATAAAAATCTTTCCCAGGCCAATCGTGATAAAACCAGCCATATTTTGTCAGCTGATACGTCATGTTAATTGCTTGTCTTAAAAGCTTTTGGTATGTGTGTGCACATGTGCATGATTTATGCAACAAACATTTTGTTTTCACTATCTTTTATTCCATAATAACTTCCTTTAATATTATATAGGAATTTGGAAACAAAACTGGACCTATGAGGTGTTGCTTTCAGAAGATGTGCAAGTAACAGGGAGTAAAGCCTCTGCTTCTAAGGTACAAGAAGGTACATAGGTCAAGAAAGCTAGCTTATTCAAAAAAAAAAAACAAACATATTTAGAGAAAGAACTGAAAAGGCTTTTCCAATGGCTTTCAACGTTTTTGATCAGGTTCTGTTTTTAGACGGTACTTCCAGGAGTACTGTAACTACCTTTTCTTCAGTGGTTTCATTTCACTCACTTTAGAGTTGGAGTTGTCTGCTTTCTAAGCAAAAAAAAAAAAAGGCAAAACAGTGATTTTAGAAAACCTATTTACATATGCACATTTAGAATTACATTAATCACTCTAGAAGATGCTATTTTTCTTTTTTCCTATGTGAGCTTCTAGTCTTGCAAGGATGAAGTAGCACCTTAGCCCAAATCATCTGCAACCAACGTAAGTGCTCTCAGTAAAAATCAGTGCTCTTTTACTGAGTGCTTCCCTCTAAAATTGTACATAGTCTGCAGACATGTGGGTTTGGGGGGGGGGCACATGATGGGGATGTATTTGAGATGGGATCTTTGCTAGGCGGACCCCTTCTCTCCTTTTCATTCCCTCTCTGACTGATGTGAAGGAACTTGTCCCACTGTTGTTCCACTGTGTTACCTTTAGGCAAACATCACAAGGATGAACAAGGAACGTGTTCACAGAACAGTTTCCGAAGTACTTTAATGATTGATCACTTTGTTCAGTGATAAATTGAAACTGTTATCTCAAGAACTACTTCTGAATCTCCTTCCCCAGAAGGTAACCATCCTCCTCTGTGGTACCAGTTAATTCATCCTTTATGATCCCATTTGCAGTAGAAAGCTCACATGCATAGATACCTCATGTTATTAGGATTCATTTTCTCGTCTGACTAAAAAGGCAATTTGAGATTACAGTACTCCTAATACATCAGAAATGCAAATAAAAACTCATATATTATTTAAAAATGTCTTCTTTCTTCATTGCACTGAATATATGCTATGAAAAGTGATTTGTTTGGCAGTTTTCTCTTGCCAGCTGTTACAAGTAACAGTCTCTGCAACTGCTGATATAATAAGGCTCTACTTACCCCGTTATCCCTTTTATTAATTCCTCTCTCTATTTAGAATGCTACTTTTAGATAATGAAGAGAACTAGGATTATTTATTTCTTATTTTCTTGATTTCTTTGGACATATGGTGGGTCTCTGTATAGAGTAAAACCCTAGTAACGTTATTCTGGACAGAATTAAAAGTATTTCTAAGTAAGCAACAGCCATAGGCACTTTTGGCCACAGGTAAATTACCTTTAAATACTTTAATTACTTGCTGCTAACAATGAAGATACACAAACACTGAAGCTGCCCTAAACTACTCAGATTAGGAGGGGGGGAGGAAGGCAGGGAAGGAAACCCTACATAAAAAACACAACAAGCTCATTTAAAGATGGTTGGTATGTTGTGATGGGCTGCAGTCAAATACCAGTTGATGTCTTCTACCTGTACCACCTCGCTGGGCAACCTTCTCCATGGCTTCACTGTCCTCATGCTGATGAAGTTTCTCCTATTATCCAGTCCAAATGTTTGTTGTTTCAAGCTATTCCTGCTGTCTATTATCCTCTCACCATGCACCACTGTGAGGGGTCTCCTCAGTATCCCCTGCAGGCACCAGGGAGGGCTCTTAGGTTCCCTGGAGCCAGCTCTTCTCCTAACTTGTTCAGCCCAGCTCCTTCAGGCTCTCCACTCAGGGCAAGTACTCCAGCCCCCAAAGATCCTGGCAGTTTTCCACAGCACTCACTCCAGTTTGTGTCTTTCTTATAGTTGGAGAACTAAACCTGGACACAGGCATGCAGGTAATCATTTTGTGTTGCCAGCAGATGGACATGTTGATACTCCATCATCATTCCTTTGCCAGCTTACATATCTCTTATCTTGAATGTGAAGAAAGTTATGTCATTCTCACTCCAGAGCAGATTGAGTCAACTTGTGTACTAAGCAGAAAAATTCAGCATCATGGAGCGCTGATGTCCACCTTTCTCTGCCCCTGCAGATACAACTGACTCCATGTACTTGGTATGTAAGCTTGAGCCTAAGCCTACGAAATCACATCCTTTCAGAGAGGCATATTTTAGTAACCAGCTCCCAGAAAAACAAACAAACAAACAAACAAGCAATAGAATTGTCTCTCTCCATTGAGGGAACAATTACAACAGGATTTATAGATTCCCTCTTCCCCATATCTCATCCTTCAGGTATATCCACGGGAGAACATATTTTTAGTTCCCATTATCCTATATACTCTTCTGAAAATAAATACTTTAAAAAAAAAAGTTTCCCAATTTCACCCCCATCACCTCTTCCCTCTAATGATATCATGATCAACGTGATGTTAAGTGCTCTGAAAGCCATCTTCCCTTTCTACACTAGTATGATTTTTGCAATCTCAAAAAAATGTTAAACTAGGACAGCCTGAATGAAATAAACCAGCTCTTCTTGCAGAGGCTGAAAGACTATTAAAATGTGATCTGTACTTGCACTAAGCTAATTACAGCGACACCAGTCATGCTTCTAGAATTCCCTTGGTGTCAATGCTTACACTATGAACTGATTTCAGCGGTTTAGAACTCTGTTTTGTGAGTTATCTACTCATGAAAGCGTACAACACTGTTGTTAATGGCTTCATTAGTGACACCTTCCTAAAAATGTCTCAAATTTCAGTCTGAATCTCTTTAACTCCCTTGTCTGTTATACTGGGTAAGGCATGAGCAACTTGTGACTGAAGTAAGACAATGCAATAATAAAAACCCATCCAAAACATTATTTATATGCTTGAATTTTAAAATGTTCATTTTACAAAACTTGCAGACAAGAGTTGCTGTAAATACTAATCAACTTCAGTATCTTCACACCCAGATGTATCAGGGATTTCTGGAAGAGCAGTGAGTTTCCCGTGAAAAAAGCCTCAATACTATCACAAGTAAGAAGACCTTTATGAACACTAGATGTAAAATTAATTTTCAGCATTACAGTCATCATACATCAGTGTTATCTCATATGCGAACATGTTTATCTAGCAAAAAAATGGTGTGCTTTCTAATGTCTGTAAAAGTATTTATACTTTTATATATCCTGGGAATCTGCAGATAACCTATCTGCTTAAGTATCCTGATTATTTGAGGCAACATGACAGATTCACTGGGAACACCAGAGAACGCAGATGCTCAGGTCTCAAAACTAGGAAACAAAAAAGCACTGTATTGTATCATACTGGGACATGTGGTCTTACATTATATCCATTTTTTTATTTAAACATACAGATTCGCATTTACAGTATCCAGTTCTTATGTGAATAACTGAGCTAGTTTTCAACTTAAACAAATAAAAATTTGTTTATTCCAAATGCCACTTTCACTCAATCAGAAAATCAGTATTTAAAGCAAGGTGATAAGGAGCAGCCTATGATAGGGCTATTATCCAGTCTGAAACAATACTGCAAATACATCAGAAAAAGAATAAAAACAGAAAGACAGAAAGAATTCCTTGCCAGTAAAAGCAGTAACAAATTGTTCTTTCTCAGAAAGATTTTTTTTCTGGCTCCCTGTTACCCACTGTTTAGTTTCTCAAGAAATTACAGAGCAATAGTTCATTCAAAACTAGAACTAAATTTCTTTACTTTTTAAGAAACAGGTTTATTATTGTTATCATTATTGAATGATTCTCTATACCCTGTATCATTTGTCTTCTAATATTTCATTAAGCATTGCTCCATTAAATTTTAGTTAGTTAAAAATAGCTAGCTGAAGAAGATTTAATTCTCTTTTGTTGAGTTGACATAAACAATAAACAGTTTCTCTCATCACAGAGTAGATGGTCTATCAGCTTGGAAAACAGTGATTAGCAAGCAAATGGTGTGCAACCATGCTATGTATGTCATGCTGTATTTTTCTTGCAGTAGGATACTTCATATGGGATAGTATTTACCTTAGTGTTATTCCTCACCTAGATAACAGGATTATCATATCAGTAGGCAGACAGAAACATAGCTCTGCTATTTTCTTCATCTATTCTAAATCTATCCAGGAACAAACCTATAATTTCATATCTAGAGAAAAGTGATGGAAGAATTGACTTCCTTTCATCTTTTATTCAGAATGTTTGAGTGACAGCATTGTGCATTACCATGTTTCTTCAAATAAAAGAGGGAGGGCATGGTTTCCTCCCAGTTGGTAATGTTTTCCTTCTGACTCCCAATCCCAAACCATGGAAATACAATAGTTGCTGTATAAATCTGTGGTTCTACTATTACTTGAAAATCTATATCTACTAACAGGCTTGCAACTGATTCTTTGGGTTCCTGAGAATATTTATATATTGATGCTTCTACTAGGCTATAAAGGCTGAAAATGGGAGACATATTTTTTAATAAGCTTTATTAAAACACAATAAACAATATATTCTAAATAACCCTTGAAAAATGTATTTATGAAATGGAGTTCTTCAAAATTAACACATATCTGTGTGCTCATCATATGAAAGCGTCATCTGTTTTGTTTGCTCAATGTGAGTAAAAGCAAGACAGGGAAGAAGTAAGCTGAGGTGAAACAGTCTAAGGCTAAATAGCTGACACTGAACAAGTAAGAGGGCATTTTGGATCCAAATTCTTTTCATCACCATAGTTCTCTATATAGCAACACATAATTACGTTTTAAAGTTCTATGATAATATTTGGGAAGCTTGAGAAATACGGAAGAAGCCACCAAAATCTAAAGCAATCTGCAATGGAGTTATGAAAACATTCAAATGGCAGTCTTAAAGGGTGAGGAAACCCTTGTCACTAACTGTTCCAGGCTCACATTAATACTGCTTGGGTCTCACCAGCTCTGGAGCAGGCTGCTTTTCCACGTCCCTGTCGCTGTACATAGCCTAACCTTTCTCTGTGTCCCGTGTGAGGACAGAAATGACCCAAAGGTTTTCAGGCCACATGCCTTCCAAGCCTTTCATAGGAAACCAAGGAAAAGTGATCATGTATCTTCTTCAGTCCTTTTCCTTAGTAACCTCTGAGGTCAATCATGGAGTACTTTGGGTTGGAAGGCACCTTTACAGGTCATCTAGTCAACAGTAGTTGACTTTAACTCAGTTAGAAAGAGGTGGTTATTTCAAAGACAAGTAAGCTTTTTGAAGTTTGGAGAGAGTAAGGAGTTGGGTAGAACACCTACAAACTAAGGCAAAGGCTGTGCCATAATTAATGTTATAAGAGGTCCTAAGACCTACAGATGAAAAAGCTTTTGTCACCATAAAGCCAATGGAAAAATGTCATATCAGAACTCACAGCTAACCACAAGACACAGATGTGTAGAAATAGCTTCCTTAGCTCTGACGTTCAAGGAACTGCTTGTGTATTTAGGTAATGTTGAAAAATGAAATGTTCTGATGAGCAGTATTACCTCCTGCCTAACCATAAGGTTTATTGCAAAGGGATCAATGCAGTTGTAGCAAAGTAACTAAAAAATAATGAAAAACTGTAATTTGAACTTTGAAATATTTCTGCTAGTGTATTTGAAATAAAATCATGAAGCCAAACAGAATAATAGGAAATTTGGCATGAAGCAGAAATTAAGTAGTATGCAACTCAAAGATAGTTTTTCTAATATCTGAGCAGCTTAATTAGGGCTTGATATTTCATCACTGAATCATTTTTATTCAGGTAGATTTTCAAGAGATTTTTCTGAACCTTAGCTACTAGAGACTTTATGTAAATTTTCTGTAATAATTTTCTGTATATCACTGACTCCACAAACCGGAGGTTTAATGAAAACATCAAACACTACTAGATTCCAGACTAAATACAGATTTAAAAAAAGTTTTTGCCCCTATTATTCTTGGTGTGTAGATCACAGGTTATGGATATATAACTACACTTGAATTGCACTTGAATATGGAAAACAGCATTAAATAAAAAGGAATTTTGAATTCCCCCTTAACTTTATAAAATAAAAAGTGATAATTCGTTACAGAGATGCACATTCAGTTACTTCAGATCTGGTATGAGTAGAAATCTTTCAAGATCTATGAGACATCATTCTTTATTTAAACAACTATTCATGTCACCAATTTCAGTGCAGTACACTTTATCTAAATTAATAATTTTCTGCCTTCCATTGTTCAGACTTCTTTTTATAGAATTCAGTTGAAAAAAACCCACAAGCGTAATCTTTAGATGTAGTTCAGTATCAGTCTATACTCTAGTATCTTTCCAGGTACAAAGGCTTTTTTTGTCTTACATGCCAGAAAAGAAGTGCTGGTATGGCAGGTAAAAATCCCTATTAGGTAGTCAGACACTTAGTTCTGTTTCTTTTTCTTAAAAATATTGGCATCTTTTCCCAGTCTCCTGAAAAATCTCCAGAACTGAGTGACAGATCAAACTTTCCTTTTGTGTTATGCATCAGCAAGGTCTTCATTTCATTACAGCAAAATATAAAATACGGTTTGAAGTCCTGGCTACTTACTAAACTGACAGTTCAGTTCTCATTCTCCTTAGAAATTTTATATTTTCTTGTCCATCCATCTAATGGACATATCACTATATCTTTTACTTCTAGCTTACTTTCTTACTTAACTAAACACACAAATCATCTGGAGATGATTAATATGACAACAATTGTTCCGAAAGCAGAATAGCAACTGCAAGTTTGTGAGCAATAAAACATGAAAGGAGACTGTTAAATAAAAATTACCCTATTAATTCTCTGAGCCCTCGGTTAGAGACAGGACAAGGATAGGAAAGTTCACTCTTCACAAGGAATTCATTAGCACCAGTCAGCTTGTGTGACTTATTTGCGAGAAGTCATATGTTTAAGAAGAAGAAGATATAAACAAATATTATTCAGCGCTATGACTTTTTTTTTAAATTTAGTTGAATCTTCAAAATAGTAAAAGATGCACTGCAGTGTTAAAGATTTTTTTATATACATACTGTTTTTCTGACCTGTCAGCTGGTTTATGTATCTGCATTTATAGAAAGCAAAAGTAACGAACAAAAAACGATCCCTTAAAGGCTGAAATCCAGCTAAGCTGAAGCCAAGCACAACAAAGTGGGCAGACTTTCACCAAAGGCAACATCATTTTAAACTTACCCTGTGCACTAGACAAGGTTGCAAACAAAAAACTTTTCTATATCGTGTGCTACATAAAGCTAAAGCTTTAAAGAAGGTCATAAATTCTTAAACTGTACATAGAAACAAACTTGCAAAGCCAAGAGATGGTTATACAAAACAACAAAAGCCAAACTATTAATTAGTAAATGGCAAAAATCTGTTCAAGGAACTGCAGAAATTGCTCAGAGAAGCTTAAATGTATAAAGCTGCTTAAGTCATATAATGTTTTAAGAACAACACATTTGGGTGAATTTATCTTACATGAAAGCAACAAATAACTGGACTAAACAGAGTCTTAATATCCACAGAGAAACACACACATTTGAAAATACTAAGGGACAACTGAGATGCTTCATTTTCCTTTGCTCACACACATATCAGGAATAACCTTTGTTTTCCTATTTAAAAAATAATTAATAAATTTATGTCATAAGAAAAGCTTTGTAGAAGGGACCACAAACCAAAACATGAAGACAGTCCAGTTTGTTGGAAAACAGCATTTTGTTTGGCACATTTCAGTCAGTAGATAACTGCTTCCCAGCATATCCACCAGTTCAGACTGGCCTCAACACCCACTCCTGACTGTTTTCTTAATGCAGTAATGAATTGCTCTTTTTGACTTGTCTTCAAGTTTAGTCATTTAATTTCTCTTACTCCTTTTGTCTCTTAACTTTCCATGCCCCTTTTCCTAATTAATTCCCATGTAATCACTGCACAGTCCCATCCTCCAGTCAATTTGCTCTTCCCTCTGTCTCAGGCATGACTAGATTTTTTTCACTCTCATTATTAAGGAGGGTATTTTTCTACTGATACCATGACTGAAGTTTCTCTTTACTCATTTCTATCCAAAATCTTCACCCTGTTTTCTCTAAATTCTCTTATCTTCTCGGTATGTGACATTTTCCCCTTAGCATCAATTACATTTTTTTCTTTTGTGTTCACGCCTGTAATTAAATTTTCAATATATACTGAACAGAAACAGCAGAGATTTTGTTTCTCTGTATGAAATACTACTGAATAAAGCAGACAAAAAAAAGTAAGTTGTTCTTTTCATTTTGAGGGACAATAATATTCATAGACCTTCCACGGCTGGAAGTCTTCTGAATTACTTCATGATTTTTTTTTTTGCTTGCTTATTTTTAAAGCAGATTCAACACACTGAAAAATATAGTAGAATAGAATAACAGCTAATGGGGGAAATGTCACAAACAAATCTCAGCTCAGCTGATATGTATCTTCTCATCCTGAGAAATTTCTGCTCTGCTAATATAGACGGCCTCTTAATGCTTCCAATTTGATTTTCACAGGAACATATATAAGGGATACATTTTATATAGGCATGAAAAAAGAATGTTTCAACTTATTGAGCACCAGTGAACTCATCTATTTATTCAATTACATACTTGTAATTCATTGCAAGTGAGAAATAACTGAGAAATGACTGATCAAGTGCTGATAGATCCTGTATGGCTCCTACCTGGACAGAACTTTCATTAATACAGTGTCCATCTTCAGGCTCATTGGGATTATTTGTAATTCCATAGGGGGCTATTTAAAACAAATAAATTAATCCCATTGATTCATACTCAATTTATTAAAAAGAGGAAAAGTACAAAACTAGTTCTCCTGCAAATGGTTATTACATCAAAAATTTGTTTCAAATGCCCTTTAAGAAACTTTTTAGAGAGGAGATTCACTTTAAGGTGTAACAGATATGAAAGAAATACAGTAACTTGTTGTTCAAAATCACCTGTGACTTCTCTTGTAACATATTGCAGAGATTAAAATACCTTACAAGATTTTAGTTGAACAAATAGATTTCATTTCAAGAGCAGTGTCTCGAACTTAACATGTTACATACAACATAACCACTTTAAAAAACAGCTAAGAAAGAGAAAGGTGAATTCAGTCAAACTGTTAACCATTCTAGGAATCATCATGAGTAAGGCAAAGCAAATAATAACATGAATCTGGAATTTAATTTAAGGTATTAATCAGCATTAGCTTTAGTCTCTTCCCCAGAAATATAGACTCTAAAGCAGATGAGAGAGCTGGATTATATCTCCTCCCCTCACCGCCCTCAAAGAAATAAAACCGGTGGAAGCCAGCAGGAGTTAGAAAGCTCAGCTGAAGCCAGACTGTATTTCTGAACGAGACCATTATTGCCCATCAGCTCAGCCTTTGTGCAGGGAAAAGGCTTTAATAAGCCATATCCACTAAAGATAGCGCCTCTCAGTTTGGAACTCTTATCCTGGAAGACCTCCAGAACAATCAACCTGCTTGTCATCTTTGTCACCCCTACCAGAACCTGGTAGTTAGGAGGACTTGCTTGCAGTATCTTACATTTTGAGTTTTCATTATCTAACAAACCAGTAGAGGGAAAATCGAAATACAATTCTGTACTTCAACTTTATGACTCTTTCCAGAATCAGAGCAAACTGTAATTAATTTCATTTAGTGTAATATGTATATAGTTATATTTCTATAATAAATATCCTGCCCTCTTTTATTTATAGAAAAATCTATATTTATTCAATAATCATATTATTAGAAAATTATTAAGAACAGTCTTTTATTCAGAAGACATAGTATTGATTTGTGCCCCTCACCGAAAAAAGGAGGAGCTCATTATTTCTAGGTGTTATCACCTCCAAATTCACTGCACCTCTCCATCTTCAGCAACTGAGTAACTTGGAAAATGTCTTCCTTACTTAACCGTTGTTTGGAACTTGTCTAGAATGTGCAATGTCAATGCGAATGAGATTTGATGAAGCTGGAAATTTTTTATTTTGAATGGGAATGGCCATAAAGATAAACATCTCAGCATTTTGATTCTAAATTTGTCCATGTTATTTCAACTCCATTAGATTTAGACTAATATACCTATTGATAGATCAGAAGGAAAAGAATTAGACAAAACAGATTTAACCAAGTAGAATCTCTAAAAGAATAACTGGAAAGAAATCATTAAATCTATATATTTGAACGGACTTAGGTTCATTCATCTTGAATATACAATAGTGGGTTTGGAAGTTAATGAGTTAGTAACTCCAAACTCGTTTTGATAAAAGATCTTGTGTTGTTCATTTTTGACACAGAAGAAGTGACAACTGTTTAGCACAAATCATTCCCCACACAATACGTAATCATTTTCAAGAAACAAACAATGTCTAAAAAACACCATTTTAAAGAAAGCCTGCTATCAGAGGGACATTCTTTCAAAAACATTGACATAACTTTCAAAAACTACAACTGCTTAGAAAAAACATAACTGTACTTTAGCTTAAATCGAAATATTCCACTTTGACATATCATATCAGTAACATAAGACAGCTGTTGCTAATCACAGCCCTTGAATTTATTTTCCTGTCCTCTGCACCAGCAATTTCAGAAATTAGAAATTTGTTCCTCAGGGGATTCTGGGGGTTTGTTGTCTGGGTGGGGGGAGCAGGTTTCCTGCGCCAGGCAGGAACTTGCTGCCATTCCCCATCTCTTGTTCCCCCAATCTTGCAGTTAGCAGGTGGGAGTTGCTCAGCCGCACTAACTCCAGCAGCCTGCTGAATTTGCGAGAGGGTACTGCTCCAGTTATCTATCTCGCTCTCATATTCCCTGATGGTCCTTAGTCTATTCATCTCGCCCCTCAGCTCTGCCACCATGCAAAGGAGTTCCCCTACACGAGCACAGCTTTCACAAGTGGAGCGGTACCAGAGGCGTGAGCTGGTGTGGGAGGGGGGCACTGCCTCCAGCCCAGGCTCTGGGGAGCTGCATGGACCCACTGAGGCTCTGTCTGGGTGGCAACATCCATCCTGCTCGCTGCAGCACCCGGAGCAGTTTTAATCTTCTGCTGTGTTGCCACCATGGTCCGCGGTCCACGGTCCCTTGTGGCCGGCCTCCAGGCCCTCCCTGCTGCTTGAACTGCCCCGTTACACTAACGCACCACACTCCTCTTGGAGCCCCTCTAAATCCTGAGCCCCACCGGCTCAGATGGCCACCACACCACAGTACTCGCCATCTCCCCGCTGGAGGCCGCCGAAAAAGCAAATGAGCAAGCAATGAAAATTTAAAATAATGTTCTTTCAAACAAAAATGCCTCTCGGGTGAAATCACACAGCAAATCTCAACTGTTCATAAGTACAGGTCTGATCAACTGCTCTGATTACTATATCTGCTAAATACGTAAAACCACGGTGGAGTTTTTACCCAACTTCTACATTTTTGGTTATTTACCACTCTGAAAAAACTAATGCATACTGATTTTGACTATTCTAACATATACAATTCCTCAAGAAAAGATAAGATGCTAGGCCACAGCAATGAGCAGTTTGATACAAAATGGCAATACAGTTCTTGAATGATTGTTACTAGAAGGTAGCAGGAAACCTGCAGTTCTGGGAGTAACTCCATGCTGAGCATGGAATATTGCTAACAAATCAATTACAGAAACTTTCCAAAAGTGTATTTTGCATTAAGGAATAAGTATTTCATTTCCACCAAACTGTTGCTTGGGATATATTTTCTTTTTTTGTTTCACTGCTCAAAACCCGTAGAAATGTTTAATATCTTTTACTGGTCATTAATATTACAAGCTCATTAAAGTAAATGAAGGTTAATTTAATCATATTCAGGCACTATATTGGATAGATTATTGCATTTGTCTTTTAAATAGTTTGTCTTTCATTCTACTATCTTCATCAAATAGTAGTCTGAATAATTATCACATTGCCATTATAAAGTTACCGCACTATTACATTCTTATTAAGAACTCCAGGTCACCTATAGCATTTACACAAAATACCACAAATCTAGTCAAAGCACTTTAGGCTATGCAGGAAGAAAGTAATTCCCTATAGCACTGCGTGCATTTCTAAGGTCTTCACCATTTGGATGATTACATTATCCCAGTTTTGTATTCACTAGTCAGGAGGTAAATGTCAGTTGGAATCATTGAATTTCAATTTTTTATACCTTTCATTTTGTCTGATAGGCTTTTTACCCATTGTAATTTATTGTTCTGGCTGATGAAAATATAAAGCAAAAAGCTGAAAGTGTAATAAAGGCTAATGATGAAGCAAATACCATGTGATAATATATCAGTGAGAAAAAAATACTCTAGAGATAGAGATGTTTACCATTTGAATGTTAGCAGTTTGAATACTATAGGAACAACTGTTTATGTAAAATACAACACTGTAGACACACAAAAAACCCCAACAATCTCTTCTTTCACATAAAACAAAAACTAAAGCTTCAGACAAGCAGCTGAATTTGAGGTTCTTTTGCCAAAAAAAAATTGGTTTTCTTATCATAATATATAGCTGTGAGGAGAACAAAACATAATATGAGGAAAGTATGTGGCAGAAAGACATCTGAATTTTATGAACAAGGACAAACACCGTCAAAGCCATGGCTTACAGTAATCCTGCTACTTCTTCATTTCAAACTATTTACACCAGAGAAAATCCCCCAGCTCCTACAGGAAGAAGCTGCAGCATGCTTAAGTTGGCTTTTCAGTTATTGAAATATTATTTTTTATTCTGCTAGAATATGGGGGTTTTGGTCAACTGGTCTTTTATTTTCTAGGAAGATCATACACATGAAAAAAGCAACTATAAACACCTTAACAGTTTGTCTAAGGAGCAGCTATGAAAACTACCTGAAGTAAAAACCAAAAATTCTCATTCACTTCAGCTTTTCTGAAAGGCCCCGAGACAGATGTTAGAACATATTTGAATTTACCTGTTGTCTCATAAGAACTTAATTTTTAGTTGTTTTTGTCTTAATATTGTGAAGTCTGCATACTGAGTTGATAAAAAATTGTTCAGCATATGATTTTTCATCATTCTATTAAAAATGATTAAGCAAGTATTAGATTATACTTTAAGGTACCTTTGGATATTGTTTGACAGGGATCAGAACTCTTTCCGACAGCTTTATGTTTTTGTTGCTGATAACATCAAGGTATTTCTTTTCTTCATCTTCCTTCTTGCCTTCAGAACCCTGAAATTTTTCAATTTCTGAAAAATATTAAAAAGAGAGCAATCGGTGATATGATATTTGTCATCCTCAGCAACTTTAAGCTTACACATTACCATACAGATAGTGCACTGAACACCTGTGCTGCTTGCACTCAAGTGACAGGTACTGCTGTCTTCGAGGAAACCTGGATTGTTACCAGTGCTAAGAGGCAGAGGTAACAGCCCACAGGTCACGCTCCTCAGCGCGTTCCTACCCAGCTGAAACTGAAGACAAATGATATCTGTGGAAGCAGGAACAGATGAGGCTTACAAGTCAGTCTATCAGTCTTCTAAAAGAGGATCACATCATCACATTTAAGGAAGAATTTCTTTACTATGAGGGTAGTGAGGCACTGGTACAGGTTACCCAGGCAAACCGTGGCTGCCCCATCCCTGGATGTGTTCAAGACCAGGTTGGATGGTGCCTTGGGCAGCCTGATCTAGTGGGATGTCCCTGCCCATGGCACGGGGATTGGAACTGGATGATCTTTAAGCTCCCTTCCAACCCAAACTATTCTATGATTCTATTATATTTTGTAAATATTACCTTCCAGAATTAAGTCAGATTCTAATTGCAGTAGATTAATTTTTCTAATTAATTTTCAGTAAAAAACCTGAAGAAACTTCTTGTTGTTACGGAATTTCTATTCAACCGCTTACGAATTATTTAAAAGTTTTACAAAACAAGATAAGAAATACAGTTAACTGTTGCACAAAATGATTTTTCATTAAAGAAACGCAATACGTATATACAATAATGGTGGTATGTAGAACATTTGACAGAACTTTCAAAAACCACTCTACAATACATTCAGGCTGAATAGTTCAGAGTTCTTTATTCCCTAAAGCTTTGTAAGTTACAGATAATAACAAATAATTGAATGAATTACACTGCGAAGAACATTCAATACAGTGCCCAAGACCTTCCTGGTATTACAGGTATTGTTGAAAAAGTTGCATTTGTAGCAGTGTCATTGCTGACAGCAAAGAAAATGGCAATATTTATAAAGAGTTAATTATAACTGAATTACAGCTGAAAAGGGACAGCTTTGGGTCTGAGAAACAGGCTGATTCAAGGCCCAGAAAGCAAGCATGAAGATGACTAACACAGTGACAGGAATCTTTAACACATACACAAGTTTCTTTGACTCACAACAAGTGTAAGAAAAAAATTGTATGTAAGGTAACAGTCCATGTCATGATTTAATAACAAATGTTTCTGCTGCCTATTCTAGATGAAAGAAATTATTTAAAACCTGCATCAGCAGACAGACCTGGAATGCCATTGTTATAAGCTCTTTTAGAACCTCCTACAGAACACAACTAAATGAACTCAGAATGGATACATCTTCCCAAATTTAATATTAAAGAGTTATTTTAATAATCACTAAAAGCATCACGACAACAAGTTTATTTTTTTATGAAATGCTTTAATATACTTGAAAAAAAATGTGGCATGTAGCATTCAGTGGAATGAAGCACGAGCTTACAAATCAATATTCTGCAGTAAAATATGTAGTTCAGGCAGGTTTAATAAGATAGGAAGTTCTTTTAAGATAGCTCCAACACAATTATACCAAGGTTTGCGTTATTGGAGTGCAGAGGGGAGGGACAACAGTAAACAAAAGAGGGAAAAGTGTTGCTAGTGAAGTAAATATTGGATTGAAATGAAGGAATGAATTTCTGAGATTCGTTGTGAACACTTACTAAGCAAGGTAATTGTCTAAGGCAAGCGTGGAAACTCTATTTGTACACATACACAATACAGTACAATCATAGAAGCATTTAGGCTTGAAAAGACCCTTAAGATCATAAAGTCCAATGGTCAACCTTACACTGTCAAGTTCATCACAGAATCATGTCCCCAGGCATGGCATTTACACATCTTACAAATACCTCCAGGGATGATGACTCCACCACTTCCCTGGGTAGCCTGTTCCAGTGCCCAACAACCCTTTTAGTGAAGAAACTTTTCCTAATACCTACTCGAAAGCTTCCCTGGAGCAACTTGAGGACATTCTCTCTCATCCTATCACTTGTTACTTGGGAGAAGAGACCAACTCCCATCACACTACAACCTCCTTTCAGGTAATTGTAGGGAATGATGATGTCTCCCCTCAACTTCCTCCTCTCCAGACTAAAGAGTCCCAGTTCCCTCAACTGTTCCTCAAACAACTTGTATTCCAGACCCTTCACTGGCTTTGTTGCCCTTCTCTGGACATGCTCCAGTCCCTCAATCTCCTTATTGTACTGAGAGGCCCAAAAGTGAACACAGCATTCGAGATTGATAACCTTCCAAACCTACACCAACCGCTGCGGCTCTCCCCTCTACTTCCCGGTCCTGTGCTTTCTTTTTGACTCACAGCATGAGAACAAAAGTATCTCTGCTGCAGTTGATGAAGTACTACTACAGCTACACTTCTCAGACATTACTAGTGTGTGAATAAAAGTTTACAGATTTACCAAGACTAAAACTACCTACGAGACTGCAATTGTTTTAACTCCAGTGTTTAACTCAACACAGCCTTTCGGTTATTTTTGTGAGATGAGATATATGGGAAATATATGTTCCCAAGGCCAGGAATCCTGTGTTCTGGGTGAGTTCCCATTGTGAACTTACCAGACGTCCACTGTGATATCCGTGACATCAGGCTACTTAAGGAGCAAGGCAGTCCTCAAGGACCACAGTGCTGTCCTCGTCCATCCAGGACAGACCTTGGCCGCGTTCAGGGATCAGATTGTAATCTGACCACATTGAAGTCTGTCTTCCACAACTTTGGCAAGTTCCCCCTCACACCTCACTGTGCACATGAGGTTTCTGCTCCATTTATTCTGGTTTGAAGCCAGAATAAATTTTGCTTTTTGATTTCACCCTGGGAGTGACCCTGTCGGCCTCCGCATCGAACCGGCCACAGATAATCAAACCACCTCCTTCGATTGTGCGACTCCAAGGAAGGCACAGACACGAGGGTGTAGCTCGAGGATCGGGGCATGACAACGATTCATAGGAAAAATATGGCAATGGGACTCTGCTAAACGGTGGGGCAGTTTTGTCAGATGAGCTATATGGGAAATATTTGCTCCCGAGTCTGCGGCTCCTGTGCTCTGCGTGAGGTCCCATTGTGACCTCACCCAGAACGGCCCTTGTGACCTCACCAGGCGGCCATTGTGACATCAGTGACATCAGGCCATATAAGGAGCAAGGCAGGCCTCAGGAACCACAGTGCTGTCCTCGACCATCGGGGACGGACCTCTGCAGGTGGGGGAACAAAGGACTCCCATCCCGCAGGCTCCCTTTCCAGGGTACGGAGAGGATCTCCCAGAGAGAAACTCCGGCAGGGTCCAGGGCACTGGCCCTTACCTGCCTTGGAGCCACGACGAGGCTTTCGTGCCTTCCCAGTTCCTGCCAGCACCCGTCACAGAGGTCAGTCACCACCCTGCCCCGAGAGCAGGAACACGCAAAGACGCCTCTGGCATCGCTCGGCAGTCCTGCGATCGTCCCTGCTGCTTGTGGCTACACACGCACAGCCCCAAGGCACAGTGGGCAACTCTTGAGAACTTGACTTCCACAGCTTTCCTGCTTCCTGCAGGCCGTGTCTCTAGGGTACATCGTGAACTTTGCAGCCCCTTTGCTTGCAGTCTGAGATGGCATCGGAGGAGAACCGGGCAGAAAACAACCCCTCCTCCCCTGCTCCCACCCCCAGCCAGGAGCCCCAGGCCCCTCCACAGGATGCGCCTGAGGAACCACGGTGCCCGATCTGCTTGCGCACCATTACTGATGAAGCGACTGTGGTCTCGTGCGGACACACTTTCTGTTTTCGCTGCATATTCGACCGGTACCTCATAACATCTGTGTGCCCAGTCTGCCAGAGCCCTTTCAGCGAATTCTACCGCAAGGTGGGAGCCAGTGACTATGTCCTGTACCGCTTCATGCAGCGCAGTCCCACCATCAACGCTCAAGCAGGGGGACCTCAGCATCGCCCTGCGGAAAGGACACGGCATCGTCCCTCAGTGCCCTCAGGCAGAGACCAGGGCAGTGACCGTGCTGGGGCCCCAGAGAGAATCCGAAGCAGGTCCCCAAGGAGGGACAACAGTGGCCACAGCAGGGCTACGAGCACGTCCCCAAGGAGGCACCATGGTGGCCACAGCACAGCTCGACGCAGGTCACAAAGGAGGCACCATGGTGGGCAAAGCACAGCTCATAGCAGGTCCCCGAGGAGGCACTACCGTGGCCACAGCAGGGCTACAAGCAGGTCTTCAAGGAGGCACCACGGTGGCCACAGCAGGGCTATGAGCAGGTCTGCAAGGAGGCACCATGGTGGCCACAGCACGGCTCGACGCAGGCCGCCGAGGAGGTACCGTGGTGGACGGAGCACGGCTAGAAGCAGGTCCCCACGGAGGTACCATAGTGGCCACAGCAGGGATCGAAGCAGGTCCCGAAGGAGGCACCGTGCTGGCCAAAGCACAGCTAGAAGCAGATCGCCAAGGCAGCACCGTGGTGGCCAAAGCACGACCCCAAGCAGGTCGCGCAGGAGGCACCGTGTTGGACAAAGCACAGCACAAAGCAGGTCCCCAAGGCGGCACCAAAGTGGCCACAGCAGGACTTGAAGCAGGTCCCCACGGAGGCACTGCGCTGGCCAAAGCACGGCTAGAAGCAGGTCGACAAGGAGGCAACGCTGTGGCCACAGCACAGCTCAGTACGCCCAGAACTCCAACTCCTCCAGCAGCCAGAGACGGAAGCGGAGCAGCGCTCAGGACACTGCTCAGGTCATGTGACTCAGGTCACATCAACAGGAACACTGGCTGCCCTCCACCGAACAGTGGGCTATAAGCTGCAGACCCCAGCGAAGATCCCGCAGCGCTCGGTGCCAAACACAGCAGAAGCAGCAAAGGAACAGATACATTAACGGAGCTCTCATTAAAACTATTGACTATTGAAAGATCAACTTCTTTGCTTGTGTTTTGCATGTCTTAAACATCGCCTGAGTGCAAGGCTGCATGCGCCTGGGGGGCCTATGTGCAGCTCTTGGTTGGCAGTGGGAGAGCAGAGAAGAGAGAGGCGTCCCTCTTTCCCCTCCCTCCTCCCATACTGCACACACACGTCCAAGGGTTTCCCGTGGAGGTTCTTTCTGGCAAGGGCCTCTTGAACCGCCAGTGACTCTGCAGACCCCAGCCCCAACTCAAGAACTTCCCCAGCACTTCTGCGCATGCCCCACTTTGAGAACTTTCCACACAAATACACAGCGCAGGCAGAGCAAAACCACTCCTCACGTGCTATTAGGACACGGGTCATCCCTAGAAAGAATTCCTGACCGGAAGCACATGGCTGTGTGCTCACCAGCCCACGGACCACATCTCCTGAGCAGCTGCTGCTGGACCACCTATTCCTCAGGAGAACTCTTCTCACAGCGTGGCAGTGAGAAGTGAAATCCATTTACAATTACTCTGCTCTATCGCAAAGGGATTGCAGGCGCTACTCCCTCCTCCCAACATCCACCGCACCGTGCGCACCCTCCCAAAGGCGCCTCTGCACACACATGGCAAGACCAGCCCCACGTGCTGGTGGGGCACGGACTGGCCTTGTAGAACAACTTGTGAGGAGCCCTGCCGTGCACGTGCTCGGCACTCCGACTCCCTGCACCACACGGCCTGGAAGGAGATACTGCTGGAGTAATCACGTGGTCCTGAGGAACTGCAGCTGCCCGTTGAAGTGGTGACCCCTTCCGCTTTCCTTCTCTCTCTCCTTTTCCCCCACTCTCTCTTTCTAAATACATCTATCACTTACCTTACTGTGTTTTCCTGACTGGTATCGCTGTGTGCTGGATCAAATCCAAGCGACCTTGGTCGCGTTCAGGGATCAGATTGTAATCTGACCACATTGAAGTCTGTCTTCCACAACTTTGGCAAGTTCCCCCTCACACCTCACTGTGCACATGAGGTTTCTGCTCCATTTATTCTGGTTTGAAGCCAGAATAAATTTTGCTTTTTGATTTCACCCTGGGAGTGACCCTGTCGGCCTCCGCATCGAACCGGCCACAGATAATCAAACCACCTCCTTCGACTGTGCGACTCCAAGGAAGGCACAGACACGAGGGTATAGCTCGAGGATCGGGGCATGACAATGATTCACAGGAAAAATATGGCAATGGGACTCTGCTGGACAGTGGGGCAGTTTTGTCAGATGAGCTATATGGGAAATATTTGCTCCCGAGTCTGCGGCTCCTGTGCTCTGCGTGAGGTCCCATTGTGACCTCACCCAGAACGGCCGTTGTGACCTCACCAGGCGGCCATTGTGACATCAGTGACATCAGGCTATATAAGGAGCAAGGCAGGCCTCAGGAACCACAGTGCTGTCCTCGACCATCGGGGACGGACCTCTGCAGGTGGGGGAACAAAGGACTCCCATCCCGCAGGCTCCCTTTCCAGGGTACGGAGAGGATCTCCCAGAGAGAAACTCCGGCAGGGTCCAGGGCACTGGCCCTTACCTGCCCTGGAGCAACGACAAGGCTTTCGTGCCTTCCCAGTTCCTACCAGCACCCATCACAGAGGTCAGTCACCACCCTGCCCCGAGAGCAGGAACACGCAAAGACGCCTCTGGCATCGCTCGGCAGTCCTGCGATCGTCCCTGCTGCTTGTGGCTGCACACGCACAGCCCCAAGGCACAGTGGGCAACGCTTGAGAACTTGACTTCCACAGCTTTCCTGCTTCCTGCAGGTCGTGTCTCTAGGGCACATCGTGAGCTTTGCAGCCCCTTTGCTTGCAGTCTGAGATGGCATCGGAGGAGAACCGGGCAGAAAACAACCCCTCCTCCCCTGCTCCCACACCCAGCCAGGAGCCCCAGGCCCCTCCACAGGATGCGCCTGAGGAACCACGGTGCCCGATCTGCTTGCGCACCATTACTGATGAAGCGACTGTGGTCCCGTGCGGACACACTTTCTGTTTTCGCTGCATATTCGACCGGTACCTCATAATATCTGTGTGCCCAGTCTGCCAGAGCCCTTTCAGCGACTTCTACCGCAAGGTGGGAGCCAGTGACTATGTCCTGTACCGCTTCACGCAGCGCATTCCCACCATCAACGCTCAAGCAGGGAGACCTCAGCGTCGCCCTGCGGAAAGGACACGGCATCGTCCCTCAGTGCCCTCAGGCAGAGACCAGGGCAGTGACCGTGCTGGGGCCCCAGAGAGAATCCGAAGCAGGTCCCCAAGGAGGGACAACAGTGGGCACAGCAGGGCTACGAGCACGTCCCCAAGGAGGCACCATGGTGGCCACAGCACAGCTCGACGCAGGTCACAAAGGAGGCACCATGGTGGGCAAAGCACAGCTCATAGCAGGTCCCCGAGGAGGCACTACCGTGGCCACAGCAGGGCTACGAGCAGGTCTGCAAGGAGGCACCATGGTGGCCACAGCACGGCTCGACGCAGGTCGCCAAGGAGGTACCGTGGTGGACGGAGCACGGCTAGAAGCAGGTCGCCAAGGAGGTACCGTGGTGGACGGAGCACGGCTAGAAGCAGGTCCCCACGGAGGTACCATAGTGGCCACAGCAGGGATCGAAGCAGGTCCCGAAGGAGGCACCGTGCTGGCCAAAGCACAGCTAGAAGCAGATCGCCAAGGCAGCACCGTGGTGGCCAAAGCACGACCCCAAGCAGGTCGCGCAGGAGGCACCGTGTTGGACAAAGCACAGCACAAAGCAGGTCCCCAAGGAGGCACCAAAGTGGCCACAGCAGGACTTGAAGCAGGTCCCCACGGAGGCACTGCGCTGGCCAAAGCACGGCTAGAAGCAGGTCAACAAGGAGGCAACGCTGTGGCCACAGCACGGCTCAGTACGCCCAGAACTCCAACTCCTCCAGCAGCCAGAGACGGAAGCGGAGCAGCGCTCAGGACACTGCTCAGGTCATGTGACTCAGGTCACATCAACAGGAACACTGGCTGCCCTCCACCGAACAGTGGGCTATAAGCTGCAGACCCCAGCGAAGATCCCGCAGCGCTCGGTGCCAAACACAGCAGAAGCAGCAAAGGAACAGATACATTAACGGAGCTCTCATTAAAACTATTGACTATTGAAAGATCAACTTCTTTGCTTGTGTTTTGCATGTCTTAAACATCGCCTGAGTGCAAGGCTGCATGCGCCTGAGGGGGCCTATGTGCAGCTCTTGGTTGGCAGTGGGAGAGCAGAGAAGAGAGAGGCGTCCCTCTTTCCCCTCCCTCCTCCCATACTGCACACACACGTCCAAGGGTTTCCCGTGGAGGTTCTTTCTGGCAAGGGCCTCTTGAACCGCCAGTGACTCTGCAGACCCCAGCCCCAACTCAAGAACTTCCCCAGCACTTCTGCGCATGCCCCACTTTGAGAACTTTCCACACAAATACACAGCGCAGGCAGAGCAAAACCACTCCTCACGTGCTATTAGGACACGGGTCATCCCTAGAAAGAATTCCTGACCGGAAGCACATGGCTGTGTGCTCACCAGCCCACAGACCACATCTCCTGAGCAGCTGCTGCTGGACCACCTATTCCTCAGGAGAACTCTTCTCACAGCGTGGCAGTGAGAAGTGAAATCCATTTACAATTACTCTGCTCTATCGCAAAGGGATTGCAGGCGCTACTCCCTCCTCCCAACATCCACCGCACCGTGCGCACCCTCCCAAAGGCGCCTCTGCACACACATGGCAAGACCAGCCCCACGTGCTGGTGGGGCACGGACTGGCCTTGTAGAACAACTTGTGAGGAGCCCTGCCGTGCACGTGCTCGGCACTCCGACTCCCTGCACCACACGGCCTGGAAGGAGATACTGCTGGAGTAATCACGTGGTCCTGAGGAACTGCAGCTGCCCGTTGAAGTGGTGACCCCTTCCGCTTTCCTTCTCTCTCTCCTTTTCCCCCACTCTCTCTTTCTAAATACATCTATCACTTATCTTACTGTGTTTTCCTGACTGGTATCGCTGTGTGCTGGATCAAATCCAAGCGACCTTGGCCGCGTTCAGGGATCAGATTGTAATCTGACCACATTGAAGTCTGTCTTCCACAACTTTGGCAAGTTCCCCCTCACACCTCACTGTGCACATGAGGTTTCTGCTCCATTTATTCTGGTTTGAAGCCAGAATAAATTTTGCTTTTTGATTTCATCCCGGGAGTGACCCTGTTGGCCTCCGCATCGAACCAGCCACAGATAATCAAACCACCTCCTTCGACTGTGCGACTCCAAGGAAGGCACAGACACGAGGGTGTAGCTCGAGGATCGGGGCATGACAACGATTCACAGAAAAAATATGGCAATGGGACTCTGCTAAACGGTGGGGCAGTTTTGTCAGATGAGCTATATGGGAAATATTTGCTCCCGAGTCTGCGGCTCCTGTGCTCTGCGTGAGGTCCCATTGTGACCTCACCCAGTACGGCCGTTGTGACCTCACCAGGCGGCCATTGTGACATCAGTGACATCAGGCTATATAAGGAGCAAGGCAGGCCTCAGGAACCACAGTGCTGTCCTCGACCATCGGGGACGGACCTCTGCAGGTGGGGGAACAAAGGACTCCCATCCCGCAGGCTCCCTTTCCAGGGTACGGAGAGGATCTCTCAGACAGAAACTCCGGCAGGGTCTGGGTCACTGGCCCTTACCTGCCTTGGAGCCACGACAAGGCTTTCGTGCCTTCCCAGTTCCTGCCAGCACCCATCACAGAGGTCAGTCACCACCCTGCCCCGAGAGCAGGAACACGCAAAGATGCCTCTGGCATCGCTCGGCAGTCCCGGGATCGTCCCTGCTGCTTGTGGCTGCACACGCACAGCCCCAAGACACAGTGGGCAACTCTTGAGAACTCGACTTCCACAGCTTTCCTGCTTCCTGCAGGTCGTGTCTCTAGGGCACATCGTGAGCTTTGTAGCCCTACTGCTTGTAGTCTGAGATGGCATCGGAGGAGAACCGGGCTGAAAACAGTATCTCCTCCCCTGCTCCCACCCCCAGCCAGGAGCCCCAGGCCCCTCCACAGGATGCGCCTGAGGAGCCACGGTGCCCAATCTGCTTGGGCACCATTAATGATGAAGCGACTGTGGTCTCGTGCAGACACACTTTCTGTTTTCACTGCGTATTAGAGTGGTACCTCAGAACACCTGTGTGCCCGCTCTGCCGGTCCCCTTTCAGCCACCTCTACCGCAAGGTGGGACCCAATGACTATGTCCTGTACCGCTTCACGCAGTGCAGAATCCCCATCAATGCTCAAGCAGGGAGACCTCAGCGTCGCCCTGCAGAAAGGAGACGGCATCGTCCCTCAGGCCAACAACACCGCCCCTCTGCCAGCAGAGACCAGGGCAGTGGCCGTGCTGGGAACGCAGAGAGAGTCCGAAGCAGGTCCCCAAGGAGGGATGACAGTGCTCACAGCGGGGCTAGGAGCAGATCCCCAAGGAGGCACCGTGAGGGCCACAGCAGGCCTACGAGCAGGTCTCAAAGGAGGCGCCATGATGGCCACAGCATGACCTCAAGCAGGTCGCCAAGGAGGCATCTTGGTGGCCAAAGCACGGCTCAACGCAGGTCCACAAGGAGCCACCGCAGTGGCCACAGCAGGTCTAGGAGCAGGTCTGCAAGGAGGCACCACGGTGGCCAAAGCACAGCTCGAAGCAGGTCGCCAAGGAGGCACCGTGGTGGCCAAAGCAGGCCTCAAAGCATGGCTCAAAGCAGGTCCACAAGGAGGCGCAATGGTGGCTACAGCAGGGCTAGAAGCAGGTCGCCAAGGAGGCACCGTGCTGGCCAAAGCACTGGTAGAAGCAGGTCGCCAAGGCAGCATAGTGGTGGCCAAAGAACGGCTCGACGCAGGTCATCAAGGAGGTATCGTGGTGGCCAAAGTGCGACTCGACACAGGTAGCCAAGCAGGTACCGTGGTGGACAGAGCACAGCTCAAAGCAGGTCCCCAAGAAGCACCACAGTCACCACAGTAGGGCTTGAAGCAGGTCCCCACAGAGGCACCATGCTGACCAAAGCACGGCTAGAAGCAGGTCGCCAAGGAATCATCGTGGTGGCCATAGCACGACCCCACGCAGGTCGCCAAGGAGGCAAGGCAGTGGCCGCAGCACGGCTCAGCACGCCCAGCAGTCCAACCCCTCCAGCAGCTGGAGACGGCAGCGGAGTAGCGCTCGGGACACTGCTCAGGTCACTGGGGCTGAGGAAGGACAATCTCCAAGGCCTGGACAACAGCGGGCTATAAGCTGCAGACCCCAGCAAAGATCCCGCAGCGTTCGGTGCCAAACACAGCAGAAGCAGCAAAGGAACAGATACATTAACGTAGCTTTCATTAAAGACTATTGAAAGATCAACTTCTTTGCTTGCGTTTTGCATGTCCCTCCTCCCATACTGCACACATACTGTATCAAATTTGCAAAGCAAGGAAGCACAGTGCTGGATGCGTGGCTGAGGCTCAGTCACATCAGCCAGAGGCGCTCCTGGTCAAGGTTCCCTTCCCCTTCTATACATTTTCAAAAAAAAATTGCATTTTGGCACAAAAGCAGTTAGCAACAGGGCTCATCCATCCCCCTCCCATCAGAACAATAATGCCCATCCGTCCCCCCCAGGCAGTCTGATGGGCAGAGGAGTGGAAAGATGCGGGGCGAACGGTACCCACTGGGGAGCTCTGTCCCTCCACTGAACCCCACACCACAGACAAGCTGGCGTCAACAAAGAAAAACATTTTGCATCTCCTTCCCCCCTCAAGGCAAAAATGCCAACAGCCTGTTGATTCTCATTTTTTAGTCTTGAGATTGGAACTCTTAATGCATTTTTTTTCCGCCATTTTTCTATCCCTAAATTTAACTCATCCCATGTCTGAACCAAAACATGAACAATTCACTAAATTTTTAACAATCATTATTAGTCTTATTATTAACACTAACTATATTATATATTATTAACACTAATTATGTATTATATATTAAATATATATGATATATACAATTATATATTATTATATATTATTAACACTAATTATATATTATATAGTATTATAATTATATAATTATTAAAATTATCTTTCTCCCATCCCATAGTCCATCATGAGGGTCTTTAGGGGTCGCATTACATGTCCTTATTCGGCATTGTTTACTGGCACAAAACCAACTATTCTTCCTCAATTTTCACCATCCCCCCCTTTTTCCTTTGCTACTACATTTGGCTTGAGCCATAAACATGACCCAGCTTTTTTGTTTGTTAACAAATAAGGAGAGGAGACGAGGTCTTATCATCATCAGGAGGGTTCCCCCTACTATTATACCCTTTAACCCTCCAAAGTTCCAGCACTTGTCCATATCTAAATTGCCTCATCATCAATCTGAAGACAATAATTGGTTAAGTTAAACCTCCCACACACTCCACCCTCTTGAGCTAAAAGATAATCTAAAACCAGGCGATTCTGGCATACTGCCGTCCTAATAGTAACAAAATCGTTTTATCAGCAGGATTCCAAATGGCCCATTATATGCAAACTCAAGCAGCATTGTAACATAGGCCAAAAGGATCACACATATACTAGTATATTTCCCGCAGACCCCACTCCTTTGATTTCACTCGGGGGTTGTTACACACGATGCCTTGCGTGGTATTATACCTCCCGTAAATGGTACTATTCCTGTTTCAGGGAGCTAATCTATGCTCCTTGCAACTGTAATGGGTGTGGTATCAAGAGGAGGATTATGAACAGAGGTCCGATATGACATATGCTTCCACCCCCTTGACCTATGGGGTTGCAGCCCACAGTCAGGGTAGGAGATCTCTTCTCAGTGGCAAGCATAGGAGTCAATCCGGTCTTGCCATCTGTTCTGTGGCCTCTTTGATTTCTTTTTTTGGCAATACTGGGTAGTATGTTCCCAATCTCTTTCCCAGACATCCCAAATTTCAGGGATAAGTCTGAGTTTACCACACTCCAGTTTAATGATAATTTGCCGCCTGGTGAGCTCTTTCCCAATTATAATACCAGGGGATCTCAGGGAAACACTACATTCAGGCCTTCTCCATCCGGCAATATAAAACCGTCTAGATTTAACCTTTCAACACTCACACAATAATGCCATCCTCGGTCTCCTGGTCGTTGCAATATTCCGCATTGTAAACAGGAAGTAACACCGAGCCACCCGTTGATAACCCCTTGATCCCAATCAAACGCGACCACCCTCTGAGCTGGGGTTACATACACCCCTCCCAGGTATACCTTTCCCACCTTCCCTCCTTCCCCAAGTTCCCCCTCACTTCGATATCCCCATGGTTTCAATCCAAACCACCGGAGTAGTGCTCTTTCACTCAGTCTTGCCAGTCTGTCTTCGTCATCTCCGCCTCAGGGCATGGGGATCCTCCTTGATTCTCCACTCTGGTGCAGGCTTCTTTACCGGACCTTTGACTCGGGAAGTGTGGGCCTACCCCTTTTCTCGTGTTTGAACCGCTGATTTGGTGGTCAAGAGTACCTGGAAAGAAGCTTCCCAGTCAGGGGTTAATGAGTGTTCTTGCCAAGTCTTGATTAGTACCCAGTCTCCTGGAGTGACAGAGTGTATTTTCAAGTCCAAAGGGGTAGTCTGAGATTACATACCCCTATGCCACAGATTTTCCCCAGATTCGTCAGGTATGTTTCTGTTTTTTCTTGTTCTTCTACTAACTCAGGAATTCCTCCTGTGTGAATCATGAAAGGTAGTCCAAACATCATCTCGTAAGACAACACCCCTAAGTCTGCTCTAGGCTAAGTGTGAATTCTCAGTAATGCCAGAGGGAGGCATTGTGTCCAGGTTGTGGGGCTCAGCCACGAGTCTCGTTAAAGCTTTTTTCAGAGTCTGATTCATTCGTTCTACCCAACTTGAGCTTTGTGGATTCCACGGCATGTGAAAATCCCACTTTATACCTAGCACATTGACTACTTCTTGCAATATTTTGGACGTAAAGTGGGTGCTGCAGTCTGAATCAATTCATTCCACCACCCCATATCTAGGAATTATTTGGGGATATCTTGAGGTTGAATCCTGGGGTGACCTCATCTCAGAAGCCACCTGGATCATGGCCACCATAATTTTGGCTTTGGCCTTCACTTCTTCTTCATCTCTCCTCACATAAACTTTTTGTGCCTCTCTAAGAAGCTCATCTAACCCTTTGAGGTGCCAGTCCTCCAATTCTTCTAGTTTCTTTTGAATGTCTGGCCAGGCATGGGTCACAAAATGGACCTTCAGTAATGATTAGCCAGCCTCAGATTCGGGGTCCACTCCTGAATATTGCTGGATACTTTGCCTTAATCTCTCCAGCCATTCAGTGGGTGTTTCTTCCTTCCTTTGTTCAATATTGAATGCTTTGCTGGCATTCACTCCCCAGGGCACCACCTCCTATATTCCTCAAATCATGATGGTGCTATAGTCATTTAAGTTATTCCTTCCCTCGGGAGTACTGTAGTCCCACCTAGGGTCCATATGAGGGAGTTTTTGTTCTCCATTTGGATCTTGCTGATTTTGGTGTTCCCTCTCCCAAACTCTCATTCCTGCTGTTCGTATCATTTGCCGCTCTTCTGGCAAAAATAAAATGGAGAATATATATTCTAACTACCCCCAGGTGCACAAATTAGGGCCCAAAAATCGGTGAACCAGATCAGCGACTCATACAGGGTCCTCTAACAGTCCTCTTACTTCCTTTTTAAAACGACGCACTTCAGTGCCCGTGAATGGGACGATTACGAGGCCTACACCACCCTTGCCCCCCCCCCCCAGCGGGATCGCCTGTAAAGTATATAATCCTACTTCTCTTTCCCGAGCCCTTCTTTAAGCTCGGGTTTCAAGACCTCGAGGCTCCTCATCTTCACCTACAATCTACAGGATTATATGGGGGCGGGAGATGATCTAAGGGATCCCACGTCCCTCCTTTTTCTTTTCTCTTCCTTCCTCGTCTCTCACTATCCTTCACCATCGTTACTGGAACTGGGTTTCCTGGAGCTGGATCTCCCAGCACCCTCTTCCAACAAGACGTACAGTCACTTTCTTCTTGGGAGAAGGGTTCTCTAGCATTCATATATAAATTCAGGGCTCAGCAAATCCAGCTCTCATAGGACCCAAACTTTGGCCAATCCAAGGAGTCATGTCTAATGGGTCCTTGATCCATTCTATCATGCAATACTGGCTCATTTAGTTTTGTCCTTTCCCTTAGTGTTCACGGTTCCGTGACCTCAACATCCCCCCCAGTGGGCTATCTGGGGGAACCCCTGCCAGCAATTTATGACTCCCTTCCTGCTCAGGGCCCATCTTATCATATCTCTGGCCAGTATTTCCCTGGAGGGTTTTACAGCCACCGCACACCCGCTTCGCCTCTTCAGCGGTTAGGACCATCACGGGCAACTAGAAACGCGCTTAGAGGGGCTCCGCACTCACTTCCCAGATCTGGCTGCCAGTCCAGCTCTCACACACATCCGTTCACCTCCAGTATCCAGAGCATCTCGGAATAAATGGTCGCTCACCTCTTGAACCCGGGGGTCTTGCAGTCTAGGACCGCTCACCCACAATTCCCAAACCAGATAATATTCACCAGCCCGTTTTCCTATCCGGGTCTTTGTGCACAAGAATTACAGACAGTAGTATAATAGAAAAAAAGGGGTTATCCTTTAATTTTTCTTGAGGAATATCTTTGAATTTTCCTTACTTTCCATAACCTTCTCTTGGGGATGCGAGCAATCGCTGCCCACCACTGTGGAGAACAAGGCAAACCACACAATGGGCGCGAGGTGCACCTCTCACCTTGCTCACCAAAACGGGCTGCAGCGGGCCGAGTGATGCCACACAACCCCCAAACTGTCAAAATGAACAATGCAAAATCTTCTATCCAATCAAACAAAAGTTTATAACGAAAAATTTATTATGAGGTATTAAATTTGCAAAGCAAGGAAGAAGCAGTGGGCATACGGCTAAGGCTCGGTCACAACGGGCAGAGGCGCCCCTGGTCATGATTTCATTCCCCTTTTAAACATTTTCCCAAAAACGATTAAATCTGGGGCCAAAGCAGCTAACAACAAGGCTCATCCGTCCCCCTCCCGTAAGAACAACAATGCCCGTCCGTCCCCACCAGGTGGTCCGATGGGCAGGGGAGTGGCAGAAAGATGCGGGGAGAGCGGTGCCCACTGGTGAGCTCTGCCCCTCCACTGAACCCGCAACCCAGATAAGGTGGTGCCAACAAAGAAAAACATTTTGGATCTCTATCCCCACTCAAGCCAAAAACGCTGATGGCCTGTTGAGTCTCATTTTTTTGTCTTGAGATTGGAACTTTCAATGCATTTTTTTCCACCCTTTTTCTATCCCTAAATTTAACCCATCGCACATCTGCACCAAAACATGAACAAATTACTAATTTTTAAAAACTCATTTAGAGGTCGCATTACATGTCCATATTTGGAACTGTTTACTGGCAGAAAGCCAATTATTCTTCCCCATTTCTCACATGAAAAATACTTGGTCCTAAAGCCGGGGCTCCTGTGTTCTGGGTGAGGTCCCGTTGTGACCTCACCCAGAACGGCCATTGTGACCTCACCAGAATCAGAAGCAGGTCCCCAAGGAGGGACGACAGTGGGCACAGCAGGGCTCGACGCAGGTCGCCAAGGAGGCACTGTGGTGCCCAAAGCATGGCTCAAAGCAGGTCCACAAGGAGGCACCACAGTGCCCACATTATGGCTAGAAGCAGGTCCCCACAGAGACGCCATGTTGGCCACAGCACGGCCCCAAACAGGTCCCCAAGGAGGAACCATGGTGGCCACAGCAGGGATCAAAGCAGGTCCCCAAGGAGGCACCGTGCTGGCCAAAGCACAGATAGAAGCAGGTCACCAAGGCGGCACCATGATAGCCACAGCAGGGCTAGGAACAGGCCGCCACGGAGGCACCATGGTGGCCAAAGCACAGCTCGACGCAGGTCGCCAAGGAGGTACCGTGGTGGCCACAGCACGGCTAGAAGCCGGTCGCCAAGGAGGCACCACAGCGGCCACAGCAGTGCTTGAAGCAGGTCCCCAGGGATGCACTGCACTGGCAAAAACACAGCTAGAAGCAGGTTGACAAGGAGGCACCGTGGTGGCCAAAGCATGGCTAGAAGCAGGTCCCCATGCAGACGCCATGTTGGCCACAGCATGAGCCCCAAACAGGTCCCCAAAGAGGAACCATGGTGGCCAGAGCAGGGATCGAAGCAGGTCCCCACAGAGGCACCACGCTGGCCAAAGCACAGCAAAGAAGCAGGTCGCCAAGGAGGCACCGTGGTGGCCAAAGTGCGACTCAACACAGGTAGCCAAGCAGGTACCGTGGTGGACAGAGCACAGCTCAAAGCAGGTCCCCAAGAAGCACCACAGTCACCACAGCAGGGCTTGAAGCAGGTCCCCACAGAGGCACCGTGCTGGCCAAAGCACGGCTAGAAGCAAGTTGCCAAGGAATCATCGTGGTGGCCACAGCACGACCCCAAGCAGGTCGCCAAGGAGGCAAGGCGGTGGCTGCAGCACAGCTCAGCATGCCCAGCAGTCCAACCCCTCCAGCAGCCGGAGACGGCAGCAGAGTAGCGCTCGGGACACTGCTCAGGTCACTGGGGCTGAGGAAGGACAATCTCCAAGGCCTGGACAAGATTTCCCAGCCTCTTCAAGGAGGATCGACGGTCGTTAACGGGGACACCGGCTTTCTACCTGGGAACAGCAGCCAACAAGGAGCCGATCCCGGCGCAGGTCCCACAACACTGGGCACCGATCACAGTGGGAGCAGCAAAGGAGCAGGGATCGCAGCTAGGGGCCAGCTCAAAGCCCAGAACTGCAACTCCCAGCTCATTACAGCAGCACAAAGCACCATCAACAGGAACACTGGCTGCCCTCCACCGAACAGCGGGCTATAAGCTGCAGACCCCAGCGAAGATCCCACAGCACTCGGTGCCAAACACAGCAGAAGCAGCAAAGGAACAGATACATTAATGTAGCTCTCATTAAAGACTATTGAAAGATCAACTTCTTTGCTTGTGTTTTGTATGTCTTAAACATCGCCTGAGTGCAAGGCTGCATGCGCCTGAGGGGGCCTATGTGCAGCTCTTGGTTGGCAGTGGGAGAGCAGAGAAGAGAGAGGCGTCCCTCTTTCCCCTCCCTCCTCCCATACTGCACACACACGTCCAAGGGTTTCCCGTGGAGGTTCTTTCTGGCAAGGGCCTCTTGAACCGCCAGTGACTCTGCAGACCCCAGCCCCAACTCAAGAACTTCCCCAGCACTTCTGCGCATGCCCCACTTTGAGAACTTTCCACACAAATACACAGCGCAGGCAGAGCAAAACCACTCCTCACAGTGCTATTAGGACTCGGGTCATCCCTAGAAAGAATTCCTGACAGGAAGCACGTGGCTGTGTGCTCACCAGCCCACGGACCACATCTCCTGAGCAGCTGCTGCTGGACCACCTATTCCTCAGGAGAACTCTTCTCACAGCGTGGCAGTGAGAAGTGAAATCCATTTACAATTACTCTGCTCTATCGCAAAGGGATTGCAGGCGCTACTCCCTCCTCCCAACATCCACCGCACCGTGCGCACCCTCCCAAAGGCGCCTCTGCACACACATGGCAAGACCAGCCCCACGTGCTGGTGGGGCATGGACTGGCCTTGTAGAACAACTTGTGAGGAGCCCTGCCGTGCACGTGCTCGGCACTCCGACTCCCTGCACCACACGGCCTGGAAGGAGATACTGCTGGAGTAATCACGTGGTCCTGAGGAACTGCAGCTGCCCGTTGAAGTGGTGACCCCTTCCGCGTTCCTTCTCTCTCTCCTTTTCCCCCACTCTCTCTTTCTAAATACATCTATCACTTATCTTACTGTGTTTTCCTGACTGGTATCGCTGTGTGCTGGATCAAATCCAAGCGACCTTGGCCACGTTCAGGGATCAGATTGTAATCTGACCACATTGAAGTCTGTCTTCCACAACTTTGGCAAGTTCCCCCTCACACCTCACTGTGCACATGAGGTTTCTGCTCCATTTATTCTGGTTTGAAGCCAGAATAAATTTTGCTTTTTGATTTCACCCTGGGAGTGACCCTGTCGGCCTCCGCATCGAACCAGCCACAGATAATCAAACCACCTCCTTCGACTGTGCGACTCTAAGGAAGGCACAGACACGAGGGTGTAGCTCGAGGATCGAGGCATGACAACGATTCACAGGAAAAATATGGCAATGGGACTCTGCTAAACGGTGGGGCAGTTTTGTCAGATGAGCTATATGGGAAATATTTGCTCCCGAGTCTGCGGCTCCTGTGCTCTGCGTGAGGTCCCATTGTGACCTCACCCAGAACGGCCCTTGTGACCTCACCAGGCGGCCATTGTGACATCAGTGACATCAGGCTATATAAGGAGCAAGGCAGGCCTCAGGAACCACAGTGCTGTCCTCGACCATCGGGGACGGACCTCTGCAGGTGGGGGAACAAAGGACTCCCATCCCGCAGGCTCCCTTTCCAGGGTACGGAGAGGATCTCCCAGAGAGAAACTCCGGCAGGGTCTGGGTCACTGGCCCTTACCTGCCTTGGAGCCACGACAAGGCTTTCGTGCCTTCCCAGCTCCTGCCAGCACCCATCACAGAGGTCAGTCACCACCCTGCCCCGAGAGCAGGAACACGCAAAGATGCCTCTGGCATCGCTCGGCAGTCCCGGGATCGTCCCTGCTGCTTGTGCCCGCACACGCACAGCCCCAAGGCACAGTGGGCAACGCTTGAGAACTCGACTTCCACAGCTTTCCTGCTTCCTGCAGGTCGTGTCTCTAGGGCACATTGTGAGCTTTGTATCCCCTTTGCTTGCAGTCTGAGATGGCATCGGAGGAGAACCGGACAGAAAACAACCCCTCCTCCCCTGCTCCCACCCCCAGCCAGGAGCCCCAGGCCCCTCCACAGGATGCGCCTGAGGAACCACGGTGCCCAGTCTGCTTGGGCACCATTAACGATGAAGCGACTGTGGTCTCGTGCAGACACACTTTCTGTTTTCACTGCGTATTTGAGTGGTACCTCAGAAGTCCTGTGTGCCCGCTCTGCCGGTCCCCTTTCAGCCAACTCTACCGCAAGGTGGGACCCAATGACTATGTCCTGTACCGCTTCACGCAGTGCAGAAACCCCATCAATGCTCAAGCAGGGAGACCTCAGCGTCGCCTTGCAGAAAGGAGACGGCATCGTCCCTCAGGCCAACAACACCGCCCCTCTGCCAGCAGAGACCAGGGCAGTGGCCGTGCTGGGAACGCAGAGAGAGTCCGAAGCAGGTCCCCAAGGAGGGATGACAGTGCTCACAGCGGGGCTAGGAGCAGATCCCCAAGGAGGCACCGTGATGGCCACAGCAGGGCTACGAGCAGGTCTCAAAGGAGGCGCCATGATGGCCACAGCATGACCTCAAGCAGGTCGCCAAGGAGGCATCTTGGTGGCCGAAGCACGGCTCAACGCAGGTCCACAAGGAGCCACCGCAGTAGCCACAGCAGGGCTAGGAGCAGGTCTGCAAGGAGGCACCACAGTGGCCAAAGCACAGCTCGAAGCAGGTCGCCAAGGAGGCACCGTGGTGGCCAAAGCAGGCCTCGAAGCATGGCTCAAAGCAGGTCCACAAGGAGGCGCAATGGTGGCCACAGCAGGGCTAGAAGCAGGTCGCCAAGGAGGCACCGTGGTGGCCAAAGCAGGCCTCAAAGCATGGCTCAAAGCAGGTCCACAAGGAGGCGCAATGGTGGCCACAGCAGGGCTAGGAGCAGGTCGCCAAGGAGGCACCACGGTGGCCAAAGCACTGGTAGAAGCAGGTCGCCAAGGCAGCACGGTGGTGGCCAAAGAACGGCTCGACGCAGGTCATCAAGGAGGTATCGTGGTGGCCAAAGTGCGACTCGACGCAGGTAGCCAAGCAGGTACTGTGGTGGACAGAGCACAGCTCAAAGCAGGTCCCCAAGAAGCACCACAGTCACCACAGCAGGGCTTGAAGCAGGTCCCCACAGAGGCACCGTGCTGGCCAAAGCACGGCTAGAAGCAGGTCGCCAAGGAATCATCGTGGTGGTACCCTTCCAAGAACGGTACCAGTGTGCATCCTGCAACTCGTGTCAGCAGTGATACAACTTCACACCAAAACTGCTCCTAATAACAACTGCAAAAATAACATTGTCTTTAACTGAGGCCTGAGGCCTATGATCTGCTCTCCATTATAAAACATGTCTGAAAAGTAAAGGGCCTCTTGCAAGGCCTTTTAGGGTTATGATGATAACAGCATAGAAACTTGGATGATATGAGAAACTATTTCTCATAGTCTTCTATGTTACACTTGTCCATAAAAAGTTGTACTGAACATTTTATGTCTATGCCTTTTCTTCTCATACTGAATTTCTGCAGTACAATCAACTGAAGATTTTATCACTTTTTTCTCCTTTCTGCCCTGATACCAATGACAACAATGACTTATTAGAAAACCTCTTCTCCTTCTTCATTGCCTGCTTTCTCACAGCTTACCCCAGGTCCTCACTAGAAAACCTTTTCCTGTTACTTACCATTCTTCTCACAAGGTGGCAGTGATAAGTGAAGTTGCGCTACGATTGCTCTATTGCAAAGGGACTGCCTATAATGCCAGCCCAAATTTAATAGCTAGTAGCAAGCTTCTGAAAAGCTTAATCTTCTTCTCCTTCCTCCTTAGAGACTTTAAAAGCAACCCCCAAAGCCCCTACAAAGAAATATGCCCCCATGGTATGCTCTCTACAGAGCCTCTCATTGAACGCTCTCAGTGGGACTACACACTACAGACTCTTCAGGCCACATCCAAAAACTACCAAAGTCATTGAAAAACAAGGGTGTACCAGTAATATCATTACTTTCCAGCAAGACTGGTGGGAAGAAGAGTTTTCTCAAAAGACAGAGGTGCTGCAGTGAATTATAACTGGCCCAAGACAAACTGTACTAAATATTTGTATTTTACTGAAGTAGCCAGCTGTTCTGGACACGCATGTCACTTCATGACTAGGACAACGATGGAGCAGAAGGAGTAGGATGCTGTTATGAAGGAATTCAGACCAGGACCAAGATGCCAACCAGCCGGCCCATGGCACTGACATGCAGCAAGTCGTATTACTTACAAATTGTGACCTGCCAACCAAAGGGAAAAACCATGGTGACATGTAACACACGCTACGAAAGCATGAACCATACCTTCAGATTTTAACACCACATTTCTTTTTATGAATGCAACCACATTACGTATTTTCTATTTACTGGAAGCCAGTGTTAGTATAGGATTTCAGGACAAATTGAAGAAGTTGGTCCATAATTAGCAGCATTTTGCCAGCAGCAAAATCACAAGGAACTCAATAGTACATTTTCAACAACACTAATCTTAGTCAAAAAGAGAAACGAAAGCATTTGTTGAGAAGAAACTTTACACATTTTCTACCCACTTTTGTTCTGCGCTACTTGAATTAAAGCAAGGAGACAGAGAGCTATTCAATTACCTCCTACAGTACCCATCAATCCCAAAGCACGTTTCATTCTCTCCTTTCATCAGTAACACAGTATTCTCACACTTGCTGCAGTATAATACACACGTATCTCATTCCTCTTAATTAGAAGAGAACATGGATATCACAGTCAAGCAAAAGAGGTCACCAACAGAGCAATGTCAGACACTAAAGACATTTCTAACATCTTTTTAGAGATACTCTTCCCTATGAAAATCGATCTTCAGCTCTCTCCAGACTTGGAGCTGCAAAATTCTGGAAATACTGTCAGTCTGTTTAAGACTTTTTTTTTTTTTTTTTTTTTTTTTTTGTGAGGGAAGTAGCTTCCTTTTCCTTCTCTTCACCGATTTAGCATAAAATGAAATACCTGAGTGAGTAGCTCTTACTTTTTCAAAAATACTTTACTCTTACAGTACCAATAAAATGATGTTAATTATAGTTCATTTCAAAGTGCTTGACACTTATTACAAAACTTCTGTCATGAATATAGTTTTTCCATTAAAATTAGGCATCTCACAGTAAAAACATCCTTTTGCTACACTGAGAGTGATGTCGAAACTCATCAAAAAATAATGTTCTTCTTGTCAGCCTGTCCAACCTCCCAAAAAATGAAACATACACATCCCTTTCTGCTGTCAACATTTACCTCCTACATAACGGAGTTTTGCAGGCCTACCTGGCACCTTACCTCTTGACTTTTCTTGTTCTTATGTTTGCAGTACTGGCATTACTTCATTAAAGAAATACGAGGTGCTGTTACAAGGTCAGGCCCTTCTAAAGAATTATGTGTTTCCATTAACGGAAGTGGTTTCCAGAATGGGAGTATCACCAACTTCTTGCCCGTATGTAGTATAACGCATAGCAAGGTTATCTACTACTCTGAGAAGCACATTTTTTTTCTATAGGTGAATGAAGAATGTTTGAACTGAAAGAGGCAATGCCAGTAAAAAATAACAATTGCTAAATCAATGGCATCCCTATTTTAAAAGAGCTTTTTAATTCAAGTTCATTAAAAAATTACACACTTGGAACCCTCGATGTCTACAATGATGCTAAACTCACACAAAATCCCAATCTATTTTTACAACAGCCAATACTGAAAATATACATGAAGGCTCATTTTCTGACTAAGGTGTTTCCATTCTAATTGAAAGGAGGGCTATTGGATTTTGAGGAAAAAAAAAAAAAAAAAAAAAAAAGCAGGTGGCTCAAAATAACACTTGGACAAACTGAAGTGAAGTTAATTCATGAGAAGGGAACATCCTAAGAGGTTTCTGGTCATGAAATGGACATCCAAGCCCCTAAGGGTAGGTAATTTAAAAGTAAAACCACTCAGTGTCTAATAGGAGTCAGAAGAGGTTATCAGGACAGCACAGTCAGCCATAAGCTCTGAAAAATTAGCCCGTGGCTCACTGCTTTCACACAGAAACACAAACATCTGTTAACATTCCTCCGCTATACACATACTTATTAACTCACACAGCTAGCTGAGATGATTCAGGGAGGATAAAGGAGTAACTCCTTTTACAAGAGAAAAAAGTAAGGCAATATCTGTGCCAGTGAAGAATTTAATACCTGTAGGAAAAACATGAGTCAAATTTACATGTTTGTGTTACCTATTGTAGACAGATATGAACTGAATTTGTCTACACTCAAACCCACCAGAAGCTTTGTGACTGTATTAACTCAAGCCGAACTACCTTGGCTCTCAGGCAAGAAGAGTAGCTATTAAAATCATGTTGTGAAAGACAAGTCAAAAAGGAATGAGAGACCTTTAAAATCACGAACGGTATAAGAAAGAACAGAAAATGTGTATTCACAGTTTCTCAGGAGGGAAAAGGACAAATTTCTGAAGTTATAGACTGAAACCAAACAAAAAGATTACTGTTAGGTACAAAGTGAAATTACATTGTGAAACTACTGATATAATTGATATTTATAAAATCAGGTCTTTTGCAGATTTTTCTCTTATGATTAAGAAGCCACCAAGGTGAAGGGCTCCTAAGAAGAACTGTGCGCACATGCGCACACATTCCCTGACCAGAAAGGACAGGGTTCTGATGGGAGAGCAGGTCTGGCTCAACATAGGCAGGGACAGGAGTGAGGGCAGCAGTTTAAAACCCAGTGAACTGCCATTTCAGCAAAACCATGGAGGTGAAGGGCTCTAGAGCAGTGGAATTGCACCAGGGAACTCTTCTTAAAGCAGCAGTTCCCCAACCCCCCAAAAGCAGCAAAGGGCAGACTCTTGACGAGGGAGCAGTAGCTCTGGCTCAGCGTGGATGGGAACAGGAGTGATTGCAACCGACCCTCCTTACCTCCAAGAACAGCACCCAGCAGTGCGAGCAACCAGAGCATGGCAGGTCAGAAGAGTGCAGCACAGAAGTTTGCACAGGCAAGGGAGGGCGCCGCTTTGAAGGGGGCATTCCACTGGCAGTGGGGGAGTCCTGAGGCACTCGGAACCTGGGCACGTTCTGTGACCACCTGCGCAGGTCAAGGGCACTCATCCTTACTGACCCTCAAGGCTTCTGCAAGAAGCAGAGGCTGCAGC
Source organism: Cuculus canorus (assembly GCF_017976375.1). Taxonomy (NCBI): domain Eukaryota; kingdom Metazoa; phylum Chordata; class Aves; order Cuculiformes; family Cuculidae; genus Cuculus; species Cuculus canorus. The sequence goes on from NC_071403.1 coordinate 11,044,006, forward strand.
CCCACCAAGGGAGTCTGTACCATCTCCTCCAGCAATGGCTGATCATAGAATAGAATCATAGAATTGCACAATTGGAACAGATTTTTGAGATCAACTCCAACTGTACCTCTTCACTACTAAATCACATACCTAAGCAGTTCATCTACCTGTTTTCTAGATATGTCCAGGGATGGTGACTACACCACCTCCCTGGGCAGCCTCTGTCAGTGCTTGTTAACCCTTTCAGCGAAGAAATTTTTCCGGATGTCTAATCTGAATAAATTCCCTGGTGCAACTGTGTGGAGAGTTTTTGTAGAGACGTGGCTTGAGGAGAAGGGACGTGAGAAAATACAGCTGGTGAAATAATAGCAGCCTCGTACAAGGCCACAGTCTCCTTGAGCAAGAAGTTAGGCGATAACAGGAGATAAAAACAGGACCTAGAAAAACTACAAACATCCTGGGAATGTAGCAATAGAGGCAGGGCTGACACTCTGTATCGGACCAATGATGAGCCTTATTACTGCTATTATAAAAGCATGTCTATTGTATCAATAAATTGAGACTTGTTGATCATCATCGGATGTGCTTGTCTCCCGTCAACTCCGTCACAACTGATGCCTCCACACAGATGGAGAAGCTGAAAGGAGAGGCTGCAGTGCAGAACTCTGACCACAGGACATGCCTTGACCCTTCTCTTGGGGCAGGCGGTAGAGCTGCCTGCAAAAGGTGTGCCCAGGTGGAAGAGCTCCTGCAGCAAGTGGCTAAGCTGCAGGAGGCAGTGAGAAAATCGAGTGTAAAATAGAGTAGGCTGAGAAGGAACTGGATAGCTGGTTCCAAATGCAGCCTGCAGTGGACCCACAGCCCATGGCCAAACAGCCAAAAGCTCCCCCACCAGCACACACTGAAGGAAGACAGGACAATAATGCAGAAGAATGGAAGCTTGCAAGGGCAAGGATCAGCAGGAGGAAGAGAGTTTCCCAGAAGCCTGAGGTGCCCTTGCAGAACTGCTTCACCGCTCTGCAGACTGAAGAGCAAACACCTGACACATCAGGAGAGACACTGGGGCAGAGTACAGCAGCCCGATCTGCTCTCCGTGTAACAACCAGCACTAGGAAGAAAAGGCGACGGGTGACAGTTGTGGGTGACTCTCTTCTGAGAAATACGGAGGCACCCATTTGCTGACCTGACTCACTCTCCAGGAGTGAGCTGCCTACCAAGAGCTTGTATTAGGAATATCATGACGAGGCTACCAAGCCTGGTGCAGCCCACTGACTACTATCCACTGCCGTTCTTTCACATGGGCACCAGCTGTATAGCCAGGGGTAGTCTGAGGGGTATCAAGAGGGATTACAGAACCTTGGGAACAGTGGTTAAGGGACTTTGGAGCTCAGGTAGTTTTTTCATCAAAACCGTAGGGTTTAGTGCTGCAGGGTCCAGATTTGCCTTCCTCTCCCTCAGAACAGGAAAGACATTGACAAAAGTAGAGTGAGTTCTACACAGGCCACTCAAGACAGTTGGCGCTGGAGTACAAACCCTGTGAGGAGAGGCTAAGGGAACTCGACCTGTTTATTGTGGATAAGAGACAGCTTTGGGGGACCTAACAGCATCTACTCAGTGTTTATAAGAAGGCAGTCAGGTTCTTCATAGCACTGTGTAACGGATGGGAGACAACAAGGAAAGGGTGAAACAAGCAAGGTTTGGACTGGGTAGAAGGGAAAACTTTCTCACCATGAGGACGGGTCAGCAGTGCTGCAGGTTACTGAGAGATGATGTGCCATGTCTTCCTTTGGAGGCTTTCAAGACTCACTTGGATAAAACCCTGAACAACCTAGTTTAATTCCCATAGCTGGCCCCGCTTTGAGCAGGAGGTTGAACTAGAGACCTCTCGGGGCCCCTTCACACCTGAACTATCTTATGATGCTATAAACGCAAGTTCTATACTTGTCTGACAAATTTGCTTAAACTTATCAAAAAAAAAAAAAATGTTATTGCTAATAAAATTAGAAATGGACACAGAAACAGCATGATTGCATAAACCCTGTATCCTTAGGAAACTCTTTTAACAAAATGTAATACTATAAGTACAAAACAAATGAAAGATGTAGAGAACTTCATATTGCTAATGGACTAAAACCCAAAGAGAATTAGCAAGAAAACAGAGGACAAAATGAAAGTGAGCACAGACTTTGGTATGCCAAAGCATTTATTTCCTCTCCATATTATAGCATCAGTAGAAATACAGTCACCTAATGTATCTAACTACCAATCTACAGCTACATCAGTATAGATCAGATAAGCTGGAAAGAGAATATTAAATAGTGGGAAATAACTAGAAATGTTCTCAAGTGGAAATATAATTCCTTGCTAAATTTATGAACATTATCTGTTCAGACACATAGCTTTCCAATTTTAAGCCTGATTGCCAAGCAGTTCCTCAAAACACTATTCCATGCAATTCTAGTTTGACTGCCAAGTAATTCTTCAATACATTATTCCATGTAATTTTACATGTATACCAATTGTAATCACGAAGAAATTAGTATTTATGATCAAATTTACTGCGGCAAATTGGTGGAGTCTTCCCTCAGTAGAAACAACAAACAGCAGTCATTCAAGGTCAGCATCAGTATGTGCAGTACAAAGAAAATATCTGGGATGTATTTTGAGTGCAATGGCCTACTAAATATAGTTGTTGATAAAATCAGAGTCACAGAAATGTTAACTATAAATATTTTTAGATAGATATAAATATTTTAGATAGATATAAATATTTTTATTGCTTTTGGAAAAACATTGTTATTAAAAGGACTCAATAATTACATTGATTAAATAGATTTCTTTTATTAAATTGTTAAAAAGAAAGCAAGCTACCAGGTAGGATTTTAAAGACCAAGGTTCTTTCAAAAGTCTTTGAAGTCGATCATATCTTCCTTTGGGGAATCATCCTCCATAGGTTGTGATGAAAGTTTGGTGTTTGCAGCTGTGGCATTGCTGGAATGACAGTGTGCAGTTCACTAAGCAGCTGAACTCAGTACAGTTCTTCCTTCTTACCTCTTACATTCAAAGTAGCTTAGATAGTATTACGAATATACTACCAGTCAGATGAAAGACAAACTTGAAAGTTGCCAATGTATTTTTTATTTAATTCTGTTTTACTTTCATCTGAGAATGAGACTACTCATAAAAAGAGGAAGTAGAAAGCATGAAGGTTTACTCAGACTAGAACAAAAAGAAAGCAAAAACCACAAAAAAAAAAAAATCTGAGTATATCTATTTCTGAACACATCTCTAGGTGTCCTTGAATTTAACACCCTAGAAAACCGTGTGGCTATGAAGTATAAGAAAAAGAATGTAGTTCTTTGTCAACAAAGATTTTTGTAGTTTCTGCAGTTTTAAGTCCATTCAACAAGGTACTTTAAGACATGCTGAAGTGCTCTCTTGGATGAGTCCGAAGAGAAAAGATCAGTACTGTGTCACATGTTGTACGGTGTGGAACAGATAAGCAGGGGTGAAAGATGAATCAATCAACGTAGTCACCAGTAAGTCCCCCAGTGAGATATTCATTACCTATCCCTGACTATCTGAAAGCTTGATGGTATTCTTAAGAAGGTGGCCCTGCCCAGCTGGAGAACTAGCAAAAAGAAAGCTTTTCTGCCTCTTTAGTTTCTGGAGGGAAGGAAATACTTCCTTTTTCTCTCTTCAGTCCTCGATCTTATTAGTGACAAAAATGCCTGCTATTCTGCCCTCAGAGCAAGAGAGAAATATGAACAGCAGGCATTTATTTTTTTCCTGCTGCTCTTATTTAGCCTTTTTAGGGGTTTTCCATAGTGTGAGGTAGAACAGTTAGAGAGTAAGACTGACATCTGGGAATACACAGAATTGAAAATTATGAAAAGATGTCACTTACTGAAGTTAGAACAAGTATAAAATTTGGCTTGGAGTTCAGGTTTCTCACTCACCTCTCTTGGTTTTCCGGTTAGCAATATCACTAATGAGCTAAAAGCCTCTGCTCAAACAGTTATCAAAGTATCTGAAAGGAGTCTACAAACCTTCAAAATCTTAGGCTGAGAAAGTCGACTGCATTTGAAAAATTGAAAGGAAAAGTGAAGTTCACTGGGGAAGAGATGATGAAATCCCAAGTAAATGTGAGGAATTGCTGAAAAAAAATGGAAGAGATTGCGAGTGTCTCAGAATATGACCTTTGCTTCCTAATGTGCCTGTGTCAGTAAGTAGAAAAGATTGGCTTTGACTGCCATACAGACAGGCTAATGCTTTCTAGGTGTAAACATACTGATACCTAAAGGAATGTTATATATTAAAAAAAAAATACTTTTTATTTATAACTGGTAAAAAAGAACAAAAGAAGGAAGACAGAGATTCGGTGCTGATATATACAACCATGTATACCATAACTACCTCTCTACAGTGACATTACCCTTAAATATTCATTGCTTCATCACAGAAGAGTTCATCAGCAAAAGTCATATCCAAGTGCTCATTAATACTATACGGCTAATATAAACATTATGTTTGTTTCTTGCAAATGTCAAGTTTGATGTTCAGAGATTCACTAAGTGTTACCAGGATTTCACAATTCACACAGAATATCACACTGTTTTTGTATCACAGTGGAAGATTACTGATCTGCTTCTGTTGTTGTAGATTTTAATTCTCCTTATTTCAGACTGAGAACACAATTACAATTAATTTTTGATAAATTGATACTTTAATTGAAGGACTAAACTAGCGATATTTAACAGCAAAAAAAGAATGTAAGCCTCCACTCACAAACACACTGCAGAGCATATCTTTGCTCTAAGCCTCCACTTTGAAGTCCATAGAGATAGATCCCTGCTCCAGCGGATCAGTAAGGTACACAAAAAGATGATCAGCCTTTCTAAGCTGCCTCTCCAGGAGAAATTGTCAGGAAAAACATAAAAATTACATGAGTTATGCAGCAACATAAATTCACACACAAAAGTGCACGGAAAACTGAAGACGCTGAAGCACAAATGAGTAAAATTTAAAATATTTCAACATCTGTAGGGATTTTATTGTATGAAGTCACCCCCGAATGTTCTTGGATGCCATTCATCTATACAGGAAAGAGCACTTGGCAACTGAGGCAAGATTGTGGCCATTCATATGATTTAATATAAACCAAGCTTATCTGTTCCACACCATACAAAAAGCAAGAAAACCTGAGTACTACCTGGAAATATGGCAACTACAGAAAAGAAAAGTTCAAGCAAGAGAACTTGTAGTCATAGGAAAGAAAACACATTAACACCAGGTAGTATGATTTCATTACACCAGGTTATTTGACACACAGAATTAAAACTCATCCTAGAGTGGCATCACAGCTTGATATAGCAGCAAAGATGATGCATGTTTTTCATAGGCTTGTCGCCTTGCCTTAGGAGTGCATGTTTTCATTGTAGAGGCCACAGCAATAAATTAAAATGTACAGATGTCAAGGAAGTTTTTAATTTCCTGCAAATATCCTTCAGTTCCTCCAACCATGTTTCTAGGAATCAATTTCAAAAGGCGAAGACCACCTGTTTGAACCTGCCTGCAACCCACTTCATTACTGCTAAACATGAAAGCCTATTATCTTCTCAAAGGGAAGAGAGGGACCCAGGATAATGTTTTCAAATAACATGAGTACAACGTATGCTCCTGGCATATATAGAAAAATCAATGATGGGAAGCCTTCCTTTTTTTCCTTAGATCCTTTGCTTCTTATTCAATAAAAAAAATCTACCACAAAACCTTTGAGAGTTCAGATCCATATCAGCAGCTGTACTAATCTGACAGTAAAGATTCACATGCCAAGAATACACATATCACAGGCAAGCTCACTAATAAAGACCAGTCAGATGAATCTGAATCCAGACTAAGCAGGAATGCTGACAGTCAGGAAGCTCGGTGAGAACCTGAGAAGCTCCCAATGGCAGCAAAACCTCCTTGTGATTAATCTACGCAGCTGCCTAATTTGTTGCCATCTGCGAGTAAGTTTGAATACTTACTGAGCCCTTATACATGTGAGTATCTGTAAATGATACCAAGGCATTATACTCCTAACTCCGGTTGGCTGGAAGACCCCATGCTGGTACACAATGACCTGGTATCATTTTTTCACCCTGTCAAAAATTCATAGATGCATTTCTTGTTCACAACTTCACTCTGAAGTTCTGCAGCTATAACTGCAATATCTTATAATTACCTTATCAGCTCCTATATATGGCTTTTCATTGTCTCAAGTCACATTCAAAGCAATGGCACTCATTTTCATTTCCTAGCCTCTGGCTCGGGGTATATAAAAGCTAGACTAAAAGTCTGTACCAGACCCTATAAGAAATGAGTTCACTCCTCAAGCACGTGCAGCTCATTATATTATCAGCGTGGAAGAGATTGGGTTCAGCTCTGTGGGACATAACACTTTTTCCGGGAGCCAGTCTTTCCAAAAGACTAAAGTCTATTATGACTCTTTTTCCAACTACCTGACCTCATGCACTGATTTTACCTTGTTTTCACAACCACAAGCACGTGGTAAAAAGAGCATAACTGATGAATTTTGCTTTCATTTAGATTTGTGAACATCTCTCATCACCTGTCCTTACATACAATATCCTTATTTGTTCCACGTGTCCTTTTCATCCCATCTTCCTCCCAGATTTCTCATCTGCTTACATGGATAAGGAGTTGGCATATATTTTGGCTGATTCAAGAGTTTAGTTTAAGCACCTGTCTGCTACCTTGGAATGGATGTGGAGCTGAGCTATCATGTTTTCCTTCAACATAGACACTATTTGGAATATTTTTTCTAGAGAGAATGACCAGTTTTCCTTCTTAAAAACTTGCAGGAACATCACGTGTATGGTTTTCATCCTTATATCTAATATGTCTGAAAGTAGCCAACATGTTCAAAAACTATTTAGGAAAAGGAGCTTGGTAGATAAATAGACAACGTAATTGTACAAACCAACTGCATTTCCTTGGGGTCTTTTCCTTAAAATTCCCACAAAAGACATTTCAATACTCTTGTTTTCCCCTAGGACTTAAGAACACTAAATACTTGGGAAAAAATGCAGAAACAGTTTAGATGAGTGGGAAGGAATGGAATAAAATGATATTTGATGTAGGAGCCCATAGGCGGCCACTCTTCAGGTTCTTCATTACCTTTCTCCTTACTAGCAATTAAACTGCTTAGTGAATAACACGCAGCAGCCAGGCAAGGCACTGTGCATCCACAGTATGAACACTATAAAGAACTAGAACAGAATTCAGGAAACTGAGGAAACGGAGACATTAAATTTCAACTAAAAAGTGGAAGTACCCATCAGCCTGGTTTTTTAAACAATTAGAATGCTGTTTTATTTTGTTACCTAGAAGCTAGCCATACGAATCTGGTATATAGTCAGCTTTTCTTTAGAAGCAATTCTTTCCTCCAGTAAAGGGAGCTGGCAGGTAAGCCTTTGATTGTAAATGTGAAAAAGAACAACTGCCATATTTAAAATTTGTCAAGCTAATGAAAATGCTCGTTATACTTAGGTGTATCTGGTAACATCTTTTATTCTTTCCTGTCTTTTCCACTTTACGACAGCTTCGTGAGTTACCTCACCATCACTGCTCATTAACAGGCATACATAGAAGTCCTTCTGCTGAGATGTCTTTTTTTTTCCCAGCACACTGGCGAAAGAGTAGTGAACTCTCCGCGACTGGCCGGATTTGAGAACTGTTCTGCTTCATAATGGACATCCTAATTAACCATACCCAGATGAAACAGCTTATGCTGCCGCATCTTACGTATCATGAAATATTTATTAAACAGGGGAAAATGCAATTCACAATGAAAATGTTAAAGGAAATTGCTCAGTTTGCCTGCACTTTATGTCTCAGACTAACAAGCCTTTCATCTGGTTACACGTCTGTCACTGACGATCTCAGCAGCTGGTAAAAAGAAACATCTGTCAAACTGTTTCTGTTCCTAAGAATGCACAGGGCAGAGAAAGAAATTGGGCAAACCCGCATTGATCGAAGCATGCTGAAGAGTTTGTCAGCTGCCTTGATTAGCACAGGAAACAGCTTCTTGAGTTCAGAAAATGCCATGGGCTCATTCTCGAAGAAGAAGAAAAATTACAGGAGCACACACTGTGTTGCAAGACAATCTGTTCCATTGCAAAACTGGTCTGCTCGGGCTCAGCCTGACACAAGAACTGCAATGTGCTGCTGAGCTAATAAGGTCTTCAGATTCTTTTGTAGAAGTGTTTCTCAACAACTTATAACCATTTTAAACATAAAAAATCTCCATCAGGACTTGGTATGTGCATTGTCAGGGCTTTTCAGAGCTGATAAAAATTAAATAGCTTTCCTTTTGTTTTGGGGTAGATGTCACCAATAGCAACAGCTGACAGCCCCGACAGAATCATCATTTCAATTTTATGGAGTAAAGAAAATACAAGATAGATTTTTGTTTTTTCAGAAAATATCCAGCAGTCTCAGGATGAGAGAGGCAGAATCACTGATAATTACTGGGAGCATAGCATTTCTTGCACACACACACAGCTTCATGGCTGCCCAGCTGGATGACTGAGTATATTCAGGTCTATTTTAAAAATATTTGTTTAGAAGGATGTTCCAAGAAAGAAATATGAGTCTTTTAATGCACTTGCAAAAATAGAAAGTGGAAGCAACTTTAAAAGAAAAAAATAACTAAGTAATTTAAAGATTAACAAAAACCTGCCAAAAGCAGAGGAATAGAATAGACAAGACACACAAAGTGATATTTGCAGTTTGATTTTCTTCTCATTTCTCAGAAACATCCAATGGTTTTAAATCCTTTGTTGGCTGAAAAGACCCTATTTAATTCTAGAAAGTAAAATGAAACACTCTGACAGCTTTCAAAGTGTTGTACAAGAGATGGCATGAGACATTCTATAGACACTGTTTGGTTTTCATTATGAAATGTTTCTGGAAAAGGAGAAACACAGGATGAGGCTGGAAGGCAAGGAATGTGGGAATCTGGAGAAAAAGGTGTCAGGAGATGGCTGAGACATTCAAGGAAATACAAAGCACACCACCAAGAAAAGAGAAGACAGGATCAATCAAGGAAACAAAAAAAAAAAAAAACACCCAACACCCAAAAAAGGAGAGAAAGGCAAAAGTTCATGTCATACTCCATCAATCTTCTGTTTGAAGAAGACAGCAAGTTATCGTGCAGGACATGAGAAATCAAGGGAAGAAATCTGAAGACTGTGCCTGAGGCTGAGAACAAGCAGGAATATCAAAGAGGAGAAACAGAATTGTTTCTGAACAGAAGCTAATAGAGAAGAGGGCAAACACAGACTCTCTCACTGATAAAGCACACTTTGAACTCTTAATGTTAAGTATTAATTTGTGCTATCCATATAATACATGTTTTTATGTATATGAAACATTAATACACACACCAATTTTTGTTTCTGTGAATTTAAGTTGCTGGCAAACATTGTTCTTCACTCAATTTTCTTAGATTTAGATGGTGCCTTCCAGTCTAAATACATCACTACAGAGAAACAGCCAAGGATGGTGATTCTCAGGCATCAAAGCTGAGACTGCCACATGCTCCAGAGCCTGGCAATTCTTCTTGCCTCCTGGAAAGGTTGGCACATGCAGGACAATCCTGACAGTGATCATATACTCAAGGTGCACCAGTTAATGGGAACGAGGGTGCAGGGAACACTCAGGGGCACTGAAGAGTACCTTCTTCCACTTGAGCCCAAACTACTGCAAAAAGGCAGGACTGTGGGTGATAGCTTTATATGACAAGCTAATCAAATCACAAAATCCCTTAGTGTCAGGGAGTATCTTTGTGAACTACAACTTAGACTAAGTATGCCACCTGATTGCCAGAATGGACCTGGCAGGATGTAGACTCACTAGCATTACCCAGACAACTGTGGGGCACGGCTGAGGAGCACACTTTCAAAGGCCAAGGACCACACATAATAAAAAGTATGAATGCATCCTCTGGTTTTCGATGTCAGGAGACATCAATAGTGTGGTTGCAGCAATTTTCAAGCCAGTTAGTTTCACTACTAAGCATGGTCCCAGGTATATTTAATATACTCATGTTGGCATGGCTTATGTCTACATAGATCAGAGCATGATATGTTGAGAATTACCATTTAGAGATTCTGAATTTCCTTTCAGTTTTTTTTGAGACTAAACATAATGGATGGGGTTCACTCAGAGATTAGGTTATTTTGACCTTTTCCCTATGGGTATCCTAGAAAGCCCAAGGCATCCAAGTCCACAGAACCACAGAATCACTAGGTTGGAAGGGATCACTGGGTCATCGAGTCCACCCATTCCTAACACTCCCTAAACCATGCCTCTCAGCACCTCGTCCATCCGCCTCCACCTCCAGGGAAGGTGACCTAACCACCTCCCTGGGCAGCCTGTTCCAGTGCTTAATGACCCTTTCCGTGAAAAATTTTTTCCTGATGTCCAGCCTGAACCTCGCCTGGCAGAGCTTGAGGCCATTCCCCCTTGTCCGGTCCCCTGTCACTTGGGAGAAGAGCCCAGCTCCCTCCTCTCTACAACCTCCTTTCAGGTAGTTGTAGAGAGCAATAAGATCTCCCCTCAGCCTCCTCTTCTCCAGGCTAAACAACCCCAGCTCTGTCAGCCGCTCCTCATAAGACTTGTTCTCCAGACCCCTCACCAGCTTCGTTGCTCTTCTCTGGACATGCTCCAGCGCCAAGTCAAGTAAGGTCAAGCAAATGAACTTGACTGTCTCAGCAATTTAGATAATATTAATGGCTTACTCAAAAATACTTCTACAACAGAAATTACACAGACAGACCTGCAATGGTTTTTTCACAGAACTGATCAATTTCAGTTTGGAAAAAAAAAATAGCCTTGTTACACTGAAGTCTATGCATGTATCGACCAGTTGTTTAGAACAGTGCAGGAAAAAACATCATTCAATAATCAAACCAAAAAGTATTGACAACTTGCTAATAGAAAATACTCTTTGAATGCCACATTGGCACGCAAAATTCAGATTTTATAACATCAACATATAAATAAAGTGGCACGGAATAATAACAGGCTTGTTACTCTTTCTGCATTCTTTCCAGCTTTTCTGCTTAGAAATTGATGCTGCTAATATGAACACTCCAGTGGCTTAGCCTTCATTAATCAAAAGATGTATGCTGCCACAGCGAACATCTTTACTTTACCAATTAAAACTGCAACACACAAATTAAAGGCTAGGCTATTGTTTAATATGAAGACAGATTCCAATATGCACAAACAAAAATGATGTAATTATTCATGCAGTTGGTTGAAACCCTTGGAGTAATGTTACTTTTCATAAGTGGTTGTCTGGCTATCTGCCAAGAGGAAATGGAAAATATGCAGATTTACCTTTGTGATCTATGCTATATTTTGGTATTCTCTATTGTCCTCTATTAATCTTCTCTTCCTCATACCATATGGAAAATATTTCATAAAGACAAGTTCTACAGATTTGAAAATAAATGTTTCAGAAGAAACTACACTGTTCTTATTAAAGGAGAAGCATCTGTAAAACCTACGTGTAAGAGTCAGTCGAAAGAGCTGACACAATCAAATCACAAGCAGTGCAGAATGGGAAAAACAAAAGGTGTCATGAAAATGGAGCAGAACCTTCTGCTTTTGTGACAGCAGCTCCGACGACTGTATGCTGTGGGGATCAACATAAAACGTGCTAAATTAAATCCTAAATTAAAGAGAAATATAAAAACACGTTAGTGCTAACAGATGCATTCTTAAACTGTCACGTTTAAGGAAAAAATAATCTAGCCCTGGATTTAAAGACATTTAAGTGCTTAATTCATACTGAAATTAAGAGGAATCAGATAAACATCTTTTGAAGCCTTATGCTTAGTATTTGCGATTATGGCCAGGCCGGGATCATGACGTTCTCTACAAACAAGTATAGCACTAGTTCCAGCACTAAGAAACCTGCGCACGACTCTCACTATTGTGTCAACACAGTCTCATTTGTAGGACGAAAGGGCTCTTTCGGGATTCAGATTCCACCAAATACGCTCAGATCAAGAAATACACCATTAGGAAACCAGTGGGAACAAGACAAGAAAAAAGCATTACTTGCTGTCAGTGAACATAGAGTAACCCACTCCCTGGTTTTGCTTGTCTGTTTTTCCTGTTATGGAAAATCCCAGGCAAACAGTGGCACCTGAGCAATAAACATACACCTACTACACTCTTAAATATTATTGCATAAAGAAACGAATGGATTAGTCTTTACCTTTTTATATTGTTACCTCAACAATATCTTGCTGTGATAACAAATCTTCCACACATAATACATCTATTTTTTCTTCTACTGTTGATCTCTCTCCACAAAGAACAACTGAATTTATATTGAAATCCTTCATTTTTATCATTTACAATTAATTTTTGTACTTTTGGAAGAAGGATACCCTTCTGAATAACTGTTTATTTCCTGAGAACCAAAGGATAAACTGATGTCTGGAACCTAAATACACTTGTCATGTTTCAGCAAAAATGTCTTTACAGTGGTCAGAACCAGACTTTTTTTTTAGTTTTCTTTCACTGGGAAAAGTGCACAAAATGTTTTCCTAATCAGAACCGTTTTTATGTCCGTGCTGAGCAGGAAAACTATGGCACTACTCAGGAGCTCAATTCCTACCCTCAAAACTCAAGAGGGCATCTAGATCTGGCATTAAACTGAATGCCTATTGACTTATAGGAGCCAGATTTTTAAAGGAGTTCAAGTATCTTATGGGGTGAGCACCTAATTCAACTCCACAAATTCCGCACTTAAGACAAAATATGTATGAAGTATAATAAATCTCTGAAAGAGTTAGCTATCCTGTAGAGTGTAAATCATCGGACAATATTTAAGTAAAATTGTTAGGGTGTCATGCCGCAGTGCTCTACAGGCAATGAAGTGGAGGGTAGACTTCAGGAAGCATTTGCAGAAGGATTTTCATCCCATGTAAGGAATACATGAAAATTGCAAACATTACACAGACAAACATTAGCAAAGCGACAATCAGGAATCATCTTAAAATTTCTTCTTAGAAGATTTCCTTTAGGCAATTGGATGAAGTTAGACCCTACTCAAATATAAGGATGAAAAACTAAAATTTACACTGCTGGGCACATCCTTTAAAAAGGGTCCATTATGTAACACTGTTAGTATTAATAAATAGTCATAAACTGTAATACAAACTAATACAACAAACTAATACAACTATTACTACATGCATAATAAAATTAACTTGCTTGTTCATCTATTTCCAGTAATTTTTCAGGATTTGCAAGATGTATCTGCCTCTAGTAAACATCTGTTTTTATTTCAATACCAGCTTCTATATTGTTCTTCCTATTACATCTTCATTATTAAATATTAGGAAAGAGATACAAATAAAAGTGTGTATTTAAAATATAAGAGTTGTTTTCTGATAAGAAACTAATGAACTAGTTCATAGCGGAATGGATACACACAGCCACCACTCACATGGACTTTTCTTTCTGAAAATCTATTCACAACAATACATTAAACTATGTAAAAAGGTAAACAAGAAGCTCCGCGATTTAGAATAATGGAAGAGTATATACTAAAGAAATAAAAGTTTTCTAACTACAGCAATTCAGCCACTGCTTCTTATTAATTTTGCTGTTATAACAAGTAAGGAGATTTTTGTCGTAATAATCAGAGGTGTAGGGATTGATAAGCTGCTTACAGGTGTTAACACGAAGGACAACCACATGGTGAATGACCGGATGGGTGGCAGAACAGACAATATGCTGTGATGAGATCTGAAGACAGAAACACATCCTGTTTGGTGTAGAAAGAAAAGAGAAAATCACGGGTGAAACTCTAGGAAAGATAATACCTACTAAGAAAGTTATTTCCAGAAGTGTTTTGAAGCGATACCAATAAGGCAGATTTAAACTGCTATCCAGAGAAAAGGACTTGGAAGCAGCCAAGGAGGAAAACAATCTACATGAGAAAATTAGCTGGCTAGTTAAATAGGAAAGACTGATCCTACATTTCTCGCCTGTGTGCCTGTGGCAGAAAGAAGGGAAGTGAAGCCGCATTGTCTCCTGACATCCCTGGGCTGGGGTAACACCCTGAACTATCTTGCATGGATTTGGCACTGAAGGCGAGGGTGATATTCTCCAGTCAGAACCTGAGATCAAACTCACATACCCTTAGTAACAGATAAATATTCATCTTGCATTCCCTTACGCACTGCCAGCAAAAGCTATCGCTAATTTTAGGAAGTTTCTCCTCTATATGAATTATGATAAATACAGGTGGTTAATTTTATTATTTGTCATAACAAAATGTTAATAATCATATTCCATTAATAAAGTCAACAGTTTGATTTATAGTTTAGGCACATATATAACACTTTACTCCTTTTCCTGTTAGCAGATATCTTCCATGCACCTAATAAAGGCAAGCAGAAATGAAGAAGAAATTAATTCCTTTCCTTTTTTTCACCCCCTCCCAATCTCTACTGTTCTGTGTGATAAGCTAGTAGTGTAGGTAGAACTCTGCATTCTTAATGATGATTATAGTTCTTCATTTTATACAGCATAAGGTATTGTGGGCACAGTGAAATTCTAGAGTGAATTGCACCATTCCTCATGCCACCAAGACATGCTTTCTACTATGACTGTTTAAAATTATGTCTACATGCAAAAGGTCTTCAAGTACAATGGAATTTTGGCTTCATAAATAAAAGTAAGTATTCTTCAACAAATCATTCAATCTTCTGAAATACTTTTACTAAGCCATCAAATCTTTGTCCTAAGGTGGCCTTAAATAATGCCAGTCATTTTGCATAAGGATGGCTGAGCAATGTAAGTAAATTCAGCTGCTCATTGTGTATTAATTCACACTGAACTAAGGCAGGAAATATGAGTACTATGTGTTCAAGTTAAATTAATTTTGAATTAAAGATTTAACTGGAAAATAAACTAATAGGGTTTATTTGGTTTAGAGACAGAGATTTATTTATAGTAATTGTGTTAGAATTGTAATTGTAAAGAAGCAAGACAAAGGCAGCATTAGTAAACATTTTAATAGTCCAATCTTGCTATTAGCTAGGTGAGATGCATAAATAAATTAAAAAAGCCATAATGTAAACATTATAGCTATCAAATATAGTCAATGTTATGAGTTATTCTGCACTGTGTTGTGTTTGTCATAGTCCAAAATTGATTAAGTCATGGATAATGCAGAAAGTAGAAAAAGATCTCACAGCAGATGTTAGTCCCTTAATCAAAGTGGTGAAATGACAGGAGGCATAAAATAACCCGAGCATAACGATAGTCACTTCACAATGAAGCCAACACGATCATGGCAAAAACTCACTGTCCACCTACACATAAGTATCTTCTGTATTTTGGTTATTTTTCTTTCTAACATATACGTTTCTTTAAATGCTCTCATTCACTGCCATAGCAGTGAATGAAGAAATGACACATAATGAAAGCCCAAAGATCTGGGTTTGCCTTTAGGGTGGTTCTGAACACAGCAGTTCTGAAATCTTTACAGAAGATCAGTCCAATTCTTACAGAGATTACTATATCCTTGTTTCACTCCCATTACTCCTACCCTGATAGCAGCACTGCCGAGCAGTGCACTGAGCTCTCACTGTGCAAAGCTTTCTGGCTGCTCTCTCTGCATCCCAGGTTTCACTGTCAGAATCTAGTTCATACATGTTTCTGTCATCATCCTCCAAACACGCTTGCTTCATCTGAATGGCTCCCCGTAAATGGCTTAAATCGCGATAAGGATGATGACATCTGATTTTCTACTCCATCGAATACCGGATACTCTAAATAAGGTATCTGCATTCTCAAGGCTACTTTATTTTCAGTGAAAAGCATGGTGCACCTGTTGAAGGCTGTCATTCAACAGTCATCTGCATACTACAATATATACTTCCAGAAGTCTTTATGCAAAATCAGAATTCTTCCAAATATTTCAAGTGCTACATGCTTTCTGTACAGTCTGCAATTATATCGATAATATACGGATAAATCACTCTATCTTAATGCCTGTGCCACTGAAGATAGCAAAGAAGGCTGAAACACAGATCGATACAAAATGTGAAGACTTTGCACAAAATAGAAGTGAAGAATGGCAAGATTTGCTGCTTCGTATGAGGCTCCACATAACAGATATGTAGTCTCAGCCTCGCCTTCATGGCCTTCTGTTATGAAGCACAGTATCTTAATCTATACTTTTACTTAAAAAAAAAGTCACAGCATTTAGACATGTTCATTGCCCACGTTACTTACAATTTGGCCTCATGAAAAAAAAAGATTATATAGAGATATTTCAAGAAAAAAAGATCTAGATTTTCAACTACCAGTTTATCAAAGAGTCACAGACCTTTTGGTAGATACCGGAGTCCACTTTCAGGCAAGGGGAATCATCATGCTTTTACTGGCACAATGACAACTTACACCTCGCACTGTAACACCGGTGTAAATAAGCCTCAGAACAGCCCAGTCCTCAAAGAGTAAACACTCTAAGAGATTACACCATCTCAGCCTTTGTACACCAGCACTGAGCTGGAAGAAACGAGTGAATTTTAACAGCAGTTTCTGGCAGAGACTGTGCTTAGATGTCTAACAACCCCCAGACAATGGTTTCTCACACTGTCTAAAATCTCAGCAGACACATAAGGGTAAGTGAATTTATTTCAAAACAGCTATGTGTACCCCACCCACTTGCCTTCCTACAAGTCTAAACTATACTGTGGAAAAAAAAGCTCTTTTAATATGCTTTCCATTTCAGAAAATCCATGTTATTCTTCAAACCAAACATTAAATAAAAAAAAAGATATATTTGAAAAAGCACAAAACATTTATTATCAAATTACAGTTGAGTAAGCAGGTTAAAGACCACTGCATCTGCTTACATACATCTAGCAAGCATCTCATGGTATAACTAGCAGAATAACAACAGACATTAATAAAGTATCTGTGCATGCAGCCTACACCTCTGGTCACATTAATTTCTATTCAATTCTCATGATCAGGCAGAACAAGTACAACAAACATAATTTAGGTACTGTATGTTTTCTTTTTCCGGTGACAGTAGCTCTATGCTTTACAGAAAAAGCATTTACTTATGTTTATTGTGATAAGGTTAAAATAAATTGCATTGCTATTTTTATGTACTCCTCAACTATTAATCTCTCTTGATTGCCTGATGATGAATTCTTTATAGTGTGATGTTATAAATATTTATTATAAACATTAATACACCATTTTTCATAATGAATATATGCATTGTTGAATATATGAATGTATTCTAAAATCTTTTAGCTGCCCAATTCAACACAATGCTGAAACACAATGTCAGACTACTAAACTTGAATATGTTTATTATTCCTTGGAAAATTATGAATCTGATCATCTCAGGTGTATATAAGTCACTGAAAATATAGAAATATGTCATTTCACTGATTTTACATCACTTCTTTGGGGGTTTATCAAGAAATCTTTATATAGACAGCTTAAATATGCAACCAATATCACCTTCATCTGTTTGAGCATATCTTTCACTGGCAGCAAGAATTCTGAGGAAAATACTCAAGACAAAAATTACAGGACCTTAAAGTAAACGTCAGAATAAAATGAACAGAAAAATTAGTGAGATGTTTATTAAGAAGGAGAAAAATTATTAGAAGAAGGAAGTGAATTAAATTCAGACGTGCCACAATAAAGAGATACCAAAACACATTGACAGGAGATAGGATTTTCCTATCTCCTTTTCAGTAAATTAAGAACAATAGAGGTAACAGCCATACGGTCATTAACGAACAAATGTCAGCACTCAAACAGGCTTCGAGCAAAACTTCTAAAGCCAATCTTAGATCTAATTCCTTCAATCCGAACTGCGGAAATGCACTACTGAGGCGTCCCATCTTCTAACACCATCATGAAACACTGACACAATTAACGAATAAAGCATCTGCCACCTCAAACGGAAGGCTTTTTTATTTTGTTTCATATATTTGTTTTCATGTTACTCATCACATTCTTACTGGGGCTCCATAGGGCACAGTCACAAGTCTGCTCGCTGCAAAAGCCGGGAGGCAGACACAGCAGAAGGGATGGCAACACAGGAATCGAACTGCTGAGACTGGAGGGGAAAAGGGGAATTGGTGCCCTCTGGAACAAGTCTCCTGGCTGTAACTACACAGTGCTCATCTTCCAGCTCCAGCCGCTGCGTGCTTTGGGCTCCTTTCACATTCTTACTCCAGTTACCCCCACTCCCTTCTGATTTGCATGTTTTTGTCACCCCTCGTTTTTGAGTCTTCGGCTTCCCAGATAATAAAGAGACACACAGGGATCAAAAGGGTGCAGTTGCCTGTGAAAAAGCCACAAGCACTTGTGGATATGATGGAAGACTTCGAAGGGATGTTTTATTGGTTGTAATGAAGAAGGAGTTGTTTTGCTTCCCCAGGCCGATTTAGATGTTGTTGCAAAGTATGCAACAACATATGTATGCAACAATATATGACAGTTGCTCAACAATTCATTAAACAATATTTATCATTAAAATAAATTATAATAGATCATTTGTAGAATTATTTATCTAGAAAACAGGCACACATTTCACAGATTGTTCTATTAATTTGAACTACAGAAAAAAAGTATCTATGAAATATCACTGCTAAAGTAACCCAAGGACAAATTTACTTACTCTAATGGCAAACTTCTGAATAGATTTGCTTTAACATCATAGCCCAGTAGTAATGTAGCCCTGTGGATCAGAAAATTTTGTTTTGCCAAGTGGTAGCAATGGGCCTTAAATTTTACAACAATTATGTGTAATTATTTTTTATTACAATTACAAGGCCACAAGCCTTAACGCGTTGTCTGGTCTTGAACTTACTTTAGCTTGATTTTTGCTGCAGCTTGCAAAAATCAGGTAACCCTTGTCCAGCTTCTAGCTAAAATAGCGAGATTACCCACAAATCAGACACTTACTCTGTGCTTTTGAGCTTGTGTAAGCTCTCATGGTTATCACATAACTTTTTTAAGCTTAAATTTTCCTTAGCTTTCCACTTGTGTAGTTTCCCTTTGCCAAAATAAATAATACTATATAGGGAAAAGACTAACAAACTTCACCAACCATGATATAAGAAGCCTTACAGATCAACAGGAAAATAAAAAGTATAAGGCATTACCAAATATGGGGTTGAAATAAAAATAACCCTTAACAAATTCAGTATCAGGGAGGAAAATCTCCACCACCATTGCTATTATATTCCTAGTGAAGAACTGGGATGCTGACAACTCACTAAAACAATCCTGCCCCTGACCTAGGATTATGAATGATGAGAGAGGTGAGAAATCAGAAGACAGGACCATATATTTGCAGCTATTTATTTCTTCGTATAACTAATGAATCTCAATAGAAATGCTCTTAATTTGATTGTGTTAGCATTGTTACAAGCAGAGTAAAAATAAGTGGTTGTTATATTTTGATTAGATTGTTAAAGCATTAATTAGAGCAAAAATAAATTCTAATTCTTGGATCCTTCTGCACGGTACGTTCTATTTGATCACCCATGTGAAATAAGGTAAATAGAAGAGGATCTCTGTTTCCTCCTGGAGACTGAGAATAAAATAACAAGTGTTAAAACGTATGATGGAATACTGCATGGAAGAAATAAAGAGAAATTCTAAATAGCTGCTTTTTAGATGTTTGAAAGAGCACGCTACTTTTACAAGAGGTGGCAAAATTCAACCTGAGACACAGAAATTAAGGACAGCCTTACACTATGCACATAAAGAGTTCGCTGCATGATGGTCAGAAGTACGGTCAGTCTTTTTTGCATGGAAAGCTCACCTTCACAGATTTCTAACCCTCAACAAAATCCTTCTAAGTGTTGTTTCCCCTCTTTCACAACCCACAGAAGTGCACATCCTAGCACTGAGGCATCACAGCATTCTGGACTCTGAGTACCTACCAGACCAGTCTAAGGCTAAATGTGTAAAGGGACACATGGGAAACAGGTCATTTACAAGAAGACAGACACTTTCTGTCTGCTAATTTGTAATAACTAAATATTCTCATTCTGTTAGGATCTCTGGACAATGACAAATCTATGCTGTCCTTGTTCTGCATGCTCTTACCTCATCCTGTTGTGTTAGTTACACTGATGTAGACGTGTACATCCACACCTCTACTGCACCAGTGCCTGTTCAGATTCCTATCAGCCGAGAAGCACTTGAGCTATCACTGATCAGGATGGTGTTGGACTGAATTTTCAAGGATGCTATCAAGTTCATTTTTACATACACCACACTGGAAGTTCGTAGTGCTGCAACTAATTGGAAATCAGTTTAAAATTCTTTAAAACTTACGGGAGAAAGATGATACGTACCACAAAGTACCCATTTATTTTATAGACATAAAATTCTCCCCAGAGTGTTCTTAATCCACATAATTTTTGACTGATATTTGTGATAGAACATTTTCATCAGCAGATATTCAAATGAAAATACATGGGCCTGACCATCTTTTTAATGAGTTCACAGTCAGAGAGTATGATACATACAGAGAATGCATACACATTATCCCATAAAAAGCTGGAAAAGTGTCTACTAAGCTGACCAGCACACACCAAGGGTTTGAAGAATTAATTTACTGAACTGCTCCCCAATCTCCACTGAGGGGGCTGAAGGTGAAGAATCAAAGATGCAGAGCTAAACTACAGAAAAGGTAGTCAAAGAAAGGTTACCACCAGAGAATAAACATTTCCCCAAAACAGCAGTGGCACGGAGTACCAGGGAAACATGTAGTGCAGTGTCCATCACCTGGCATTTGCAAGATCAGTCTGGACAGAGGAATCTTATAATAACGCAGCTGATTCAGTTTAGGTCATGGTGATATCGAAGATGCGATCTTCCAAAGAGCCTTATTTTTCTGTAGTTCAGCATATTTTATACTGCTGAGACATTTTTATTTAGCCAAAATTTGCATGGGGCTTTCTGCAAAATGGTATATTTTATGAACCATCATCGGACTGGAAATAAATTAACACTGGTTTATATATGTCTGATAAATCAACACTTTTGTAAAATATTCAGTTAAATACCAACTTGAAACATTGATGTGCATCAAGATAGACATCAACTGTTCCACAGGGGAAGAATACAGAACTTGGTAGAAATGTGCAACATGTAAGAATCCCGTTAAAAAAAAAAATGAACAAAAAAATGGTATCTTTGGGTGCTCAGTTTGAGGGGCAAAGTATCTTTAGAAGTTTAATAAGCTGGAGTAATAGTGGCTCCCAAGCTTTCTGAAGCAACACACTGTCAGGGAACTGTCCTTGTCACAACCTCCACTCCTGAGCTACAGCATGGTTTCTCCTCCAGGAGCTCTGCCTGGAGGCAGTCCACACTGGATTACCTCCAGTGCTTATCTTCTAACTACATAAGGATGCTAGAAGCTTCTTAGACTTGAAGAATAACAAACCGGTATTTACAACATACAAAAATACTTTCAAAGAAAAATTATTAAAGCATAACGAATCTAGTACCATCTCTTTCTGAGCGGCAGGGTAAATAACAGAGAAAGAAAGGCAAACAGAAAACAGAAATATTTCTCACTGTGCACAATTAATAAAGACAATTTTAAGTGTTCACGGAAATTTAATAAAGGCAAATGGATTTAAGCATAGACAACTAATACAATAGTCACAAAAGGTTTATAAGTTATTTTTCCTCACAAAATATAAAAGTAGTATTTATTTGTTTCCTATATTTTGAGGTTATTATAAATATTTTGTATTTAATTAGAGGAAGAAATGTAGCAATAACTATGCAGCAGTCTTTGGCTGTGTTAGATAGAATTGTGAGGTAGCCTCGGTCGAGTGTTTCAGGCTCTGATGATGCTACTGGCAAACCCAGAACACTGCTCTGCCATTGGCTTTGCAGGCATTAGCAGCTTTACTAATTACTGCACTATTATGAACGCAAAACTACCACAAAGCAATGCCCAGAAGTCAACATTTCTTAAGCTGCCCACCCTGGAGAAAGCAGTGGCCTTTAGAAGGAGTAGCACTCATTAGCCACATAAGAAGTAAAAGTCGAAAGATGTACAAATTTCAAAACTGAGACTGAACTATGGGTGTGGATTGACTCTTCATAGCTGCTCAACACTAGATAGGCAAGAGAAAACACACGGAATGAAAGTAACTACTGTTCTTCAACATCTCAATAATTACAGCACTCGCGTAAGATGTGGGAATTATGGAATAGGATCCATTTGTTTAAATATAGGCTGCCTTGCTTTGTCTAAGCTTTGGGTAACTAGGTCTGGAAGGGAAGGTACTAGAATAGGCACCTAAGTCTCCTCTCTAGTCAGAGGAAAGCAGCACATGCGATGGAATGCTTGGAAAGATGGGTAGTCCACACAAGTCAGACAACCCTCATTTTCTACTCGGATGCTGCCTAGAGCAAGGCAGAATCCAATCTGCTGAATTTCAGTGCCTGCTACTCCCTACTGAGCATCCAAGGGACTAATGTTAACTACATGCAACCCCGTGGGATATAATTCTGGGGTAAGATAGCAGTGGTAACCATCTTCAATGTAATTTTTCTAGCATTTACGGATGAATGCAGTAACATTGGCAGAAAGCTCTCAGACTTAGCAGGGAAGCACCCCGTGCTATGGTTGGGCAGCACTAGGAAAGGAGGTGAACTAAATTGTCACTTGAGACTTAGGAGGGTTTCAGGCAGCCAATCATTCATTGATTAACTTCCTCTTTGTTCTGAAGGGTTACAAATACACCTCTACTAATTGTGAGAAGAGGCTACTTTGGAACAACAGGAGTTTCTTAACGCCTTCTGCTGAAGTCACTGCACAGCGTTATACAATTTCCCTTTAAATGAAGGAAGAGCAGAACTACTCTTTAGTCAACTGCAGAGGGATTGCTTATTATGATTACTCAAAGAGCACGTATCAAATACATTTTCTGGAAGAGGCAAAAATCGTGAATCTGTTCTATAACCGAAAAATGAGGTTTGGGTTTTTTTTTTTACTAAAAAACCACCATTATAATGAGTCTATAACACCAAAAAACAAAAAGATCAGTAAAGAGAATAAGGACTAGAGATCTTTCTTGGGTAGAGCTCCATAATCACACCATAAAAAACAGCTCTTCTCCCTATATTTCAAATTATTGAATTAGATTCAACGTGTATTAGACATCCAGATACCTCAAACTCATGTCATAGAAACACAGAATGGTTTGGGTTGGAAAGGACTTTAAAGATCATCTAGTTCCAACCTTCCTGCCACCAGACCAGGTTGCTCAAATCCCCATCCAACCTCGCCCTGAACAGTTCCAGGGATGAGGCATCCATAACTTCTCTGGACAACCTCTTTCAGTGCCTCACCACTCTCATAGAATTTCTTCTTTATATCTAATCTAAATCTACCCTCTCTCAGTTTAAAGCCACTACCCCTTGTCATAGCTCTACATGCCCTAGCAAAAAGTCTTTCTCCAACGCTCTCGTAGGCCTCCTTGAGGAAGGCTGCTATAAGGTGTCCCCAGAGGCTCTCTTCTCCAGGCTGAACAACCCTAACTCTCTCAGCTCATTCTCACAGAGGAGGCGCTCCAGAATTCTCCATGAGAAAAGCAGGGTTTGATGATGGATTCCAAGACCATCATTAAAAATGAATACTAAACACTGACTTCATCCCAATGAGAAAATTCATGATAGAATATCTTTTATCTTTCTGTAATGTGAAAATCTACAGTTTCTTTCTACACCGTGCATTGACATTGAGAAATGACAGAAAACAGGAAGCAATCACAATAAGTAATACAGTGTTACAGTTCTAATACAGGCTGATTTCTCAATCAAATTAGATGATTGTCAAAAGACGATGATACTTATCACTAATTGATATCTCTACTAATTACCTAAAATAGGTAAAACTAGACTACCCTGCATGGATCACAGGTTTAATGAAAAGCAAAAAAATATTTCA
Organism: Cuculus canorus; assembly: GCF_017976375.1. Classification (NCBI taxonomy): domain Eukaryota; kingdom Metazoa; phylum Chordata; class Aves; order Cuculiformes; family Cuculidae; genus Cuculus; species Cuculus canorus. The sequence continues at coordinate 11,068,049 of NC_071403.1, forward strand.
TATTAAGCCCTCCCTGAGGAATTCATATCCTTTTAGCCAGAAGAACAGAAAATATTGGTGTTTTTTTCAGCACTGAGTAATTCCTCAAAATCGCAGCTGGCTGAGCAACAAGCTGATTGAGAGAAACAAGATTACTACATCAACAAAATCTGTTTTCTGTATTAGAAGTATTAAATGTCTTGGGGGAGGAAAGAATGGAGAGCTCACCTCTTCACTGGGAAACTGGGACAACTACATCCTACATTAGGTAATCCAGAAAGGAAAGAATGGACTGCATAATCTAAACTGCACATTTGGTATCCTTCCACCACAGAAATGACTAATTGCCCAAGAATACCTGTGATCACAGATCACCTTCAGGCTGCCTGGCATCTTTTCCTTATTAGATTTAAGTTTTACAACAGAGTTCTCACAACTGAGGGACAAATATCACGTTTTAGATTCTTTTTCATAACTGACTCACTATTCCCACTCATGAACTTAAAACGTGTACACAGCCTCGGCAGACTAAAGCCCATATATCAACCTCTTCAACCAGGCTAATAAAAACACTTAAGTAAATTAATGTATTTTATTCCAAATTGCATTCCATAATGAAGAATTACCTTTTAAACACCACCAACAGGAGTATTAAAGAGTCTGGAAAGCTAATAGAATCACTGTGGTTGAGTGAAGGGAATGCTGTAGGTTTTCTGAATGAATGGTAATTGATACATATATATTTAATGAGATGTACGTTGTAGATGGGTTGATGATGGTGTCTGATGTAGTTAAAAATACTGACATGTATATCTTTTAAAGAAGACTCAAAAGGAGGGTGATACCTGCCATTAAGAACATACAAAATGAAAACAAGTTGCCCTAATCATAGAATCATTTAGGTTGGAAAAGAACATTAAGGTCATCAACCATAAACCTAACACTGTTAAATCCACCACTAAACCATATTCTTAAGTGCCACGTCTACATCTGAATATCTCCAGGGATGGTGACTCCACTGCTTCCCTGGTCAGTCTGTTTCAGTGCCTGAGAATGCTTTCAGTGCAGATTTTTTTTTCTAATATCCAATCTAAGCTTTCCCTGGTTTGATGTACTTTAATGCTCCCCTTCCTTCCTCTCCCTACCTTGACCTGAAGAAAAAGGCCTGGAACTTCAGGTTCTTCTTCACGTTCTATTCCATTTCTACTTCTTACTGAAGACAACAGATGGCACAATCCTACATTTAAACGACACAGTCTCGTGGAAATATCACAGTCTCACAGCATGTTAACAGTATAACTGGTCCAAGAATGCAATTTATTTCAATGCATAAGTTCAGGTGAACTGAGAAGAGGATCTGTCAGCAGGACAAAGTCAATGTTCGTGTACATTATGTGGTGCCACTCATGGTTACACAACTTCCAGAGTCAATAACTTATTTAAGATCCAATATTCTTAGTATAAAGATAAATGTGTTGGTAATAACAGTACTATTTCCCTATGTAAGCCTATTTTCCCTATTTTCTGTTCCACAAAAGAACAGCAAAGTGTGTAACATTAGGATGCTTCCAGTTTACTATTTAAGGAGAGACTTTTTTCCCAGAAAAAAAATACAATTATTATTATAATTTCTTTAATTCAAGTATTAATTTTAAGGGTCTATGACCAAGCCACTAATATGTCTCCCAAAGCAGTAACTCTTACAAAGTACAAGATAGATTGCAACTGTTCTCATCCTATGTCTAGCTCAGTTCCTTCCCATTCTTTCACATAAAAGTCTGAAAAATTACATCATTCTTGTAATCGATCTTTACAATGATAAACATTCACAGAGTAATTTGTTCCAAGCAGGGTGCCTGCATTTTGTTTGCACTGAAAACCAAATGGGCTCTGAGGCATTTCCTCTTGGCACTAATAGGATTTAAGAGATTTAAATAATGTAAAGCAGTCTTGTGCAATATATTGAAGTTAACTCTGAGCACTATTTCAGCGTATCAGTGGTATTAAGTAGTCTGAAGAAAAATTATTGTATATTTAGAGGCATTTGGAAACACTGAATTACATATATTGATACACTTGTTAAATGTGTCAACAACAAGCCATAGCTCTCAGCAGTTTGTACAATCTAGCTTTTAAAAAATGTGAGTTTTATAGAAGTAGACGCTGAGAATCTGTACTTTAAGAGTCAGGGAGTAGCTCAGTATTTTAGAAAAACTGATGAATGCTTTCCCTTATGGATTAAATAAACTTCTTCTTCCCCAAGAAATTAATAAATACATGATTAATAAAGCAATTGTCACATCTATGGTGACTGCTACTAGATATTCAACAATCGCCACTGCATTTTATTTACTGGAATATAGTCAATTTGTATTTTCTTCCATACTAGTAAATTTTAATAATGACACTTCTGTAAAGACTTTCCTGTGTTCATTACTACTGCCTTTTGATACCATCAGAAAAGTTAAACACTCATTACAGCTCTTTTGGTAAAATCAACAGTTGAGAAGATTCCCCTGTATATCAAGATAAAAACCTTCCCCAAAGCTTTCTGGTCTATTTTTTAACATATACCAAAAAATACTTCCATAATTTGATCTCAATTAAAACATTAGTTTTACAACTCAATTGTGTAGACTCTTAGCCCCATAATAACAGAACATGCTATTTTTCACGTATTTCTCCTTCCTGTGATTTCTTTTGCTTTCAGAGTAAACGAAAGGGAGGGTCAAAAAGACCTCAAAATATAAGCACAATCTTATTAAGCAGTTAGGCCACTCTTGTCCAAATAGCAATAAAACCTAATTCAGACACCTTAATTGTTTTGCCTGCAGAATTTAAAAACTGAATTTATTCTCCATTCTCATTTTTAATAAAAATAATTAGAACCAGCTATGACTATCAATAAGGCTTATCAATGGCTACTTTTAATCTTCTTAAAAAGCTTAATACTGCTTTATATTAGACCAATGACATAAACACCTACCCATAACATCAAAATATCAATTTCACTGTAATCATTCTGTGCTTCTCCACAACCCTTTGATATGTATTTTTTTTTTTTTGTTTCACCTTTCGCAAACCTCGTGGATGCTACTGAGAGGAGCATCCTCCTGTCTTCCCAATAATCCCTATTAGATTAAGAGCTGAACTGCTCTGTATACAAATAGCTGGTGGTTTTATTTTATGATGGTCAACCTAAGAAATTTGTTTTCCAAATTTTACTGGTAACACACTGAGCATCATGAGAAACCCTTAACTAACTGTTTGCAGTCAGCACTGTTCATATGTTTCTATACCACAACATCCAAGTCAATCTTAACGAAGAATAGAAAAGAGGCACCACTTGAAAAAAACTGATGAACACCCTGTGTGATGCTTTCCTCCTGCTCCTATTCAGTGTACTGCTTCTTTCCAGCCTTCTCTCTGAACTCTGTCATCAAAAACTCTTCTCTCTGACCTCTTCCCTCCTCTGTCATGACAATGTGGGCATCATCATTCCCCAACAGCACTCCTCCTTCTTCCTTGGTCTCCAATTAGCACTTCCAAGTATTTCCCAGTAGGTTTCCATGTCTCACTTGCAAGCCTTTCACGGATGTCTCAGATGTGAGTGGAATTCAGATTAAGATACCTACATTTTGATGTCGACTGAAAATGCAAGGATTTGATTCAATTACCTAAATATAGTGATCACCTACTACATGAGGTGTCAGACACCCTGTCCAGCCTCCAGCTGCCACTCTGGAAGGCTATAAGTCTCCCATAGTACCTGTGTCATATCCATACCTGTCAGATCTAGTGACGTCTCCAATACCAGAGGACTTCTAAAATTGCACTGGACCATGTTCAGCTAAATAAACCAATGTCACTTGAGATACCTTATCAAAAGAGATAATGAAGCCAAGAAAATAGCTCAGTGAAGGAGACATCCAGCTGGATCTCTACCCATTCCGCAGTTGGCATTTACTAGATATCCATCAACTGTAACAAGAGACTAGAGATTATCTTGCATGTAGATACATAAATGTAGGTGCCTTCGTAAAGAACTAAACTTCACCCAAACATTACACATAGCAAGAAAAATATCATCCCAAACAACCTATTCTGCTAGGCAGAACGTGAAGGTTTCATCCCCAAATTGCAGATTGTCCCAGCATCCGAAAATATTATATTTGTGGGCTTTTTGAGCCTAAGTTACTATCTAGAAGGGGAAAAAAAAAATCTTGTGACATAAAAAATGTAATGAAACACTATGGTTTTAAGTCCAAATCTGAAAGAACAGCGATAAAGGATTACAGCCACCCCAGCACGGTTTGCCCAGACTCTGTCTGCCGCCTAATTCAGCAGGACACGGCCACTGAAAAATGTTATGAGAGAGTTTTATAGCACATGGATCTAGTGGCATGGCTCAGAGTCTGATGAAAACAAGGGTTGGTTAGTTACCTCTTTGAGCTGTCAGCTATTAAAAAAGTTTGAACAATTTTGGGTTTTTCTGATTTCTTTAAATGCTTTACTGATTCAAAAAATAAGATCATGTTTCTTTTGTTATATTAAGTAAAAAAAGTTCCAGGAGGAAGATGTCTTTCCTATTTTACTATTTTCAACCTGATTTCTGCTCAGGGTTTCAAAATTATCTCATCTATAAGATCCACATAATCAAGTCAAACCTTTTGATTATTAACATTTACTCTGGGATATTAATACCCATTGACAAATTCCCACTCAGGTTCCTGATACGTCAGTTAATCTTAAAACATATTGCAGTGCAGTCTTTCCAAGAACTCTTCTATAAAGCAACAGTATGTCCCTGAGGGCATGATGATTTCAGTTCATTTTTCATTCTCAAATTACATTAGAGAACTACCTCCCCTTTGTATTACAAGATAATATTGGACAGTACCTCAGCTCAAATCCTGAGATGGGAACCATCAGAGTCAGAAATTTCTTATCTATGTTTCTGGGGCTACAAACTCAAGTTGCATTGAGCATAAGATGAACTCTCTCCAGTTATTTCCTTCCAGCACTCTGAATTATGTTTCATATGCCAAGAGACAGCAGTTTTAATATAGTCTTCATAGTCCTTGTAATAGAAGAGGCAAAAACTTATATTTCCCTGTTCAGCTTACAGAGAAAAGAACCCTACTTTCCCTCTGCACCAGAGAAACACCACAAGAGTTTCTTATAAGGGAAAGTGCGTTTCTAGCAGCAGGGTGTTCTCCAGGCTAACTTAATGGCTCAGAATACCTGCACGGTCATTCCTTGGTCTTGTAGATACTCAAAATTCATGAAATTTTAATAGGACTGTGGCAACACAGAACTTGAGATACCTGTCTGCACTGCTTTTACTCTTCCAACCCCTCCAGACACAAGCAACAGACGCAGGGCACGGTCTGACTTCAAGCAACTGGGAAACATCCAAGCCAGCTGACTCTCAGACAGACTTTTTGACAGGTGGGAAATAACCTCTCCATGCATTTTCCAGCCATCGGTTGTGATGCGGTATACTGTATTTTTTTTCAGTCCATTATCTTGACTTGAACAAAAATTATCAACACCGATCTGTTTTAATGCACTAAAAGACAGACTGGCCAGTCCATGCAAAACTTATAAATTATTCTTAATTTATGCAACACACTGCAACTGAGGTATAGTTTTCTTCCCACCCCTATCCCAAGAAACTGGCAAATTCACAGTGCTTACAGAAAGCAAAACCAGTTATATTTACAGTTCAAAAGAATAACTTTTTTATTTGTTTTCCCTTCTTAAACAAAAAGACATTTGTTAACTGAAGAATTAACAGTAGTTGGGAAAAAATCTATTTCCATTTAACTCCTTTGTGTCTTCTCAGATGAATACAGATTAGTGAGAGCTTTTACAGCAGCCTATTCAAATCAGTTGACAATTTTTAGGACTTCCTGTTCTAGCTCTCAGAGACTGTCATAAAGAGGATTTAATTCAAAGCTTCAGTTCTCAGTCTACTAAGGGCATCCCAGCAATTCGTTTCAAATCAAAATCTCACTGGAGCATGATTTTGGCTCCAAAATGAATGTAGGAATTGATAACCATGTAGAGAAGGATGTATGGACACCATATCCATTCACAGCAGGACAAAACCGCCTGAGCAGCTGCTCAGCTCTCCCAGCGCTTTTATGGATCTGTTACCACATGGAACACAGACATCTGAAAAGCACACCCCTTTCCCTAGACACCCTGAGAACGATCTGGATACGGAGTTGTCAGTATTCTAGTCAGTTCAGACAGATCGAAATGAAGTACTCATGCCATGATTAGTCTTCCAGAAGCTACACAAGTCTTGGCATAAATATTACCATGCAGCAGACAGCATAATGCAATTACATCTGTAGAAACATAACCACAGAAAGTTAGGCTGTATCTTTCCAACGTTGAGTGCTTAAGACTTTTTAAACCATATTTAGCAAACTTTATTATGTTAACAAAAGTGGATAACAGTACTTCAGTATTTTCCAAAACCTTTGCATTTTGTACGACTTTTTTTAAAGCAGTACCAGATACCAAACACTGGGCATTCCACTTTACTCCACATGAATAACTTGACCAAATCAAAACCTGATAGAAACCAGGTTTAAAACTGAAAAGTTGCTGCTGCAAAGCCCTGAACTGACTTCAGAAGGAGTATTTTTGAAGAATTTTTAAGAATTTTTTTAAGGTAAACATATGTAGCATGTGTGTACGTTTCAACAGACCTAAAAATATTAAGTAAAAAGCATATACTTCAGTAGCCAAGTTGAGAGGAATTTCTTCTCCTTTGTGCTTTCATGTGTATTCTACTGCTTTGATTATATTTCAGAGGCCCTTAACTCCTTGAAATCCTGTCATCCCAGCCTTCCTGGCAAACGGACAAGCACTGCTAAAATAAATATGCTGTGGACAGCATTGTATCTTGCACATGTTGCCCATCATCAAATTGAACAGTTTGAAATTTTGCATCTCCAATACAACATCAGCAGCTTTATAGCAAACACACTCCAAGCTTCTGGACCTTTCCTTTGATGTGCAAACATTTAGATTAACCCTGTGTTCGCAATCTAGGAAACCCAAATGATGTAAAAGGGTGAGGATCCTTCCCTTTCCTTTTGCGTGTATTCTACAGCCACTGTGATAACACCTAACAAAAGGGTCTCTCTTCAGCATCTACAAAGAAATTTGAGTGGCTTTTAGCTTGTGTTAATGGTTTGCAGGCAGTCAGTGGAAACAAGCATACTGTTACTAGTATCCTACTCTATGAATTAGTTAATTCTGAAGATGTAATTGAAATCAAAATTACCTTTAATTCATTTTCTTTTCCAGTGTTTTCAACTTTTATTTTTTATTTTCTGCAATAAAGAATAGAACTTGGATACTTCTGGAGGAAGAGTAAATTGGAAGCAGCAAGACTGTTTTTTGCATGTCGTACCTGGGAAGCAGTTGGACTAGATCATCATTGTAGGTCCCTTCCAACTGAAACAGTCTACCCTATTCTACCACTTGAAGTTCATCTAACATCTCATTTCTCTGTTATCTACTTCCAACACAAAACTGACCTTAGCTCGTTGTAGTTATAAATAAATATGTATGGACAACTCTGTAGCTATCTTTCTAAAGACTAGCAGAAGCTTCTGAAAAGCAAAATGTTCCTATAACCATTTGCCATTACTAATGAAAAGAGTCCAGAACAAGGCACAGATGCTTCCTGCCTAAAGAAATTAGAACCTGAAATTCAGCAAAAGTAAGCCCATGTTGGAGCATGTGCATGTAAGGGAAGAGGGGAGAAAATTAGGAAACTAGGAGAGAGATAACATGTTCTTTGCTTTAAATTGTTCTTTCAAACCATAGCAGTTCTGAATCATTTATTAAATAACAAAATAACTGAGGTTTTAAGAAAGGAGCGGCAAACATGGCAACTTAGGGAAACAGGGTGGAAAGAATCACTTAAAATGCACTCAAGAGCAAAAGCACAAAAGCAGAGAAGAGTCATGAGTGTAGTATGAAAGGTGTTTTGCAGAGAATGGAGAGGGAAGACATACAAGGAGAGATGTAGTCTCATGATGTAGAGCTGTACAAACCTGACAGCAGGAGAAGGACAAATGAAAGGAATTTGAAATTATCAACACCTCAATTTACACCTACTGACTAAATACAACAGGGACAACAACCCCTCTCTGGCCCCTAGACCAGTTTTTACACAAAACTCACATCTGTTTACCTAAACACTTCTAACCAAGGCAAATGCCTATCCTGAATAGCACTTAACTTGTGCTAAACTCTGAAACATGCCCAGGCCTCTTCTGGAAGAATTCCAGTTGGACTGCCCCAGAAATCATTTCAAGAAATATCACACAAATTCAATAGAGCATGCAAAAGTGCCGGTCCCACGCCTTTGTGTATGGCAGGAAGATGAAAGGGGATTACAGAAAAACAGGCGTTCTTAAGAGTCCCTCACCACCTTTCCACTTCTCGATTCCAAAATGACCAGGATCATTTCATGACTTACAAAGACAAGGTAAACATGGATATAGAGAGTCAACTTTTAGGAGCAGTCCAGCATCCACTGTTCCCAGTGAAATGACTGAGCCCAGTGCTTCTTAGAAGCTACAATATGCTGAAAGACGAGCACTTCAGAAGCCCCTACTCAAACTTGTAAACAGACGCATACTTAACTTCCATTGATCGTGAACTTGCATAGTCATTTCCACCTCAGAAAAGGAACAGTAAAATATTTTTTTCCTGATTTGACAGCATTTTTTCCACCAATTTTATACAGATTTAAAAGAATATATAAAGAACTCCGCAGTGAAAAGTCATCTAGATTTATTTGTTGCTAGGTGTGCAGTACTTACAGAAAATGAAAGTCAAGCCTCAGGTTTTGATTAAACACCCTGTAGAGTTAATTAGTTTCACGGGATGACTATAGTGCATAATTATTTCATTTTATAGGTTTTTAATGCACTCCTTAATTTTACAACTGTCTGCTTACTTTATTATTTTTTGTAAAGGGTAAAAAGATACGATCAATTAATTTTCTAGAATACCTCACTAAAGCAATGTCTTCAATCACAGGAACAAACTCCCAGGGGCACATCAGAGTCCCCATCACTGGAAGTTTTCAAGGTGGGATTGAGCAGGATGTTAAATAATCTCATATAGGCTGCCTTTCCCATGAAAGGTTAAACTAGATAGTCTTTCAAGGGCCTTTCCAATCTGGGCTGGTTTATGATTCTTTAACCTTCCTGTAAAATAAATTAAAGCTGTATTTTCATAATTAATTCCAAGTCAGTCATATCATGGTTAACTGCATTTTGTACTGCACAAGTGCTTTAAAGTAAAGGACTAAACACACCAATTGCTTCTGGTAGAATTAATACATTTCTCATCCTTACCAAGTAAAATATTCTGACAATATGTTATGTTTATTTTCTGTTAGCCTTTAGTAGCATAAATATATTTGGTCCCTCAATACTTCATCCTGCACTAAATATCCACAGCAAATGATAGCCTCCTGTCCAAAAAGCATTACCCATTAAGCTAACTACCCAAATGCAGGTGCATACGCACGTGTCACATCTACCATTTGGAGTTTCATATGGTTCTGAAGAGCTGTTGCTAATCAGATGTTACACATATAAGGAAATTTTGCCCTTGTGCAGCTCTCAACTCCATCAGAATCAGTAGTGTTCATTAACTGTATTCCTACTGCTGTTTCAGACTTCTGATTGTTTTCAGCATAAGCAGTTTTTAAACCATCCTAAGTTATGTTCCTTCTCCTGTCACTATTCATTTTCTTTGCAGCTGACTATCAAAGGCTTTGTGAAAATCCTTGAATATTATGTCTGACAGGTAATCTCTATAATACTTTACCTGCTTTTTTCCAAAGAACTTTCGCAGGCTGAAAAAGCACAATCTTCCTTGGAGGAGCTCTGATACTTTCACCCCATCATACTACACAAATGCACTGTTCCATGCCTGTAACTCTCTTTATTTAACAAATTAAGAAAATCACCTTCCAAATAGATCCCTTCTGAGTTGACACACGACTGCATACGATGCTGTCAATGTTCAAAGCAACTCCACAAAGCATTTTCTGAAAGGCTGTTGAGGATCTCCGTCATTTTTTCTCTCACATCTACTGACAAAAAATGGGTTCCTTTGAGCACTGACTTTGAGATCTCTTCACCATAAGCCTCAGTCAATAATTGACTTTTCTATCATGGACTTCTTCAGTTTCACAAGAAACTTGATGTTAAATCGCTGTTCATTCTTGCACACCAACATCTTCCAACTGAGGGTAAGAAAATGTCTCTATTTGAACATGTGTCCACTTGCACCGACTGAAGCGATGGAGCTGAGCCCTGTCGCACTGTTACAGGTTAGAACACGTTCTATAATCATCTCTTTGTCTTTCTCTTCCCACTCCTGGTTCCCAAGCTGTAGGGTTAGTCTCAGGGTTTTTTTTTTTGTATTGGACCTCATATATGTGTCTACTGGAGAAGAATTGTTTAGGAGCAAAAAGCTACAATATATGCATAGTTATGCCAAGATGTTAGACTTATTGGAAGCAGATCCTACATTTTTTGCTGGTAACTGAGTACTGAACTACACAATCCCACTTATACCATCTGCTATGCTATCTTTATACAGAATTGATTTGCTGCAAGCTTTTTAGGAGTTGTTTGGCTAACTACTCTTTTTCCACTGTTTTTTCCTCCAAGTATAAACACAAAAACACACGTATGTCTGTACACACTTTAGGATTCCACACTATCTCTACAACAAAGGGGGAAAAATTAAAATGAAAAGGAAAATCATTGGCTTGCTTTAGAAAAAAATTTTAGGCATAGGAAAACCAGCAATATTTGACCATGTGGAGAACACACACTGACAGCCCCCTCCTGTGTTCAAAGCAGTGTAAAATGTCATAATTGCCTAAGTTAGTAAAGCTTTAGTAACAGAATTAGAAATACTATGGGAAACGTAGTGCTGGGGAGCAGGCAGACAAGATGGAAGTATCTGTTTTATCTAATAAGATTGCTTTTTATTGTATTATTTTTTATGACTCATCACTACTACTGTGGCTAACTGCATTCAGTACTCCAACCTAGTGATTCTATTCCACTATTATATTTTTTTTTTGCAGGTTGTCATGAGGAACAAAGAAAATGGCTTGCTAGCATGGATTTCTGTTTGTGGTTATCTATGAGCCTATTGCTATGTAAACTCTGGTCTCTGAGCTACACCGACACTTGCTTCTAAATGATGATAGTCTTTCAAGTTTCTAGATTGCTTGACATTGCCAATGTGGAGTCCAGATTTGACAGGAGAGTCAAAGGCATGTGAAGCATTCTCACATAAGTAGAAAACAGAAATATATCTCCAACCCACGTGTGACTGAGTTTCTCGATCACTGATAATTGTAAATGAAGGCAAACATGGTCAACATTAGAGAAAGAAGTTGCAGAGGGATCAGAGGGCTAACAGCATCTGCAGAATAGCAAATCTATTTGCACTTTAATTCAGAACATAAAATCCATAATGAATTTAATTCTTAACATTTAAAAAAAATGTGTTTGCAAAGTAGCTGTATTGGGTAGAAAATAATGTAAAATTAATACTTCATCATATTAGTTCAATATTATAATTTTTTATTCATCTCTTCTGTACTGTATTTTAGCGTTTAAAAATATATGAAAGATGAGACCTTAAAAGAACACAATTATGAAACCCCAAGAGTTCATAGGTGTGTTTTTCTCCTTACAGAAGAAATCTAGATTTACCAGAAAATGAGTTTTTTATTTCTGCCTTTTTAAAAAAAAAAATAATTGCTTTGATTAGACGATTAATATAGTAAGGCTATCTTAACAAGCAAAAGATCCTGGAATGGTTTCAAGTTAAAAACTACATAGGTCAATCAGATGTTTTCAGAATGGTTCAATCTCGTGGAATTTATACTAAGCTCGTATAGGTAAGACATGGCACAAAGCTCAAACAACAATTCCAACCAAAGTTGTACTTGCTCCACGTAAGGCAGTTCTCTCTCTCTGCATCATGGTCCAGGAACTGTATCAGTGACATCCTGCCTTTCTAATTAGGACGAGCATCTTCGTATCGCTGCTTTTTCTGTCAGCAGACCCTCTGCAAGTGGGGCCAAGGAGACGGCAACTGCTTTATGGCAGCTGGTAACAAAGAGGAAAGACAAGAAGAGGGAGGCAGGAGGACAGTGGCAGAAATCTTGGTAGAAGGGAAAGGAGGAAAGGAACTGCATCTGCTGGGACATAGAGCACATGTCGAAGGGTTAGGACTGTTTAAGGAACGGGTGGATGAAGTGCTGAGGGACATGGTTTAGGGAGTGTTAGGAATGGTTGGACTCGATGATCCAATGGGTCCTTTCCAACCTTGTGATTCTGTGATTCTGTGACTTGGAAAAGTGGATGAGATAATGCTAATACTGCTGGCAAGTATTTTTGAAAACTCAAGATTATTTGAAAATACTGAAAAAGCTAAAATACCCGATCTTCAAAAGAAGAAAAGGAAAGAAAAAGAAATTAAAGCAAAATAATAAATTATTAGTATAAATTATCAGGATATTTGTAAACATTAGAAAGATACTAAATAACTGCTAATTCAGGTTTATTATAATAATGGCATGTCTGCTTTTATAATGAAGAATTTCAAATTTCCGAAGACCTTTGAAAACTGTTCAGCCTTTTAAACCAGGTATCTGTAAGATGAACAATGTTCATTTCTACCAAATATAAAATCACTTTTGCAACAGTACTCTAGTACAGTTATGGTATGTTCAAGCTTTCAGTAGGATGCCTCAGAAGATGTCAAAAATATGTTCTTTCTTTAGAACCTCTACAGATAATCTTTTCAATTGATAAAACCTAAGGAGCAGTTTAGCAAAACCAAATTTAGACTGACACATTAAAAATTAGACAAAATGCACAATAAGAGCTAGGAAGTAATTTTGCTTACTTGAATAAGGCCTCTGTCAACAATACACATGGATTAAGATGAAACTGCATGCAAAGATCATATCTAGACCTTTTGCGTACCCTATCAATCTTTCAGTATCAGACTTAAATGTGAAAGAACACTGCAAAGTATAAAAAAAGTTTAAAGCTTCATCTTTTCAAATCCTATTTTTCCCCTTAATTCCTTATCATTTAATCCCTGAATTAGTTGTCCACTACATTGGTGGACTTACAAGATGATCTGATGGGGAATTTTCAGGCTGAAGATCCAACAAAGCTTTACTACTGCAGTTTGTAAAACATAAAAAAGACATTTGACTTATTCAAAATGCAATTATCTTTTAGACTGCTATGAACGTGGGCTTATAGCTGGTATCCTTTAAAAGCTCAGGTTAAGAAGCCCATATTTATTGGTGTCATTGAGATAATTGCATTTGATTTTCTTTGCTGGCTGTAAGAACTTCCAGTAGCAGTTTTATTATCTGACCTAAATGTATAAATGATTAGTAAAACGTGACTTGGCAAGTGGCAGTTTAAACAGTGCCTGCAGCCCACCATGCCTTAAAAAACATAATACATTTTTTAAATAAAACTCTAGAGATGAAAGGCTGCCCTTCTACCTGCAGGGAAGAACTCCAGCACAACAAAGTCAAGATATTGTCAGGAAAAATAACATCAAGATACTGAATATGAAGACTCTTATGCCAAACAAATAGGCACCCAGCTGGCAAATATGATCATCACAAAGGATTAACACAACTCCAACCTGCATTAGTTTTAATATTAAACTATTTTTCAAGCTTCAGCACTAAGTTAACATTTAGCCTTATTGAACAGGGATATGGAGTTCCACTGTCAAACAAACTGAATTCAACAACACTGATCTCACCATAAGCAAAAAGATTTCAAGCTGGAGGAGAGCAGAGTGTCCACAGAGAGGGCATTCGCAATGTGCAGTCAGCAAACTGGGGTCCTCCTCACTTCTGCAGCATCTTTCATTATCTGAGCAGGAGAAACACCTGCAGTCACTCAGTATTACGGTTCTTGGTAAAACTCACACCTTTCCCTTTCTGTATCTCAGTCCTAAATGGAATGTGTAGGAGATAGTAATGCTTTATTTGCTCAGCAGACTTACAGTACCTGTCCACTTTCACAACGCATGTAATGTGACCCCTCTTTACCGTGCATACAGTGGTGCACAGCTCTGTTGGAATTTCATTCCCAAGATGTTGGCCCAGAATGGCATTACATTTTTTGTCCTTTCATTTCCCTCACTTCCTTTTTGTGTTGCTCACTAAGTCCGAAACTCAGCTGCCCAACATTTCTGCGCACTCTTATCTACTATTTGCTGTGAAAGAGAGAAAAAAGAAAAGCTTCTACTGCAATTCTGCAATAACAGAACTTTAAAGGGACTTCTATCCGTATCACTTTTTACAAAATTCTAGAAGAAAAGTGATATCAAACAAAGTGAGAATCCAAATACTGAAAAATGAGGCCTTGACATTAATATAGATTCAGCTTAATTCTTCTGTACATACTCTGCACCAGATGTTGAAAAGTAAAATATTGTTGCCATGATCACGCTACTAGCTTGAGCATCAACAGCAAATGTTCTAATAAAGCGCTAAACTCCTAGAGAAGACCCTGTTTTCAGAATCCAGAAAACAATAAAAAAAACCAAACCAAACCACCATTATTTAATGTCAAAGCAAAAATTCCAGAGGCAGACAAAGCCTTTCTCCAAAGGAAGCTGTGTAGCAGCCATACCAAATCAATGACAGAAATGCACGTGGCATTCTGGTGCTAAAAAAATCCCAGCTGGTTCCTCAGTAAATCTTCCCTGAATTGCCCTTTCCCAATGAAAGAGCAAGTAGCAGCAGCAAGATAAGAGCACCAGGAATAGGTGATATAAAACAAGAACTAGACAAATCACAGTTAATAAAAAAATCTTCTGTTGCAAAGGAAGCTGGAATATGAAGGTGTGATTAACAGCCAGTAAGGTAATATACGATAACGTGACACGATCTCTAGCTAAATCATTTAACTTATCATCAAGAGGATTTAATGGCAGCAAAGTAATATTTTTCAAGAAAAGTGTAGTTCTGGCTTTTGTGAAGAAGCAAAAAGTCATGTCAGGTGTACATTTGTGTGGCATGCTCCTGCATACCACTGTCAGCATTTTCTCAGCATGCTAAGATGCATTTTAAGAACACCTCCTGCTGTTAATGCAAGTAATGTTTCCCTTGCAGCTTCCATCACATTACACTAAAATATGCATGTAAAAACTTTCCCGCTTCCCTGAACTTACTGAAATTCTGGTTTTGCCCTTAGACTTTGCTGCTGCTGCTACTGTCTTGTCTTTTCTATTTTTTTTATAGCTGCAAACAGCAGTATGAGGATCAGTCCACTCCTATTCTCAGTTTTTTCACCCATTCTCACTTCACTTTTTACTCTCTTCCAATTCACTTCAGCTATATGCTATGTGCCTTGGTTCCACTTTCTACACGCTTGTACTCTTGCACTAGCTTCCCATGCAATTATTTCAAGCTTAATCCTCTAGCTTCTCTCCTATTCCTCTTATGTCAAGTCTCCTCTATCATCCCAACCTGTGGTAGCTGTTCAATGACAACTCAGCCTATCCTTCCGATACAGTTCTACATCTTTGACTACCAATCTAATGGTTTTTTCTTTAGATTAATATAGATTTTTCTTTAAATATTGTTTATTCACCAATTCAATTCATGTGGACTTACTTGTTCTTTAGGGCATTTATTCAGCTAAGCTCCGCTGCCTTCTTCACATTCCAGTTTTTCCTGCTCAACCCCTCTTGCTTCGTTAAAAGGAATCTAATATTATGCAGCCCAGCATTCTCTTCTTTTCCCACTGCCCTACCAATCCATTATCAGTCTTCTTTGCTGCAACCCTGCAAATTAATAAATTGAGTCTATCAATGTTTATTCAACTTGAAAAAAAACCCAGAATGCTGTTTTTAAAGAACACTTGATGCAAGCTGTTACTATTTCTGTAGGTTTATGAGGTTATGGAATTAGTACTTCATCTCCAAAAATCTAAGCAAGAACAATGAAAGAGCAACCAAGATACACGGCTTACAATGTAATGTGTTTGACATTTCCTGAAGTCAAAATACAACGTGTGGGTGCAGAGAAAAGACAGAATAAAGTCAGAAGCAGGCAGAAGCAGCTTGCTATTTAAGAAACAAGTGCCTATAAAATGAGTGTGCAAGAAGTATATTAAGAATGACTGGATTATATTATTTTGCAAAAGAAAGAGCAGTGCAGTCTAGACCGTACTGTGAGATCTAAGAACCACTCACTGTAGGAAAGGATCAGGTTCGAGACTATCTAAGGAACCTGAAGGTGCACAAGCCCATGGGATCTGATGGTATCTAGTGGTCCTGAGGGAACTGGCAAACTAAGTTGCTAAGCCATTATCCATCATATTAGAGAAGTCACGGCAATCCAGTGAAGTCCCTACTGACTGGAAAAGGAGAAATATAACTCCCATTTTTAAAAAAGGTAATAAGGAAGACCCAGAGAACTACAGGCCAGTCAGTCTCACCTCTGTGCCTGGCAAGATCATGGAGCAGATCCTCCTGGAAACTCTAATGAGGCACATGGAAAATAAGGAGGTGATTGGTGACAATCAACACGGCTTCAATAATGGAAAATTGTGCCTGACAAATTTGGTGGCCTGCTATGATGGGATTAGAGCATTGGTGGATAAGGAAAGAGTAACTGGTATTATCTATCTGGACTTGTGCAGAGCATTCGACATTGCCCCATGCAACATTCTGGTCAATAAATTGGAGATACGTGGATTTGATGGATGGACAACTGGGTGGATAAGCATTGGCTGGATGGTCACACTCAAAGAGTTGTGGTCAATGGCTCAGGTGGAGACCAGTAAGGAGTGGCATTCCTCTGGGGTTGGTATTGGGACCGGCGCTGTTTAAAATCTTCGTTGAGGACATGAAAAGTGGTATTCAGTGCAACCTCAGCAAGTTTAAAAACGACAAACTGTGTGGTATGGTTGACATGCTTGAGGGAAGGGACGCCATCCAGAGGAACGTTGACAGGCTTGAGAGGTGGGCTGGCATGAACCTCATGAAGTTCTGCACCTGAACTGAGGCAATGCCAAACACAAATACAGGCTGGGCAGAGAATGGATTGAGTGCAGCCATGAAGAGAAGGACTTGGTGATGGTGGTGGATGAAAAGCTCAGCATGAGCCGGCAATGTGCACTTACAGCCCAGAAAGCCAACCATATCCTGGGCCGCAACAGAAGAAGTGTAATCAGCAGGTCGAGGGAGGTGATTCTCCCCCTCTACTCTACTCTCGTGAGACCTCACCTGGAGCCCTGCACTCATGAATTAATGAATAAGGATGGTGTTGAAAGAAAAGCATCCAAAACTTCACATCCCAGCAAGTGATCAGCTCAAAAACACTTTAGTCTTTCAAAATCTAGAACCACTTTCATGTCAGTGGCAGCACGCTCCTCACACTGTATTTGAAGGCAGAAGCAATAACACAGTTATTCTCAGCAGTTTCAGACCTAAGAGAACTTTTTTTTAATGAGCTCTATCGTGTTACTTAGCAAAATTTTAGAAGTGATAAACCATAATAGAAGAATCTTTTCATTTTCCAACTTAGGGATACAATAGTATTATTTAATAACGTTTTGGTTAAGCTTTGGGGAAGGATTTGTTCTAATATAAAGAAAAACAGGCAGTTAAAATGTTGTTGTTCTCTATCTCCACCCATTAGCAGAGACCTCCAGAAGCCACCCACACAACAAAATCTGCAGTCAAGAATGTAATTTTGGAGATCACTGAGAAACAATGTCATTTTCAACTGAGTAGCAAATAGAAAAAATGTCCAAAATACGTTATTTATTTCTTCTCATTCACATACTGTATTTTCTATCCAAATTCTACTACTCAATGGAGTGTTCTTCGATGGGCAGCTGTTTGAAGCAGCCCGTATCACAATGAAGTTTAAAAGAAACAATAAAATAACACACTTGACACTAAAGAATAAAGGACCAGACAGACGCTGCAAATTTAAATTGAATCTGTGCATCTGTACAACAACTCACAATCTGCAGATGACTGCATATTGTACAGTGCAACATCCTTATGACCAGGTTCTGGATTTATAATAGTACTGTTAGATTTAGAATAGCCTAATTTAGAAAAGCCTTACTCTTTCTCATATTGAGATTACATTATAAACCATGCGTGGAAGAAAACAAAAATGCTACACCCTGCAAGTTATCCTTGATCACTCTATTCCAGTCTTTTCTCACAGTGTTTACTTGTTAGGAGGACATTCCTTCTTGATCCATAAAAAGCAGTTAAAACATAGAGAAATACATTAAAATAACAATAACAAAGAAATAGGTTATTCTAATAGGTTAAAAAAAGATGCTTTTCTTGTATTCCTGAACCTTGGAAGGAACTTTTGCGTATACATTCCCAGCTATGGAAGGCTGAGGCCCTTGCAAGTGGCATATGTGATAAAAAGAAGACATCTACTCCTCTGCAACAAAGTACCTACATTACAGAACAAAAGGTTTACTAAAAATCAATGGGAGAACAGGCAAATTCTTTATCTGTGTGAAAAAGAAAAAAGGAGGGTTTATCCTGAAGGAAATAAAATAGACTGGGACTCAGTAGATCCCAGTCTGACTGCAAATTTCCTCTATGACCTTGAGGAAATAATTTAATCTCTCAGTGCCTCAACTCTTCAATTCTAGAATTCTGATTCCTGTTTCTGTATAATTTGTCGATAAGCATGCATGACAAACGCCTGTATAGATGCAGAGACAAAGACCGAGGTATGCCTGAATTTAAGAACTTCAATTGTACAAAACCAAAACCTGCGTATATATGCTGTCCACAAAACACCACCCAAGAAGATGACCTTTGTTCCTTTCTTCATATTTTAGCCAAACTGAGGACTAGTCTATAGTTTATGCAAATTTCTAATGATCTAAAAAAACCTTTTAGAAGCATTTAGCTGGAATTCACGTACTTCATATTTTAATGTGTGAACTTAGTTCTTCGTTTTGGTGCTAAACTCAAAGAAAATGGTGTAATAATCTTAGAACGATGTGAATTGGAAGGGACCGTAAAGATCATCTAGTCCAACTCCCCTGCCATAGGCACGGACATCTTTCACACAATCAGATTACTCAAAGTTCCATCTAACCTCTCCTTGAACACTTCCACCGATACAGCATCCACAATATCTCTGGGCAACCTGTTCCACTGTCTAATTGTAAAAAATGTGTTATTTCTGCCCAATCTCAAGACACCCTCTTTCAGTTTTATACCATTTCAACCTGTCCTGGCACTACAGGCCCTTGTAAAATATCTTTTCTTCTGGTTTTTCTTAAAAGACCTGTTTATATATATGGAAAGGATACTGTAAGGTCTCCCTGAAGCCTTCTCCAGATTGACCACCCCAAAACTCTCATTCCTTCCTCATAGAAGAGGTGTTGCATCCCTCTGATCATTTTTGTGATGCTTGTCTGTACCCTCTCCAATAGGTCCACATGTTTCCTGCGCCAAGAGCTCCAGAACCGAACGCAGTGCTCCAGGTAATGTCTCATCAGAGTAGAAGAGCAGAAACTCCCTCCCTTGACCTGCTGGCCATGCTTCTTTTGATGCAACCCAGGATATGGTTGACCTTCTGAGCTGCAAGTGCATATTTCTGGCTCACGTCTAGCTTTTCATCCACCAGTACCCCCTTCCACCCTTCTTGGCAGAGTTATTCTTAATCCTTTTATCATCCAGCCTCTACTGGTACCTGGGGCTGCCCTGAGTCTGATGCAGAACCTTGCACTTCACATAATGCCTGATGCCCATGTGAAAGTATATAATTGTTTGATAAACCGATACAAAATTTTTATGAACACAGAAAAATAAATAGCAAAGTAGAGATTTTGTAAAGAAATAGCAAATATGGAAAGTTTTGCATTTTTAAAGTTAGATTTTAGCAGAGGAGATGGGAAGATTAAGGTAGCTGTAATCAAAATAAGAATTTGACTCAGGTGACACGAGTACCATGATAAT
This sequence comes from Cuculus canorus, assembly GCF_017976375.1. Classification (NCBI taxonomy): domain Eukaryota; kingdom Metazoa; phylum Chordata; class Aves; order Cuculiformes; family Cuculidae; genus Cuculus; species Cuculus canorus. The sequence goes on from NC_071403.1 coordinate 11,088,113, forward strand.
ATCTAATATTCACATTTACACTTGACCTCAGGAAAGTAACGATACTTTCAGACATTCTAGTGTGGCTCAATGTATTTTCCCTGACAAGCCGTTCTGTGGACTAGCAAAGTAAATGTCCCACTGAAAACTACAGTTTAAATCTACATTTTTTTATTCTGAGTTTAAAAAGAAAAAAAACTTGTATTAAATACAGCAATGTTAGAAATGGAAAACAGTCCAAATGTTCAAATTCAAACAGAAAACTAGTTTTAGCAGAGAAAGAAAATCACTTCTGTGATGTCTAATGATGTGATTGAAATTTAGCGTTTTGCACTACAGCTTTTTTCTTTAAAAAAATTAGTACCATTAAATTGTATTCCCAGCACATGGGCAGCCTGAACAGAATCCTCCCAGAAAGCCGTCAGCTCTGAGAAGAGCTATTGGGACAGTAATTTAGAATGTATTAGCCATTTAAATAACTCTGGAGTCTTGATTCAGTTTTTAGCACAGTCTTTCTTCATGCACAAACCCTACATACAGTGCTAAAGCATCCAACTGAAAGCTTCTTCCGTACTGCACTGGAGTGACATCTGACGAGTCTGACACAACAGACATTTGATAACCAGCTTCTCACTGACTTCTGTCCTCAAGAATTATAGTGGCATCTTTTAGAAAGAAAGAGGTTTTTTTCCTATTAGTTTTACCAGAAAGCTTCAGGTTTTCTTATCTGCGCCTTCTGTTCTGAGCTAAGTAACATCTGAACTCATTATTTTTATTTGACATTTATTATCTTCTTAAATACTGTCATATTTAATTCTACTGCTCTAGACTCTGATACAACTCAGTGCTTTCTATAGTGCAAGAAGAATATCAAACAATTTTGAAGTAGGCTTTTTTCCTATAAAATGTCAGTGAGGTCATAGCCACCAGAACCCATCTTCAGAAGCTCCTGGCATTTTTATTTAACTCAAGCAAAGGAAAGAAGGCATGAAGGTGCTAGAAATAATGAAGAATACTAAACTCCAGTTATATTTTTCTACACCATTTAAAAGAAGATTGACAATGTCATGGAATATTACGTAAGGACGAAGAACACTTTTTTCAATAGTAGGAAGACTGACCATTGTGGGGTAAGAGAAAAATTGCAATTCAAATCTGGAGGAAGATGCTCAGAAAAAAAAAAAAAAGACTGTTTGAAGACGCCAGTATTAGGTTTCAACGTAACAGCTTGAATTTGACACAGAAACAAATCTATCCATTTTGGATGTTAGCTACAAGAATGCACTCTAGAGAGAAGCCAAACCTCAGATGTGAGGAGACTAGAGGTCAAGAAAAAAAGACCATGAAGCTTACATGCTGCAAACAACAGCCCCAGATATAACACACCCATTGGTGTCTCCCAGGAAGATTTTATGAGGCTGAGGACAATAATATTCAGATAAAATACACTAATCCTCAAAAATTTAGAATATCATTGGGAAGAGTCAGAGAGTTGCATTAAAACTGAGGAAGCAAATGTAGTATGTTCAGGAAAAAAAATTAACGCAGTAAGTTGAACATAGATCACTAAGAAAGAGACAATAACTAAGACATGTACCTCACAATACAAATGGAAAGGTACAAAGTGCCTTGGGATATCAAACTGCGGAACAATATCCCACATCATCCAGCTGCCTGAAGCAAACAATGATGACCACTCCTGTCGAAAGTACCCAATAAGCAAATCTAAATACAGAGTAATGAGAAAACAAATCACATAGCGAAACGATCTCCATTCTCTAAGTATCATGGAATAAACGTAACCGAAATGGCCACGTGACATCTTGAGGACTACTGGAATAGCTCACCTACAACAGTTTACGGACGAACAGCTTCTACATTTGGGGTGTAATGAAAACAAAGTATTACTATACATAAACAGGATTCAATAGGAGACACAAATATCAAACTACTTGTTCTCATGGCAATTTAAGCTCAATGTGACCATAAATCAGTTTGGAAAGATCTGGCAGTTACAATTCTTCACAATCACAGTGGAGCAAAATCCATAAAAAACATACTGGCAGTGTTACTGAAGAGAAGAATGTTTATCACAAGATAGTTGGCAGAATAAACTTTCACCTGCTATAATAAGGTGAAACATTAAGGCCAAGCCCTTTACGGACTTCAAATAAAGCCCTTGGTACAAAAGCGAATTTTGGTCCAAGGTTCCAAGATAGTGATTTCTAAAAAAAATATGCTAACAAGCATACCTGAACACACAGGTATTTTGTATTGAGGAAACCACTACAGCTGACAGCCCGTCAAAAATAGCCAAAGAGAAGGAAGATACCCTTATTGTTGTCATATGAAAAAAACCACCTCTCTGGAAAGCTATGGGAAAAATGTTTCATTATGTTGATTGTGGAGGGGCCTCAGTTACCAGGGGAAGGTGGTGAAAAGGAACAAGCTGGGAGGTCAGCACTGTAATAGCAGAACCTGGGCAGTCCTTCTCATCGGTACTGAGATCACTAATATAAATAAATAAAAGTCCAAGCTCACCACACTAGCACACTCCAATCCAAACCTTGAAGGCTCCATTATGTAAAGAATTTTAAAATAAAAAGCATAAAAAAATTAACTGGCAAAACATAGTACTCCAAAAGGGCTGTAGATGTTAATATAATATCTCAGTTGCTGCTTATCATAAACTTGCGAGCATCTCTACAAAAAAGCTCGTTGCGTTGAATTACTGCATAATTTAATATACATGTATGGCAGACACCTATAGTCTGTCACTGAACACATGAAATACACCAGTATCAAAGTTATGTAATTGTTCGCAGAAGCTTTTCAGAAAGTCTTGAACATCATTTTAATTTTTCTTAATAACCAACAGCAATTACTAATGCTTATTAGCAGCTACTTTTATCTACCCACTTTAGTTGACTAAAATTTAATTAAAAGCTCCAGAAACCCTTATTAAAGCTTCAATATTTCTAGCTTTCATCAGTTTCTTAGAGCTAAAGTAAAAACATTTTACACTCGGTAAAAAAAAGAATTTAATTCTCCACTTTATTGTTATAAATTTTCTTCTCCATATCCTTTTCTGTACTGTTGCCCCCTTCTCCTCTTCCCTTACAATCTTGGAATTATTTTTCTCTCTTTTTTCCACTTTTCCTGCATTTTCTTCTCCTTTTTCCCCCTCAAGTGATTCTATGATTCTAGGTAAACTGTCAAAAAACTGCAAAGTTGCCGTCAAAAGTTGGTATTAGCTTCTAATTATCTCCTATCTCCAGCTCAGGACTACTTGGTGTTTGTGTGGATGCAGAAGCACATCAAGCTCATGCTTTGTGTCTAAACCAAGCCGGGCCTTTTCCACTTTCTGATTAAGACATCTCTTTCCACTTCCACCACAAGAAGCACTCGGATAGCTGGCAGTACAAACATTTCCTATTAAAAAAAGCATTATCTCAAACTTTTCTTTGTGGTAAAAACTTTGTCTTCTCCCTTGTACATGACATATTTTGGATTATTCACACAGTTTGGGGCAGCAAGAGTGTTTTCATGATGGAGGAGATACTTTGTGTATTCTAACAACCTGGTACCATATGAACAACTTTTGCCATGCACAACTCATCATAAACTGCCGTATGTCCAGGTTACCTCACAGTTTGATCTTCCAGAAAAAAGAAGATTAAAAATAATGTAACATGAGCACCTGTTTTCCCACGTTCCCTGCTGACCTATGGATCCCTTTGCTATTCCACTAATCACTGCGATATTTCTTACACAATTTTGCACAACCTGACAAGTTGGTGTTTACACTAAGCCATTTATAGCGAGGAAAGCACAAACCAACCACCCCAGTAACAGCAGCAACACAGCATCTGGACAATTTCTAACGAACAAAATAGAATTAAGATAAATTACAGGACATTCTGCAACAGGGTATTTACAGAGACAGAACGATCTTCTTAAACAGGAGCGTGCAGGATCAGGAAAAAATGAGTCCAGATAAGGAAAAAATGAGTCCACGTAATAGAAGAATTGAGCATGAGAGATTACCCGTCAATGGCTTCTGAGCATAACAGTAAAAAGATGTATAAATGGATGTATAATTCATACATTTACCTTGATCTACAAGCATGTGAAGGAAGTTCTTGAAAATTTTAAAATGGGCTAAAATTCCCCTAATTTGCCTACAAGTATTGGTGAAATAATCATAAACATGCACCTGTGGAAAAGCTAAATCTATTGATAGCTCTACAGTCCCACGAGTATACCAGGATAATAAGCATCATTCCCCAAAATTAACTCTCCATTTTCCAGCTGGACAGCTATCTGGAGACAGGGAGGGAGAAAGGTCTCTTGAAATTCTCTTTCACTTTATCATTCCTTCATTTACCCTTCAAATGTCAACAGAAAAGCCAGTAAGTCAGTTAAGAGTTTAGTGCTGCTCATTTTAGCAGATCTGGAGAAAAATCAGTTTAAGTTTCTAATTGGAAAAGTCAGGGAGCCAGCTTCATAGCTGCAGCAAATTAGCACAGTGTTAAGTATTAGGAAAAATAAAGTCTTTTTACCCAGCTAGAGCTCATGCTCTGACCCCAGAGGATGTGTGGCACAACTCACAGACAACAGCAAGAAATTCTTACCACAATCTCAGCAAAGACAAAATTGAAGAAACATATTTCCTTAGAAATATGCAGAAAAATCAGCAATATGAGCCTGCGTGGTGAGAAATAGAGCATAAAAATTTACAATGTGAGAGGTAAGACGGTAACTCGATTTTTCAACACCAAAAAGCCGTTCTTGAAACATACAGAGAGTCCCTGATTTCATGGCAAGTTCTTTAACTTCAAGCATTTGAAAGAGAGCTTTGAAACATACTTTTGAATCCTAGGGAGCATTAAACTAGGGGAATATGCCAAGAGGGGATTTGTTTTCTTTGTCCAGTGCTCACATCTCCTAGGAAAAATATTTCTCCTCAATTTGCAGTGCTGCTCTTTGGAAATTGACTGGTTAGAGCCAGCACTTTGATCCCTACTTTCTTTTTTTTCTTTTTTGCTGAAGACTTACCTGCCTTCACCAGTTTAGAAAATCTAAACTGCTTCTACTATAAAAGAAGCAGAATTCTTTTCCTTCCAGATCCAAAGCAGAGCTAGAAGGAGAAACGCAGATTTTAATAAATCTTTTACAGACTAGAACGAAGTATTACTTTTTCCAATAGCTACATCAATTACCAGAATTCAAAGTATTTTATAAATCAAAAGATTCTGAGGTTTACATCTTTCAGTGTAACCTTTACAACAAGAAATAGATGCTAGAGTATCTGACGGACACTTCAGTAGGTGCAGTGAAATGCAAAGGCAGCAGAAACCTGCCCTGTGTCTTTTACACTGTGGATCACACTAACCTAAGAACAAGCAGGAATGCCCATTGCCAGCAGAGCATTTGAAGTTTTAAAGGTGTCTTTGGTTATATCACATGCAACCACCTATGACTGTCAAACTTTCTATGAGCTTATTTAAATATGGATGATCTTCAATATTACAATATTAGCATTATTATGATTTTCACTTGATATATTTTTCAGTATTGAAACTAAAAAATTTCATTTTAACAGCAAAACTTGCAAAATCAGAAACGGGCATAAATTATTTGAGCAGGTTTTTTGGAGGGTTGGAGGATTTTAATCTGCTGGAAGTCTCAGATAATTTTTTCTTTATCATTTTTATTAGTTCCAGTCCTTTTTCAGATAAGGAAATAGCTGTACTCATTTCCAGCAGGATTCTAATTAAAATATGACAGGATTTACAGAGGACTGTAATAACTAGGATTATTTTTGCCAGCAAATTTATAAAGAATAATTTTGTATTAAAAGTAATACGAATAATACACATTTCTTATAAAGCTCTTTTCACTTAGAGAGATCAAAGATTAGAATGAAATTCAGTATTAGTGAATCATCCTGCAGAGGGGAGTTTTAGAAGGTATTCATTGAAGGTATATAGTACAAGGAAGAAACAAGTCAAAACTCTACATATTCCACACCTCAGACCTTTACCCTAGTGTCAAGGTTTTTCATTTCTTTGGTCAGACTGCATAGTTCTTACTTGTTTATACAGCCAAAGACCGCACTGTAGCATCATTAAAGTTCTCTACTTTACACACTTCATTTTAAAAACTGTGTTCTTCCTCACTCCAATACGGTGCACTGATATTCCTAACCCTGTGCTACAATACCTATCCAGGGACTGAAAAATGACAGGTGAATAAAAGATGAATGCATATTTTCACATTGCTTCGGCAGGCTCAGCTTGCAAACTAGCGTATTTTTTTCTATCATGCATGCTTTATTAACACCTCAATTTCTTGAGGAAACAATGTTCTTATTTATTTCTCAAGAGGTTTTAAAAGAAAAAATTATATTCTGAGGTCAGCCACGAGGACACTGAATTCTCCTTCAAATGCAGCAGTTTGTTGGAGAAAAAAGACTCAGAGTGAAACAGTTAAAAAGTCCTCATGTTTGAAAACGCACTACTCTTACCCTGAACTGATGTACCTCATAAGCGCAATGACTGTGCAGGTCAAGGAAAAATCTCAGCAGTAGGTTTAGCCTACGGTGCAGCTGCAAGGCATAGAAAGGCAGATGTATTCCAATTTTAATAAAGCTTGAAGACGAACTACCAAACAACAGCTGCATTTACAAGCCTAAAATAAGACCCAGCGCATCTCACACTTAGAACCTCAACCCTGTATCCTCAGATGTCATGGAGGAAGCCTTTACGACATTGCTTGGTGGGATGGGTAGATGTTCAGCCCTCCTTAGGAGTCTTATGCACAGGTGACTACTGATCATATCGGATTTTATAGACCATTAAATAGTCCAGCACGCTATGGCAAATCTGGTTGTCAGTAGATATTGCCTGCATATTGCTTCAAGGAGAAAAGCGTGCATCCAACGCAGAAGAATCTGAATGTCTATGGGGCCAGACTAGCCCTTTCCCAGAAGGTGACGCTTCTGTTTTGGCATGTGGAGCCCAACCATGCCACCTCCTGGTTAGGAATGGCCACTCTATTTTAAACATTACACAGGCATTCCACGCTTGGGCAGTTAACAGTTGACTGAGATTTTCTACTCTACAGCTATTCTGCCTTCTCCTGGTACAGACTGCAAATATCGATTTTCCTAATTCTTGAGTTTAAAAATACCTACTTTGAGGCATAAAGGAAGAGAGATAGATGATTACAGCAGGTGTTCCCTGAATAAATGCACCAAGGAGACTAAGGGTGGAAGAAATTGACTAAAAGAATTCCCAGAACAAATAAAAACCACTCTTCTCCTTCCAAGGTAAACGTTCACGTTGCCAAAAACCAGCGCACTCTGTCTGTGTGGGTGAGGCTATGGCCATCCAGATAAGCCTCAGCAAATGCCTTTGACCTTCCCTTAAACAGTTGCTACTAAATTCTGCTGTTCGCACTGAATTGTGCCTTAAGCAGCTCCACCGACTCAAACAGCACCATTTAAAGAGTGAAGCACTTACTTTTTTTTTTTTTTCACAGAAGGGTATCAGAATCTAACCTTCAGTTATTGCATTTATATTGTTCCCTCTTTGCTAGAGAATTTACTGTGTTTCAAAGCACACGTTTTCTAAGATCACAGATCAAATGGTCCTAAGCTGCTTCAGATGTCTGAAAGGAAGAGATTTTTATTATTCTTTTTTAATCACACCCATCATTTTTCTTCCTTCTCCCAGCTTTTAGGACTAACAACTTAGGGTCAATATAAACAGTTACAAAGGTTGCTTTGTTATACTCATTCCAACATTTCGTATTATTCTTTTTTCCCTAAGTCTGTTTATTACCTGGGATTCATCTGCATTACATTCTGCAAGGCAAAAGCACTTCTTAAGATTATGAACACAAACCATGTTGTCATACCACAAACAAAAAACTATTGACCTTCTTAAAAAAAAAGCATTAAAAAAACCCAAAACTCACTCAGTCCTAAAACCTGCAGGGCATTCTACTGATTGTCATGATTACAAAGATACCAGCTGCATCAGTCAATGTATTATATTTGTAGAAGGACTGCCTGATCGCCCACTAATGGCAACAGAGATTCGCGTTAACTTTAGGGAGTTTTGAACAAGCCTGTGATGCTTTGTTCATTGCTGCTTTATAGAAACCATAAGTACCTTGTATTCATCTAGAGTTTGCACTGATGCTACTCCATTTTCATTGAAAAAGATCCAAGTGACAGATATATAAATCTCGTCTCTAATGAAACCAAGATATCTAAAGTACACGCTCTAAGTACTAGCTTGTTTCCCTAGTCAATCTTCCAGTTATTTACACTGCATTTCTTGGGACAGCAAAGTAAACGATGATTAATATAAACTATTTTGTGAACACAGATTTCTTCTCACCTGACATAAACATCAGGGGGGAAAAAGAAAAACAATAAGCAGAAAAGTGACTGCTTACAGATTAATATTAATGTATGAATTTACAGTAACACTTTACATTAATCTTATTTTAATCCAAAGGCTTGTTTAAATAGAGGACACTAATAAACTTGCAAGTATCTTTTCACAAGTAGTTTTCAACTGAAACATTGATGAAAAATGAAGTATCAGAGGCCTGGCTTTACCAGGTCACAGACTTGACCAATACCCTTGTACTTCCCAACAGGGAGTTGGGTTTTTTCCCAGTACCTGAAGGGGGCATACAAGAAAGCTGGGGAGGGACTTTTGTAGAAAGATTTAGACTAGACATAAGGAGGAATTTCTTCACAATGAGGGTGGTGAGGCACTGGAACAGATCACCCAGGGAAGTCAGATGATCTTTAAGGTCCCTTATAACCCAAACCATTCTATGATCTTGGACTAAGGGTATAATTGCCAGATTCTATATTACCAAAGCAAATTCTCACATAGTGACCTTATTATTGCCCCAGGTTTTCAGCTGGAACAAACTTATAAACTACATCTGCCTTCCCATACGAAAAGCAAGTGCATGTCCAACAGTCCACAGAAATTCAAAACATATAGAAGCCAATACATTAGTTGAAATTCTGAACAAAAGACAAAATTAATTTGCACTACAACAACAGTTTGCAGAGTAGCTAAAGCGATTATTGCAGGCTTGTATGAAAGACTTCACTAACGCTCATTGAGTGTCAAGGCTAAGTAATTATATACCTTTTGAATAATCATGTTCTGTCCTACAAGAAGCTTTATGATGCTGAGCTATATGAGTCTAATTGACACAACTGGAGATTTAACGAACTCACGCTATGCCACGTGGTATAATCTAGAGACTTAACCCAAGATTAAAGTTAAAGGCCTGATTCTCATTGCCTTTGGAATGCCAATTGAAAGTCCGAGGTCAATTGTACTGTCATTATACAGAGAGAAATTAGCTACCTCATTACCCAAGTAATGCTGATATTTCCATGGGGAGAGATGCTCTCATTTTGGCCAGCCCTTTCCAATGTCTTTTTCCTTTACGTTTATATTACAAAACACATAGCTGGCTTTAATAATACAGACATTCTAAAGCCACACACATAAATACACATTTCTGTGTAAAATCTACCTGTCCTCAAAAGTATAGACAATTTAGCTTATTAAAAATAACACCAATATAAAACAAGTTTGAAACTACCAAACAGTTCCAGCCAGTTGTCATCTCATCCACACCTTCACAGCTAAAGTCATACCCTTGTTCATATATATATTCTATATTCTATATTCATATATATTCTATATTCATAATCACAGACATGTTACACAAAACAATAAATATTTACATACATGCAAAAATAACACACATACGCAGCTCATTAGCTACCATGGTAGGAAGTAGCTCTAGAATAGAGGGGCTCTTAGTGCTCATTGGAGCTTTAGAGTATGCTGTGGCATAAGCACAAGTTAAGAACCAAAGGCACTGCCCAAGAACACACTCATCACTTTCCACGTTTTTCATCTGATGAGGCATTATGTGACCTCAGACATTGACCAGCGTATCCCCTTACTAGAAGCAGTACAACCTCAGAAAATAACTACCTGCAACCAGTTAATAATTAAATCGTTCAAAACTATCCATGAAACAGCGTGATTTTCCAGCACTTTTAAGAGCCTGGTAGCAAAAGTCATCCTATTACCACAGAAAGACCATCCCCAACAGATGGAGATTTGCCTGTTCTGTGGAGTTTGGCTACCCTACTACAATGAAAAGAGATCGTTCGTTTTCATTGCTGCCTAGATCATAGAATCATAGAATGCCTTCAGTTGGAAGACCGTTTAGTTCCAGTCCCCCCTGCCATGGGCAGGAACACCTCCCACTAAATCAGGCTGCTCAAGGCCCCATCCAGCCTGGCCCTGAATACCTACAGGGATGGGGCTGCCACAGCTTCCCTTGGCAACCTGTGCCAATGGCTCACCACCCTCATCGTGAAGAATTTCCTCTTAATGTCTAGTCTAAACCTTCTTCCCCCCCCACAACCTTTAGCCGTTCCCCCTAGTCCTGTCACTACAAGGCTTTGTAAAAAGTCCCTCCCCATCTCCCTTCAGGTACTGGAAGGTCACTATAAAGTCTCCTCGGAGCCTTCTCTTCTCCAAGCTAAACAACCCCCAACTCTCTCAGCCTGTCTTCATATGGAAGGTGCTCCAGCCCTCCGATCATCTTTGTAGCCCTCCTCTGGACCCTTTCCAAAAGCTCCATATCCTTCTTATGTTAAGGATTCCAGAACTGAACACAGGACTCCAGATGAGGTCTCACAAGAGAGGGGTAGAGGGGCAGAATCCCCTCCCTCGCCCTGCTGGCCACGCTTCTTTTGATGCAGCCCAGGACACGGTTGGCCTTCCGGGCTATGAACAGACATTGCTGGCTCATGTCAACCTTCTCATCGACCAGCACCCCCAAGTCCTTCTCTGCAGGGCTGCTCTCAATCACACCATCCTCCATCCTGTATCGGATAAATATGTCCAATTAATTTTGCAAAAGTTTGAATAAACTAGTATAGACTGAGATAAATATCACCAGCCATTCACACTGCACAAGTTTTTCCAATAAATGACTAATAAATGGCTTTTCCATTTCTAATAGTGTAATAATCACGTAGAAGCTACTTCTATGTGGAACAGGTAATGACCCAAGGGAAATAAAGTATCTTCCAATAAAGGCACTAGATTAGTCATTTAGAGACTGGGTTCATTTTCAGAATCCATCACAAATTCCCTTGGCAATTTTTAGAGAAATTATTTGGTTTATGCCTTCACACTTTGTATCTAAGAAACCCCAGCACCTTTTTCCTCACCTTTCTTTGTGATGTTTGGCAAGTATGCAAATTCTCTGCCACAGAGAGCGTCTCTATTCTGTGGGTTTCTCCACACATTGCACCATGGAGGCTCTAACCCAGATAAGGACTAAAGCAAATAATTTCTGTTCATCCCTCAGCGGTGAGGGATAAATCACTACTGATTCAAGTCTGTATCTGACACAGGTCAACCTGTAGGACACAGACCTACATATTGAAAATGTCAGTAAGTTATTTTAAAAACAACACACACCCAAACAAACAATAAAAATATCAAGCAAACAAAAACATTAACAGGGAAACAAGTGGACTCTTATCTTTACAAGTGAATCCAGTGTCATAAATTGAAACTTCATTGCTAGAATGCTTATCACTTGTATGCCCTTCTGCAGTTTCACACAGCAGCATGTCTCTTCTCAACCTCGGGTTCCAGCAACTGACATGAAAAAATCGCAGCACTTAGAAGTCAGAGTGAATGCTTGAGGCTCTCGACTCTGAAGCAAAAACCTTCAAACCTACACTTACAGTTTTTATACAAAGACTACTGGTAAACAACAACAAAAAAAAGCATAGTATGCGAAAAAAAATAGTTGCTGTTATGTATGTAGCTGATCGTATATTGTATTTTAAAGACCATAAATCCAGAGACTGGAAATATCGCTCCAATACAGACATATCCTAGAAATACATTGTCACAGAGATCTTTGCACCCCCAAAAATATCTGCCAGTTTTACGCATTTCCTTTCTATTTATACCCAGCAGCAACCAGTGCATTAATTCTTAAGTAGTTATACTCCTACCTTGATGAAAGTGTTTCAACAGTCAACCTATGTCACTGTCTAAAACGAATTTCTAGAAAGCTTGACAGATGGCGTTTCGAAGGATAATGCCAGGTATCTGGTGTGAATCTGACATTAGCATTCCCTACAGCTTCCACAGACAACTCACCTTCACCATTTAAAAATCCACTAAAATACATGTATTTCTAGCTATACAAAAAGGAATCAGAGACCCAATCATTTATTCAATGTCACAGTTGCACCAAATGCAATTTCTGCATGGGCCTGACACTCGGAAAAACCTGTTTTATTCTTCTATTTTTTTAACTTTATTTTGCACGCTTTAGATTATGTCCTTCATGCATTCCCTTTCTTTCCCGTACATATGGACACATTCTCAGTAGATACCTCCCCCCTCTGGGAAAAGATCGAACTGCAAGGTGCAAAAAATACATCCCTCTCGGAAATAAGGACTTTGTTTAGTGATGGCTTATTAGAAAAACAGTATGAAGTAGCATAGTTGCCTCTTCAGCAGTAAGGTAAATATGACAGTAGCACCTTGTGTTGGTATTCATACTGAGTTTCCAAATTATCAAACACGAACGCTCTAAAAACCTGGACTCAAGCATCTTTGTTCACTATCAATAAAACATGTATTAAGGAAAGACAACGTAAAGACTGCTGACACAGAGGAAAACACTTACTGCTACTGTTTTAAGTATTTTAATTAGTTATGATTTTCCTTAAGACATAAAAGAACTTTGGGAATTACTCACCCCCTCTGAATGTGAGGTAATTTGAATTTGTGACTCTCTCAAGGGCCTAATCGCACATTTCTTTGCCTCATTCTTATTAAAGTCTCAATAGGTTGTCTTGATTTATGCATCACTCTTGACTACTTGTTTTTGGCATTAGATTCCCCGTTTGGCAGGGATGTTTAAAATTACTACTTATACCTCAGAAGAAACAGAAGTATAAAGGGAACTCACGGGATTACACTTTGCAAAAGTTGAAATGCTGTACCACCAGGCCTGCACTCAATAACTATACCGAGCAGTTACTTAAAAAAGAGACTAAATTATAAACTTTTGAAGGAATCACTAGTTTTGCCGAAGGGAAGGAAGCAGAGTTAGAGTTACTTCCAAGGAATAAGAATGTCACAAGACGGTAGCTGGATCATCATACAAAGCCAAGAGAAAATCATGGTGTCCTGGATAAAACAGTCAAGAAATTGATAAACTGTCCAATCAGTGCCTGACACTGTACTCAATTAAAATCATAAAATAGCTACTAAAGAGCCACAATAATTAACGGCATAGTAGCATTAACACATAAAACTTATTATTTAAGCATCAGAAATGAGAGATGATGAGTTTAACGAGAAACCGGCATCTGGCTTCGTGCAAATAAAACCGGGAACCACGGCAGCCCTTCCGGCAGAACCGAACCCACTGCAGCCAGGGCAAAGCATTCCTAGGGAGCAGCCAGGGCAGGAGCATCTCCCGAATCCGGGGTGAAGCATTCCTAAGGAGCAGCAAGGGCAGAAGCATCTCCCTAAGCCCGGTCAATGCATTCCTGGGGAGCAGCCAGGGCATCCCCCAAAGCCAGGGCAATGCATCCCTAGGCAGCAGCCAGGGCAGGAGCATTTCCCGAAGTCGGGATGAAGCATCCCTAAGGAGCAGCAAGGGCAGAAGCATCTCCCGAAGCCGGGGCAATGCATTCCTAGGGAGCAGCCAAGGCAGGAGCATCTCCCAAAGCCAGGGCGCTGTATCCCTAGGGAGCAGCCAGGGCAAAAGCATCTCCCAAACCTAGAGCAATGCATCCCTAGGGAGCAGCCACGGCAGGGACATCTTCCCAATCTGGGGCGATGCATCCCTAGGGAGCAGCCAAGGCAGGACCATCTCCCCAGTCCAAAGGCGATGCATTCCTAGGAAGCATCGAGAGCAGGAGCACCTCCCCAAGCCAGGGCGATGCATTCCTAGGAAGCAGCCAGGGCAGGAGCATCTCCCAAAGGCTGGGCGATGCATTCCTAGGAAGCAGCCAGGGCAGGAGCATCCCCCAAAGCCAGGGCGATGCATTCCCAGGGAGCAGCCAGGGCAGGAGCATCCCCCAAAGCCGGAGCGATGCATTCTCAGGGAGCAGCCGGGGCAGGAGCATCTCCCCAAGCCGGAGCGATGCATCCCCAAGGAGCAGCCAGGGCAGGAGCATCTCCGCAAGCCGGGAGCGGAGCGGGGCAGGGCGCGGGGAGCCGTCCCCGCAGCAGCCCCCGGCCACGCGCGCCCCGTTCCCGCTCGGAGGGAGCCGGGTGCCCCCTTTCTGCAGCGCCGCGGCTGGGTGGGAGCAGCGCCAGCGCTGCCGCCCGGCTCACGCCGAGCTCATCCCGAGCGGAGCCTTACCGTCTGCCAGGAGGCGCATGGCGTGAACAAAGGAAGGATCCAGGCTGTCCTTCTCCGCCATCAGCTCGGGCAGGTACTTCTCCTGCTCCATCGCCTCCGGGCACGCGGCCGGGGCGGGCGGCCGGCTCCTTCCGCGCCCCCGCGGCTGCCGCTGCCCCGGGCGGGGCGGGCGCTGCCCTGGGCGCCGCCTCCGCCTCGCAAGGGTCGGTGCGCGCCGCTCCCCGCCTGCCTCGGCGCTGCCGGGACCCTCGCCCACCCGCGGCCTCAACGGGGAGGCGGGGCCGGGCGGGGCCACGCCCCCGAGCCGCTCCCATTGGCGGGGTGCCCCGGGGGCGGGGCCAGGCGGAAGACTCGCCGCGCCATTGGCTGTCGCCGGGCGGGGGGCGCGTGGAGGAAAGAGGGAGTGTGTGTATCTGTGTGTGTGTGTGTGTGTGTGTGTGTGTGTGTGCGTGTGTGTGCGTGTACCTGTGTGTCTGTGTGTGTGTCTGTGTGCATGTGCATGTGTGCATGTATGCGTCTATGTGCAAGCGCCTGTCTGTGTGTGTGCGTGCGTGCAAGTGCCACTGTGTATGTGCATGTCTGTGCATGTGTGTGTGTGCATGTGCCTCTGTGTGTGTGCATGCACACCTATGCGCAAGTGACTGTGTGTGCATGTGTGCAAGTGCATGTGTCTATGTGCCTCTGTGTGTGTGTGTGCACGTGCATGTGTGCAAGTGCCTCTGCATGTGTGCATCTGTATGTGCATGTGTGCGTGTGCCTCTGTGTGTGCGCACCTATGTGCAAGTGCCTGTCTGCCTGTGTGCATGTGTGCAAGTGCCTCTGTGTGTCTGTGCCTCTGTGTGTCTGTGCACACGCATGTGTGCAAGTGTCTCTGAGTGTGTGCATGTGTATGTGCATGAGTGCAAGTGCCTGTCTGTGTGTGTGCATGTCTGCAAGGGCATGTGTGTATGTGCCTGTGTCTGTGTGCACTCACATCTGTGCAAGTGCCTCTGCGTGTGTGCATGTGTATGTGCGTATGTGCATGTGTGCATGTGCCTGTGTGTGTGTGCCTATATGCAAGTGCCTATGTGTGTGCACATGTGCAAGTGCATGTGTCTATGTGCCTGTTTATGTGTGTGTGTGCATGCGCATTTGTGCAAGTGTCTCTGTGTGTGTGCGTGCGTATGTGCATGTGTGCATGTGCCTGTCTGTGTGCGCCTATGTGCAAGTGCCTGTCTGTGTGTGTGCATGAGTGCAAGTATCTGCCTGTGTGCCTGTGTATGTGTGCGTGCATGTGTGTGTATGTGTGTGCATGTTCCTCTGTGTGTGCGTGTGCGTGCCTGTCTGTGTGTCTCTGTGTTTGTGTGTGTGCATATGCCTGTCTGCATGTCTTTGTGTAATGTGCGTATGTGCCTGTGTGTCTGTGTATGTGCGTATGCCTGTTCGTGTGTCTGTCTGTGCATGTGCCTGTCTCTATGTGTATGTGTGTTTGTGTCTGTGTGCGTGCATCTGCCAGTCTGTGGGTATCAATGTGTCAGTGTGTGTGTACATGCCTGTGTGCGCATACATGCGCCTGTCTCTGTGTCTGTATGTGTGCATGTGCCTGTGTATGTGCTTGTCTGTGGGTATCTGTTGTTGGTGTGTGTGCATGTGCCTGTGCGTGTGTGTGCATGGGCCCATCCGTGAGTCTCATTGTGTACGTTGGTGTGTCTGTGTGTGTCTGCGTGTGTGTGTGGACCTGCCTATGGGTGTCTGTGTGTATCTCTGTGCAACACTGCGTGTCTGGGCACCTATGCCTGTTTGTCAGTGGGACTGTGAGCATAGGTGACGTGTGTGCACACATCTGTGTGTGCAGATGTTTGCATGCATGTGCATGTGCCAGCGTGTCACCAGGTGGGTGTGTGTCCATGCCTGTGGGAGACACGAGCGCTTGTGTTGAGGTGTATGTGAAAGTGTGTGCGTGAGCGGACTGTGTTGTGTCTGTGTGTGGTTCTTGGGTGAGTTTGGGTGTTGAGTCTGTCTGTGGGGGTGTGCACGTCGGTTTGTGCCTTGGGCCTGTGGGTGTGCGCATCCCTCAGTGTGCATCTGTGTCTCTGCGTGGGCCTCTGTGCCCGTGCACGCGTGTTGTGTCTGTCTGTCCCTGACGGTGTGCGACCGTGTGTGTCTACGCATGCCAGCGGGCTTGTTGTGGCTGCGTCTGCACTGTGGCCGCCTGTGGCAGAGCGTGTGTGGCCGTGCCCGTGTCCCTGCGTGTGGCTGTGTGTGCTCGTTGCGATTCCGTGTCGGGATGCGCGTGTGAGTGTCCGTGCGTCTGTCTGTCTGCGTGTGCGCATCCCGGCACCATCACTCCGGGCGCTGTCCGCGGTGCTGAAGCAGCGGGCCGTTCCACGGCGGCGGGGCTGTCCGCTTCTCGTCCGCTCCGCCCCGCGCCGCCCGGCCGGCGGGCGCTGTCCGCGGTGCTGAAGCCGCGGTCGGTTCCACGACGGAGGCGATGCCCGCTCTCCGCCCGCCCCGTTGTCCCCGCAAAGCACGGGGTGCCTTCCTCGAGCTCCATCCCCCTCTCCGTGCTCCTGGGTCTGCCAAATCTCCTTGGGGACTGTGAAGGTAACGGGGTACTAAAGAGGCAACTCTGCTAACGGGGTGCCGCGTCGTCGGCGTACCTGGGCTGGAGCTGCGAGACAGCATCCCCCCCGCCCCGAGGATGTGATCAGAGCAGCAGCTGCTTAAGCGAGTGCTCTGGAAATGCCTGTCCGTGGCTGCTGTGCACAGCTGGAGAGGTGCCTGGCGGTCCTGGGGGGAAGGGGAGGTCCTGAAGGTCTTGCTGCACATTCTCTGCAGCTCCCACAACCCCACATTATAGAGTTCAAGCAATTCAGTAACGTGTTTTGGCTTTCAGAGTAAACAGAAGATGCTTAACTCACCTAAGCCATTAAAACTCACTTGTGTGACCCAAGAGCAAACAGACTGCCTCACACCACGGTGTGTCATGCTCAATTGCTATATGAAATTCTTTTTCAGCACTTGCCACTAAAAATACTAACAGTATTTGTTCTAATGAAATATATAGTTGCTGCAACAGTACACTTGCAAATTGCCTACTACTGTTCATGTCAAGATTTTTTTTGTTGTGGTGTTTGGAATTTTGGAATTTTATTTTCTCTTCTATTCTGGGGGTGGGGAGGAAGGAGGCAGACAGTGAAGGAATGAGGAGAGGTAAAAATCAAAACAAAACCCTAAGGACAGCCACAAGTTTATGAAGACGTTGTACAGCCATCGCATAAAAACCTGTTCCGTGATGTTGTCAAAATCCTAAGATACATGCAGGCAACATTTTATGCAATTTCCACTCAGCGTGTAGATAATTAAGGGACTACACATCATTACAAGAATATGTAGAGAATGTCAGTGGCCAGTGTGCTGTTGTTCTACAGTATTTCCAGGGGGAATGGCAGAATAAAATACCTGAGAACTAAATTCCCTCCTACAAAAGAGTATAAGCAGGAAAACACAGTGATTTCAGCAAATCTGTGAAGCATTTAAGAAGTGGAGAAGACTGGTAGCAAAACTGAAAGGTTTAATTGGCCTTCAGCTTTACTACAAACTGTGTGTGGCAATAAAGGGGGGACATAAGTTCTCCTTCTAAAACAAAAACAAATGAAACAAAGAGAAGCATAGAACTATGATATTGTATTAATAATTTACCCCGATTCAATTTACTACACGAATAGTTCTTCTTTCCCGGCTAACAGTGTAAGCAAGAAATGGCATATTGTTTGCAACACAGCTCAGGACTGTCTTGCTTGAGAGATCATCTGTGTCTTCAGATTGTACTTCTGCAGCTCTGCTCATCAGAATAAGTCAGGCTGATACCCCTCCGTTCAAAAAAGGGAGAAGACTGATGACAGGGCTATTCTCCTAAAGTACCTTCAAGACGAATCTAAGCCATCCTCACTTGGAACAATCCTGGTCTAGTAGCTTTCAAAACATACCATATGGTTATGTACATGGAAAATGAATTCTGGGGACTTTCTATCTGTGGTGTCAAATAAATAGTGTTACTTTAGTCGGTTTAACTGTACTTAACCTACTTAGATTGTAGGAAACTTTGTTGTAATAGCTTTAAGTATTAAAAAGTGGGAAGCACTATATTCATCAATTTTTATTTTTTTTCTGGTTGAAGGAGCAGAGGGCAGGTTTTCTTGCACATCTTTTTACAGCAAAGTAGGTGGAGACAAGTTTCCTCTAAGTTCATTTTTCAAAAGTTATAAAGTTAAATTGACTTTCAGTGATACTTAGACTGAAGAGCCAGTGAGATGGTTTTCTGAATTTTACCTTACACTTCATTAAAAGAAAAAAAAAAGCATTAAAGTCTGTCAGACAGGAAATATAGACCTCTAATGACATCAAGCATGACTTCATTGCCAGTTGGAGATCAATTCTTTTTCATAGCTACTAAAAACCAAAGACACATTTTACAACTTTTTAGTTGGAAGTGCCAAGCCAAATTAAAGTTTATCTATACTATATATTATTACTAAGCCTGATATTGAACCGGATCACAGCATACCAGATTATATCTTATCAGAAGGTAGAACAGGTAACAATCAGTAGCACTGAAGTCAAAAAACAGTAGAAGCAAACAATTGCAGGAAAGTCTCCAAGCTTTCTAAATGTTTGTTTAAGAATTATGAAATATTTTCAGGATATGCAGTTGAATGGTTAGTGTGAGCACAATGACAATGAAATACCCTTCTGACACATCACATTAAAGTCAATACAATAATTTAAATTAGTGCAGTTATCTATGTTTGTGTGAGTACACCTAGGACATCATACACCAAAGATCAAGTTTGTCAAGAGTTTTCAACTTCAGAAATTCCCTTTGCTTTCAAATTTCTTCTGTTTCACTGGCTTTAGCTATAGATATGGGTCATCTGGTTCCTGAACTGACTACAGATCAGGATAAAAAACCAAGGGAATTTCTTCTACCATCCATGTTAACCATATCCTTCACTTAAAGTGGAATTATAATTGACAATATGAGGAACAAAGAAACAGCAATATATGCACAAGAAAAAGGGAATGTCCCCACTTTGTCCACATTACTTTGTTTAATTCCTTCTTGAGACACTGTTTGTATCTCTACTCCACCTGATCTCTGCCGTCTGGTCTGTGGACCATATGGCTTCATTGTTTGATAATGGGGCACCTTAACACACACAAGCTGTCAATACAAAGCTTGCTTCCGTAGAAAAACACTGGGAAGAAGTATTGGGCTTTGGCCAGCAGTAGGTCAGACACAAACTGGCTGTGCTCTCTCCCGAGGAGGCCATCCCTGCAGCCCCTGGCACTGCCAATACTTTGCTGCATAATCCAGAAGGGAAGCATGGATCAATCCTTCACACTATGCTGGACATAGCAACAGACTCAGCTGTATCGTCCAATCCACAGCTGATTATTCTCCACGGCAAGTCCCTGATTTCAGTAGAATTTTGATCTCTCCACTCATACAACCAAATGAACACTGAATTTCTTAAATAGAGACAAGTCGTACAGATCAGTCTTTAATCTACATAAATCCCCAAACCCATCTTCAGTTAAAAAATTTATTAGCACTTGTTTCCCTCCAAGAATAATTGGAAGGAAATTAAATAATTTCATATACTTGGTGAGCCTATGACTCCAGAAGAGTTCAGTGTGAGTCCCGGGCGTATAATGAATACTGGCTTATGCTATAAATAGGTTTGTGATACCTGCATTACAAGTTCATAGTTCAACAAAACATACATCAAATGAAATTATGTATGTTATGTCTCTATTTCATATTTAGCATTCCTGAGAGGTTTTAAAGAAAAATTGAAAAAGTGATCCATGGTAAATGCCATGGAAGGAAGTATAACCTCACTGAAAGATCTCATTTGTCATTAGTTGAGATGATTTAAACCAAAATAATAAACAATAAAACAGCATTTGAAGACATAAAAAAATGTTTAAACAGGAATGAACGGCAAAGAATAAAACACTCACTGTCCTCATGTCTGCCCTCTTCATGCTTCCCTGTGATGCTACTAAAACCGACAGAGAAGTTACTGAGTCTATGACATAACTAAGGTGGACATCAGATCTTATACTTTGCTTGCTTATGTTTCAAATTCTATCTCTGCTGTCCCTTCTGACCTTTATATTACAGCTTATCAATTGCAGGTAGCTCAAACACTTTCACAAAAATCTTCTCCTTGATCATAGCACAGTCTCCACCTATTTCCTCTAACCTTACCTCCAAGATTTAGAGCTGTTTTATCATACAAACCCTTCAAATATGTTGCTTTCTAAGTTTCCTTTTCACATGATGCAAAACGTCCCCCTTTGCACCTTTCTTTTACCTTTTCCTTTCCGCTTATTGTTTCCATCATCATTTCCCAGTATGCAAATCTCCCTTTAATACAAACTCCTTACCTAAAGGATAAGAACAACACTAATAAAAACTGATGGGCAAAATAAAGTACAAGGAGAACAATACAGGATTTAAAATAATTGAGCTGCAGTTTCCAGACTCCTGGGACTATTCCTTAAACTAATCCTTCAGTTTATAGTTAAGTGTTGATTATTCAGCGTGGCAAGTTACTGAAGCTAGTAGCTTTAGCCATGTAAAAATCAGATGTCTATGTCTGCTCTAGTCACCATAGACATCCTTTACAGTCAGTAGGTGGAAATAGGCTCTTTGAGCAGTTCATTCATCTGACCTGCAGGTACTTATCTTTGGTTGACGTGAGTTATCCTATGCAATATCTGATTTCTCTCCACTGCATATGAAGTCAGTAACTAGATTAGATGTAAACATCTACCTTGTACATAACAACATTAGGGCAAATGAATTCCAACAGATTTCAGTAGTGCACGACAATAAAGAGGCCAGAGAAGTTTATTATATAATGGATGATGGAGCAGAGGAATAAGTCTTCGAAAAAGTGCATGTGATTTATGTGACAAAATGTATTCTACTTCAGGCATACAGAAGTAGAAAAGCAGACGATGCTCAAAATAAAATGATAGAATTTATTTGAGAAAAAAAAAAAGACAAGATGCATATATATATTGTTTGTCTCTGATACAAGTAAATCTAGAAATACCAGAATAAACTATTATACTCAATTGAGAACAGGATTGTTCAGAGGATGAAAGGTTATAAACTAGGAATAAGGAGATTCAATTACATATGGGGAAACGTAGATTGAATCTAACAAGCTACTTTTTCCATTTCATTTAGGAATTGAACTTTCATCAGAAACAGAACTCAAAGAAAGGGAAGCCTGTAGGTTTGGCTACAGGACACGAGAAAGCTGATAATACAATATAATCCTGCTTTTTGGTGGTTTTTTGGTGGGAAGTTTGATTATTTTTCATGGGGGAGGGTGGGGAAATGTAATGGGTGTGATTTTTTGCATTTGTAGCTTTTTATCTAGCTTGTTTGGACTTAGTTTTATTCAGAGAATATTTATCTTTCATTGATTAATTAGCAGCTTGATTTCATTGACTTAGTTTCCTTGATAAGGATGCAGCAGAGGCAACTGCCTGAGCTCAGTCTATTGATCATGTGTAAAATCCATAGCCAGACAATAGGATAAAATTACTGTTTATTAATCCATCAGTCTATTGAAATGTTGCAGCAATGGAAATGGAACAAATTCAGCATATGATTCAACATATGCCTATTTATGAATTACAGTACATGGCTCTACAAAATTTAGCCAATTGCCACTTACTTATCAGCAGTGTAGAAGTATACAAAGAAAATACATGACAAATCACATATGGATGATGTATATATATATGGCAATATATAATCTAAAAATATAAATTTACAGGACATACAAATCATCAGCAAACTACAACAAAAAAGAAAATTCTTCACTAAACAAGTTTCAGGATACTTCATAACAGGAAAATGCCAGAAGGAGTTCAACTAACTATCCAAATCATAGTCAAAAGTTACGGAAATTTTGTTCAAAATTAAACCTGACGTAGGGAAGTGTTTGACACTATACAGCATCTTTATTAATTTAGATACTGCTAAGCATAAACCTATGTAATTGTTTATTATAAACCTATTTAAAGTGTGTAATACTAGCAACAAAACAGTTTAAGAAAAATACCACTTGCATAAAATAAGAAACTCGAAAGAGAGAAGGTTTGGCACTTTAAAGGAACCTAAATCTCTCCACTTTCCATATAAAGAACTATTTTAGGCAGAATATTTCAGTAGGTATTTAAAACATAGGAACGAGTTAGGTGTCTAATTTAGGATTAAATGTAGGTATTACCATCAGTATAAAACATAAAATCCACAGGGAAAAAAAAATTCTTTTGACGATGTGTATTCTAGTTCAGCAGGTGGCTGTGAGTGATACTCCACTGGTAAATATTTGTCTGTTTTTATAGAAACTGCAGAATCAATACTTCACATATATTTCAGTCTTACTGGATCACAGCGCAAACATTTTCTGGAAAAGTCATTGAATGATTTTAAAGCTCTTAGCATTATGCTAAAGAAGATGTGTAGAAGACAGAACAGTATTTGAAAATCAAGTAAGCATTTAATTAACTGTAAACCATGGAAAACTTTTTAAAATTATTTGACAATTTATTTAATCAAAACATCATATCTGAATGCATTTTTTTAATGGGTAGTGGGAGGTATAAATATTTCCAGTTCAGAGGAATAAAAAATTATACCAGCTTTATGAGTCAGTTTTTCTTAAAGAACAAGCACTCTATGAAAACACTTTTAAATTCACAGCCTCTCAGTTTAGCTAAGAGCACTTTGACTCACAAAATATCCCTAGTCTACATGAACGTCCTCACCCTGAAGATATAGAAAAATTAGTACGAACCAAAATTTAAAAACCTTCAGATGGTGAGTACTTTAACCATTCTTGTGAGTTTTCCCCTTCTCCTTACTTCTTAAAATTAACAAAAGCCATTTAATGCTCCCATCAGTTTCTTCTTGGAGAAGTAATCCATATTTAGTTGTCCTCGTAATAGGTCTCTTAGAGATTCTCAAAATAAGCAGAGAACATCAGGAAACTTAAAAGAGAGGAAATTGAAAAAGCAGATAAACATTTAACAAGTTTTTGAAAAAAACGTGTTCCCTATCTGACCAAGTTATGAAGTGATAAGAAGGAAAACATTAAAAGCTCAGCAAATGTTGTTAAATCTGCTAATAATAATGGATGGAGTTTATAATAATGATGGAGTTCATTTACCATTTGTGCCAGAGCAAATAGATTTGCCTTATTTAGGAGCTGTGCTGTATTAGTCTCAACTATGGCAAAGTTTAGTTCAACTATGGAGCAAATGGATGTTGAGTCATGCTTTTTCTGAATAGAGCGTTAAGTGCAGTCTCATTTTGCTATTATTTAATTTTCAAAATAAGTCATACCAAAGCTCTACAACCTCTGTGATTATACAACATATATTTTTGGAGGGGATGAACTTTAAGGGCAAAATATACCACCATTATCTGTGTTTAAGTACTGTTCCAGTTCAGTCAGTATCATTCTAATTTTGTGTAATGACTTAACAGTAATATTCCACCTGATCCAGTGGGATGTCCCTGCCCATGGCAGGGAGGTTGGAACTGGGTGATCTTTAAAGTCCCTTCCAACCCAAACTATTCTATGATTCTCTGATTGCCTTCTGACTTTAATTTTACAGGATTTTGATGTACTATTCTAAACTTTGACCTCTTAAAGGCAATTTAAACTCTCACTTCCTCAAAACATTTTTGATAATTACTATGTATTTCTATAAATTCAATGTTCTGCATACAAATGGGAAATCAACAGCTGTTAAAGTGAAAGCTTGTGAGAAACCTGTAATACAATGATATTTCCTAAACTATGTAAATGTCATCTAACGAAGAATATCTAAAACATCATTACATTCATTTTTTAGGAATATTAAAATGCAGAATCGGATGGATTTGAAGAGATTTATTTTAAATTTTTAAAAGACTTATGTAAAATTTCTTTAATCCTGTATTTACAATTTATATTTTCATCTCCATATACTTCATTTTAAACATAACTTACTCATGATAATATCACAAAACCACTCATATTTTGAATATAGAATGAACATCTATTGAGGACCTTTGGAATAATTTCCCAGAGCTGACTGCCTACTCTATAAAAGACCTGTGGTAGCACGAAGTGGTTGTAGTACTTACGATGTAAATTGAAGCCTTTAATGTTTGCAAAATTTTTGTGATAAAATTCATTAAAAAAAAGACAAAAATATTGTTACGAATGCAGGTTTTGAGTTTTTTTCTGGATGTTGTTTTCCCTTCTTTTCTTGAACAGCCGTTATCTTTAATTGGAGATTGTCATTAACAATGGACTTTGAATCAGGCACAAGGACACTGCAGCAGATGTACTCCAATCTGCTGCAACTGCCATCATGCTGTCCACCAGCACTGACTTCCCCTGACTCTAGGTGAAGGTCTGCATTTGTTCTGGTCTTTAAAACTGAAAGAGGACTATTTCTCTGCCTCAGAAAATGGAATAGATTTTTTTTCTTTTTTATTTTTTTTTCTTTTTTTTTTTGCTAAGGACGAACTTATTTAGACACTTCATTTTGGAGTTTAAACCTTTCTCAAATGAAAATAGTGATGCAACAGACTACATCAGATTGGTTATTTGATTTAAGTTATTTGTTTTCCAAGTAATTCAGAACAGCTTCCTTTCCATCCCTCCTCTACTTATGCCACTGCTGTCTGTCTTCTGCTGAACACTTGTCTTCTGCTCATCCTAACTGCTTTTTATCCTCTCGTATGAATCTGCATTCTGAAAAAATTTTAGAACATGTTTGTAGCTTAGTGAAGGAGACTGCTGAAAGTTGAGGACATAATGGCAATATAAATTTGCATCTAATTCTTCAGTTCATTCTGCTTATATCTTTTTTTTTCCCCCATAAATAGCTGTAAGATACAGAGAATTTAATCCTTCTTGGCTGATACCACAGTTTCCCTGTGCCACTAAACCATTTGATGGAAAAAAATAATTAATCCACCTTCTTCTATAGTGAGGATATGGGTTTCTGCTGAATGCAGATGTGGATATGTTACTGTATAAAGTCGAGTATTTGATCACATATAGCTAGCAACAGCTACACATGTAGCAGAAAAAAATCAGATATCCCCATAAAATAGGAATATTCAAAGAAAATCTGTAAATATTGCCTGCTGCTCTTGTTTCTGGTTTATAAATTTCCTGGTTTAAGCAGAAAGACTTGTGCTGGTTTAAATATATTTACTACAAGTAATATTTCTAAGGTTTAGAAGTAAGCAACTTCAAGAAAAAAACAGACGCTAAGTATATCTTGCTCACCTTTGCTCCATGTTCCCTCAGGATGCATGGCTTTGGACATATGAATCAGATGGCTGTATCTCATCATATATATAGAAAAGCCTTTGGTAGGATAAGTTGCCTGCACTTTTCATTTAGGACTGCAAGATATGTTTTTGTTAGAAAGCACGTTACAATTTTGCAAGCAAGATTTTAATTACTTAAGAAAGACGTTTTCATTAGTTACTTTCCTCCCCCCCCAAATTATGCTTACTACAAAACCAGAAAAACACAACACTTCCTCCCCAGTCAGGAGACAATTCTGTGCTATAGTCATCATATTGTTACCTTTCTTAGGCAATTTCAAAGAAATTTCTCCTTTGGAAAACAGTGGATTTCTTCAAGTACTCTTAACCTTATTAAGTTTTCTGTTAATTGATTCCATCTGGTTGATTTCTGACCTTTCACAAGAAATTTATTCTGGTTTTACACAAAGGGAAAGGATAAGCAGCAATTGTAACTATGAGTTACCCAACATTAACTTCACCTGTTTATCAAAGTTCTTCTCCTATGGAGACTTCTCAGTATTGCAGGAATTCAGGCTGATTAAACTAGATGGTGAGAAAAGTTGGCCATTTACAACAGTAACTTAGTAAATGTTAGATTTGACGTGTACTGTTATCAGACTGTTCTTTACAAAGCCCCTGTAAGATTGATAAAGCCACATCACTGCATGTAAATTGAGGAAGAGAATTGAGGAGGTCCAGATTTGGGTGAGAGGAGAAGAGCTGGAAATCATGTGATTTGTTTACTGCCGCTTCATATGAACCCATCACGTCTTCCAGTGCTCTACTCTGTGCTTGTACCAGCTAAAGGATGCTAAAAGGCTAGAAATTCAGTTTTGAGAGAAGGAATAGACAGTTCCAGAGTGGGAGGAGTAGGAAATAGACCTTACCCCAAACCTCCATATACTGACTAGGGAAAATGAAAATAAATAACAGCCTGGAAAATAATAGGTGTCATCCTTCTTTTGCGGACCTTCCTTTGAATGCTTGAGAGTTTTTTTGCCTGCCTCTCAGTTCTTTCCTTTAGGCTTAAGAAAAAATTGTTTTAATTTAAGAAGTAGTTGGTCCCAGTATGTCACTCTTTCAACTTCCTCAGATACTATTAGTTTAGTGAATTACTATATGCAGTCGATGCTCACCTAAAAATAAATTCAGTAACTGTATTTATGTCAAAATAATGTATTGCAGTATGAGATAAAAACAATTCAATTAAAAATAAAAAGGAATTATCTGGTACCTCATGAGTCAAAACAGATAAAAACAAGTTTGTAGTTAAAAAGATGCCAGAAAAAAAACCTAGTGGTGTGGGCTGTATAATTACACTCCTCAGAAATGAAAGCAGTCCCTTCTTCACAAGTACTCTACAGACATTCAGGTCTAAGTGCTGTACAAAATAGTTTAAAATTATGTGCATTGCTTTCCTGGTTAAGCTCTGTCTTGGGTTCTGTCATCTTAATTTTCTTTCAATGGGTCACCTAGGAGCATTGTACGTCCTACACCTACACAGGGTCCCTCATGTTCTTTGTATGCCTAAGTCCATCAGTGACAGGTATTTGGTGGCTTCAAAGCCTAGCAAAGACTGCCCCGACTCTGTCCTTCTAAATAGACTTTTCTTTGTTCTCTCACTGGGCGCCGCATACCCAAATTATTCATATGCTATTTACTGAGTTTGTTTCAAATGCCTTTCCATCTGCCAATGCTTGAGACAGCAATGAGAGCTATCCTTATTACTTGGCAGAGATGCTTGTATTTGAGAGGGAGAAATTAAGTACCTATGTGCTGTCAGTGACCTCAACAATACTTGAGAGACCCTGTTTTCTGAAAGAAAGCTATACTTCCAAGAATGCTCCTAATGTAAGTATCTATTTAGAAAACTCTTAAAAGAATTGCACTGCGTACCCTACTGCCACAGCAATCTGACAGCCGACCATACTGCCAACGCCACGGTACAGCTCAGAAAAATGACCCATTTCTGCACAAGCACAAGTTGTTTGAACTGAAGGTTTTCATCCCACATAGTCAGGGCTAGCCCTTCGCATAGCTCTGTGACAGTCTATTTCCTCATTAAAATTTGGGAGTCATGGTTGATCACACATTGAAGATGATAAGAGTCTACCCTGTGGAGTGGAACTGCTCCACTCAGAAGTGTTATTGTTAGATCCTGTCAGAGAGCTAGCATTAACATCTCCTAAGATCCTCGTCAAGGCAAAAGCAAGCTTTTTCTGAAGAATATTATGTTAGTAGAGGTGAATTAAAGCCTAGGAGAAAACCTTACCTCAGTCACTGAACCACTGTTAAGGAGATTATCTTATAGGTAAAAGCATTTTTTTTAACTTAATTTGTAGGTGGTAAGACATTTTTAAGAGTCTGAACTCTAAAACAGACAGTAGATAAACTGTCTGCAGGAGGTAGTGCCAAAACATCAATTCTTCAAGTTGCTGAGAAGAGAGGTGTCTCAAACACCTCTTAAGAATAAAACAGTCTTTAATCTGTGAGGACTGGGAAAGAAGCAAAGGCTATACTAGATTTCTCATGAAAAAAATAACCCTACTGCTAGCTAAAAGGACAACTCTTTAAAACGATTAACATTTGCTCCTGAAAATATAAAACTTTCCTGAGTTCTGGCCCATCAGGTAGGTTTGTGCCTACATTTCCATCCACATTCAGTATGTCTTGGTTTCCTGGGTCTGGAAATCATCGTTCAATGAGTGCATACCTTGATTTGGACCTGATACTGATGCAGGATGCAGCAGAGACAGACAACTGGGCTCAGAAACTGTAAAACACTCACATGCCCCATAATCTAGTTATGGTTTATGAGTGTAGATATTAAAGCAAGAGTGAGAAAAGTTATGTGTTCCTGGTTGTTTACTTTGTAAATTCTATTATTATTTATTTCACATGAATGTGGCAGGAGGACTGCCTTGATTTTCAAAATCTAAACAAGTAATCTCAGAGCCCTGCTTTGCTACTACGTGGAAAGGAGCCTCAAGACTCTCGAATATTTATCTTACCCTCTGCAATAAAATTTAGTGATATTTAATATTGTAATAAAGTAGAAATTCACTGAATTACTTTCAGCAGTCATTCGTTGGATCACATGATCCAATTCATTATAAAATTTATTCACTCAATTAGACCTGTGAGAAGTCACAAAAAAGACTCCTGAAATGAATAAACTTACTAAATAAATCTACAATATATGAAAAAATAAGATTACTGGAGTATCTCGCAAATGTCTAAAAACCTAAGTACAAATCAGTGATATTAAAAAATCAGCTGTCTTTGTGGTTTATTTTAATCTGGTTGTATCCAGCTATGCAAGGGCTATCAAACGAAACACTAATTAGTAGTCAGTGCAAGACAGTTTCAGAAAGTAATCTCTTGGTTTCCAGTATCTTTTTGATACTGCCACAGTTTCGTGGAAGTGCCTGGAACTGCACAAACCATGTTGCTGCTTAGGGGCAGGAGCCAGTCAGGAGGGACACAGGCTTCCCATGCAACATGTGAAGGATAAATCAGCTATCATTAAAGGAAGGACAGCAACTCAGCTCTCTTCTATCGAGTGAATGCCTTAACTGTTGGACTGGAGCCTAATTTTCCTTTGACCTGGGAAGTCTTGAAGATACTTTTCTCTTCTGGAATTTTTAACAAAGTCTTTCCATATCTTGATGAGTTTTCAGTTGATCGACTATGCAAGTTGCAAGATGAATGTTATTCAATTAAATAATAGAATAAATATGTACTGATTTAATATATTAGCCTCTCAACTACTGGAAAAGCTCTATCGTGTTTTCCTGTTGCCTTTTAAAAAGTCTGACCTCTGTGTTCATTTACTTGTGAAATGAATACTTCTCTTTAGTTCACTCCTATAAGAGCACTTGAGAAGGACATAAGATTTAAAGTATAACCTAGAGCTTTTCATATTGGTTTGCTTCCCAGTCATCATATTAACTGACTTGGGTCCCCTCACAAAGTCCTTACTCATGAATTGTTTTAAAAACCTGAGGACACTGCTATCAAAATACAGACTTCATAGAAAATAGCTTTTGTGAACTAGATTGCGTTTTAATATTCTGGGATTCATTTCAACAGATACTATAGATCTCAAAGCCAACTACCTGATTTTTTTAAACTAACTAGTGCTACATTCCTTTTAGTAAATGGAGAGAAATAAGTACCTCTAGAAGGGGATTAATTTAATTTACCTTAGGTGTCTATGCATCTGTATTGGCTGCAAAATGAGCTTTAGGTTATTAAAGCAAATTTAAGCAACAATTTTTGAGATACTCGCATAAGTTAAGTGGATCCTGATGTCTCTGTCTAAATGCAGTAGGACTTCTTCAGATCATATGTATTCATACTCACAGAAAGATCTTTTTTTCAGGTTACTGTAAGCTATAATTCAGGTAACTTGAGGAAGAACTGAGGCTGATTACTGATGATTACACCTTAGGCTGTTGTACAAATACACTTGTCCTGGGCATATCTTAACCTGGCAACTTCAGCAAACCTTCCTCTTCTTCTTCCACAAGTCCCACAAACAGAGATTTCAATGTATAAAAGAAAAAACCCAGTGCCAATAGATCTAGTAAGTCAAGGATGAATTATTCTCTGGTCCTGCTCTTGAAATTCACATTTATTTTATGCTTCTCCTTTACTATTCCTTTAGAGTTTGAGAGATCACTTAAGAGATTCCAGCAATATTGATCCTATATCCACTTAAGTCTTCTACACATGGATTTTTGCCAAGCAAAATGAAGAGTGTCCTTTACTTCAGTGACCTCCAAGCCCACATCAAGCTTTTTATTGTAAAAGAAGGGATTTTTTTAATTAAATTTTCTTTCTTTTCTTCAACCTTTCATAATGTTGTTTTAATGTTATGTTCTGAAGCCAGTCTAATCCTTAAAAGCTTTGTTATACAACTAAAGTAACCAACAGGCCATATTGCTTCTGGATACTATGGTTCACTTGAGAAACAACAACATTATAGTTTTTATCTTATTTGACGATCTCATGCACCTACTCACTAACTGCTTTTTTTCACTCAGTTTCCACTTCCATCCCAGAGGGCACATCACTGCTGGTCTGGTAAGCTCAGCAGAAAATTGTGCCAGTTTTTATTGTGCTGCCGCTTGCACTTCTTCACCTTCTTCTTTCCTGGACCCCTTCTTCTTTCTGAGATCAATTCTTTTAATGAATCCTTGATTTTCGACACCAGCTTTTTTTTTCTGGGATACTAAGCCCCCATTTTTCCCTATTCAAAGAGTCCATGTGCAGAAACATAATGTATTAGCAGCCTCCTGAATAGTGGTTCTGTGTCATGTCTCTTTATTAACTGGAGGATTTGGGATGCATCACTTTTGTCTGGTCCTGCTATTAAAATTTACAGCTAGATAGTACCAGGTGTAGCTAACAAGTAGCAGACCTTTAAGAGTTAAAACAAATAGCATAATAAAATTTATATAACTGTTTTAATGTCTATATGTGTGTAAAATGAATATAACTGCCATAGTAGCTAAGATACTATTTTTTATAGCAATAGATCTTGTATTTCTGCATTTTTAATGTAATTTCTTCTTCTTTTTTTTTTTTTTTACAAATAACAGAAATATTTTATTGCCTTTCTGTATGCTTATACGGTACCTTGCATACATAATATCAAAAGCTGTACAAGTAATAGCTCTATCGTAAAGGGAACAGAAAGAAATTAAAATTGTTTAGTTTTCCAGTTCCGATGGCCCACTGTTACGGAACTAATAGTAAGATCTCATTTCTATCATATGTATAGTGATCTCGTGTTTTGCTTACCTAAGAAACACTTTCCATTATGAAACATTATTGGAGTCTTTTTCAAGGATAGCTTGTATACCTACATTATTTGCAGGAACTCATACAGGGGAAAAGTTCTGGCACCAGGAAAACACCAGTGGCTGCTGCCAAGTAATCCTCTTCAGATTTAGTGGGGCAATAATCTACAGAGAATTACTGTTTTCCTGTTGGGGTTTCCATTATTGCTTTTTGACTGGCAGCATACCAAAGCCATAGGCAATCTAAGCATGGAACTCTGCTCCTTCTGAAGCCACATTAATAGCCACTGCAGTGAGAAGTACTGGAGGCAAAATCTCAACCGTTTGCTTCCTAGGGCAAAGGTAGTCGTAAGTCAAAAGAGAGCAAGGTGTGATTATAGAGATACGGGAGGGATATCTTGAATTTCCCGCTTGTGACCTCTTCACTCTTGAAGGTTAGGAGGGACATGATGCAAACATAGACAAAAAAATGTGATGGGCAGGAGAGCGTCTATTGCAGAGCATTACATTTCACGACAGACATGAAGGCACACGGCTTTTTCCCTACTTGGCTTTCATAAGGCATTTCATATTTCACTGAGTTTTCCCAAGGTGAAATTCAAAATGTGCTTATGATTTTGTACTATTTCTCAAAAAGAATGCAATTTCTGTTTGTAACACATTGTACAACACAGATACTTTTCCAAAACCCTTTTCTAGTGACTGATTTATATCAAGTGCCAATATTTCCCCTCTACTTGTTAGCACAGCTAATCACGTATCTTCAGTATTAATGATGTCAGTGGCCAGTGTCAAATCTGAATTGATGTTGAATATGGAAGAGGAGGGAATTATTACCTTTGCACATGGCAAAATCTGTCGAGGTTACTAATTCTTATCTATATCAGCATGTGCTGCTGAGATCCTTGATGTCTTCATTCAAAAGTTTGTAAAATGTCTATGAATAAAGTTTATTTTTTGTACCATCACTATTTTTCCCTGTAGTGTTTCATTGAGCTGGCGGTAATAAGGCCAAAGACAGAAGTGATTAGCGGTAACAGGCTTGGCAGGAAATGAAACATCTGGCCCAGAGGGGGACAGAACAGTGACCTCTCCATGACTGCTATTGATCCATTCACATTGAGGTCAACATTTGGGACCTTTCAAATATTTGAACAGTTTGCATTTATTACATTTGCTCCAAATATCTTGTGACCCAAAACAAATTTTGTATTTTAGCTTCTCCTATAATTTTTAAGTGCGAGATGCAGAAGTTTACTTCATGCTGACCTTCTGCAAAAAGTCCAGCTGTGGAACAGTAGGAAAAATTAGTAGAGCTGTTATTGTAGGATTTTAAGGATTTTTATTTTAGAATGGATCTATTACAGAGGTGTAAGTTATTTCCACTATTTACATTTTCTCTTTTTTTGTAAGGAGAAACTATAGGAAAAGGCTATTGCAAACGGAAATATTGTTCATTTTCTTTTTCAAATGAGTTTTAAACATGAAACAGTTTTCATAGACTGTTTTGAAGATCAGATGGAATATTTAAAGAGAGAGTCTGATTCCCAAGGTGCAAAAGTAATATTTGTACTCATCTAGTCTAATTTACAGAGTTTAATAATAAAATGGATGTCTACAACATGAATTTTAGAAAATCAGTGAGCTTTGGTTTTAGATATCTAATGACAGGGAATCTACTGTTTATGTTATTACTGTGAATTACTAATTTGCATTCTACTTTTAATGGGCTGGTGTCAAAATTACGCTTTTTGGCTCTACGTTATACTATTTATCTATGTAATGTATGCATAAACAGACAAAAATAGCTGGTACAAATCCTAATTCAAGCTAATCAGAGTGTGCTATCTGATAGGCAAATCTTAAACACAACAAATAGCGTTTATCTAAAGTTATATTGAGAAGATGATATCAAGCTGTGCTGCTCTCTGTTTGATTAAAACCACTTGTTCAGAAAGATAATTAAATTGAAAAAGAAAAAAGTGATATGATTGGTTAAATTAGAAAATAACAAAAGAGAAGGATTTTTTCATTTTGTTTGGAATAACAAGAAAACGGACATGCATATTATATGTGTTCCCATTGCCTCTTATATTTAATATGACTGATGTTGCTCCTCTCCTGTTCTGAAATATTTGAATTGTAGAACAATTTAATACTCTCTTACATGTGAATGAACACATAAGGCTTTGTTAGAATAAAAGGACTTGCTAAGCAGTGGGCGTGACCGGGGGTCTAAAAATGATTGTGTTAAAACTGCTCTTGGGGGAAAGAGCTTGAACTCATTTTAAGCGACAAGGAAGACCGGGATGAAAAGAAGACCAAATCTCCTTCAGTGTCAAGACAGTGCACTTTCAGTCTCATGGTAATTTCAAATATGAATGTTGGAATGCCGAGTAGTTCAAGTACTTCAGTATTTGAGACACGGAAAAATAAGGGATATTAACTGTTAAACAAACATATCTTGTTAACCTGTATGGGAAACAACTGTGATGTCACACAAAAAGCTTATATGGTGAGGATGAAACACTGAAAACTGTAGTTGTGAAAGTTATAAACATCTGTAGCTGCATTGTATTCTGTAACTATGAAATAGATGTATTCAATTGTAGGGAACACTCGGGTTTTAAAGGCATACATGGCAAAACAGGCAATGCGCATTTGAGGACTCAAACAACATAATTTTGATTCTGCTAATAATACATGCAAAGAAATCTTTGCTGGCATTTATACATATTTGACACATAGAACCGCAACAGCACTTACACATGTATACCTAAAAGAAGCTTCATATAAGTCTGAACACTATGTATTGCAAGACATTTATAAGATGTGCTTTGGCTTGACTTTCATTGTTGCGTGAAAATAGTAGTGCAGCATATTACCCAGCAATAATCAGTTCCATGCATTTAATAATCAAGCTTTTTCTTCTCGTTCTGTTGAGTCATTATTTTGATGAAAACTTCAGCGAAAAAATTCAAGCTCTCTCACCTGAAAACCAAATCCCTGAAAATCCCTTAGAAAGCAGTAAACCAACACAGCTCTTACTGGCTGTGATCATCAATGCGTGCTGAGGATACCGAAATCCTCAGAGGTCTGTAGTCTGTGAGGAACAGATCAGATAGTTCCATTTTAATATGCGTTATGCACTTTTCTTTTTAGAAACATCTCATTATTAACCTCAGCTTGAAACATAAATTCTATCACAATACTGTCCATCCTTGTTATAGATGTGGCTTAAAGGAATATACTGGATTCTTATTGGTCTTCACTTAATTGTTGTTTAACAAGCGTTCATTTTCTTTGCAAGTCCATCAGTATTACAAGTCAATAATTATGTTGCAGGAGATGTGTAGCTTACCGTGCATATAAATATGGTGTGTGCATATATAAATATGTATCTATATTCACACACACACACCCTCTCCGCCCATCCTTATTTGCTCAGGTTAGATCTTTATTTGCTAAGGTTATTTAAGGAAAATTTCCTCTCTTTGGTAATGCCTCATCTGATGTCTGAATAGTTTTTATCTCTTTGGCAGTGTAGGCTTTCCTGTATGTGGGAAGTAAACTGTTCCTTTCATGCACTTCTAGATCTTGTGCTGCCAAGACAGGAAAGAGGATTTTAGAAGTGGATCTAATATTCTGGGATATTCTGAAATGCCACAAAGATGAGATTAGTGCGCTTCTGCAGCAGATTTCATAAGTACAGGAACAGTGGGGGCTGCCGGCTCCGCAGGGTAGGTGCTGGTAGCACCAGGATCTAGCAGCCAGGGTCCATCCCACCACCCCAGCCAGGAGAAGGGTAGCCGGAGACAGCAGGGGAGCCCCAGCCTTGGACATTGGGCATCTCTGTAGGGATGAGCTGTGGCCGGGCTCGGATCTGGCCCCATGATTTGGCTTGGGGACCCCAGAGTACAGCTACAGAAGAAGCAGCAATCCACAGCTGCTGAAAATTCTTACAGCTTCCTTGCTGGGTTAGACATGCCTCACAGATAATTTCTGCTGAGATGTAGGCCAACAGCCTCCAGAAATGAAATACATATTGATCTAAAAGAGCAGTGCAAGTGCTCTCATTCGTTTGACTTGGCAGAGACTGATCAGGATAAATGTCCTGAGTCACTGCTTACGTACCCTGAATACCACTTCTGTCTGCTTAAAAAGCCTGTTAGTATCATAACTATTTTATGACCAGGTAAACATCGAGTTTGGAAATCTATAGATTACTGGCATACTGTGCTGCCAGGCGCTTGTTTGCCCTGTTAGACTGTGCCAAGGGGCAGAGCATCAGGCATTCTCCCAGCTGGGCAGGGATTCATCGTCTGTAGGGTGTGGGGGCTGGTTCTAACTGCTGGTCAGCATGACATCAGCATTTGAAGTGTACATGCTTAGTAGTGTGGCCACAGGCTGCTCAAGAACGGCCTAAGCTGCTTCGATTTACTGGTAGGGATGTAGCTACACAGTCTATGTAACATATTTGTTTCTAAACTGTGACGTCTTGTTCCCTTCATACAAATGCAACCCATCAAACATTTAGTATTTTCAAGTGTTGATGAAGTTAAGTTGGGGAACTTCAAGATTAAGAATTTGTTTTATGTTTAAGCAGCATTGTTGTATGAGGGGCAGATTTAGACTGGACATTAGGAAGAATTTCTTCACTGTGAGAGTGGTAAGGCACTGGCACAGGTTGCCCAGGGAAGTTGTGGCTGCCCCATCCCTGGAGATGTCCAAGGTCAGGTTGGATGGGCCCTGCTTTAGTGGGATGTCCCTGCCCATGGCAGGTGGGTTGGAACTAGATGATCTTTAAGCTCCCTTCCAACCCAAACTATACTATGACACTATGATACTATGATACTATGATACTATGATACTATGATACTATGATACTATGGTACTATGATACTATGGTACTAGGTAATTCTTGCTTTCCTTACTTGAGAGAGAAGAGGTAGGCTCTGCCTTTGAAATGGCTCTGCAGTTCTTAAAGTGCTGCTAAAAATGTCTAAGAACATGAGTCGTCTTTGCTGTGAGACAATAAATGAAGGGTATTTTTAATCAACATGAATTAGTTGCCATTATGTTTTCATTTGAGAAAATAAGCACCTGCTACACACATCAGGTCATTGAGTCTGAACTTTTAAGATTTAAAGATGGCTCTCCTCGTAGGCTGCTTAATGTTAGTATTTGTAAATTGTTCATATAATGTGGTTTAAATCTGTACTTGCACTGAACATGACAGGAAAAAACACACATGTATTTAACTATCAAGAAGGTATTTCTAAATTCACAAAGTTAAAATAAGTAGTCAAATGCACAGCCTGACTCTTCTGCTTTCCCAGTTGCTTAAACCTGTGCTTTAGAGACAAATAAATTAGTTTTATTAATTTCAGGTACAGTTTAAAAATCTCAATTAATCAGTTGAGCTATATCAGGAATGACGTACATAATAATGTTAGAAGTTTCTCCATGCACATCGTTATCATATGAGATGCTGTGAACACTAATCAAAAATGTGTATCATACTAAATAATTAGTATACTATGACTTGATATTTTCTTATTTGAATGTATGGTGAACAACAGACACAATAAAATATTCTGCAGCTGCCTGGTAAAAAATGTTAACTTTTTAGCAATTGTTATGCACAGGAATACAACAGAATTGTCTGTCAGTGCTGAAATCTCGTCACGATTTGTATAAGAATGAATACAAATCAATAGTTCTGTTGTATCTTTGAGTAACGAAGATGGATGAGAACATGGTGACGGTCTGTCTAGGCAGCACAAGACAAATGTCTTCAGCGGGTAACAGGACACACATCAAAATGTTTTCCTTCGTAGGTTTAATCAAGTACATCTCTTTATTGAGTTAGGCAATGTCATACATGTTTTTGACTATTTCAACATGCTGTTAGTTTTTGTATCAGTATTATTTCATTCAAAGTATTGAAGGTTTTTCTTTTACTAATATCCTAAACCATTGAGTCATTTACTTCTAAATATTTCCTTTTCTTAAGAAAACCTTTCCTTCACACTAATGCTAAAATTGAATTGTTTCATAGCATGTATTCAAACTAATTCTCCAAGAATGCTAAGTTTTAAACAGTGGCTATTTTTAGGTTTAGGCTTACTATAATTAAATGAAGTAGTATCCAGCCTCTTAACTTGCCAAACAATGGAGGTAATTCTGAAGTTTTGAGAGCACAGGCAGATGTCAACCTCAACATTTTCTTCCCTTTTTGGAGGCCCAATTCAAAGAGTCGGCCAAGCATCTTAACTATATAGGAATAATCAATCGCACAGATAAAAGCTGAGGAAACAATATTGTTTTCCTCAAAGGAGTTTTGGGAGGCATATTGTACCCTGAGCTGAAGCTGATAATGATGCATTTCCAGAAGGGGTAATCAGGAGATGAAGGGGAGGATGGGCAGTGGGCTAGCTGTCAAAAATGCCTTTGCTGTAGTCCGTAAAAGTTTACTTGCTAAATTTAGGCCTTGGGTCGGCTGTGGTATGCTTTACTTTGAGAAAGACTTGGACTGATTGAAGAATCTAGAGAGCTAAAGAGCACTGTGATTTATAAAACATGATTTCTAGGGAAAACATAGAGATCGGAATTTTTTAAGCCTAGGAAACAAGGCTTTTTTGTAAAGAACAGTACCAGAAGTGATGGACTCAAAATTTAACTTATAAATATTTTAATCTGAAATTGAAAAAAAAGGAACCTTATAGGTTGTAAGTGTCCAGGTTTTTCCTTATGTCAGACAGACACAGCTGGTTCCAGGCTGCGCTGCAGGGAACGGCTGAGCCCCTCAGCCATGGTAGTGATGCCTCTGGGAAAAAGTGTTTAAGAAGGGGCAAATCTGAGGAGGAGGGAACAACGAGAGTGAGAAAGAACAGAGGGAATTACAAAGTCAAAGGAGAAAGTGGAGGAGGTGCTCCAGGCACCAGATCAGAGATTCTCCTATAGCCTGGGGAAAAGCCTGCACTGCAGCAGGTGCTTATCTCCTGAAGGAACTGCAGCTCGTGGAGAGCCCAAGCCTTATCAGGGGAAAAGTGTGAGGAGGAAGAAGTGGCAGAGAGAACCCATGATATACTGACCATAACCCCCCATTATGCGATGCTGCTAGGCAGAGTCGGCGTTGTATAGGAGTCTGGAGTGAGGAAGCGGAACCATGGAAAAGGGTGAGGAAAGGTGTCATTACAATGCTTGTCTTTTTGTTTCTCATTACCCAAATCTATTTTAATTGGCAATAAAATAAATTGGTTTTGCCCAAGTCAAGTTATCTTGTGGCAACAGTAATTGGTAAATGATCTCCCTGTTTTATCTCAGCCTTCCGCACCCTATTTTCCACCGCCATCCTGCTGAGTGAGTGAGCAGCTGGGTGGGCACTTTGCTGTTACACAAAGTTAACCCACAACAAGATAAGTAAACAAAATTTCTGTAATGCAGGAGTGAAAACGCTAAAAGAGAATGCGCAGGGAGGGTCTGGAAATCTCATTTAAGATCTTTAAAAGAAGGTTAAACGAACATCTACCAGAATGAGCTAGGTAGAGTTAATCCACTGTTATTTTGTTAACAAACTAAGAAATGTCTCATAATTCTGTAGATTAATTTGCTATGGTTTGGTAGGAAAGAAACAGTCAAAAATATTAAAAAAAGTAATTTTATTTTTTTATCAAGGAAAAGGTTAATTTTTTCTATATGGCCCGTACCATAGGACACTTTAGAAAAGACAGCTGAACTAAATGGTGGCAACAGTTCCATAAAATGTGAGGAACGTGAATCTGAAATCAGTTACATTGAAGTACAATGTAGAAGTATACACAAACACTATCATTTTGCATTCACCATTGTATTTCTTTAAATACCAAGAGGTTGCTGACCAGATTAAAAAAAACCTTAAAACTTAAAATTATGTTGTATCAGCAAATGTCTTGTTAGCTACAATTTTATCCTTCCTGTACAGTTTAAGAAAGTAAAACTAAAAAATGGAAGGGCAGTTATAGGAATAGAGCATCCACTTGGAGAGAAATGACCAAAATACCTGGCTTGTTCAATTTAACGTCACATATGAAAGAGCTTACTAAGCTGATCAATGAGTCATTAAAAGTAAAATACAACATTAATCTGGGAACTAGTCAAGAGTAACTCAAGCAGAGAATATAATGATACATTCCACTTGTGCTGGAAATGAGAAGAAAACTTTTAACCATTAGAAGAGTAACAATATCCAAATGCTTCATTATAGCCCAGAACAGATCCTGCTGCCCATATTTATAAGAATTATATTTATTCACTTTGCTTAGATATTTAGAAGAATTTACAATCAAAACATCAGTAGATACAAAACATCCATTTCTGCAATGCTAGTCAGAAATACTGTAAATCACCTTTTTAAAACAGGTACGCAAAATTGGAAATTTGATATAAACAGTACATAGAAGCAGAGGAAATTCTATTTCATACATTCTCAAGAAAGACACCATGTCCGTTTGTTGTCTACTGAGACATTATGATCCAGTATAAAAGAGAAACATTGTCCATTAAGAAGATGAAATGTACCCTCTGCGTTTCTTCAAATTATTACTTTGATTTAAATATTTATAAAGCTGGACATTCCCCTGCATGAATCAGATGTAAATCATCAGTCATAGTTTAGCTGGAGAATAGATCTTTAGGATAAGTATTTTTATAAAGCAAGTAGAATTTTACCAAAACTTTTAATAATTCATGACTGAACAGTAAGAGATCTAAAGAGCAACAGTAAATAAAATAATATCATAACTTTAGGTGAAATAAAATTCAGAAATGATCTTTTTTCTTAAATGGAAAAATAGAACATCCACCTAAGCCTACAAGCAGATTTCAGAACTTGACTTAATTGCCTTTCATATACACATAATTGCATGTTGGCTGATGACCAACTGATTCCAGGAGAACTCTATTGATTGATCAGTTGGGGACAACATAATCTAAATTTGTTACATTGGAATAACATGAATTTATTTGTATAGTTCATTTGAGCAACAATCTTTCCAGATTAGTAGCTTTTCCAAGATGGTTGTTGAAGTGAAGATGTCGTTCTTGTCATTCCAACTATATAGACATATACAAGTCACTTCCTGGATTTAGAGGAGAAAAAAAGATTCCTTTACTTCAGAATAACTATGCAGGTATTTTTGCTGACTCAGAAGAGGTAGTTAAGTATACCAGAAATGCTTGCGGTGATATTTGCCGGGCACATTTCAGTGCTGTCCTTTGGAACAGTTCAGTGTTACAAATTATGATCCCTGTTGAAGTGTGTATCACAGAGTAGTGCTAAAGAAATGGTAATAATGCAGAGCTACCAGGACGTGTTAATTTGTTACATGGATGTGCTAGCATTGCATTGAGGATGCTACCTCTGAATTTTACCTTTTCCATGATAAACTTGCCTCTGGGCACTGTTTCCACGTGTGTTTACCAGCCACCTTTCCAAACATTCACATCTGATTGAAAGACAGATTCTTATTTCAGATTAGAAGCTTAGTTTGCTTAGGCTATGCCTTTCAATGAGACAGTTTGAGATGATAGTAAATAAGGAGTCAAAGCCAAAGAGTATCGGAAACTGTGGCTCTTGCAATACTCTTTGATTGTTATGGCTAAAACAGTTGTATTAGACAGCTGAGAACATGATGTAATAAAAATCCTATGATCTGCAGTTGCACAGGAAAGCTGAAAGTCTTCAGATGATGAAAATTTGATTAGAACAACTGCACAACTAAGTAGCAGGAAAGCAAAGACAGCTTGT
This sequence comes from Cuculus canorus, assembly GCF_017976375.1. NCBI lineage: Eukaryota > Metazoa > Chordata > Aves > Cuculiformes > Cuculidae > Cuculus > Cuculus canorus. The sequence goes on from NC_071403.1 coordinate 11,129,562, forward strand.
TATCCAAATCTCCTCTAAGTTTCCTGTTGGAATGAGGCTCTTCCAAAAATGCATATACCATTACTATGCCATATCAGATGTATATCCATATAAAATTATTGGTCATGGAATAGGAAAATAAGGGAAAACAGCAATAACAGGTCATCATAGTATCATGGAATCATTAAGTTGGAAAAGACCTTAGAGATCATCAACTCCAGCTGTAAGAAACTACAGAATAATTTTTTCTGTGTAACAGAAGTCACTCAATTTTAAACTAAGAGATTATTGATTTGAGTTAAATTATCATAGACTATCTTGCAAGTAAGTAGATATTCGTGTTATGTTACATGGACTATGCACTGCAGATAGTGGGTGCAAAATCAATCATAATCGCTGCTGAAGACAGAGGTATTGTGGTGGTTTGTCCTGTGTTCACCGACCACATATTTTGAAGGATGTATGAGAAAATGCAGGCATAAGCTGTGGATTCATGATATTCATGAAACAGCATGCTTCCTTGACATTGAGGTAGCTCTAGTACTGGCTTGTTTGTGCACCTTTTGGGAAGGTAACATTGATATTTCTATCATAACCGAGAAAATGCTAAAGGTTAAATACTGATGAGAATGGAGCACTGTTATTACTGGAGGTTTTCTGTATGCCATGGAAGATTTGATTAGCTCTTTTAGAAAATTGCTGGAACACACTCATCATATGCATATATTTAAAAGTTAGCTGATATCAGTGTATGAGTCAGTGAACTCTTTTAGGCCAAATGATGTGAGACTGACTTTAGCGAGTTTCTGCCAAGCAAAGTCTTTCTATTTCAGCAGGGAATATGGAGATGATCTCCACAATGTGAACTGTGCTGCACCCAGTAAATTGTAGGTTTGCATCTTATGCCTTGGAGATTCAGTAGATGATTGAATCGACAGCATTTAAAGCATCTTATCCAAAGGTGCATCTGTAAGACAGGTCAGATGAAGTACTTCTTGTTACATAGTTTTCCAGTTATAAGAAGATCTTAGAGCCCTACATAGCATCAATTAATCAAGGGAAGATAATGCGCTATTTGTTCATGGTACAATTATGCAATGAATATGTATTTTGATTCCTAATATGTGTTAAGGATCTATATCTAGTCTTATCAACAGATATGCAAAGCTCAAGTGCTGTAACAGTAAATCATATGGGAGATACTGTCGTTAAGAACATAATTATTACTACTATGTTAAAACTACAGTTTAACAAAAGTTATAATTTATAAACAAATTCTGCATAAACATTTTTGAAAAGGCATCACTAGAAATTGTTACTTCATGTGGCAACAGTAGCCTAAATATCTAACTCAATTCACTGATAAGCAGTGTGAAAGAAAAGGTCTTAACAAGGGATAACACTGTGCATCATTGTCTCAGCAGAAAAGGAAGAAATTACTTGGAAGATTGCTGGTGTTATACTATGCCATTTACTTCCCTTCTAGTAGCTAAGACATCTCTGTGATCCTACTCAAGGGAATAAATAACTTGCATTGTAATCCCACCCACTGAAGAAACGCCGCAGATCCTTGGGTAAGCACCAACACAATTCCTGAAAACATCAAGTCAACAGAGAATATGGGTGGAAATTAAGGTTTTCTGTGTCTGAAAGTGAGGAAATAAAAGTTCAAGCATCATGACAAAGCTCTAGTAGTTAAGCTAGAAACTGGTCACTGTTGAATTGACATATAATGAAAAATTCATGGAGTGCTATTAGTCATTAATAAGACAGATTTATTGTAGGAAAGAGATAGTGCAGTTACACAGAAAGAAAATGGCTTATAAGGAAAGAGAAATTTTATCTCTCAACTTTTAACATCTTGAAAGTCTTCAAATCATTCAGATATAGCCATCAAAAGCTGTATTACATGGAAAAATTGGATTTCCTGATTCTGAAATTCAGTTATGATATTTGTAAAGGTTTAGAAGCTATTTATTAAAGGTCACTTTCTGTACTGAGTTGGTTTTGTTGAATTCACAGAAAAAATACTCAAAACTGGTAGCGCCCTGAAAATGTGAAATGAGATCTGTCTGTAGCACATGTTTCTAAGACTCTAAGTGGCTCTGTCATTCTGCAAGTAAAGCGTTTGACATATTATGCATCAAAATTCAGAAGCACTTTCAAACTTCATGGGTATTTGCTAATATAGCAGCCTGACTACTTCAATTGTGTAGTGCGAGAGTGAGTTTCAGTGACATGCTGTAGAATTAAAGCAAATGCAAATGTTTAAACACATCCATTACACGATTTGAGAAACAGAATCTTTAAAAGTATGAAATGGTCATACACAGATCAACATCACCAATTCACAGTTGAAAATTATTGTAAGATGCTTTAAAAGATGATGATGAAAATAGTGATTTGCAATAAACTTCTGGCTTTGTTTTACACAAAACAACAACTGGAAAAGTAGTTTTAGCTGTCTTTTCAAAAGACCTACAGCTGCCATTGAAGAGATTCTGTATTTCAACCATTTAATATCCCCAAACCATAGATCTCAGGGTGATTTCTTGGAAGCCTCAAAGAACATTCTGAGGTTGACTGGGCTTTCTTTAACAGTTACTTAGGTCTCATCAGCTGAGGAGGAGTGGAAGTTGTATTGCTCCCACAATTTGACTTTCTCATGGCAAGATGTGTATGTTCATTTGGCAAACTCTCCGTTGAGTATCATTCATAGTTTTTTCTTTGCATCTCTTATTTGAATCAATGCCTTAATAACTTTCGGGTTTGCAATTTAATTTTTTTCTTAGTCTATTTTTCTTAGTATACTTATATTTGTGATTAAATTGAAAAATCAATAGAAAGAAAAAGTGATTTCTGGTTTGTATAACTGCCAACACATAATTTATTTTAAGGTCTTCAGATGTGCTTGATATGATTTACCTTTACTACCTTACAGTTTAAAGATCCAGTCCAACCTAATAATACTCAATGGTAAAATTTATGCATTATGTAAGAAAAAAATTACTTTAAATGACATTTAAATGAAATTTTTTTCATAAATAAAGAATGTCTACTGCTTTAATTTTGTGTGCATCTCGGGTTTTGAATATAAAGTTTGAATTGAAAGACAGCCATGAGTTCTGCTTCTGCACAGCTCAGCACCCAAACCCATTTAAGATTCAGAAAACATATCTGCTCTACTTAGTAGATTTTCTCAGACTCTACTTAACAAAATTCACAGGAGTGGATTCCATATTCTGTGACAACATCTCAGTTTTTAAAAATGTAGTGATTTACTGGCTAACACACATCTAAAGGAGACTGAGCCTTAAGAAAATGTTCAACCTATGTCTGCTACTTCTTAGTGATGTACCGTGAAATTAGTCTATAAACTGTTTTGTTGCAAAGGAAAAGGTTCCCTGCTGCTGAAATTTGCCTGATGAGTAGCAAGAAATTCAAGATTTGTTGGAGAAGGATAAAAAGTGAAAGGAGGTGTGGCTCAAATCTATTAACAGAAGTCCATGTCAGAGATACAAGACCCTCGGTCACATCCTTTCCTAAGGAAGTTTTAAGTAAATGCAGAAGTAGTATTGGAAACAGAGACCAGAGTTTTCCCAGATAATATGTCCCTTACACTATATAGTAGTGTTCTCATTTCTATTCTCACATTAGCCACTGAAGAAGAAATTTCAGAGCATTTGGAAACACCTGGTGATTCACATAAAACAGCGACACTCAGATTCCATGTTCCTGTTTTCTGTATTCCATGCAGACAAAAAAACAGGTCAAAGGCAGACAAAAAAAGGGTGATAAGCACTGTAATTCCTCATATCAAAATGTCTAGCAGACAAGCATCCAGATTGAGAAATTGTTTTTGAATTCTGAACTGAGAAATATAGTCACTTCCCTGGGAATTTGAGAAACCAAGCAACTTTCTGGAAACAAAAATGTCCTCAAATTTAATTTTAAAATTTTAAACTTACACTCTCACCCCAGAAGAGGGTCTCCAGACTGAGAATTTAAGAGATTAGTCAAGACAGACAGGCTGCTGATTGCCTTCCAGCCAAATGGTTCACACTGCTGATTCCACGAAGTTTTGACAGAGGTGCTTTTCACAGAATTAGCAGTCAACAAATAGTGTGGCTATTGGGACACACCACGGTAAACAGGAGTTTTATATTCATGTTGAAACGGTTCTAGAACTAAATTCAGTAATTTACTAATTAAGGGTAAGCATTCCAGTGGCTAGATTATTATGCTGAACCTTATGCATCACTGAATGATTTTTTTACTCAAAAATTGTACTGGGTGTAAACCCCAAAGCTGTTTCTTAATTACACTCAGAACACGTCTACCAAACTCCTTAGAGGCACCAAGACCCAGAGTTTATGAAACTCAGTTGGCCTTACAAGGCAGATGGAAGACAATCCTACACCCTTAGAATAGATGGAATAGAATTTTTAGTGTCTGAGGAAATTTCACGAGAAATACAGCCATTAGATACATTTAAGTATTACTGTTAGTTTGAATTATACCCCAGGTACACAAGTGGTGGCTCTGTCCTGAAGTGGACTTAGATTTATCCTAGAATTGTAGGATAGTTTGGGTTGGAAAGGACCTTAAAAACTGTCTAATTCCAACCCCCCTGCCATGGGCAGGGATACCTTCCACCAGGCCAGGTTGCTTAAAGCTTCAATCAACCTGACCTGAAACACCTCCAGATATGGGGAATCCATGATGTCTCTGGACAAGCTGTTGCAGTGCCTCACTGCCCTCACATTAAAGAATTTCTTCCTAATATCTAGTCTAAATCTTCCTTCTTTCAACTTAAAACCACTGTGCCTTATCCTATCCCTATATTCCCTGATAAAGAGACCTTCCGAAGCTTTACTGTAGGTCCTTTAGAAGTACTAGAAGGCTGCTATAAGGTATCTCTGGAGCCTTCTCTTGTCCAGGCTGAACAAGCCCCACTCTCTCCGCTTGTCATTGTATGGAAGCTGTTCCAGCCCTCTGACCATCTTCGTAGCCCTCCTCTGGACTTGCTCCAACAGCTCCATGTCCCTCCTGTGTTGAGAACTCCAGAACTGAACACCGTATTCCAAGTGAGGTCTTACAAAAGCAGACTAGAGGGGGAGAATCCCCAACCTCAACCTGCTGGTGGCACTTCTGATGCAGCCCAGGATATGATTGGCTTTCTAGGCTGCAAGTGCACGTTGCCGGCTCATGTTCAGCTTTTCACCCACCAGCACCCCTAAATCCTTCTGTTCAGGGTTATTCTCAATCTATTTATTCTCCTTGCAGCCTGTATTTGTGTCTGGGATTGCCCTGACCCAGGTGCAGGACCTTGCACTTGGTATTGTTGGACTTCATGAGGTTTGCACAGGCCCACCTCTTAAGTCTGTCCAAGTCCCTCTGTGTGCTATCCCTTCCCCCTTGCGTGTTGACCATGCCACACATCTTGGTATCTTTGGTGCCTTCAATCCCACTGTCCATGTCTGTGACAAAGATGTTTAACAACACCGATCCAAATACTGACCCTTGAAGAATGTCACTCATCATTGATGTCCACCTGGACATTGAGCTGTTGACCACAACTCTTTGAGTGTGACCATGCAGCCAATTCCTTATTCACTGAGAGGTCCATACATCAAATCCACGTCTCTCCAATTTATTGACCAGGATGTCATGCAGGACATTGTCAAATGCTTTGCACAACTCCAGGTCGATTATGTCAGTTACATTCCCCTTATCCACCAATGCTGTAGCCCCTTCCTAGAAGGTGGTCAAATTTGTCAGGCATGGTATTCCCCCAGTGAAGCCACATTGGCTGTCACCAATTACGTCCATATTTTCCAGGTGTCTCATTAAGCTTCCAGGAGGATCGGCTCCATGAATGCTTTGAAAGATTACTAATGTCCGATTTATCAGGCCAGTTCTGCAGAAAATAAAAGAAATTGTTTCTAACTTACAGATCCTGATGTTGTAGAAGATGTAAATGAATGCTTGATTATCAACTATTTTCTTGGCTGAGATTGATCTACATTAAGATGTCTACAGTGTTTATATTCTATGCTGTATATGAAAGAATGGCATCCATAATTCAGTGAATTAACTGATGGGAACAATTGTTTTGAATCAGAGACTTGTGCTATCAATTAAACTGTCAATTTATGTTGTTAGATATACCATCATAAATTTTACTTTCTATAATACCTGCCAATATTATTTCATGCTTGCCAATGGGAGACACTAAAATGTAATTAATATCAAAAAAGTAAAGTGTGATGGTAGATAAACTGTATTATGTGGAGTTATCCTGGCCAGTGCTTATTTCCGAATTAGTTTATTTATTTGCTCTTTGGCTTTATTTAATCCTGGCTACTCATCTCTACAGTTTTAATTTGCATAAAGTCCACTTCATCTGCTTTACTGACATCTCGCAAATGAGCTTGAAATCCCTGCATAAAGAGCCTTATACCAAGTACTTCACCTTGCCTGCATTTGTATGCTTGAAGCCGCAATCTTTAAAGAATACCTTATTTATGCTAAAGAAATGCAAGTGAGGTTTTCTCGTAATCAGCAGTAAAACTCAGAACCTCTATGCACATCTTCATAATTTTACTACATAAAAAATTTATATGATGCTCCCAAGTACTGGTCACTTAGTTTTTACATTAAATTTACATTCACAGAACGTTACATTCTGATGCATCCAACTGAATGCCTTCTAGTTTTTTCAAAAGATTATTTCTAAAAGTAATTGTTTGATACAAAAGAGTGAACACTGATATGTTACCATGGTTTTGACTGTTACAAATCAATGTGAATATACTCCTACAATTCAAATAAGAATATAGATAGCAGTCATATTATACTCCCAAGTGGGTCACAAAATCAGGATTAATCTGCTCCTTGCAAGATTAACTTCACACAGTGAACTGCCTATTTTGAATTAGTTTATGAATCAAAGACTTACCAGCTTCTTCCAAGTTTTTTGCATAATATAGGAAACCTCATCACATGAAACTCTTGACATTAGTTGTGAGCAGAGCAGAAAAGGAAAGAAGAGAAGTTTTATTCTTTCAATAAGAGATAAAAAAAAAATCTTATTCTTAATACTGAACCCAACTCATTTAAAGTATTTTAGATTTGGAAAACTTTATTTAAAAAGAAATACAATACTTGATTGAATTAAATTTTCATACTAATACACAGTAACAGAAATCCAAAATTAAGATATGATATTTTTTAGATAAATAGGGTAATAGATATATCAAATATCTGATATTTTGTATCAATGAATTAACATACAGGACAGAGACCTGTTACGCTACATATTTTTGGTGGATCTGTGGCAAGAGGGTGATGTTCTAATCCCTCTAAGATAAATAACACATGCCAAGATCATTTCCTACACTGACATTTTGAGACACAACCACAAGCAAATTCCATTTTCAATTGAAGTCAGTGACAAAAGTTCCACTGACAGGGTTTCATCCTTCATACTTCAGTGTTTGGAAAACTCTTAGTCACATAAAGTAGTGAAGGCAAAGAAGTAGAAGTCTATTTTCAGCAACATTTTCTCAATATTCTTATTTCATGTTTCCTCAAGTCTACTGAATATTTGAGAAACATAAAGAGGAGTTCTGCACAAAATTGTATATCCAGCCCTGGTCTAGCTCAAACTTCAACTCATTCCTGTGAGTCACTCGATTGGCAAATTGCTTCATAACACCTTTCTGATTCACCATGACAGGATGCCTGACGCTGATGCAGGATCTAGCAGGGATGTAATACACTAATGACACCAATTTGAACTATCTAGATGGCAAAAGAGGGCTTATTCTTCTTCTAGAACAAGACAATGATGAAAATTGCACAAACATAAAAACAGGTGTGGAAGCAAAAGGAAAACATGGAAGCTATATAATGTTCAACAGACGTTTTACTCATAATTATAACAAAGACAAAGAGTAGAAGAGCTCACCTGGTCAGCTTGAAGGCAATATGGAGAAAAGATGAAATATTCATAAATATAAATGGACAAACAAATAAAACGACTACTTTAGCGATGAATAGCGATATATGCAATTGTACACTTTGTAGACTAGAGGACATTACTAATATAACATTAGAGACTAAAAAGACCAGTAAAGTGTCAGTATGAAGGACACCTACGGCTCGAAAGTGATTCAGCTCTTTGGACATCAGTAAGTGAAGAACAGATATCCGCAAAGAAACAGTTTAATAAAGGGAGCAGACTTGTGTAAGAAATGTTTACGTAAAGCAATAGAATAGGGAGATAAATATCCAAAATATTACACAGTAAAAAAAAAAGACCTAAAACTTATTTTATGGATAACTTCACACTGATAATTTGCCTCTTTTTCTCAAATGACCTGACCTTCTGATCATTCTTGCTACAAAATTCTACTTTACACCAATGATTTGTGGAAAACCAATTAGGGTTTTTCTTTCCAGAAATCAGCTTTGTAGCTGACCTTGAAAATCATTAACCAGAAAAAGAAAGGAAGGGAAGAATATCTGCTGCTTTAATTTATCAGTTGGCTTTGAAAACCTTATCTCACTAATATTGTCTTATTATTTTCTTTTTTTTTCTATAATTTCTTTATGTCTTGTGGACATTTTCATGGTATGCTTATATTTACAGCTCAATGCAACATCCTCTGTATTTTTGGGGCAGAGAACCAAAGAGTTCTTATTTATTTGTTCAATATTGATAAGCTTCTGAATCCATACTATGGAAAAGAATGCAACCATTAATTTTTTTTCAATACACTTTCTGAAAAGTGGAGGAAAAAAATGGAAGTCCAGAGTATGCATGTGTGCGCGTGTATATATATTACATCTTCTGTCTCAGTAATTTCTTAGGCTGAATGCAGTTACTTAAAAAATCAAAACTAACAGACCTTTAGAGTTTTACAAGAAAGTTTATTGCTTTACTACTACACTCTTGAACTGTATCTCAAAGCTAAAATTTGACTGCTGTAAATGTTTGGGTCAAACGATGCATAATTAATCTTAACTCTTCTAATAATATGTTTTAATGTTATGTTGTGTTTATGAAGTATAACTTCAACATGAGAAACTCCTGTTTTTATTGAAATCAACAGACAGAAACCATAAATAATTGTTACGTGCCCTGCTGGTAATACCAATTTGCTAGCATCATTCCGAATATGCAGTGTATTTTACCAGGGATTCAGACATTTGAGCTACAAACAAAATATGCAAGTATGAATGTACCAATAAGATAAATTTTGTCTTATGTTCTTTTCAGTGTCAGAAAAATTTATAATGCTCAAAGGCCATTCCATTAGACTGTTTCATACTACAATTTTTCTGTGCTCGATAGAGACAGTGGATAATGTCAAGCATGCATTTAGAGAACAGTCATTATGATATGGCAGGCAAAATACAAGGGTAAACTTTGACACGCTCTGCCATGGTGCACTGTACATAAGACCAGGAAGTATAACTGAAATTTCATCTAGCACGGCAGTTTAAGATGCACACGATACACAGCCCCCAAAGAACATCTCAAAAACAGTTTGAACTGTGAAATGAAAGAAAAAGATGGACTCCTTCAGTCCTGCAGTTGTAGAACATGGAATAGAAATGAACCAGCTATTAAAAAAACACAGCAGTCTCCACTGGACCTTTATTTTTTTACCAAAAGTCTTAGGAAAGCATTATAGGCAAGACAAAATATTGAGTTTAGCAAAAATCCCAAAACAAACAAATAAAAGTAACAGATTTAGAAGCTGATGCAAAGGTGACTTATTTTTGAATGTTTTATTAGTTTTTAAAATTGTTGGGTTTTAGATATTATGCCTCTACATCAATCTAAATGAACATTTTCGATGTTAGTTATCAAGGCCAGTGGTCATCAAATATCACAGCTGCTCATAGTCACCACTAAAGCCAACATAACGTGTGATCATTTTTTAAATTAAAACTATTTAAGATAGTGAAAGTACTTGAAGTTTGTTATCCCCAGTGAAAAACTCTAACATACTATTTTGAATTTGTCCTGTATTATGACAAGCTATGTTTATGCAAGTTATGTCTTCTTCTCAAATCTACCACCCTTTGACACAGAAATGATTGAGGAAGTTAAAATAGCTTTAAGCGATCTTTATAGTCTACTAGATTCATAGCATATGCATTGGACCAAAATAATTTATGATCACCATCCACATTTCCATGCCTCTTCCTCACGACATTTCTGTGGGCAAGTTTCCTGACAGTTGACACTATGAAATAATTTGAAAACTCTACATTATAATGTTAAATTACAAAGACAGGGCACTGTTATGTCAAAATCACACCACAGTTATGGCCAGCAGAAAGCCATTAACTAAATTCATCCTTACAGAAGAATGTTCACTGGGTATCTAACATCAGCTTTCACAGTCAATACTACTGACTTTACCAAATTCAGCCGTGTCATAGAACATGGCTTTTCTGTTTTTTTGTTCAAAACCATGAAAATACAAATGGATTTGAGTTCTATGGGTTGATCCTATCTGAATATTTTCACATCCCAGCAGTCAATACTCTGGATTAAATTGTAAGAAGGTGCTATTTCTTTGAAATTTTTTAAAAATTGATTTTATTTTATTAAAGATTGTTTTCATACTTGGGTATGCTTCTTGAAAAATGCAGTATACCTCTGACTTCAGCCCTTTGAACAACATTCAGTGATTCATTTTATGATTTTTTTCAACTGTATGAGGTAGAACTGTAAGGTACTATTCAAGACCTTTGAGTCCAGACAGTACAGACCAGCAGTGCTCACGTGGAAGTGAGAAAATTCAAGGGAACCTCATGGAACTTCTAAGAATCTAAAAGAGGGGAAAAAGTATTCCTGGGAGAAAACTGATGAATTATAACAACTTACCTTCATGTTGTTAATAGGAATCACTGCCAGAGGTAATACGTATAAGCAAAACGAACATAACTATTGTGCAATCTTAGGCAGAAGATCTATTGTTTTATTTGTAATAACTCGGTTTCTAAATAGCTTTGCTCTTGTTCTGCAAATCAATATTTTACCACCTCCAGGATTTTGCTGGTTGTAGATGTTCTGTTGCTCTGGTCAGGGCTACAAAATCTTGTGATTCATTCTGTACACTTCAACATGCATATGTATTCTAGTTTGAGCTAAAACAGAATCAATTCTCTAACTCTTCTGCCAAACCTCTTAAAAGTAACTTTATTTTCTGAAAGTTACTGCCATGTTTTTCAGACAGTGTCTGCCTCAAGAAGTGATGCTGTCTGATGGTTATAGTTATCAATATAGGGGACTCGTATGTAAAGAGGCCAGTGTTTATACTTATTCCTGTGGAAATCAAGACCATCCTAGAGTTGGTGGCATGCCTTAAGTCAAAGGGTGGAAAAGAGTTGCACCTATAGGGTGGAGTGAGCAGGACAAGGAACACAAAACTGACCAACGAATTATACCATTCTGTATATGCCATACTCAGTATAAATCTTAGGAGTCATGAGGGTCAAGCCTTGTTCTTAAATGGCTGATGTCTGAGTGATGACCTCATCTGTCTGTCTGCTTCCAACCCCGATCTGTGCATTCCTGAATTCACTTTCTGAATGCAGCTCCAGGCTCCTGCTGAGTCCAGTCTGCGACTTCCACCGCACCTGCTCTGCAGCATCAGTGGTGACCTATACTCAGGGGAGATTGATTAAGTTTTGTATAATTGTACACATTTTATTGTTTTCTCATGAATATTATTATCATCCTTTTTATTATTTTTATTATTATTGTTTCATTAGAGCTGTTTTAGTTTTGGTTTCCAATCACAAAGTCTCTCTCTCGCTCCCATTTCCATCTCCCCTTCCCCTGTGTGAGGGGAAACTGGGGTACGAACGTGCACTTTAGCTGCTGATTGAGCTGGGGAGAGGCTAAACCAAGATGATAAACAAATGTGATACACCTTGACAACTCTCTTGATGCCCTTTTCCATTAAGGTCACCTCTGAAGACCTACTTCTACTTGATGCTTTCTATCCAGTAAATAACCAGTTAAAACCTGCTTAGCGATTAGAGGCACCGATCGGCAGAACCCACACACAGGCAGTCACCTACCAGTGCTGCAGTCTTCACGTGGGTTTTGTTTTCTGAGCTCGCTAGGCCAGAACACATTGCTAAATTTATAATTTGAGTTCCCCAGGAATGAAACAAAAGTAGAACAGCTATGCCATGATTGGATATCAATATCAGTTCTGTTAAAAAACTGGCTGTGCTTCTGCTCCTCAGCTTTTAAGTAAAGTTGGTAATAATCTTTTCCCTCTCTTCTGTCTCCTCTTCTGGCACTGCCAGGGACAAGAATGCTTGTTCTGTATTTTTCAAAATCACTTGTCAGAATAGGGTTAATAATTTGTATAGGACCTCTGCATTGCATTATATTATAAATAGTCAATAAAATTTTCCACAACAGTATTCTTCCTTGGTTTGGTTGTCAATTATTTGACAGTTTTAATCTTCAGTTTTAGACTAATGCTGCTTCCTGTTCTTCTCTGTCTTCTTTTTTTTTGCTATACTGATTTCATTTTTATTTAGAATTTTTAAACATGGAAAGATTTCTATATATATATTTCTATGTATTGGAGATACATGAGCAGAATTACTATACATCTGAGCAATCAAGTATAGGTTCAGGTTCTTGCCACAGACTGAAGGGAAACAGTATTCTAGTAAGGGTGCAAGAGGCTTATTATTGCCTATAATGAAAGTGTTTAACTAATATTCAAACTCAGAACTAGGCTAACGTTAAGGTCCAAGATATGAAACAGAATAGGCATTTTTAGGCATTTAAAACTTTGTAAATCAATATTTACTTTGAAATAAATTCAGGAAGGCAGCACCATGAAATTAAGTTAATTAATTATTCCCAAGCCAGTAATGGCCTTTCAAGCGTCTAAATATTTTCCAGATAATAGACACAAGAGAACAATTTCTCTGGGGTGGCAGCTAATTCAGACTTATTTTTATCTCCTCACTGGTATTTTCTCTGAGCATACTTGGCCACCCTTCGCTGCATTTGCACATTAATGAAGTGCACGGCAGTGGAATTATGAGGCTGAGAGTCATAATCATCCCTGTTCCGGTGTGGGCTCAAGGGCAGCATACAGATCTCCCCGTCCTCTGTGGGGTATGCTTCTCACCACAATTTAGAGGTTTTGAGATGCCTTGCTGGCACCAGCAGCTACCCTCCCTTCCGGCACCTTTCAGCTGTTTGTCCCCAAGGCAAACATCTATCCGGACCCACAAAGCAGGCGGCAGAGGCATCAAGCTGCTTTCCCAATTCTTGTTGGAATCACTGCTCTTAGGAGTCCCATCTTGAAACAAGCTGATGAAAAGGAATCGTCTGGTGACACTAGAGAAGACCTCAGATGCCCAGAATGAAAAAAAGACAGAATTTCTTTCTGAACAGTCAAATCTTCTGTGCAGGTGGCTCAGTGGTTGCTTTCAGATAAAGAATGCAGTGCAGTGACTTCTGAAGTAGCTGAAACCCCTTGTTTCTGTTTACTTAGTTTGGCAGACTTAGAAATGTTCTACTCTGGAATGAAGGGCTGCTTAACATATTTCCAAGGAGAAAACAGAAATGTCAAAGAAAAATTTCAGCTATTTTTTATTGATTTTTTTCCCATTTAGATCCCCAAATTACAAAGCATTTGTCCATGAGATTCACTTTAAATGTTACACATGAGATTTAATAGTATTCTGAACTAAGTCTTTGCTCTCTTTTCCAAAAGTCTTGCCCAAACCGGGGCTTATATGTAGGCAGTTTCTTAGCTTTTTGTAGCTGTTCAAGTCATACAAGGAGCGGCTGAGGGAAGTGGGGTTGTTTAGCCTTGTGAAGAGGAGGCTGAGGAGAGACCTTATTGCTCTCTACAACTGCCTGAAAGGAGATTGTGGAGAGGAGGGAGCTGGGCTCTTCTCCTGAGTGACAGGGGACAGGACAAGGGGGAATGGCCTCAAGCTCCAGCAGGGGAGGTTCAGGCTGGATATCAGAAAAAAAGTATTTCACAGAAAGGGTCAGAGGCTGCCCAGGGAGAGTGTGGAGTCTCCATCCTTGGAGATGTTTTAAAAGACGGATGGTTGAGATGCTCAGGGGCATGGTTTACTGGTTGATAGGAATGGTTGGACTCGATGATCCTGGAGGTCTTTTCCAACCTAGTGATTCTGTGATTCTGTTGTCATTATTGTGGAAATTAGTTATAAATATATCATATTTACCCAAACTCTACTCTGCTGATGTTTTAAATAAAAAGTATTGTTCATTCTAACCTAGTGACTTGGAGCCTGACTTTTTTCCTCCATTATACTAATGCAATAGCATGAAATATTTGAATAATAAAGTCTATTTACACATAAAAGGCGGGAGTGCCTTTCCAAGCCTCAGCACAGCTCCATATTTTTTGCCACCTTAGCCAGCAACCACACATATTTGATTTCCTGTCTGTGAACATGAGGTCCAGAAGCATGCTGGAGAAGAAAAGAGCAATGATCATTTGTCCTCCCTCAACTATGGCACATGGCAGACTCGTAGGAACCATTGGCTGTAGCTGCAGTTTCTCTGGTGGGTCTTACCTGTGTGGAGTCAGGGCTGGATACCTACCAGGACTCATGATATCCAGTTTAAGGCCAGCAGAAGTTTGTATATTCACCCCACAGAAGTCATTCTTTCACTGCTGTTTGGACATATGCCGAAAGACAGGATGACCACAAGAAGGACCAAGACTAATATGCATTCAGTCAGGAAACTCCCATTCAGTCTTATCACTGTAAATCCCAAACATGAAATTTATGTCTGAAACAACAAACATTCCATTAGTTAGGTTACAATTGTGTATTCAAGAGCATGTTTTATTTAAATTCAACATTGTAACCGTGAAATAAATTTCTCCATCATTTTTTTTACCAGGCTTCACAGGAAAACATGAATCTAAAATAGTATGAGACACTAGCAAGAGGGATTTCAATGAACTTTAAGTGTATGAGCTGCTAGAATTCGGCCTATATTGGGAAGATGATTTCAGTTGTGCTCCGCTTTAATCACTATCATATCAAAATAAAGTTTGTGGCTTAGCTATCTTTTAATTAGGCTTTTGTTTTTGTTATGTTTGTCTACAGTTTAAAAAAAACTCTGTATTTTAGTCTGGTCCTGGACCTTTTTTAGAATTCAGTGGGCCTATACATGAACAAAGTATTTACAGGATCAAATATCTCTTCTGTAAAAAGATGGCTCTTTTTTTAATGTCATGGGACTAAAATTAAATCCTCATTAATAAAACATTACACAATCTAAAACATAATGAGTAATATTCCTAGTTTCTGTTGCAAGAATACATGAGAGTAATTGTAAAATAATTTGCACTTTCAGACAGAAGTACTACCTTTGTTTATAAAACAACATGGTTTAATTTTTTGATGAGGAACCGTATTTGTGATACAAATATATTTCAAAGTGTTTTTATCCTTTTGGAACAAAATACTTATTAAAAAAAGCACTTTTTGTCATTGCTTATATAGCCATCTGTAAATGTTCAACAATTACTGAGTTCTAGCTGACTTCCCATTTAGTATTTCCTTTACTATCTGTGTTTAGTTTTTGTTCAGTCTGTCCTAATTAGTGATTTGATGTCTTATTTACATATATTTCATCTTCTAAAATTCATATTTTGGCTATATGAAGACATTTGTGCAACAAAACTGGAATATACCTAAGTTTATTTCTGCTTCTCAGTAAAATGACATATTCTGATCCAGAAAACACAAGGGAGAACTGAAGTCTTTCCCATACTATGCAACCATTAACATACCCAGCAACTTTTTTTCTGAGATTATTGAGTCACAAACAGAGATTTAATTGACTGCACTGTAGGGCCCTTGTTTTCTATGAAGTGTCTAAAAAGCCCCATTAAAATTGATGTTATAAATGTAACGAACTGTCATCCCTCTGGTGCAATTTCTAGACCATACAACTCCAAAATCTAGTAATACAATCCTTAAGACATAAGCGTTTTGGAGGCTTTACTGTTGCTGAAGTATTTATTTAGCTGGGCATTCTGGAATAGCTGTTCAACAGGTGTGTGCACTCGTACAAACTAATCTAAATGAATCTGGGACATGATGACACATTTTCTACTTCGAGTGTGACCAATTATAAATTGATGATTTATTCTGTGTTTTGAGTCTTAGAAGATGAGAGGGTTTTTTTTGCCTGAGAACACAACAATTTCTTTCTTCAAAGATACTCTCCCTACTATTATTTGGGTTTTTTTTAGTTTTACTAGTGACAGATCAGCATTACATCCAGGACTCCATCATTCTAAACACTGAACAAAGAGATTATCTTTGCCTCATAGATTAGGAATTACGAATTTGAACATAGGAAATAGTGTACAGAGACAGAAAGCAAACAAAAAACTAAGTAAACTAAAAAACTTCAGAAATTTACATAGTAGCATTGGTACTTAGCCATTGTGAAAATCCTGCAGTTATTAAGGAAACAGAGAAATAAAAGGGACTTTTTAAAAGGAGATCAGCAAATTCCTATTGTATGCATTGTCAGGGCGCTCATGCAAAGCTCTGAAGAAGGAAGATATTTTGAAAGGAAATTACAAATGCGATGGATGAGAAACTCAGGGACAGGACTGCCGTCTTCCTGGTGAATGTGAAATGATATATAGGATAGGAGAGATCATGGAAGACCCTGAAAATGAAAGAACTTATCATGTTTTACATGATAAAGCAGAAAGAGGTGATATGGTCAAAAGGAGAAGTAACAGTCTTTGCATCACTGTTCTAAATAGATAAAAAAATCTATTTTTTTAGAAAAAAATAAAAATCTAAAAAAATCTGTTTGTTTTTTGGCAAATCCGAGACATGAGATTTCTAAAGATTTTGCTTAGTGGATTTGCAGATTTGTTCAATGCAAAATACACCAGGAAATCTAAAGAGATTTTTTTTTATTTTTATTTTTTGGATAATGATTCTCATGTTACAGACCCAGGGGATCTATGGAGAACAAAAAAGAAGATAACTGAGACAAGTAGGGAGAAAGAGGAAAATCTATTTTATCTATGCTCATCTCTGACTAAACATCCTGCTGAACAAATATTTCAATTAAAATCTTAGCATGAAGGAAGATTTTTAGAATAGAACTGATTTTGAGAGTTATCCACATATGGATGACAAGCAAATGTGAGTGCTAACAAATACAACTTTCGCCCTAACAGGTTGTTCCATCACCAAGAATATCTTAATCCACTTTTCCTGATTCTTCATTCTTCTTTCCTCTTCTTCTTCATTAAAATAGTACAGCAACATAGTTTGCTTAGGGCTCCTTCAGCAATCGCCTGCTACTGTATCTGGAGTGAAATTCAGCTATGTGTAAAACATCAGATAATTTAAGCCACTTGGGGAATTTACAGAGTGCCTGGACTTTCAAATAGCCCTAGATTAAAAGGAAAAAAAACCCAAAACTTTCATTCTGTACGAACCATCCCTTCTGGTATTTTTTGAAATGCAACAGATGCTGTGCTTGTGTTATTCAAAGGGATATACATATAGTCCTAAATGCTTGTAGACAAGAGCTTGTCACCTCTTTGTTATGAAAGTAAAAAACCTCATTAAACTTTAAATAGTGATGTTATTAGTGCACTGATTCCAAGCATATGATAGCCTATAAGAAGACCTCTACAGGCTTAATCCTAATTTTTCGTGTCACTATCCCTTCATACCCTCACACTCTGGACTCTGCTTTATGTATAAAAATGTAGAGATCAACATTAATCCCGTTCCCAACAACAGATACAGCACAGTAGGATAAACACAACAATTTCCTCTGAGCAGAAGCTTACAGCAAACACCATGAAAGTTTGATTGATTTATCTGAACACTGGTTGACTTGAAATAGATCAAATTGGCACTTAAAGCTGTAGCTGAGTGAAGCTATATATTGTTGTTTCTGGAAGTCTTACAACAGAAAAATATTTTTAATGAATTACTGAGGATCAAACTTTGCAGTCTCCCAGAAGAAAACGTCTGTGAAACTAAGTCATTGAGTGACTGTTGGCACTGACGTAGACTTTTTGATGGGTAAAAACTGCAACAAAATGTCTTTGACTTCACAGGCATTCATCTGGCCATAAAGAGTTCCTTGTCTCCATGTTAACGTTAGGGTTGGAGAGTCCCTCTTCTCCCTCCTTATGACATAGAGCATTCCTATTTCACCATCCCTCTCCCTCACAATCATTGACAATTATATTCTGCCTTAAATATAAAACCACTTAAAATCCAGCATTGGATCAGTCAATAAGCTGGCATGCACATGAATGGAAGAAGAATCTGGCATACTGATTATACTTTCTGAGCCAGCCTGTTCTTATAGGTTTAATTGCGCACTGGTGATTAGGTAGATCCTTCTTACGTATGTTTGAGACAGCCTGAGATCTATGGATTTTCAGAAATTTCTATGCTTGATCTTTGAGTTTCCCATGCAATATCAGTATAAAAGTGGAAAAAACGATTGTAAGGTTGATAAAAGCCTTAGCAATATAATTAGAAATTCCTGGCACATAATGGCATTTAAAAGGTATATTAAACATCAAACACTTTAAAACCACATCCTTCATTAACTTTACAGCAGAGTTTGACGCTGCCAATTTAGGGCAGAGGGTGTGAAATGGAAAGGAATTTTATGCAAGCTAAAGGAGGAAGGCAAAAGAAACCCTGCTCTTCTCTGCTTATCATTGAAACACTTTTTAACCTTCCTTCCACTCTCCTTTCCCCCTGAGTGATGAGAAAGAGCATGTGTGTGTGTGTCAGATCATTCTGGTTTCAGTTTTCTTTGCCCGTTCTTTCCCTCTGTCCATTTTGCTGGTCGTCATAGTTACAGTGACCTCAGTCTTCCTCATCTTTCAGGGTCTTACAGGATTTTTTTTTTTTTTTTTTTTTGCTTTCTCTTGTAGCAGTGCTTTGCCATTCCAGCTTGTCCAATTCTTTAACTGTTATTGCATTTCTTAACTATTTGTCCCAGCAATCTCCCCCTTTCCTGCTCTGGGTCCTCACAGACTCCTCAGAGCAGGCTGGAAGTGCTCCGTTTTCATTTTCAATCCAGTAACGGTTTCCTTCTGAGATGGCTTCACGACTTTAATCTTTCCTTTCCTAACCTTTGAGTAATATTTTGGCCTTGTCTTTGTATAGCTTTAAAATGACATTTTTATAGCTCTTTTAGACTGAGTTAAACCAGACAACCTCAGAACTGCAGTGTCTCCAACTGCTTTTTCCTTTTTTTTTTTCTACTTCAGTCCTGTCCTCTGACTTGTGGCTATGAAGGATTCTGACCAAGAGTTTTTTGCTGTACTAGACAGGGCCAAGGTCAGCCTTGAAACCACAGAAACATGAGGCGGCGTTTGGCTTCCCCTCAACGCTTATTAGGCTCTGGCAGGGGATCTTGTCTCATCTCTCCCAGCCAGGCTAGGATTCTCACAACTGCTGCCGTAAAAGAGCTAATCACTGACAGGGAGGAACAAGCACCGTGCTAAGTCAGGGATGAGTGACTCTTACTGGATTTAGGGCTTATCTTATGGAATACGAGTATATCTCTTTTGCACAGAAAACTGTGACTCTGTTGGACTGATTCTGCTTGACAGATTTGAGCAGAACTTTGATTTTGACTAATTAATTATACAAGCACACACATTAGAGTTGTATTAATAATCCTATATACAGCTTGAACAAGAATATAGGTATTTAACAGTGTTTAATTGGTAGCCCTTTAAAATACAACAACATACAATGTAACTATCCATCCTCTAAACCATTATCCAATTCTAGACTACCTAGTAAGCAGTCATATCTTTTCTATATGTATAAAAATTTCCAGTCTGAGCTTGCTTGTACATACAACCATCCCAAAAGATTTTAAGTATATAATTAACACAAAAATCTACTTTAACACCGCCCTCCCCCATATATATAAATAAAATACATCTGGAACTGAAATACTGATGTTACATGTACTCAACTGCAGCTTCAGTGGATACCTGCAGCACTCTAGTGGCCATTCTTCATAAATGCAACATCAAAAGATGGAAATTATTTTGGACAGTAGAGATTTAAAGGAAAAAACCCTAACAAAAGATTAAAATGCTTACAGAGTTATACATGAAAGTTATGAAAATGAGCAATAACATAGCATATGGACACTAATTAAATTTATTCAAGCAAACTTGTTTTAATTTAACAGCATTCTCACTGTGTACTACAACTATAATAAAAGTAGTTTGGAGTGGAGTGTATTATGCTTTTTGGTCATTTTATCTTCTGATGTACTAGGTCACCAGTTCAAGACAAGTTAAATATTGGGAGCTCTGCATAACTCACTTTTCCTTGGACCCAGTGACTGTAGGAGGGAAATAATAGGCAACATAGATGAGGGACAGAGTCTCTCCAGTCTTTAACAGGTCCTATTTAAAACAATTTTTTCTCCCTTGCAATGCTTTTTCTGTGTGCAGTGCCTGAAGCAGTACATTTTATACCTTTTCTTATGGAAGAGTAATAAAAAAATAGTAAATCAATGAGAAAAAACATTTTTACTTGTTTTACTTGAATATGCGACATGTTTTACTTCATTATTCACTTAATTTGTTTAATTAGCATTCAAAAACTGCAAAACATGGAAACATGGAAGTGTGTGTACATAAGGAACTGTGACTGTAAAAGTGATGATAAACAATAAGTTACCTCCTGTATGCATATTCTATATTTTTTTTCACAAAACTGTCAAAGTATTTAGTACAAGAATTAATATGTTCAAGTTATTTCAACTTTTATCATATTTTTGTAGTTTTTTATCAACTGGAACTCATGCAGGAAAAGCACATACAGATATTTTATTCATCTGATTTTTTTTTCCTAAGAAGGTTGTAAACAAAAATATGTCAGTAATTTCATGTCAGGAGGGACATTCAAATACAAAATTTCTGTATATGAAAAAAAGAACCTTAATCCAATAGAATGAGAAGACAAGATGTAAATGTTAAGAAATGATGAAATGAATCATAATGGAATTAGTTCTCTGCACTCTAACCAGAAGCAGATCTTGAGCACAAAGATGAAGAATAACATATACTATTGCTACGTCCTCTTACGGCAAGCAGAGCCATAACAGATGCAAGAATGCTAACATTTCCCCAAATCCTTGTTTGGATAACTGTGATGATGTTATCTAATGAAACATAGAACTACTACGATGCATATGTTTTGCCTCCAGGGGCAGAAGGCAGTTTCCACAGGAAGCTTCAGGGAAATGTGTCCATCTTTGACTTTTCAGAAGCAAAGTAACAAATCACAGATCTGAGATTTTCCACACTTTCACAATTTGAGATGCTACTTGAAGGCGTCTTTGCTTCTGTTCCTGTACAAGCTTTGCTCAGACTTTCCAGCTTTTTATTTTCATTCAGCTGTGATTTTTTTCAGACAGTTTGAGAGACTGCAGAGAGGACAAGACTTTAATAAAAGAAACAAATAAAATTAGGATGCATCTGCCTGAGCTGAAATTTTAAGAAGCTTTCGCAGCTGTGCTTCTAAAGGAAGCATCCACAGTATTTAAATATATTTAAGGATGAGACACAGTGCCTTTAAGTTCCCAAAGAAAGATCCTGTTTACTCAAGTGACATACTTTTATCTTCCTACTACAACAGAAGCACCCGCTCTGGAGACATTCAAAGACTCCTCTTTACTGGTTATTTGGGGAAATGACGGTGTGTTTCCATGTACCCTTAATTCAACAGTTTACTAACTTTGTTGTTGATCCCTTAATCCCATTAGAGTGCCACTACTGAAGCTGCAGCGACACAGCTGGGTTAGGGGAAATACTTGGCTTGGACGGATGAGTTCAATCGCACTAACAGTTGCAAGGACAGAAGATGAGAATACCCTAAGACAAACAATAACAAGCTGTGGTATTTAGCAGTGTGGTTGGCAAGGAGCTAAGATGTTGAGGAGCTGGACATTAGGACAGCTCAGGACATTACCTCAAACAGACATTAGGAATCAGATGAAATGCCATAACATTTTTAATTTGTTAAAATTTTTTAAATTTTTATTTTTTTAAGTCAATAACATGTTTAATTTTTCTCCTGGTTGAGATACATGTGCTAGGGACAAGCAAAAACAGTATCAAAGCTGAGAATTTCTGCACAAGCTTTATCAGAACAAAGGAGCAGTTGCTCATCAGGACTGCAGGAGCATTATTCAAAACAAACAGGAAAACAATGAGGAAAACAACTGTATCGTGCATCCAATGATGGGAGAGAAGCTCAGCCTTTAGTGGGAAGTGTGCTGAAAGCACTGATGTTGAAATGGACTGATCAACAGCTGTCTGTTGATTATCTACAGCTGAGGGCTTCTAACACCAGAGCAAGGAATTCCTTGTCTTCGGCTGAAGTATAAAACAAATACTTCCAGGAAACCGGTGGACCTCAAATATTGTCAGATCTAGATGCTGTTTGTTCATACATATAGCTAAAAATTACCAGTTAATCTCTTCCACTCACACTGCTACTATATGACCAAAACTTGTCTGCACAATTTTACCTGAATATAAAGATGAATGAGAATAATGGAGATTAATTTCTCACCGGAGAGATTTAAAAATGGATCTGACCATGACAAAGTGCTTAATACTTCACTTGACAAATGCATCTTATTTTCACTTCTGTAAAACTGTGTGAACATCACAGGGTCTGCCACCAGTTGTAGCCTCAGAGAACTTTAGCAGCACACTCTGAGGCCAAGATACGATACTAACAGGACTAGTACAGTTGGCCATGAAGGTATGAACAGAAAATTAACACAGCAGACATGAGGAGTCCAGTCTAAGAGCAGTTCTTCTAATCAATGAGATAAACAGAAAATGTATTTCTGTCTCCTATTGCAGTGTACAAAGTGATATTACATGTCAGTAAAAAGACAGTGGAGGGTTAGGCAGAAAGAAAACCAAAGAAATTGACAGGGTTTTACTCAATTTCTAGCGTTTTAGAGTCCTTTAAAATGTACATTATACATTTGTTTACATCATTTAAGGAAATGGTACTTTCACAGCTATGTCTTTATTCATGCCATATTTTTCTGTCAATTTGGATGGCTAATGAATAATAACTATATTTGAAAAATAAACCTTTAATAAGGTTCTACAACACAGTGCATCTCCATTAGTCAATAGACAGCTGATGAGAAGAATGTATAATATACATCTCTGATCACAGAGAGTTACTGCATGTGAATGTGCTACTGCTTATTTGTAAGCAAGATAGTAGTGTGCTAGTGCAAAGTAAAATATGTGTGGCAGGAGGGATTTATGTTAATGACTTCAGAGATTCTCTCTGATTATATTTCCTAAATCCCGATACAGATGCAGCACTAATGTTCAAATTTGTGTGCATGTTTAAAAGCATGCTCACTTCCTCCTTTCTTCTCTTTCTCTCCTACAAACTATGTTATAGTCCACTGTAATCAGGGCTTGAAAAACATTCACGTATTAAAATAAAAGCTCGGCAAATGTCATCATCTCTGCAAAGGTCAGGCTTTCATTTCAAAACATAGTTGTCACCCCTTATTCTGAGTATAATTGTCTAAATGCGAAATAAGTGGGAAGATAACTGGCTTCCTAAGAGCTCAAACAAACAACTACCCAGTCTCCGCAGCTGCTTGGATGTGTCAGCTTTTGCTGCTGTTCTGGAGACCCTACGGCCAGCCCCAAAACTTAGCTGGATCAGGTCATTTCCCCTCCGACCCTGCCTGAGAGGTGCTGAGTACTGTGCGCGCAGGCAGAGAGAATCATCCCTTTTGGGAGAAGCGCAAACCCATCATTGCCTCCCAGGCAAGCACGGGCTAGCAAAGAGCCCATGCCACTACTCCTGCAGCAGCCAGGATGAGAAGGAAGAACAGGGAAGGGTTTCTTCAATCTTTTAACAGGTTGAGGACAGGCTGATGGTTCTTGCTTGCCAGGAAAGCATTTTAGGTTCGTAGGAACTTGCAGAAGTCAGATTTCTTACATCCTTTACAACACAGATGTTTCTTCTGTACTGATTTCCTCAATATCCTCTTTCCACAGCAAGAAAATTGTTCAGAAAAGACTGCTGGTACATAGGTTCTTCTAGTATGTTTTTGTTATAAATCTCTCTACTTCAAAAAAAAAAATTCTTTGAGATCAATAACAAAGAATAAGGTTTCCACCATTTAAAATGACAGATATGAAAGAAGGAACAAAAGAAACTCCAAAAACCATAAATTTATTGTGTGATGGCCTGTCATTTTGTGGAAGAAAAAGACAGGACCCACCAAGGAAAAAAAACAGTACAATGGTAAAAAAGTTATATTTTATTTACATGTTCTTGCCATTTGTCTTTGAGTATTCCCCTAAGGATAAACTTTCTCTGTAGTGGCCAGAAGTACAATATCAGCTATATCCATACCGATATTTCATCCCTTTGTAGCAGGAAGGCATGCTCTTGAAATGCATTTTTTTTTCTTGCATTGTATCTTCTCCTACATTTTTGTTCTGTTCACTCAAGGGTAGTAATCTTTTGGGATGTAATTTCTACAGAAGGAAAAGAAGCTGTATTATTCATCTTGTACTGGAACTCAATTCCACCCAATAACCCAATGCAAATCTCATAACACAGTATTTTCCTGTATAGGTCCTGATGCTCAAAATACAGTCTTGTATCATCCAGAGAGTGGATTTAAGTTTCCATTTCTATCCACAATTCTGCCATGTGACAGGCGCCGTATGACCTACTGAATGTGGTGTTATATCCAGAATGTGGTGTTATATCCAGAGTAACAACCTGTTACTCTGGATATATCTGTGATTTCCATACCTGCTTCCACAGGGCTGCAGAAGGTGCTAATGAGCACTGTGGATGACAAGCTAAGCTACTGTCTCCTCTCATCCCATCCTGTCCACGCTTGGCATGTGTTCCACTGCTCTTGATTCACTGAATGACCAAAAGCATGTGAGCAGTGACCCTTCTTTGCAAAGGGAGTTTTGGACAGAGGTTCATCCAGGTAGTCTCTGATCTTAATACTTATTCTCAGAATAATAGCTGAGACTATTGTATTATTGAGTCAGAAGAAAACAATCTGGTTGTATGATATTTTTTTTTTGTTTGAAGCTTTAAACTCTGAATGGATCTGAATTTAAGAGAAGAATTTTCTGCTAACATTTAAGTCTCTACTCAGCAGAACTATCAGACCACGATCAATCCACAACGCCTGTTTCAGAGCACGGTTTAGACTCAGTTTCCTGTTTTACCGCAAAACCTAAAGGCTACAACTTGCTGACCAGGCTTAATGCTTTAGAAATCTGGTATACATATGAAATAAAATTTGATTTGTGTTCCAGTCCTTAAGTTTTTATTGTTGTTGGTGCGATGTTATCTAATAGAATATGTTGTATTAAATAAGATCTGAAGTGCAGAGCAACAGAAATAGTTCAGAAAAAAACCCCAGTAAAAATTAGATAACTTGGAAATTTAAAATAAGAAAATGTTCACATGTGTATTTGTGAAAGATTTCCAATTATATGAAATATCTCATTTCAATAATATAAAGGGCTGTGACTAAAACGGCTGATAGAATTTGCTTTTGATGCAATATTAGTAATTAAGAATACTAATCAACTGTTATTATTGTGCAAGCATAAAATATTTTCTACAATATTTTTTTTAATCTTTCTTGTATAAGAATGTCTCTTACATGGTGATATAAAAATACACTTTCCTAATTGCAGCTTTCTTCATGCCAGGTCAAACACAGCCTACACTAAATCTGTTCTCACGGTTCTCTAGTTCTGATCGTAGAAGTCGAGGGAGACAAAACTGTTATCTTTGCTGAACAAGCTCAAGAGTCTCATCTTCTTGTCACACCTATAAAACTCCTCATCTTGATGTATTATTTTTCCTGCTAAATATCACTAACTCGTTTTGAATACTGGATTTGTTACATACGAATAAAAATATTAATAGACCTCCAAAGAACTTTCTTCTCATTGGGTGGCATGAAGAAGGGTTTCTCAGAGGCAAACTGTTAATGATGGATGTAGCATTCCTTGCGGAAAGAGTGTAGTGAGTGTTCTTTGTCATTTTGCTTTTCAGAGCTGATACTTTCAAGACTAAATGTGTTACAATTCTCTCTCTTGAGAGCCGGTAGTGTTTCAATCTAGGATATATTACTAAGGAATATATCCGAGCTATTTGAAGGTAAAAGATATGTTCTTTGCAAAGACTGCTGCAACATAAATGAAATTTATAATTGTGACATAAGGATGAAAACCAAGAATTTTTGAAAATAACAGCTCTATTGCCCCCAGTTTTTAAAGTTTTGTGGCAATGTGCATACCTATACTGTGCACTGGTAATTCCCCAGTCAGTCTCTGCACAGACGAGGCAGTGGATTGATTTAAAGCACCGAGCATTACCCCATTCAAAATCCCACAAATTACATATTCTTTTTTAAACAATCTGCATGTGGATGTCTGCTCAACAAGAGCAAAATGCTGGGAACTCAGCACCACTGGAGAAATTTGCACCACTGCAAAGTGCAAATAAACTTGATACAAGTTCATAGGATAATCCAGGCTAGGAGGGACCTCAGGAGATCTCCAGCGCAATCCCTTCTCAAAGCAGAGACAACTGTAAGGTCAGGACAGGTTGTGCGGTCTTTATCCACTTGGGTTTTGGAACCCTTCAGAAATGGAGGCTACACAACCTGCTCTCTGGGCAAACTGTTTCACTTTTGGGTTGCTCTCACAGAAGTTTTTCCTTCTATTTGTAATAATGCTCACCTTCAGTTAGTGGAGGAAGTATCGTCCTATCAAACTTCAAGATGTGTGTTATCAGAGTGCCTGTTCTATAACAGTCATCTTCAGATGTTGGTTCTGGTCAGTTGTTTGTATCTTAGACATACACTGGGACATGTGATAAATAATAATACTGCAGGCTGTGAACACAGCGTCTTGAATTCACTCCCATAAGATAAATACAGTCCTAGACAGGCTAAGAAAAATTTAGAAGCCACACTGTGATGGAGAAACCTGTTTCAAGTTTCAGCTGCAATTAACAAGCTTTATTTCATTGCTAAAGTCTCCTCTCAGCGAGTCAGCCTGAAGCAATGATTTCTTCAATAGTTTTGGAAAGCAAATAAATACAATATGACATCTGTGAACTTCAGGAAGTCACAGTTCTCCTTGTTAAGGTAGCATTTTGACAGCTTTGTGAAGGTAGATTTGTTTTTTATTTTAAGAAAAGACAAATCTGCCCATATAACTATACCATTCCTTTCCTTTTCTTGAGCACCTGAAGAGTTAAATATACCTAGTCTTGTAATGGATGGAGCCAGGCAAAATTTTTACTTTTGAATAACTGTACCAGGTTTCCCCATTTGTCTGAGAAGTGTGTTTCCATTTCTCTCCTTTCCTCTCTCTGATTTTATGAGAAGAAAGAACACTCATAAATTCTCATCAGAAATAGAAACAAAGCAGCAAAGAGAAGTTAAATTGTTATTATTAGACTCTTGATGTTCCAGCTCTTGAAACCTCGAAAGCTCAATTTCACATGGCACAAAATGTCAGAACACCCAGATTTAATAATAAATGAAATGCCTCCTAGTAGCCATTGTTTTCTGAGACTAGGTGAACATTTAGGGGAATGAAGGTGCTGTTAATGTGAGCTTTCAGAAGATAACATTTCTACTTTATTGAAATAAAGTGTTATTAAAATCTCTCATCACTCTAATCAGAGCTACAATAAAAAAAAAGGAAAACCAAAACTCACCAGCTTGCTACTTTTCACTAAAAAGCTGAAAAGGAACCTCCAACTTCTAAATTATTAGAAGCACTATTAATGAGTGTATTATTTTCTAGTTCAAGATCTTTTTGTGCTAGATTCTTTCAAATCTCTATTGATTATAGTAATCTGATCCAAAGGAATAGTGGTTATCCTATGTAGAATGGAACAATTCAGGAGAGTAGACTGAGAGTAAATCCTCCCATGGCATTCAGTAGTCCTATAATCAGATGATCAATGTAGAACATACTGTGCTGACTGTACAAGAGGATTTGAAGCTCTATCACTGCTTTCCAGGACCTTATATTAAATCTTGAGGCATTTCTCTTTTATTTTCACCAACAGTTCACCTTTATCCATAGGAATGTCTTCACAGAAATATATTTTCCCTTTAATAATATGATCCCCAGAATATTTTTTTTTTTCAGTTGAGATAATTTTATTGAAAAAGTATCCACGAGATCAACTCTTAGTATTTTCAGGACACTTAATTCCCCACAAAAAGTTAAACTGCCCATCCACCAGCCTTCAAACTTATTTTCACCACTTTTAAACTCCATTTCTAGAACAAGGAGATTATTATTTGATGGTCAGACCACCTCCCCCCCTTCTTGATTTCGGTTTTACGTTTATATGCACCCATACAATCTAATCTATCGCATGGTTATATATTGTTATCTTACTACTTATCAGTTTACTGCTTTTTTCACTTTGTACTGGCAACATGAAGACTGTTCTATGAAAATAGAAATACAGTATACTCCTGTGTTGGTTTTCTGTGGTAAGATTTTGGTAGTAGGGGGGCCACAGAGGTGACATCTATGAGAAACTGTTAGAAGCTGCCCCCATGTGCACTAGAGCCAAGGTGGTCTGGTGGAGAAAGGAGTCCATGCTGGAGCAGGTTTGCTGCCAGGACTTGTGACGCCCTGGGGGACCCACGCTGGAACAGTCTGTTCCTGAAGGACTAAACCCCCTGGAAAGGATCAGTGCTGGAGCAGATAATGAAAAACTGCATATCCTATAGGAAGGACTCATGTTGGAGAAGTTCATGGAGGACTGTGTCCCATGGGAGGGACCTCACACTGGAGCAGGGGAAAGAGGTTGAGGAGTCATCCCTGTGAGAAGGAAGGAAGGAATGGCAGAGACAACGTGTGATAAACTGACCACAACTCCTATTCTCTGTCCTCCTGCGACACTGGTGAGAAGGAGGCAGAGAATTAGAGAATAATGTTAAGCCTAAGAGGAAGGCAGGAGTGGGGAAAGGGTGTTTTAAGATTTAGTTTTTATTACTCATTGCCACACTCTGCTTTGATTTGTAATAAATAAGTAATTTTCCTCAAGTTGAGTCTGTTTTGCCTGCGACAGTAGCGGGTGAGTGATCTCTCCCTGTTCTTATCTCAACCCATGAACATTTCACTGTATTTTCTCTCTCCTGTTCAGCTGAGGAGGTGGACTGACAGGATGGCTCCGGTGGGCACCTAAAGTCCAGCCAGAGTCAGCCCTCCACAACTAGCTTTTCCTCCCAAAATGTTGCAAATTATCTATTCCCCATACAAACCACATATTATGTACTTCGCATTGTTCAATGTCATACAGGCTATCATTCAGAAAACCGATAGTTTCAGAGTATATTACATCAAAGCCACTATGAAAAATAAATTGCCCTGAACTGCATTCATACATGTGAAGATCCTCACTGCACTGCTACACAAACAACAAAGCAATCTGATTCAGGTATACAAACAGCAAAATAAATGATGTTTCAAGAGGTATTTAATTCTATTGAATTTAAAAGATTATGTAAATATCCTTATTTTTCTTCTAGGGTCTATTTCTTCTAGAGCTCAGATTTGGGGTTTTTTTGGGCTGATAAAAATGCAAATATCCACCCCATGAGATTTTCAAAAGCACCTGGCTATAAAACTCCTGATTAATTTCAATGAGCTTTTGTAAATCCTACTACAGTAGGAAATCATCTTGAAATGTCTGAATACTTTCAGAGACCATAACTGAACTACTACTTGCATTTGTCACAGAATAGAAAAGATAAAAGCATTAAGTCTAAATTTCTAATTAAAGTGTCAGAATGAGATACAACCGAGATACCATAAACTCGAGTAGCAAAGGATGATCCTTTAACTCAACACTCGTGCAAGTGTGCATTTTTTTATATGAGACACAAATGGTCTTTTTGTGTATAAACAATGTCAAGGTAAAGTACCTGCACCCATCTTATTGCTGGTAATAGGTAGTTTTCTGAGCGACTTGTAGGATGTTGAGGGTTTTTGTGATTCTGACAGCATTTGTCACTGCTTGTTTCTCTGTAAATGAAAATTTGAGGGTATTACAAAAGATCCTTTTGGTGTAATTTACAGCACATAATGTGTTACCTTATATGAGCTAATGGATCTGTAGAAATATGACATAGCCATAGAGTGGTGGTGCAATATATAAAATAAATGCTTTATATCATCACTGTCACTATTTTGTTCTTGTTATGTCCATTTTCTGGACTGCCAACAGCCGGCTTTATGGCATGGTACAGAGATGATAAAATGACTAAATGATATATATGTGAATTAAGTGGAAGGATAATTTGTTACTGCAATTTGGTTTTGTAATTATTAAATATTATATTATACCCTCTTAAAGTAATTAGGATTTTATGTAAATTTGCCAAATATTTTGATATAGATACTCTATTTTCAAAGTATGATTTCTTTGTGTAGTTTTAGTAATAATCTGGAAGTGGTTATCTTTGTTTTCTAGAAGTTTTTCAAGGCATATTAACCTGAATTCTCTCCAAGGTTAATATTATGTGAAATAATAAAATATGACAATAGGTTTAGACAAACCTATTCTACAGTGTTTTGCAAGTACTGTTACGCATCTCAGCAAATCTAAATATCTATGGCTTTAGTAGCCTTTACATATATCTCATTTTTTTAGTAACATTTGTACAGATGATTTATCTTGAATTTTGTTAATTTTTGTGTACTGGCAGCAAATTACCTCACAATGAAGTCCAACCTGACAGTCTTTCCTTGCACAAAAATTCCAGTAACCACGGAAGTAATCATAGAGTTTGGACTGTAATCTGCAGGTTTGTCACATTTGTTAATCTGCAGTAATTCACTTGAATTGAAGCTCACTGAACAATTATTGTGGTGAAAGTTCAGTTTATCTAAAGAAGCTATTTGGGAGATCACCAAATGGTTTAAATGAAAGTACATTCTGTCTGCTACCAATCTGTTCATGTCCTCCTGAGGATGCCTAGAGGTCTGATGGGTTCTTTACCACTAAAGTCTTAGAAGTGGTATTTCTGAAATATGGGCCATCTCTGCCTAAGGTCTGAGCCTGATACTGGAATCATTTGATGTGATCTCTGACCTAGATAGTATTAGGTTAGTTGCACGCAATTCTGCTTTCTGGCTGTACTATCCAGAAGTATCCAATAGTATTAAAACCATATAGTTGACTACATCTGAGAAATAGTTTAAGGGATTTCACTGTATTTGCCAATCCCATTCTAGGTGGCCTATCTGAAGACACTATCTACATAAATGTCTGATCTCTTTTGAATCATAACATTGAAAAGATCCCATGCCAGCGAGTTCCATCTGTCAAATTTATGTTTATTGGACCATGAAATTTGTCTAACATCTTGAGCTTTTTGCACAGAATATCTTCTCCACATTCAAATCAATGAGTTTAGTACAGAGATGTCATGCCATTTCTACTGAAAACCAGATAGGTTTTAAGCTGCTTACTTAAATGAGAAGAATGCCTACTTATGAAGAAAATATAACTACTAATATATCTACTGTATAAAATATGTGAACTATGTAAATAATCTCATCTTCTTATG
This sequence comes from Cuculus canorus, assembly GCF_017976375.1. NCBI lineage: Eukaryota > Metazoa > Chordata > Aves > Cuculiformes > Cuculidae > Cuculus > Cuculus canorus. The sequence goes on from NC_071403.1 coordinate 11,161,297, forward strand.
CATATTTGAAAATTTTTTGCTAACTCATGTACAGAGAGTATACACTTATGTGATTGGCTGGATCAGGATCTAACATCAAACAGTTCATATATTAAAAAAACCCGTAATTTTCTCTCCTTTGCTATATTGCAACGTAAGCTGTAATAATTTTGCAAAAGTCCTGTAAAAATACAGAATATTACTCTTTGTATACATATACCTTGCCCTTGTGATTTCATAGAGACAGGATTTACCAGTTTTATTACATTTTAATCAGATCTTTAAAGATCGAAAGACAAAAAAATTGCTCCAAATTATTTTTTCTAAAATGAAAATCCAGATGAAATAAAATAATATGGATCGTGCTTGGTAACCCTCTACAAAAAATAAAATAGAGGGAATAAAACACCATGAGCTGATACCACTCTAAAGGAATTCTAAAAGTTTAAATTAAGGCCAAAATTTCAAATTCAGAACCTTATTTAAATGTCCTCCAGAGCTTTCTCTTATTCATCTTACATTAACTGAGAGAGAGAGAGTAAACCAGGATCCTTTTGAACATGTAAATTACCCTGTATTAATAAGCTTCAGCAGCTATATATTCTAGACTTAACTGTTAGAACTCAGAGAAGACAATAAGACCAAATCAGATCTTAGTAATTTACATTTTTATTGTTCTTACTAAAGCAATCTAGAATTCACTTTCACTGCCAAGAGAGGGAATATGATAATATGTAAAAGCATACTACATTTAGTTTAGACTTTACTTTCAAACATGAGTCTTCCTTAAAAATAATTAAAGAAACACAGAATATTCAATGGCCATAATGGAGAAACAAACAAACAAACAAATCCTGTTCAGCTGAGAAGGAAGTTTAGAAAGATATTGCAGAAAAGTTCTCATTATAATTGACTGTGGGACAACTGCTATGTAGAGCATTCCACTTCTTTGTGTCAAATTTCCTAGCATAGAAAGGAAAAATGAAAAATATTGATATTCCTAATTGGTGACATGGATTTCCTTACATTGTGAAGGCTTTTGAAACCCCTTCTGGGAAGCAAGGTCAGAATACATTTATTAGATACACAAGTTTAATTCCTGGGGCAGTTACATTTCCATGTACTTCAATGATTTCCACGCAAAAACTTTGGATTAGTATTGCAAATAGTACAGATGAAAATGTTTCTATGATTTAAACTAAACAAATTCTCAGTGCTTCATATAGCTTTGGTAGAATTAGAGTACAGATCAGTCCAAAAATTGCTCATAATGATGCATTCATATACATCCATCAAGGACCTGCAAGTGGTTTATGGTAGACTTAAAATCAAAGGCTAAATCTAGGCTTTCTCATCTAATGTGCCTACCCTATAAGAGGATAGACTATAAAAAAATATTTCTTTTTTTCAATCTCCTTAAAATAACATAAGATCTATATAAGACTATAGTCTGTCACCTCCAGAATATCTTTTGGGTAGGACAGATAACAGAAATGAGCAGGTTTGTATGATTTAGTGGCATGTAAAAGATGCTTTGAAATTTTCCAAACAGAAATAGATGCCCAGATGATGTGCAGAAAAGGCAATATTCTCAAATTATCTTATTTCAAAAAACAACTCAGCCTTTTTCTACAGACAAAAGAATGGTATAGCTGTTACCTAAATTATTTAGTTTATGTCTTAACTTAAAGCCACCCTCAGGTAAGCGAATTAAAATCTCACTGAAGACTGTGGGTTATAAATATTGAACTGTAAGAAGGCAGACATGGAAACAGTTGCTTATAATGAAGAATACTGATTTTTATGATGGAAATGGGTTTCTTCCCCTGTCCTCAAATACTCTTATGGTTTAAAAGTGCAGCCTCATGCGCCACGCTGATGGAGGTTCCTCAGACAAGACATTTAACTCGTGTTTCTAATTGCTCTAAAAATTGTGAGCTTAAGTGCTTTTCCAGCTCATGCGTAATTTAAGAAAAAAAAAGTGGTAGTAGATGTATGTGTGCAAGAGTGCATGCACAGAACAGAGCAGAGGTTTCTGAGCATAGTAGCATACCAAAAAAAACCAGACTACGTTATTTATCGCCAAGATAATAACAAGGTGAGACTACGTAATAGTTATTCACTAGAAAATGAAAAATACAGAGCCATAACCTTGCAAAAGTCTGGCTAGAATCTCCTAAGTGCCCTTTTTTTTCCGATAAGCCAATTCTGACACATACTGATCTCTCCCAGTAAGCGAACAGTCAGCAAAATCCATGCTGAAGGCAGGGGCATAAGAGTTCTGTAACTCGTTTACCGAAAATGGCTTTCTTCACAAAAAGTCTTTGTTGTTCAACTTCACCATAGAAAGGAGAATTGATTATAGTGATGCCTGTCACAAGGGAAATCTCAAAACAGACAAGATTTCTGTATCTTCCAGCATTTTCCTACCTCCCATGGTTTGTCCTCCATTTGAGTTGTCACATAGAGATCCCTGTATGTGTTTGAAGAATAGACTTTAGCCTACAACCTTTAAGTCTGCTATAAATCCTATTAAATCCCCTCTGACGGCTTCTGCCCGGGTGTGGTGTACTTCCTGCAGCAATACCCAGAGCTCCCAGGCTTGGCACTAGCAAGTGTGCTGCACGTGCTTAAAAACACTGGAGTTCTTCAAAAGTAAAAAGATAAACCTAGGCTGAAAGATCACATTTCTGCCTATTTCTTCATAAGCCATGTTTCTTAAACCGCTGATCATTCCCATTGCTGTTTTCTTTGTGCTAAGCCCGCTGCTCTCTTTAAATGCCATGCCCAAACTCAGATAGGGATTGCTGTCATCAGAGCGGAGGCTTGTGACGCCTGTAAATAAAACCCTTCACAATTAGGATATGGTTAATATTAGTTAATATTATTGCCTGAGATTGACATATATGTGTAGTAAAATGATGTAAATAAGAACAGCTTCTAAATATTTTGTGCCATTGTGCTGGCACCGCCAAACACAGCAGATGGGCGTTTTACTGAACAATGTGAATAATGTCACCAGTAATGTATCAAACACAGATCTGTGCAGTGGCACATAGCAGACACTGGAAAATGTGTAGACAGTGACCCAAACAATGGATTTTGCAAGAAAAAAACAATAAAATATGCAGAGTCTGCAAATATGTGGAATATGCTGTGGAATATAAAAGAAGGATGACAAGATAAACAGCAGTGGGGACAGATGCTCTCTCTGTTTTGGGAGCAGGGTGAGGAGCATGAAAGCACTTGTCACAAATGAGGAAATCGGTAGGAAAAAACTACTGTGCTTCATTTCCCAATTTCCTTGTTAAATGACCCTCAATCCTGATGACCTTGGTCTTTGAGACTGAGAGTCACCCAGATCCGTAGCTAACACTGCTGAATACGCAGCACCAGGCTGCATGGTCACAGCTAACATAGGATACGAGTGTCAAGAACTAACAATTTTATATAAGTAAACTACTGATAACATAAAAGAGCTGTTACCACAAAATATATTGTTAAGCAATGTCAGTCTGGTGAATTTTTGTTTTAAAATCGGTTTGAATTTGTCAGACTTCCAAACAATCCTTTCAAAGCAATGTGAAATTACCCAGCACATGTATACATGGGGTATGTATAGATATGCACATATACTCATTTGCAACATTGCTTTGGTCTTGTCAGTGATGCAGAGTTTGTTTCACACATCCTATGGGTTACATATAAATGTGGATGAGGACTGCCCCCTTCATGGCATAACAATAGGCAGCTTTCAATTTTTTCTTAAGAACTCATGAAGAACCGGTTAATTCCTATCATGAAAGTGCATAATTAAATATTCCTGTATATATATATATATGGTATCCTGAATATAAGCTTCCTGAATATTGTTCAGTTCTTTCAAGATAATTTCAGGCAATTAATTACATGATTCCACTAACAAGATAATTCTACAACACTATTCTACAACAAGCACAGTGATCCGTTAAAAATATTTAAGTCTACAAACTTTTATAGATGTTTTTCTATAATTGTTATAGAAGTCTTCTACAAAGGGCAAATTACTTAACCTAGACTAATTTGCACTGGGAAGGATACTAAACAAGAAAAAGTTTGAGATGAATTTACACATTGGTATGTAATGCATTTATAAATAGTTACAATATATACATTTGTATGTTGCAAGTAGATTAAAGTTTGTGGTTTTAAAAGTTTGACATTCTAAGATCAGCATACTGTGACTTTACAGATTTTTAGAGTACAGCTTCTAGTACAGCTGTAGGTACATGTGGTTCTCAAGCACTCTAAAATTACCTCCTAATATAGTTGCAAAGAAATAATTACTCTAGCATCCATGGTTATTCTACTCCATGAGTAAAGCACTGTATATTCCGCTGTTCTGTTGCAGGTACTAAACGCTTATACCAGCCATTACACTTGTACCATCCTCCGTTACAGCACAATATTGTCCAATTTCTGTATATTCCTACCATTACAACAGACAAATAACATACTCCATTTTCTCATCATTGTCGTTCATACGCAACATGTTCCAAAGTGTTATTACAGAGCAAAATGTAGTAGTGGCGACATTAATGCAGGAACAAACAGTGCTGCTAAATATATTCTTATACTCCACATGCTAGAAAGTGCCAGGGGCTTAAGAGATTTAAGAGATCAGAACAAAGCAGAAATTTCTTTTTAATTGGTTTGGGCATTTGCATTGTGCCATCCTACTTTTGAATGCTTTTTATGTTATCTGGTATTTTCTGTTGTGTCTTAGGAAATACACACATTCTCCTCTCCGAGGGCATGGTGTAAATGGAGTCAAAGTTAATAATAAAATAAAAACATCAAAGTTTACATTATCATCATTTATATATTCGCGATAAAGATCTTGTTTTTAAAGACACCTTAACAGAGCAGGTGATTGCTTTTGTTGTTATTAACTGCAGTGCAAAATCAAAACCTATGGTTGACTTCTTGTTGGCTTCAATGGGTTTTAGTTTAGATCCCTTCTTACTGTCCTATCAGCATCAGCCTTGGATGTAGGTCTCCTTACAGCAAATATTACCAGAAAAATCAGCACAGTCAGGACTATTGTACCAGACATTTTGGGTACTGACAACATGAACCTAGTGACTCCACCTTCTTCCCTAAAATGTACGAGATAATCACAGAATCATTAAGGTTGGAAAAGACTTCTAAGATTATCAAGTCCAACCATCGGCCCAACACCACTGTGCCTACTAAACCATGTCCTAAGTGCCATATCTAAGTGTTTTTAGAACACCTCCAGAGATGGTGACTCCACCACTCCCCTGGGCAGCCAGTTCCAATACTTGACCACTCTTTCACTAAAGAATTTTTTCCTGATATAAAATCTAAACCTCTCCTGGCACAACTTGAGGCCATTTCTTTTCATGCTATCCCTTGTTACTTGAGAGAAGAGACCAACCCCCACCTTGCTACAACCTCCTTTCGGGTAGTTGTAGACAGTGACAAGGTCTCCCCTCGGCCTCCTCTATTCCAGACTAAACAGGCCTAGTTCCCTCAGCTGCTCCTCAAAAGATTTGTGCTCCAGACCCTTCACCAGCTTCATTGCCCAATTACAGGGACACAATCACATGCCTTCTTGTGCTGGCCACACCATTTCTGATACAGGCCAGGATGCTGTTGGTCTTCTTGGCCACCTGGGCACATGTTGGTTCATGTTCAACTGGCTGTTGACCAACACCTCCAGGTCCTTTTCCACTGCAGCTTTCCAACCACTCTCCCTCAAGCCTGTAGCTTTTCATGGGATTGTTGTAACCAACGTGCAGGACTTGGCACTTGGCCTTTTTACACCTCATACAATTGGCCTCAGCCCATCGATCCAGCCTGTCCAGATCCAGCTGCAGAGCCTTCCTGCCCTCGAGGAGATCAACATTCTCACCCAGCTTGGTGTTGTCTGCAAACTTACTGAGGGAGTGCTCAATTCTCTCAGCCAGATCATTGATAAAGATATTAAACAAGACTGACTCCAACACAGAGCCCTGGGGAGCACTGCTTGTGACTGTTTGCCAACTGGGTTTAACTCCATTCATCATAACTCTTTGGGCTTGGCCATTCACCAAGTTTCTCACCTAGCAAAAAGCCATCAGCTTCTCTAGGAGAATTCCGTGGGAAATGTTGTCAAAGGTTTTACTGAAGTTGAGGTAGACAACATACACAGTCTTTTCCTCTTACACTAAATGACAGAAGATCAGTTTGGTCAAAGCAGGACTAACCTTTCATGAACCCACGCTGTCTGGGCTTGATCACCTAGTTGTCCTGCACATAATAACCATTATCCCTAGAGAATATTTCCCTGTTATCTTCACATTGTTCCTAGATTTGATAGAACATGTCTCCAAACTTCTGGAACTAGAATGGAAGAAATTTCACTGGAAATTTTAAAGCTCCTTAATGTTTAAAAGGGGTTAAAACCAGTAATAAGTATTTCCCTTGTTAAAATCCCAGAACGTATCATTTCTGTGACAAACACAGAGGCCATACATATTGTAAAACTAATTCCTTCGTTAGAGATATAATAATTAATATTTGATGCCATTCATTTATTGAAAAAGGATGATGAAGAAAGGCTTTTTATCAGCAGGAGCCAGCAGGGTAGCATCCGGTTCATGTGAAAATTCCAGAATAAGAGAGAGGCACGAGATGCTGCCTTTTAGGGTGAATAATCCTGGCAGCCATAAAAAAAACACAAAAAAATTCTTTACACCTCTACTCCTTTCTGAATGTTCTTTATGCTGATACTTTAAGCCAAAGTTTCAGAAGGTCATAAAGAGTAGTAATAGGATTTAAGGTACTCAACTGTGATACTGAGTACTGTCAGAAATAAAACCACAGATAATAATAATATAGCTCTCCAGTAAAGGTGTTCTAAAAACAGAACATTTTCTTTACATCCTCACACTTCTTTTTTATTTGGTTGGGGTTTTTTTTATTTTTTCTCTGTTAGGAAAAGAGTACAAAATCTTAATCCCTTGTGTGGAAGTTATTTCACCTTGACTATGAGAAACAGAGATGAATTGGCCTGAACACACTTCTCTGATTTACAAGTCAGGATAATCACCTGAGAGGTCAGAGAAGGTAGTTCAAGGTCTCCGCTCCGAGGGCTGTTCTGTTTTTGTTTTGCTTTGCTGCTCTGCTGAAAATATAGAAACAAAACTAAAACAGAAGGAAGATACAATAGTGGAAAGTATTGTTAAATATAAATCCCTAAATTCTTTGCTTTTAAAAAACATGTTCCACATATAGATCGACAGAATTGTGTGCAAGGTATGTTATTGCATTTTACTAAACTATTAAACTACAATTAGTTGTGCAAGTAGAGTGTGAAATATGGGTTTGATGTGGAGGTTTTAAATTTTACACCAATTTGGCTGAACTTATTGTTTGTATTTGGCTATTTATTACAGTGGTTTGATATTTAGAAGGAATTCATAGCACTGTGTTTAAGATTTGACAGAAGTATTACAAAACTGCTGAAATAATGAGCCTAATATTGCCATAAAGGACTTTGCTTGTCCAAGGAACAAAACTTTCCTGTAGTCTGCTAGAAAAGTAACACTTAAAAATTGACAAATTGGATGTGTAAAGAGCGAAGAACTCTCACACTTACCCAGAATAGATGGAGTATGCAGTGCATCATTTGTCATGGTCATCCTCTCTTAGTTAATACATGAGCGATGTTCTACAAATGTGTTTTGCCTTTCAACATAATTTCTATGAAAGCAGAAAAAATCAGTCCCACTGCCTTCTCCCAGTGTCTTGACAGGAAAGTATCACAGCTTTATTGCTTACGTGCCAATTAGAAAAATATTTCTCACTTGGCAGTTGAAGTGTAAAGTAATGATCCTGTTATTTAATGCAGACACACTCATCCATAGGAAGATGGTTTGAGTGCCATAATCACCCAACAGTCCCAGTGTCATTACTGTCACTTAATACTCACACTGTTTTCAAGAATAACTGCCCCAATGAGACCAGAGCTCCAAAACTGTGCTGTCAGAGAGAGCTGTGACTTTCACATCTGTCAGTTAACACAGCTGTTTTAATGAAACACAGTGTCTCAGAAGTGGTGTGTGGCTTACTTTTCAGTCCCATATCATCAGCAGAACTGATGGAAACTACCCGAATACATCTGAAAGCTTAGTATCAATTTAGCCTGAAGTAAATTTCAGAGTTATTTTTTGCCTGGAAAGTAACAATGCTTGCATGAATTTAGATGGGTGGAAAAAAATGATAAATTACTTAGAAGGTACATTTACCCTTGTCTATCTATATATAGATTCTTAGTGCAGTGCAAAATAGAGAAAAGGTCTATGGAGTCCAACCATGTATGAGAAAAATGTGGACCCTTGCAATACCATGCTTTTCTGTTTCTAATGCAAAAAAAATGGTGTGAATTCTGTACTCATTTCCATATCAAAATGATGACGGAATAGAAACTCATGCCTTTTAAACAAGACATACATTTGAAAATTTCTTTTGGAAATCTGAACATTTCAATGAAATCAAAGCTTTCTAAAAGTCTTAGGGGACACGCACAATCTCCATCGTGACAAGAAATGTAATCGTGCATACCAATTAAATTGTATCTCACAAAAGCCACAATATGAAACTTACTTTAGTTAAATATGCACTTTGAGGTGTTCTTAAAGGAATGAAAACAAAAATCAAAATATTACATAGCAAAACCACAGGTCAGGTTTCTTACAAAGCCTTTCTTTTTGTTGAAAATTAAAAATATTATTTATTTCCTCTAGCCCTAAATAGCTAAGACACCAAAACCTAGGATTGTTTTGCTTCCTTGTATTTCCTTTTGATTGTGCAGAGCTTTCCTGAATCAATAAATAATAATTAATAGAGGGATGTAACTCACTGCAATTCCACTGAGATACTGTTCACTAAATAACAGACCACTAATTATTGTAAGTCTTCTTAAAATGTCCTCATTTCTCTCCCAATTTCAGTTTAATTTGTTTAAAGTAATCACTGCATTTTTAAATGTCATGTCATAAACTATTCTGACTCTAAAAAGAGCTCATTTATCTATCCAGTCACACAGATCTAACAGGTATCCTAGTGCATTTATCATTTTGTTTGCAGTTTTATTTTAAAGAGAAAAATTTAATAATACAGCTTAAATATAATTTACTATTTCTATGAACAAAATTTTAAATTACACCAGGCTGACTTGACCCTTTAGTACCCTTAAAACATTCCAATGTTAAATATATTATGCTGCTCTGCACTGTACTTTGCTTTTTTCCTGTAAACCTTACAAGCAATGTATAACATGCAGTTGCAATTGTGAGACATCACCTTAATCACGTAGAATGTTAGTGATGTTGATGTGTTTGCTCTATTTAAAAGCAGGTTTTGTTCATGTCAAGCACACCAAAACAAAAAAATACCCTGTGAAACTAATTTCTGTGGTGCCTTGACCCCCCCTGCAAAATATCCCTTCTTTGTTGTGCTGCTAAATTGAGGCAAAGAAGTACAACCAAGACATTGGAGGGGGAGGAGGAGCATCAATAGCATTTTATCTTGCTCTGACAGTGCACAACAGGCAGAGGACAACATTTTCAGGCGTGTGATTTGAGTGACAGAGACCTTACCAGGGATGATCTTTGTTCAGAATTGCAATTCACCCACAAAGGAAAATTCCCAAATGAATGTGTTAGAAAACACATATGAAAATGTTAGAAAAACACAAAAGATCTTTTACCGACTAATTTTCACAGCCGGTGTGACTGAGCCAGCATCTTAAATCTGGTGGTAACTGTCTTCACAACATTAGCTCATTAATTATATCACAACTTCAATACGAGCCGGAACAAAATATTTAACACTGAATAGCCTATAAGATTAATCAATAATTGTCATTATTTTTAATTGCTTTTTAACTCACTGGAGACTACAAAGGCAACAGGATGGAAGACATAGTAATGTACTTTCTAGTGTATTTTCCACCAGCTTTGGTTCCTATGTGAGTTAATTCCACACATTTGGGTGAGCTCTTAGAAAGTTCTACTCTCCTGCTTCAGACAGATGTACTCCTATTATACAGCATTTCAGTGCTCCAGAATATCAAAGCTGATAATAATTTTCTGATGCTAGTGGCTGCTTTTGGCTAGGTGCAGAGCTTCTATGAAATACAAGCTGTAGAAGTTGAACACGCTTTTCCTTCATTTTCAACTAAGAATATTTCCTTGATTGAATAACCAGACAGTTGATTGCAATATTATCTCTCATTTCAGTGCTGCACATTGCTAATGCATTCACCTTGGGCAGCTATTATTTGTTCAGAAAAGAGAAACGAAGGTTTAGAGAAGTCCTTGTCATTAGCAAAGATCCCCCTGTTCTGATGCCAATGATGTAACACTTCTGAACTTTTAAAGCCGTTAGAAATAAAAGATACTTTGAAATAAAAGATACTTCACATGCCTCTAGTATTGCATAGTTCCTTAAAGCTCGGTTAACAACTTCATTCGATTTTGGCTCTTGGTATTTAGCAAAAATGAAATATCTATGAGAACAGAATGACAGGCCATGTATTCCAGCTAAAACAATGTGTCTGCATTAATCTATTGCAGCAATAAGTAGTAAGCACAGCAGCTGCTGATGCTGAGACCCAAGCTGAACCAAAGTATAGACAGCTATCCATGAACCCTGTCTACACCTAAGGAATAAAATACAGAGCAACACTAGGAAGTCCCATTTCCCAGTTTGTGACCAGTTTCTTTAAACACCTAGGCAAGAAAATATATATTGAGACTTACTACTACCTCTTCTCACAAACAATTGATGTTTATAAGATGCATTTCTCTTAAAGAAATAAAAAATCCTCCCGAGTTAGTTTGAACTGCTAACAGTTTAGCAATTTTAGGGTTTTTTTTGTTGGGTTTTTTTTTTAGTGCTATTGTTGCTATGGTGATTTGCCACTGGCTGCAAGCAGGTACTTTCAGCACTGGTTATATTCCTATATCTTACCTGTCAAAGGGGTGCCCAGACAGCATGTTTGGTGTGATAAGCTGCTGGTTTTCTACTGTGAGCCACAATTCTCAGGTAATGCAATGCTGGCAATACTGTCACTGTTTATGTGATATGCCTTTTCTCTCACACTCTCCAATGACAACAATTACACTGAAATTATGTGCTCTAGAATGAAGGTTGCAGCGTGCTGAAATCCTTGTGGGTTTATTGTTACTGTTTGATTTGTACGTCAATCACATGTTTGTTCCTGGGTTGCTTTTTTTTTTTTTTTCTATTTTATACTTCTCCATGTCACAAGGAAGTTACTATTAAGCTAGTAAGATTTTGAGGAAATTTGCTGTGGTTTAAAGCAAAAAATCTACAATAGAAACCCAGAGAAAAGGATCTGATTTACAAATGTGCTTCTGTAATGAAGAGTTATATTCTAAAGGTCTGCTCAGGCACACTTTGACTGAAGCCAAAAAGGAGCTGATAGGAATAAGAATTTCTTGACTTTTCGGCTGTGAAATATTTTACATAGGCAGCCACATTGGCAGTGAGATTTGACATTGTGCTGTTGAGGAACACAAACCAAAGTAGAAGAAAGCAACTTGGGGAAGCTGTACTAAACTCATGCAATTAAATATCCTTTTCATTTTGTCCACCAGTGTCTGGTTGCCAACACGAAGAAAACTCTCAGAGGAAATAGTGACTATTAAACATAGCAAAAAAAAAAAAAAAGGCTTTCCTAAAACTTTTGTTGGTAATAGTCATTAAATGCTATGGAATGCTTGTGGTTTACATAAAAAATATACTACTACATTAAGTATTCATTCATATGCACATAGATACAGATTACAGATGAAAGCAGAGCATTGTCAACATGAGCTTTTCTTATATAAAGAAATGATGGAGAGAAGCGAGTTCTCCATGCCTTCATTTTATTTCTTTAAAAGTGTTAGAGATGAATTGCCACCTGGGAAATCCAGAAGTAGTCTTCTCAGCAGTCTGATCTCACTGAAACCACTCATCAACATGTTTTCTGGTCATATACTTGCAGTGAAAAAGAAGAGAAAAAGTAGAATAAAAAAAGGACTTGCTTACAAGTAGAAAGGAAGCAAAATGAAATCCCATAATCCTATTTTTTTTTACAAAGAACATTTAATACTGTGTTTTTTCAATGTGTGATTGAAGTTTCTTGGACTATCTCTGAGGGTTCCATGAAAGCAGACTAAGAAAGAAAATCTACAAGTGCAGTTATAAGGGCTATGCACAGAGAATAAACTGTTCATCCCTAAATCAAAGAAGCTAGCAACTTGCTGGCTGAGTGAGTGAGAAGAGACAGGAATGTGCAGTCACAAATCTCCAGGCAGGTTGCAGAGTCAGAGTGTCATTCTGGTTGCAGGGAAAAACAAAGACTTCGCATAATGAGGACAGAAAGACTGGAAATGAAAACTTGAACAAAAAAAATCACAGAAACAGGTCAGTAGAAACCAAAAAAACTGAGAACATCTCTGCCCTGTAGCATCCTTTCAACTTACAGTTGTTCAGGAGAAGAGGACTGTAATATTTACCAGAATCTGGATGTATCAGTCTTGGGAAATGATTTCAGATCAGAAGGCAAAGTTCACAGGCATGCTCCAAAATTTAAAGTTATATAAAACGTACAAGATACACTTGAAACCTGTGTTTATGTAATAAGGAAATTATTTTATGCGTAGTTAGCAGTTGTAGATGGATGAAACTGCAGAGTATGAGTTAGTTTTATCAGAGGAAAAGTTAATCAGAATTTTTGTGTGCAGCCATGAAACTAGTCAGAATTTTTTAAACGTCACTGAGCTAATAATTTCCTCTACTGCTTAAAGTAAGCCAACATCTACATCAACTTATTATAAAATCCATGACAGTTAAGCTGTGGATTGTATCTGTTTAGAGCGTTCTGATTGATCATGTAAGAAATGTTTCTTGTCAAAAGCCGTTGTTCTTCAACTGAATTAAGGAGTTTTACTATTTAAATGAAGTATTATTATTTTAATGAAAGAAATATGAGGAACAACTATTGTCCTTCAAAGTCAATAACAGCAACAGAAACTGGTATTTCACGTTTAATCAATTGCAAGCATACAACTATTTATGGCATTCTCTTAAGCATACAACTATTTATGGCGTTTCAATGCATGTCAGAGACCACATTTGCAAGCTTCAGTTGTAACAGATAATACATAGCATGAAAAAGGCAGCCAGTCTTGACCTCTAGCGTCACTGTCCTTAAGGATTAACAGGTTGAGATACGGATCTGTAAAATCAAAATGTAAGGCCCACATTTTTCTTCCTTGCTCTAACAACATCTAGGTGTCTGCACGATTATCTACAGCTGATATGAGAACTTTGGCTTTGCTCAGTTCAAAGTTTCAGTAGACTCCATCTTGGAATACTCTTTTACTTGGACAAAATTTTTTATGTCAAGAATGTGGTTAAAATTGCTTTTCATAAATCTATGGTTTACCATTCATTGGATAGATTTTCTTAATTACTGCAGGAGCAATTTAAGCATGAACCTTCATTCCTATTGCATTATGATTACATTAGTAACTGGATATCAGAGAATTTGTTTACTGGCTAGTGCGGTTATTTGAGCTGCATTAACTGAAGGAAGATCGAAGTGAAAAAAGGCAATGGTTCTGACTTCACTCCTTGCTCACAGATGGACTTAGTCTCTAACTAACCTTCAGAAAACTGTCATATGTTCACAAGACACTTATAGCCTTAGGAATAAGGTTGCTCAACTATGCATTGTGAGAACTGACAAGTAACAAGATTTCTTTTTTCCTATATTCCATTTTAGATGTTCACTACAGGATTATATAAACCCTTTTTATGCTGTTTCATAAAAAATATATAGTTTTGCTGGGCTTTCTTAGAATCCCACTGGTGTATATTTTGCTGAGTTATTGTAACTCATGGCCCATTATTAAAAAATGAGACATCACAAGATTACATCCAAAATTTAGCATTAAAAGTAGATAAACACAGACTAAAAAATTGTGCCGCAAAATTCCTGATTAGTATTGGCTGAATGAATCATATTCTAAAGCCAATTATGTCTTGTTTATTGGCTATGCTTCTTTGTTGATAGGATTAGCAAACAAATTGCTAAATAAATCTCCCCTGAAATAAAAGTGCATAAACTTACAGTAGTGTTTTGTTGGTTTATTTCTTCACTATTTTAACTTCTGAAATTTCTTTATAAGAACCTTCTCCAGGTAAAGAGAGCATTTGTTTAAGTTTTTGTTTCAGAATAATAGACTGCTTTTTAATGTAAGGTACTTTTGTTCCAAAAGCAAGAGAATGGATTTTATATACCACCTGTTGCAGAGAACATACAAGAGAGAAAACCATTATTTTCAGAGGGGTCAGGTATTCTTTCAATCTATACAGCACCAAAGGTTGGCAAAATGGTGATATCAATATTATCCATTTCTAGATCTGTGAAGAATCGTCTTAGTGATCTTGATGTGCGTGTAGAGACTGGATTTGGCCTGTGTTGGCTTAGAGGACTTCTCTGTATAGTTGCAACAGTGGATTTAGCACTTTTAACTCTAAGAAATGCAGTCTTGCCATATTTGGAAATCCACAGTTTTCCCTGCCCCTATCATGGTCTCTCTTCATTTATTGTACAGTGCAAGAAGTAAAGTGAATAACTTTAATAATCATAGATTCACTAGTTTGGAAAGGACCCCCTAGATCATCGAATCCAACCATTCCTAACAATCCCTAAACCATGCCCCTCAGCACTTAACCCACCCATCCCTTGAACACTTCCAGGGAAGATGACTCCACCTCCTCCCTGGGCAGCTGTTCCAGTGCCCAATGACCCTTTCCATGAAAAACTTTTTCCTGATGTCCAGCCTGAACCTCCCCTGGTGGAGCTTGAGGCCATTCCCTCTTGTCTTTTCCCCTGTCACTTGGGAGAAGAGACCAGTGGATTTTCTTGTTGATGGGGAGATGACTGGATGGAAAAGCATCACTCATCCTTTGGGGAGAATGACTCAAACTCTGCAGACAGAATTAGCTTCTTTGATGAGAAGTACATGCATACTTGTATATTTACTACCTTTCAGAATGGGCAAGGTAACAAAAATGTTAAAAAAAAAAAGTGGTAGATCCCAGACAGAGAATAATAAAAACCAATTTTGGTTTGTTTTTTTTTTTTTCTGAAGGAAGGACCTCAATGAAAGTATAGAATGTATGGCTGACATACCTATTTAACACCATCACTATTCTAACTCCATTTATACAAGCAAAATATGAAAAGCCAAACATGGAAAGCCAAACATTTGTAGAGTCTTTGAGATCAATACATGATCTATGGAGCAAAACTATTAGCATATGTAGCTTTTGCCTTCCCAGTTGCTGCAAAAGCTGAAACTTCTGGGCAACACTCTGTTGCACAAAGAATTTTTTGTAAGCAGTAGACAACATCCCCCAATTCTCCCAATCAGCATCAGCTATTGGCCTGATCAATTCTTTATTGCATGTCACAGAGGATGAACAGTGAAACATTTTCTCCTGGGTTAAATATAGGGAAAATAAGTGCTTTATGCAATGATATAACTTCTACAACTTTTACATCGTAATATACATTTAGTTAGAGGTTTGTCACTCTGTTTAATATAACAGCTATCTCCGAAGCAGCCTTTTTGACATCAAAACTATAAAATATACTCAGTTGCAGTGACTCAAATACTGGCACTCAAAGACTGACATAACTTTCCAGAAGGGAACACAAATGGAGCATATCTACTAGGAGCATATACATAGAAGCATACCCAAAGGTCAGAAAACTGCTCAGAAAATCTAAATTAGATTCCAATGCTACTTACACAGACACTTGACTGAATTAGATGCTTCCAAGTAGAAATCAGGAAAGTCTTCATGGTGAAAGAATAATAAACCAGTGTGAATGAGAAATCCTAAGTATAAGATGCATTTAGTTACAACCCTTCTGAGAGCGGATCTGTGAGTCTGCTTTTCTTGCAGTCTATATCCATGCAGCCTGGCCTTTCTAAAAAGATAATTATCCAACTGAACAGAGATGAAGATTTTCATAGCCCAGAAGATGCA
Organism: Cuculus canorus; assembly: GCF_017976375.1. Taxonomy (NCBI): domain Eukaryota; kingdom Metazoa; phylum Chordata; class Aves; order Cuculiformes; family Cuculidae; genus Cuculus; species Cuculus canorus. The sequence goes on from NC_071403.1 coordinate 11,177,404, forward strand.
TCAAGTATCTATTTTGCCTAGAAAATTATGTCTAGGATGACCTGGAATAAATTCCTGCCATAGTCTGCTCGGAATTCACATACTGTGACAATGTTTTAACATTTGAGTTTTTTTGGTGGAGTATGAGGAGGCAAAGAGGGAACCTTATTTATGAAACTATCCAAGAATGGAACCAAAGTGCAAAAGTGAAGAAGAACCACTTCTTTCCTGGTGAGAAGGTCAAAATGGCAGCCCAATATTTTAGTCCCTGTTACTAAGAATATGTGTGAACATATATTCAACTGTTCCTAAATAAAGAGCATGTTTGTGGTAATGTCCAGCCATCAACATTTTCTAGAGTGTGGTGCGCTACCCTGTAGGGAATACAGGATGCACAACAAAGCAGTACATGTAAGTCGAATAACAGAATCACAGAGTGGTTGTGATTAGAAGGGATGTCTGGATGTCATGTGGTCCAACCCCCATGCTCAAGCACTTTCACCACAAATAGATTGCCCAGAACTATGTCCAGGCAGCTTTTCAATATCTCCAAGAAGGAAGACTCCATAACCTCTTTGGGCAACCTGTGCCAGTGCCTGGGCGCTGGCACAGCAGGAAAAAAGTGTTTCCTTACTTTCAAACAGTCTCCTACATGTATTAACAATATATGCAGAAAGTTCAAAATTTACCAGGTTTAGTTGTTTGTCAAGTTCGCTAAATCACACAAAATTGAGAACCTCTGATGATTCTGAGACAGTCCTTTAACCCAAAATTTCAGTGTTGGAAAGTTTCAGAAAAGTCTATATTTTTTCCAGTCTTCCTACAGATTAAGATTATTTCTAATAACCTTAAATGAAAAAAAGACTAAAACCCATAAGTTTTAAAAGTCTTCTCCAAGTTTAGAAAATAAAGCTGAAGAAGTTTGAACAACTGTAAGCAGGAAAGAGATTAGAATGAGAAACTTACACACAACTTTATTTACAGTAATTCCTAATATACTTCCTGATGATTAATAGTACTTATCAGATAAGACACACAGAGAATAACAAGGAGCTTTTCCTCTGAACAAGAAATTAACGCATAAAACCAATCATGAACACATTCTGTATTCAGCTTTGACTGGTATCAGATAACTTAAAGCTCCAGCATTTCAAAGCTCTTTTCCTGTCTAATTTAGGATGAAATGTTCAGGATGAAATCCAGATCTTTGTTTTATCATTTAACAGATACTATACGTTTGTTTGCATCTTTCATTATAAAAGAGGATGGAGGAGAGGAAAATAGTGGAAGAATTAGGAAAGAATGATTATCATAAGGAAATTAATCTGAGTATCCTCACTGACTCATAATTTCTGAATGTATCTTCATTTCAGTGGTTTAATTACTCAAATCAAATTGAATGATAAACTCAGTCTAATATAGAAATGCAGCGCACAGTAGTTTTTAATCTTTCTGCAGTTCAGTGTTTTATAGATCTTTATCCCAAAATAGGCCTACTTTGTTTTACTCTGATTATGAAAATGTGAACAAGGTAAGGAAACAATAAATAACAGCAGCAGCTGTTGCTAGTCGAAGTGTCATGATACACCTTGAAAATAATACCAAATATCAAATTTTCAGACAGAATTATACTGTAGTGTAAAGACCAACTTCAGTGACTTTCAATCTCAAATTTAAAAACAAAGACAAGTGATTGTTACCATTCTTTACAAATGTTTATCATGTTAAGTTATTCTCTTGTGCATTGGTGGATGTAATAACCCAGCCTCTCATTTGAAGTCCATAAGATCCTTCAGTCAGTTAGAAATATTAAATCCTTTTCATTAATAAAGAATTGCTATGGTATATATTGGTAAAAGTACACACTAGATATGAACTTCTAGTTCAAAGCACTGCAAAAAATGAGTAGTCCATATAGATACTGACTTACAAGTATCACATACAATAACAAAGTAGACTTTGATATCATCATAAATCACATCACAATGCTCTTTCAAGCGTTATCTTTTTAACCTTAGCATAACATCTCACTTAGCAGTACAGCTCAGGAAATATTTTTTATTTAAAGTCTCACAAGTCGTTGCGATAATCTAGTTCCAGAAAGTTACCAGAGTTACTGAACTGACCTTTCAACAAAGCTAGAAAGTGAGAAGCACAAGTGAAGGTCAGAGTTCTCATGTTGTGCACATTGTTCAAAAGGCCTTCTAAGACTCATCCAAATATTTTTAGCACAGTACAACCGAGCAATCAACAGATGAAGGAAACAACAGGGACAAAAATGAAATACATCATGTTTTATGAAGTGAATATTTTTTAAATTGGGGTGTTTTCTTGTGAAAGAAGAGTTAAAAAATAAGCAGCTGAAGTACAACAGATAGGCTAATTGTGTCCTGATTTGCCAGCGGAAATAAAGTGGTTTAACTTCCTTCCTCTCACAGTGTACAGATAAGCTCCACAATCATCAACAAAAACTCAGAGTGGTAGTTGGTGCAATGAGAAAATTGAGATTTGAAGGAAAATCGCCATATTGGTGAAAGCTCAGTGTGGTGAATGGCAAACCAGGAAAGGGGGCGAGCAGTCTGTGCTCTGGCTCTGAAGTAAGTCAAATAAAGTCATCTAAGAATTGGCTCTTGGTGGACACTCAGGAAAAGACATTCCCAGTATTGAGCCATTACTTTGGCATGGTACTCATGGGTGCATCTGCAAGCCTTTTGTGAATGTTGTCGATCATAGGCTTCTTAAGAGAAAGTTCAGCCATACACTTTTGGTTTGTGTGTCTGTTTCATATAAGTAACCTTGTAAACGGGATCGTAATATAGCCAGACAAATGATCAAGCACACATCTGGCCAGTGAGGTGAGCTGCCACACTGAAAACCCACAAAACCAGAAGCTATGTTACTACGACCTGCTTATTCCTCTGCGAGCAGATATAAAGAAGAATGCTGTGCTCTTCTCCTCCTTTGTCTCCTCTCTCTCACCTCCTCCAAACTCCAAAATATGAGAATCTTGAAAAAAGATCAAGCCATTTAATAACTGACACAAGAGATTTCTATAATATATACTATGCACATTTGTAGCACCAGGATTGCTACTTCACTTTTCCATGGCATTGTCCAGATGGGAATTAAGCACATGTCCCAGATATCAACAAATGACAGTCAATAGGCATAGAACACATGACACAGATGAAACTTAGTTACATCACTGTGCAGCATAAGCATATACCAGTTAAAATATTGTTGCCTGATGCATCTTTAAACTCACTTCTTACAATCTGTGGCCACTGGTACAAAAACTGCATTTCTTTCACTTGAGAGATGCAGGAATATTTCTGTTTGTTCATGCATGTCTTTTGAATACTTTTTCAACAGCTAGTTACATGCAAGTACACAGGATAATTCTTATTTAGATATTTTGCCTGTCTGCCACTAAACTGTTATTATTAGAATAAAAAGACCTGGTTATGGGACCCAGTTTATTATTTCTGTTAATTGTATATTCCCAAATGGTAGTGGGCAACCAGCTCTATGTGTCCCTGCTTCAGCAGGGGGTATGACAAGATAACCCCCAGAGCCACCTTCTATCCTCAACCATTCTGTGAAATTCCAATGTCTTTTCCATGCTGAGTTACCTGCAGCCTGTTGGCTACACAGGCATTTCTTCACACAAGTGCAGAGTTATTTTGTCAAGTGCCTTCTAAAAGCAGATGTTCTTTTAAATACTACTCTTCTAGCTACTCATGCTCAAAGACTGAATTGCTTTTCTTCTATCCTGCTCCCAGAGAAACAAAATCCTCCCTTTGATTCTGCTTGTGCCTTTTCTCAGTTGCTTTTCTATAGGACAAATTGTCCTGCCTTTCTCTCTTTCTCTCCTTCATGTCAGTCATAAAGGTCTTTGAAATCTCTGTCTTTTATTGAAGTAGTATTCCAAATATTTTCAGTAATGTGACAACCTCTATTGGAAGTCTCTTTACAGTTCTCTAGCAGAGTAAGCAATTCTCATTTGCTTCAGGAAAGGAAGGCTGGCTGTTTCCACTGTTGGAAGCATTCATTATATTGAAAAAAGTTCCAGAAAACAGTTTGTTCTTTCCTTGCAGTTTTCTTCTCCTTACAACTATGTTACACTTTTATTTCAGTTCAATTATTTTGACTGAGTCTTTTTATGCCTATCTGTACTACTGATACCAGGGCAGATACTTCTACAAAGAAGAGAGAAGGATGTTAAATCAACCAAAATGCTGGATTACTGCTGTCCTCACTGGTACTGATCTTGTCCATGTAACCCACTGGATTTATCTTTGCTGTAGACACTACTTCACGCACAAGTAAGAATATGCAAAAAAAAAAAGCTGAGGTACACAACAACTTTTTTGCCTCAGTTTCCACTGGCAACCTTTCTTCCCACACCTCTCAAACGGATGGCCCACAGGGCAGGGACTGGGGGAGCCTTCTGTGATGGAGTGACTACACCAGTGGACAATGCAAGAGCTGTGGTTGTCATCTGTCTGGGTTTCTGTAAGGCCTTTGATGTGGTGTCACACAACATTCTTCTCTTTAAATTGGAGAGACGTGGAATTTATTGGTTGACTGTACGGTGGATGAGGAATTGGAGGGATGGTCACATCCAAAAGGTAAGTCAGTGACTTGATTACCAGATGGAGTTCCGTGACCGGTGGTGTCCCTCAGGCATCCATATTGGGACCAGTATTTGTTGATATTATTATTAATAGCATAGACAGTGGGATCAACTGTACCCTCAGAAAGTCTGCAGATGACACCAAGCTGAGTGGTGCAGTTGACACACCTGAGGGACAGGATGGCATTCAGGGGGACCTGGAAAAGCTTGAGAAGTGAGCCTGTGTGAACCTTATGAGGTCCAACAAGGCCAAATGCAGGGTCCTACACCTGGATCAGGGCAACCCCTGGTGTTGTTACAGGCTGAGGGGTGAGGGGATTGAGGGCAGCCCTGCCAGGAAGGCTTTGGAGGTACTGCTGAATGAGAAGCTGGGCATGAGCTGGCAATGTCCACTCACAGCCCAGAAAGCCAAGAGTTTCCTGGGCTGCATCACATGAAGCAGGGCCAGCAGGTCAAGGGAGATGACTCTCCCCCTCTACTCCACTCTGGTGGGACTCTACCTGTAGTACTGAGTCCAGCTGTGGAGTCCTCAGCACAGGAAGGACATGGACCTGTCGAAGCAGGTCCAGAGAAGGACAGCAAAGATGATCAGAGAGATGGAACACTTTTCCTGTGAAGAAAAGCTGAGACATTGCAGCTTGTTCAGCCTGCAGAAGAAAAGGCTCAGAGGAGACCTTATTGTGGCCTTTCAGGGCTTATAAGAAAGCTGGGGACGAATTTTTAAGCAGAGCCTGTAGCAACAGGGCAAGGGGCAAATGATTTTAAACTGAAAGAGGGCAAATTCAGGCTAGATATAAGGAAGACATTTTTTATTATGAGGGTGGTGAAACACTGGGACAAGCTGCCCAGAGAGGTGATAGACGCCCCATTCCTGAGAACACTCAAGATCAGATTGGATGGGGCTCTGAGCAACCTGATCGAGTTGAAAATGTCCCTGCTCATTGCAGAGGGGTTGGACTAACTGACCTTTAAAGGCTCCTTAACCAAAACTATTTTACAAATCTGTGTTTCTACTTATCAGGTATTCAGTTTTAGGTGCTGTGTTGGAGAAAATCCAAGCTCTGTTTGATGATTAAAGGCATATAGAACGGCAAAACCAGGAACAACATGCAGAACTCACTGTCTGCAGTGCCAAGAGTAAGTAAAAATATTTGACAGAGTTGCCAAAACTGCTTGATTTGCATTTCAAAGGGAAAATTGAAATCACACTTCCATAAACTTGGGTTACTGATAACTAAAAGGGTGTTACTGTGCACCGGAACCACTCTTTTCTCCCAATAATTCCTTTGGCTCAGACTTGGAACTCATTCTTAAAATGACTGAGTTTGGAAATGGCCTGAAGGAAATTTTTTTGGTTTGATTTGGTTTTGGTTTTCTAGTCCTTGTTGAAATTTCCTGATCTTCCTTTAATTTCCAGGGAAAAAATTAAATAACTGAATTGTCTACCCCAAATAACCATGCTCAAAGGTTGCAAAACAGGCGCTGTCATCAAATTCCATTTAAAAAGAAATCCAGAAACAATTAATAAGAGGGAAGGAAGAAAAAGAAATAAAACCCTACAAAGGCATTACAGAAAAAGCAGAGGCCATCTTTGCTTTAACTAGAAGTGAAGATTTCTGTGCATTTAATTTGCTATACAATGCTTTGCATCTTTCTATTTAAGATTCATGCTGCTGTAGAGTTGTCACCAAGACAGTTATATTTCCCAGCCACCTAGAACTGCCTGTCTGTGGCACACGATGTCTGTGTCTATGTCAGCTTGATTAGACAAGGTCAAGGCCTATCTCAAGCCCAAGGATGAGGAAACTTGAGTTTCTCAATGCGTATTGAATGATGCATCTTTAGAGCCAACAAAACTTTGGCAGCTACTTTACCTTAAAATACTTGGAGGAAGAGGCGGTGCGGATCTGAACCTCTCATTTGGCCCTCTAATGAGAAAGGATCTGCAGCTTGGAGTTCCTGTTGTAGGCACTTCATGTGATTGAGGGACATGAGTTGCACCCCAGACTTTCTGGACAGTGCTACATCTGTAAGAGTTTTGTGGAGTTCCTTCCTCCTGTTAATACGATTTGAATAAGAGACCAAAGAGAAAGAATGACAGCCTTACTGTCACCGGGCTTCAGAGAAAGTCACAAGTTTTAGTCCTTGGTATATGGTCTATTCCAGTACCACACACTCTGTATCCTACATTTGTTCAAAGTGTAAAAATATAAACCCAGTCCAAGTCACATGGGCATGATTTTAGCCTTTGAGCCACACATCCATTTTGAAAGAAATGTCTTGAAAATGAAGACCTTCAAATCCTGAGCGGAGAAAATTAGCTGCTCAGGGCACTTTGTAGAGCTCTGAAACCCTAGAAAAAGAAAAGGAAGGATTGAAATCTTTTTTTCTCTCATGCTTTCAGCTGGCAAGACTGGCAAGTTAAATCTGTGTTTAGCTGAAGTGCAACCACTAAATCAGTAAAAATTCTCTTATCAGGAAACACTCTTCATGGTATTCTGTGTTTAAGAAGGAGCATACGTGTTTGGGCCTATGGCTTACAAGTTAGGCTATATGAATGTTCCTTAAAAGGAGTATTCCAGATGACAGCTGTGCCTATGCACTGAGCCATTTTAAGGCACATAGACTACATGACCAAGAGCCACAGTAAGATCTTTATGGCAGTGAGAGAGTAAGTCCTTCCACGGCCAGCCTTTACCAAAATTATTTTCACAGTTTGACTGCTGAGCCTACCTTGAATTCTTTTATGTTTGCATCTTTTATTTAGTGAAATTAACTAGATCTGTCTGCTGAAGAAAGTCTAAGAACTTTCTCAGTAGACCTATAAAAATCCCATCTAACAGAACAGACAAATGGGAACATACTAGTTTCTTCATGCGAGCTTATTTACTCTACACCTTATTTCAAGCCGTTCCTAAATATTGCAGAATGCTGATGTTCAACGCAAAAATTAAGAAATGCTCAACATCTCCTAAATGGTCAAATAAATCCTCACAGACTATGAGCTAGATAAACTTGTTCATTACAGAAAAGCCTCCAGGTAGTTAGCATGGAGACAAATCTGCTTCCAGGCAATTTATTAAAAAGTAATTAAGTATTTTAAATGCATCCTTAGATACCATGTTATCATTTTCCACCTATGGAGCTGAAAACTCAATCACATGCAAAGAAAAGAGTGGAGGAGTTAATAACATACACTTTAATTTTTATTTATTGATCTAATTTCTAATTTGAATAACTAGACAAGAATGTTAACAGCAGCAAAAAGTAAAAGATTTGTGCTTTTAAGTGAGAAGAAAAGTTATTAACAGCAGTTCTAATACTGAAGCACCTCTATAGCCATGCAGAGAAACAGTGAGAAGCGCAGAGCCAGAAGGCCCAATGATTTCCCTACCAAAGCAGTATCATTTTCCCCACAGTATACACCCATTAATCTTGGTCCAGTCTAGATTTCTCTCCTAAATGATAATGACCTTATGCTTCCTTTGGGAAATGCACACAGATAAATGAATCAGAATATTGGAAAGATTATCCAATATTAGAGTAATTTGTAGTGCAAAAGAATCATAGAATCATAGAATCGCCAGGTTGGAAAGGACCCACTGGATCATCAAGTCCAACCATTCCTAACACTCCCTTAAACCATGTCCCTAAGCACTTCATCAACCCTTTCCTTAAACACCTCCAGGGAAGGTGACTTGACCCCCTCCCTGGGCAGCCTCTGCCAGTGCCCGATGACTCTTTCTGTGAAGAATTTTTTTCTGATATCCAGCCTAAACCTCCCCTGGCAGAGCTTCAGTCCATTCCCCCTTGTCCTGTCCCCTGTCACTTGGGAGAAGAGCCCAGCTCTCTCCTCTCCACAACCTCCTTTCAGGTAGTTGTAGAGAGCAATAAGGTCTCCCCTCAGCCTCCTCTTCTCCAGGCTAAACAACCCCAGCTCTCTCAGCCGCTCCTCATAAGACTTGTTCTCCAGCCCCTTCACCAGCTTCTTTGCTCTTCTCTGGACACACTCCAGAGCCTCAACATCCTTCTTGTGGTGAGAGGTCCAGAACTGAACACAGTACTCAAGGTTCAGTCTCACCGGTGCCGAGTACAGAGGCAGAATAATCTCCCTGGACCTGCTGGTCACACCGTTTCTGATACAAGCCAAGATGCCATTGGCCTTCTTGTCCGCCTGGGCACACTGCTGGCTCATGTTCAGTCGGCTGTCGACCAACACCCCCAGGTCCTTCTCCTCCAAGCAGCTTTCTAGTCAGACTTCTCCTGGTCTGTAGCACTGCATAGGGTTGTTGTGCCCCAAGTGCAGGACCCGGCATTTGTTCTTGTTAAACCTCATGCCATTGGTCTCAGCCCAGCGGTCCAGCCTGTTCAGATCCCTTTGCAGAGCCTCCCTACCCTCCAGCAGATCCACGCTTCCACCCAGCTTAGTGTCATCTGCAAACTTGCTGAGGGTGCACTCAATGCCTTCATCCAGGTCATTGATAATCTAATGTACTTCATTTTAAAGTCACTTTTACTCATTGACTCTTTACCTAATCCTAAATTATATCTTCTCTTGCAGATATCAATACCACTGAAGTGACATTGGCCCCATTGTATATTCTTTCGTCACGCTCAGCCAAATATTACACTTTTTAAAAAAATTATGTCTTGTGCTCTAAGATAGCAAAGCATGGGGTTTTAATCTTTGTGTTCTGGAACATCGGTGGTTTCTACACATATAAGGTTTAAAAGAAAGTATTATAGTGAAGTATCTGATAAAGAATTAGTACGTCTTACAAAGCTACAGAATTTCTGCTAGGTAGGACTTAAAAAATGTTTTAGTTTATTGTCACCTCTGGACTTTCTTATTACTTTTAATAGAATCATAGAGTCACTAGGTTGGAAAAGACCTTTGAGGTCATCAAGACAAACCATACCTGTCCACTACTAAATACTATTCTCCAAACTTCTTTCAGATTATAACCTTTCAGAGACTGAATTTCGGTTTGAACTGAAGAAAGATGCTGGACTGATTTCGTCATAACTGAATGAAAGGGTGTTTTACCTCCGTGCTGGTAGGCAGCTTTAATACACCTGGGGAAAACTTAGAGAGAGGTAACTAGAGATTTTACAAAAAGCCTTAAACTGACTAACCCTTTCAAATAAAGGTGCTGAACTGTCATTTTTTTCCTTCTAATTTTTATTATTCTGGGATGAATTGTGTTGTTATTCTTCTACCTATTTTTGTCATTTGTTTTCTAATTTGATCATTCCAGGGAGTAAGTATAATTGTTTTGGTTTGGTTTTTGTTCTTTTTTTTTTTCATTGTGACAATTGATATATTTCTAAAATTAGTCTCTTTGTAACTATAAAATGCAACTTTTCTAATAATTTTTCCTTCAACAGACTTCAAGATTTTTTGCTCTCCTGCATGCAGTCACATTTAATTTCATATTGCCTACATATATTCCTATAAAGTTATTTATTAATTTCCTCTGATTAGTGTTCTATTAATCACTTAGATAGATTTGAATGACAATGGCCCAAAAGACTGTAAAAAAATTCTTGAGCTCAATGTGTTAAATATGGTGTTGCTTACAAGGCACTAGATTATAATAAAATCTTCAAGTTCTTAACTTTGTCTTTGCACATACAGCTTCAAATTATTGTCACCTTTGCCACTTCTTCATTCTAGCAAAATTCCATTAGCAATTCACTAACTAGAAATGCCATTGCAAGTTTCTCCTGCCTTTCCTTCCAAACTTACACTCATGCTTCCAGATTTATTTTATTTTTCAATATACTCTTATTTATCTTTTTGACAAATACTTTGCTGTACTAACTCTGCTAGTTTTGGTAGAAATGCTGGCTTTTTTCCTGATCTCTCTACACTCATATAAGTACTCATTACCTCATTTGAGTACTTTTCTAATACAAATAGAGAAGAAACTGGAAGATGAGATGATATGAAAAGAGAAAAGAGATATGAAAAAGATAAGAGAAAAGATGATAAGAGAAATGATAAGAGAAAAGATGATATGAAAAGAGCCTAGCATTTTTTTACAGTAGAAATGATGGAAAAATCATCATTTTATAATAGCAATATAGAATTTTTTGTCTTCTGAACGTATTATTGAAGAACAAAAAGAGTAACAGGTAGGATGCAATTATTAATGGTCAAATACTTGTAGCAATTGCCACAAATCCCCAAACAGTCCATGAATGTCTAATCTTTACAAACACAAAATGGTCATAAGGACAGCAATGCTATTTTACATTTTTTAGTTCTCTTGTAATAAGATAATTGTTATTAAATTAAAGTAATCGGGTAGTTGAATACAGCTGATCCACTAAAAATACATTACCTAGCAGAACAGTGGTTTAGAACATTAGCATGCCAGAGGGCTGAGCACCATGTCCTCCCACCCATTCACTACCTTGTATCAAGAGATTTATTTTTCCCCTTTTGTGTCCTTTATAAAATCATGACTTTAGAGTACCTTATGATCCTGAAAAAACACAGTTAGTTATGGATGGCTGCTTAACTTGTCAAAACAGCTCAAGGCAAATGAAGCCTAACCATATTGAAATATTGGTCTGCTTCATTACAGTTTAAGCCTATATATAACCATAGATGAAAATTGAAAAATGATAATTGAAGGCCAGAACTTTCTGTTATTATACAAACATCAGTGATGGTGTCTCCAACATAAACTTGGATAACTTCAGCAGGACAGGACCTTGATTAAATGCCTTGTCAAGACACTAGGCACCTTTCAACTATTGCTGGAAGAACCCTTAGCCTCTACATGACTCAGGAGAAGGGATCTGAACACAGATTTCTCTGTCTGAATCTTAAATGCCCAAGTCCCATTTAACCATCACCTAACACAGACCTTCAAGTTTGCTCTAGAAGCAGTTCAGGTGTGTTGCTACTATTTTATACTTCAGCTTTGTTGTATTCACAAATTCGCAGATGTTTCTTTATCTTTAATCATATTTGGATCATACTTAAGAAAATATTCTTGAATATAAATTCCACAGAATTTGATCACAACCTAATTTCACATAATAAAACATTGTTTGGTTTAAATTTCTAGTATTATCTCCTCTCTGCTGAGCTTTAGCTAAAGGATATTGCCCCAAGAATATACAGTGATTATTTGTGTTAACTTCTCATTAAAAAAAAAATAATAAAAAAAATAAATAAATGCTGTACTGAACTTCAAACTTTTTCTTACCCTTTGGGTTTAAAGAGTGGAAAACCTTTCTTGGCTTTTGAAGGCACTGAGAGCTAGAGGCACAACGACTTCTTGAAACTGAAGTCTTTCATGTTTGAATTCCCTCAGTCCAAGTTAGACTCTCCAGCCCTTTGCACAGCTGTGAATCTGTCTGTGAATGACATACAGGTCTTTTACATATTCTGTATTTTTCCTTCCACAAGAGAATTTCACACTTTAATAAAAACAGCATACCAATTAGCAAGCTAGTAGAAGAGTATTTGCATGTTTTGTATTAAACCTAAAAAAATAAGAAGGAAAATGAGCTCTGTTGAGATTGTATTTTGACAGCTCTGTGTACCCTAATCCTCTAGATGAAGACAATATATTTTACAATGTCTTCAACACTGAAACAGAAACAGAAATTTCAAAGATATTAACAACTTCTTTCATAAATATTAAATAAAAGGCGTAAGAACAGTTTGTTGCTCCACTTCCTTATAGCTTACCTCCTTGCATCTTTTATCTTCCAGTCTGTTCTCAGAGGGGTAGATCAACATTTAAAATATCTACTAAAAATACTAAAGATCTCTATGAGAAAATAGCTGAAGTAAGAAGACATTTGGATGGAAATAAGAGCAGCTACATTTTGGAGTAAAAACCCATGAGGCATGGAACCATAGCAGAGCTCAGTCATACCAGCTACAGAAATAGTATTCCACCCTACAATGAGTCTTAGATCCTTTCATACCTGTCTGTGTAGTTCATAGGCAAAGAAAAGAAATAACGAATATTGATTTAGCAAAACCTCTTGGATTGGTGTCTATAGCCTTGTAAATATATGAAGTTGAACTCTATTAGGAAAAAAATCATGCTCTGTGCTGCAAAATTATAGCTTCCAAAACCCAAGACATTCTCTGAAAACAACGTTGCATTCCTCCATGCACATATTTTGTTTTTCAAGGTGCTTTCTCATCTTAGAAAATGGGACAAAGGAGAGGGAAGAGGATATTTTCTTTTCTAGTACCCATGAGGAAACAAAGAAACAAAGAAAGATCTGAGTTGCAGCTGTTCTACAAAAAAATCAGAGCAATAACCCTCATATCTGCTGGAGGGTTCTATCCTCAGTAGTTGCACAAACAGAAAGCATAGTTTTTTTTCCCAATGCAGCCCAACTTTAGGCACCAGACACTGCGATTTCCAACAGCTTTCCATGCTGAATCAAGATATTTATAACAGTGATTTCAGGACTGCTGAGATTTTAGACAAGAGCTTGACTATCACACAAAACAATTGTCTCTCTCCAAAGGTGCAACATGTCACGAATAAAGGGATGTCAGCTCACAGGAAAAAAGTTGGAAGAGGCTTTTGGAAGTCATCTAATCAAAAACCACTTAGAGCAGTCCCAATTAAATCAGGTTGCCTAGCATCTTGTCCAATAAAAATTAGAGTATTTTTAAAGAGAGACTGGCCAAACTGCCTGGACAAAGTGTTCCAGAGTATTGATAGTCTTGTAGTAAAAAAACTTTCCAAGCTGTCAGATCCAAATTTTCAGCTTCCAGGAGCTATCCTTCACCAGCAGCACTAGCCCATCAGAAGTTCCCATAAGAAGACAGATTCTAGAAGATGTCCCTTGATGTTCAAGCCTGGAACTCCCTGTGACAACTGCTAATTAGTCTTCTGGAATCTCAGCCTCAAAATGACTCAGTTATTAATGAAAAATAGGAAATGAAATTTGGTATTCATGAAAAAGTCTTTGATGTTCTCATAGTGGTTTTTTATTACCTATGATAAAGTTAGAGCAAAAATCTTACAACTCAAGGAAAAGCAAACCACAACAACCACTTTTGAAAGCTACCACATTTTTTCCTCGCCTATTTTGTCATAGCCATGATTTTTAAGGGCAAGTCAGGAATTCAGATGATTTCAGAAGCTCATAGTTATTTAAATACTTACAGCAAACTTTTTATGTTTACAAGTGCATTCCAGAAGATGAACGCAGTCACTGCATAAAGAACCATTTTTATCATGTTGTTCAGTTGATGCCTTAGCTATGACATAGGGGAAAAATGCATTCTGTCTAACACTAGTTGGACCAAATTTGTCTTGAAATTATTAGGTAAAAATATGTGTATACAAATGTGATTGCACTTAAAGGAAAACTCCTGGAGGTAGGCAAGGTTTTTCATAGTTTAAAGGATTTGCAAATCCAGGAATACTTGCATGTGTACAATGATAGGCCAAAAAAAGGTGACTTTGTGCTGCAACACGCAGAACAGGTCTAAAATCAAAGTAATTTATTTATCTTTGTGTAACATTGTGCTAAATTAAAAATGTCTGCTGACAAACGAGGCTTCCTTAGCTGAATCACCATTCTCTGTTAATATAATGAATGTAAACAGTGTCTACAACCGTGCTTGCTCCCACCCGGTCAGCTCAGATTATGAGAACTGCAAGCTAGGTTTTGACTGAACTTAATGACGCAAACAGACCATAAGGAACTTTTCCTTTTTTATGTCATGCTGAAATTTATGGGACTGTGGTTGTGAAAATTAGAACTGATGGCCAGCAAGCGCCCCCATGGACAACTACATCTGTCGCTATCACGAAATTAGAGAAGGAGTGAGCACTTTTCAGAGTTTGTTAACTCCCTTGGTAGTGTTTGGTTATTTCAAAATAAATGAGAACTATACTTGGCACACTACTGAAATGTTAATGGCATCTGAAGGGTGAAACCCCTTCCCAGTCCTAAATCACTATATAGAAAGTTGCTTGTTAAGATTCTTTAAAATATGGGGAGATAAGGAGAGCAAGAACATTTTATTTGCCCGCTGAGGCAACCCCTCTCCTGTTTGAATGCATATAATTGCTAGCAGCGTACCCAAGACATGCATTAGAAAACTGTGCCATTATAAATCATTAGTGAATGGAACAAAGAAGTTAGTATTGTAATTTTCCCAGCTTTTACAGAATTACCATCATGTGAATCCAGTACCTTTTCTCACAGTCGTAATCCTATTGTAACCCTTTCTGGGAGAATACTGACACTGGGATTTTTAAAAGCTTTTACCTACATACTATGATCTAGTTGCTGTACACATTCTAGAGCTACAAGAACTGCATTCCAGTTTCTGTGTGAGGTATTGTTGTCCAACTTGCACTTCCTGCATGGATGAAAGCAGTTGCCCTTCAGTCTCTGACCTCTCAGTCTGCCTATGAGTGCACACAGAGAACAGCAATGCAAGCTCTGGAGCATCTGGAGCATCTAATCTGTAGTACATGATTAGGTAGAAATCAAGTAATGTCTGACAGTTTGTTTTTTATCAGCCTCTTGACAGACTGGAAAAGCATTTTAACACTGGGGTAAAATGCTGCCTTAGCTATGGAACCTTCAGAACAATGCAATTCCTCCTGAGTCAATTTTCTGCCTTTCAGCAATTCTAGACAAAGCTATAACACAATTCCAGTGACTCAATATAAAAAAATAAAATTAAATTTGGAATAGTATATAACACATGTCTACTTAGATTGCATTGACACAGTAGCAATAATCAGTGACAATAGATATTGTCATTGATATTGATAGGTATAGCACAAATATTTACTGTCAGTCTTTAGGAAGTGCCTGGAGGCTATTCCATAATACAAAGAAAATAAATTTTTTGAAGGAGTTTAAAGTACTATAAAGATCTTAACATAGATTTACAGCCATTGATTAAGGCATAGTTCTTTTTGGAGACAATTTATTGGTAATTTATGCATAGTATATGTCAAAATAAAAATTTAGGTTTAGAAAAAGTGAATAATTTTTAACAATCAATAAAACAGACTCTCCATATAGCTAGGAAAAAAATAACAAAAATATCTTTACTTTTATTTTCTATAGATGTGTCTTCTATGATTAAGGATGAAGAAATGATAGTCTGGAAAAAAAATACTGGTACCTGCAAAGAATCATAAAGATAAATCTTGAAGCTCAAAAGAGGTTTTTTTCTAAATATCTGCTTCTGGCCAAAATAAATTGACATTTAATTCTTTTTTTTACCTTTAATAATAGTTAGTCTTCTTTAATAATAGTTAGTCTTGAGATATCTTTACACTACCTTATAAACTCAGGATGTGCGCAGTAAGAGTAATAGGCACAGAATGTGCAGGACTTTGTTCTTTATTCACGTTGGCTGGACTCCTCTTGAACTCTGAACCTAGGCAAGCCAAAATTTACAAGGAGAGCAAGGAACTTTCTCCTACTTTTCTTCTGCCTCCATTTTTAAAGGAAAAGTGAAAATGCTACGCGTATTCTTGTGAATGCAATGCTAATGATGAAATTATCATTTTGCAGTGGGTTCCCCAGAAATGAACATTTGCATTGTTTGCAGCTGCACTCAAATTATGTATAGGCATAGGAATGTTGAAATTTACTGCATATAAAAATAAAGTAAGAAGTGGTTTATACAGTTCTTCTTAATGGTGGAGTCGATCACTGGAAAATGAGGAAAAATATTTACAATGTAGAAAGTTGCAGCCTGATCTAGTGTGACGTGTCCCTGCCAATCACAGCAGGGTTGGAACTAGATGATCTTTAAGGTCCCTTCCAACCTAAACTTTTCTCTGATTGTATGATTCTATTATCTACAGTGCTATTGAACTGAGACCTATTTCACCTTTATGGATGTGGAGCAAGAGATGCTTTCTAAAGGGTCTGTTCCTTACACAAACATTAACATGAGCAAGTTCTTACTCCTTGGTCAGCGGATCAGCAATTGCATCCTAGTAGAGATCGTGTAGATATACCCGTTACTCTGCCAAATTGCACAAGTATATTGAAACTGAATCAAAAAATTATTTAGCAATCTTCATAACTTTTTGCGATACCTCCACTACAGATATAAGAAAGCGAGACCTACCAAGAGCAGGTTTACTTCTTCCTAATTTGATTGTGTTTTAAAGTAACTTATCCTGTGTATACAGAAAACTTTGCACATTGAAACTGAAAATCAAAGCCAAAACTAGTTCTCCTATTAATAAAAGATGACAGTTTTCAGTGACGTTTATGAACAGGAAAAACATGTTGGGAAATATTTTGCTCTTATTTGAAGAATATGCTCTTTAGCAACAAAATTCTCAAGCTTGTGAAAGATGAGAAAAAGTGATTATATTTGGCAGAAAAGACATAAAAAGGGCAAATAGTCAAATAGCACGTTTCTAATGTTTTAGCAATACATATATCTTTAGAAGTGGACTTCTACAGTTGCTACTAATTCAGTTGCTTGGCCCCAAATTGAACACTTTTTTTGTGTATTAGTCATATGTATATCTTACTGTGATTAAAAGTTCTTATTTTTCTGACCTGTACAGAGCTCTTTGCAACTATATGGCAATCTTCTGCTAAGTGATATATATGCCCAGAGAGAACAAGAGGTATTATAATACAAAGTGGTGCTGTGCAATGTCCTCTAAAGACAGGCACAACGACTACAACAACGATGAATATGAGAACATTCTACTAACTGAATGTATTTTATCCATTTATGCTGAAAATATGCAGAGAACAACAACTTCTTTTTCAACTACTCTAGGAAGATAACTTTGTGCAAAACCAAAAAAACTCAAAAGGAAAATAACTGCCAGGTATTATCAAATAAGACACTACTACTCTGATAGTAAACTATCACCCTGCTAAGCACGAATGCACTAGGGTTCTGTTAAGCAGAGGAAGTGGTTCATGTTTGAACCATAGATATCCGTCTGAGTTCCCACAGTCTGATCACTATCAAATGCTTCTGAAACTAAATCATCAGTAAACCTTCCTTCTGAGCTACTTGGGCAAACACAAAACATGAACTTAATGACTATGGAAGTCTTTCTAGCCTGTTAGATATGTTAAGAGAGAACAGCATTACTAAGACAGGAAAGAAAAAGGACTAGTTAGTGCCACAGTTACGCTATCTCTAGTTACTGAAGTATTAATTGTGGTAGTATTGACTCCCCCGTGTTTGAATGAATATGCATGTGCTTCTTTGGTCAAATAGATGCAGAGTTGTTGTGCTGCAAATGCTTGGGACACTGAACTGGCTCATTGTTGCTGCTGCTCCTCTGCTCTGTTTCATTGGCCTGGAAGTGAACGTATGCATCGCTGTTCTGAGAGAGCAGCTGGAGAGCACTGCCTGCCAAGCACATTGTACTTTCTCATTCTCCTTTATATTTTCCTTTTCATAAACTAATATGAATTTTAAAAAAATTTCGAAATTTAACAACTAGAGAATTTTTGTGCTCTTGAATACTGGCATATATGAATGAGCTCATCTAACAATAGAGGATTAATACATTTGTCTTTCATTTATGGGCACCAGACTACAGCTCCTGACCGTTAGAAATCAGAACTGTGAGCATGCCGGTATGCATAATCAGTCTGTGGGAGACAAACTGCCATTTATGCTCTTTACTGCAGTAATGTGATGTTCCTAAGGAAGCCTGAATGCATTAGTTGTTTTTGTTTGACATTGCCCCATATATGAAATCAGTGGGAGTTTTATTTTCATTTGCATTTACCTCTGTTTTTTAATGTCTGTAGATATTAGAGACAGAGAGAACAGTCAAGCTTAAATGCATGTTTGAAATAATGTTTTTTAAAGTTATATAACCAGTCACACTCTGAAGTCACAGTACTTGATATTTGATCTTATCAAAGAATCCTATGTTCATATAATTGGCGATATGGCTAAAGTAATACTAGCAAGGAAAGTTTTTCTTATGTAATGTTTAACAGAGCTTTTTACTAGCATTTTTGTGAAGATCCTGTGCTGTTCTTGGATCATCTTTAGAGACCGTATTTCTACACACACCTATATACATAAGCACAAGCTAAAGGAAGTATAGTCTAAAGAAATGTAAATCCTTTGACTTTCTCCCAATCCATACAGTTCTTTGAATAAGGAAAAAGCAGTAAATGTTGCTGAAAAAATTGTTCTAGGTACTGCAATGTTGAATACAAAGAATACTGCTAACAAAAACATACACGCCTTACGTTTGGGTCAATAACATCCACAGAAAATAATTCTTTATAACCGGTGTTCCTACAATATTTATATGACTTTGCCATGGACACTGAGTGACAACTCTCCTGAGGGTTCCAGGAGACTCTGATGAGTACTTTGGAGCGTGGTCCTCCTTGTGAGCCAGGATGGAAACCAGTGGGACATGACAGTGCATGGGAAGCATACCACTAGGGTGACCTGCACTGAGCACTTCCCATTCCCTGCTTTAATGAATCCAAGACCAGAAGGACTGGCCTCCACCAGCCACCCTCCACTGATAACCTGACACCTTCACATGGAGTAGGAGCCTTCCTAGTCACCATCAATGGGGAGGGAATTGCTTTGACCTACGGCAGGAAGTCATAATTCAAATGGAATTGTGGCCCAGCCCTGTGCTTGTAGGCTGCAGGAACGTGGGAAGGTGGAGAGATATACAAAATACACAACACTCCTCTTCAGCTCAACAGATAGTTCTGGAAAGGCCATCTGCACGACTGCATCTCTGCAGCAGAACTTGGCTGGAGGAGATAGCTTTGGAATAGACAGAATGGAGACCATTCCAGGAACTCGTGGTTGTTGACTACTTGCTTTCACATAGAGTCAGGCAGAGCCACATGTTATTTCTGCCACAGCCACGTGCCACATCTGCAAAGGGATGAGTCTTAGGAGAATGGACAAGAATAGCAGACATATTGCACTGTAAAAGCAAAGTAGATATCCTTACTGTGCTTAGGCTCACACTTTACAATGTCCCACAGAGCTATGCTCTGGGGAACATGACTTTTGGTAAAGGAGGAGAAAAATGTGGCCAACATTCCGTTTGAAAAGAACATGTACTTCTGAAAAACATATGAAAGAAAAAACAATATGTGAGAAACATTAAAGAAAGGGCAAGCTTCTCCCCCTCCTTTCCACACTAGCAAAGTAACTTTACTGAGAAGAAAGAGGAAACTCACAAGGAAAAGCAAACTTTCCTTTGAAAGTTATTATGAAGCATAAAAACACTTTAATTCAGAAATGAGTTCAAATGAGGATAAAATTACACATCTTCTGGCTGCTATTGCCCCAAGAGAGGCGATCTCTTCCCTACTTACTGATTGCTGCTCCCTAGTCAGAGTTTTTTCTCCAAGCTGTCAGTCACTTTGGTCAAAATGGACTGTGTGGGAAATACCTGCTATTTAAAATGCTTTTAGTCATGCAGAGCAAATGTTCCCCTATTATTTTGGCACTACTATACCACCTTACATTCCTCAGCATAAGACTTCTTCCTAGTTACTGTAGCTGATGCCTCTTTCTCAATCATCTTGATTCACAGGGATGTGTATCAGATGTTAAATCTCTTTATTGCTTTAAAAAAATAAAACAATACCCCCAAAAAAGCCCATACAAAGACAAAGTCCTAAACACTAAAAAAATGTTACTTTGTGCTGATACCAATTATTTCTTCTTGTGCTAGTGAGATTTCTGACTTGGACAGCTAATCTGAGAGCATTCAAATCCACATCTTACCACTCCTTAATGGCATTTCAGTATTGGCAAATTACCTTTGAACAAAAAAATTGCACAGGAACAAACTTATTCAGAATACGCATTTGTTACTATTGGGATGAAGGGATTTAAATTTTGGTTTCTGCAATTTCTGTTTTATTTCAGGTTGCTTAGTGAATAAAATAAAATTAAGTATGAGCAACAAAGCTGGAAGAATATAAAATTCTTACAAATTTCTGTCATCATTAAAAATTTCCTTTTGATATAAGAATATTTATTAAATAACCATGTTAAACCATGAATAGAGTTTATTGCGAATAGTCAAAGTATAAAACCACTTTAAATACAGATCCCATAATAAGTAGGATATTTACTTAACTGAAATTATTTCAGTATTTATCTGTTTCTTATACTTTATTTGTATTAGCTCTTTACCCATGATTTCTATTTCTTTTCAGTTTAATAGTTCTGATGACCAGTTTTTCTGCCAAATCTTTACGGTTTGGAAATCTACAGAACAGACCTCTTTGTCTTGGTTCATCTGTCTTTCAAAGATTCAGAAAATAGGTGGTAAGATTTTGATTTAGGGTTTTTGAAAAATCAAACTATGACAGTCTTATCAAAGGAAGCAGCTCTCATCAAACATAACAATAGAGGCTGATTCTTCTTTCATTTCAGATGTATGCTTCATGATGTAGTTAAAACTGTGGAAGCAACCTGAAAACATTGGCTATTTCCCTTCTTATTAGATTTCTTCCTTATTAAAATTTTTGTTTCAGTAAAATTTTGTACGAAACGAAGAATGAGAATTCCTTTTGGTTAGTCTCTAAAAATTGTGTTTTCTTGGAATAAATTTTGTATAATAATCATATGAAGAGGAAAAATAGGCCTCTGTTCTAAGCACATTATCACTGAGGTAATGTATTTATTAAAAATGTTTTCATCCAAACACATGACTGAGAATTACATAGTTTCCTTTCCACAGCACTGCGGATTTTATCTCCCTCTAACAGCACCAAAGTCAGGGAAGCCACTAGGTTAAGTTTAAACATAGATGCTATGCAGAGACTTCAGCTCTTTCAACAGTGAATTTCCTGCTAGACAGCAAGTTGAAGGCATTTTAGCACTTTGATTCCCATTCCTATTCTGCTGTATTAAAAATACTGATTCTCATCTACTGGACACTAAACGCTACCTGTTAAAACGCGGATCTTTCAAAGCCAGATTCACACTGCTTTTGCCAATAGACTCAGGTGAATCATCAGCTGAATGATTCATAGCAATTAAAGCAGAAGACTCAACTGTCTTTGTAGAGCATATGTTAAGGGGAAGCCATGGGGGAATGCCCATGTAGGGTGCCTATCTCATTCGCTGGCTGTGTGGAGACTGTAAACAGCTTTGAAGGGCGATTTGAACATGTGCACTGCCACCTGGAACTGTCTAAAAAGAAATGCCAGGCTCAGGGCCATGTCTACCTATTTGACTTAAATCCTAAAATCAGATGCCTGTTTGCAGTCAGATCACTCTTTTATGGTAGGGCCTCTAGAGAAAGAAATGGCACAATTTTTGCACAATTGTTTAAAGTCACCTGAAAAGTAGGAGGTAGGGTTTCTAAGTCTTCCTGCTTTTCCAGAGCAAATTTGAATAATCATGTCCCACTTCTCAACCAACCAGACATAGCCTAGATCTGAGCTAGTAACAGGACTTTCTTTGCATGGAAATTAGAATCATAGAATAGTTTGGGTTGGAAGGGACCTTAAAGATAATCCAGTTCCGATACCCCTGCCATGGGCAGGGACATCTCCCAATAGATCAGGCTGCCCGAGGTCCCATCCAACCTGGCCTTGAACACCTTTAGGAATTGGTTAAGGTTAATGTACCCTTTGCCCTTTACTACTCGTCCAATGCCAGGATCATTCCCCTTGGAGATGGGCATTCAAGCACTTTCAGGTAGCTGAAGGACAAAGCAAGTGGAGCTGGAATCCCAGGCTCCTGGTTCAAGCATGAGTGTACTGGCCATAAGGTAAGTCATTGTGCAAAATTCTTCCAATATTTTCTTCTTCCTTGAGACTTTTCTGCCCCTCCTTCCCTAATTTGCACAACAATCTCCGTGCTGTATGTTGAAATTAATCCTATTTCTCTATATCATTTACAAATTATGTTACTGGTCTAGAAGGCTAATGCTCATCTCCACCCATTTCTGATTTGCCACAGAGCTTAGAAAGCAGCTGCAAATGTAACTGGCAGGTCAGCGTATTTGCTAAAACTGGCAAAATACCAAGATTTTAGACTTGTAGGAAAAACAAAAGTACCAAAGCAAAGGCAACAATAGATTTTCAGTGCCTTCGGGGATAAGGCTGTATTTCAGAGTTTAGCATCTGAATCACTCTCAAAGCATGTGGTTACACATTCTGTTTTCCTGAGTGGAAGAACTGGCTCAATAAATTTCTCTCTTTCACAATAGTAAGAGATCATTTACCCTCTACCATAGTAAAGAATACCATTCACCAATTCACAATGAGTGAACTGCAGAATATTGATGGTAATGAGAACCAAGACAGGCTCTTCTACCAAATAAAACTTATTGTGAAACTATAAACTTATTTTCAGGTTGCTAATGCAAATCAGATTTGGTATGGCTGTGTGATATGCAATACAGATGAAGTTTTATTTACCTGCCTGAAGCTATGAAAGAGCAAAACATCACCACCACAGAGTTACCAGCTAAGAGACTGTCACTGTATCTACAGAAAAGACACATTCACCCTGTAGTTCTTCCACTTCCAGTTCAGAGGATCCAGCCTGGAATGTAGTGAATGTCTCAGATTCTTGTTGGACAACATGGTCAATCCAGTTTTAGGGATGCAGGTAGCAAATTGAAAGACTGTATATGTTTATACACAAAGGATCATCCTGGCATAAATTAATTAGAAAAAGGAAAAAAAAACCCCAACTTTGACAGGTTAACATTTTATTGTTAGACCAGAAGTCTTTGACACATTTATGCTGTGAATGATCTGCAAAGTGAGTAATACTGCCACTATAAGCACTTCAGGTGGGATTCAGCTCAGCTATTTTGAACAGCCTGCCCTCTCTTCTTTTTTTAATCAGTGGAGAGATAAGGTCATTCAAAAAGCTACCCATTTAATCAAATTTCTAATCTAATTTACAGTGAGATTCACACACAATGACAGTTACTCCAATGAGAGCCTAGGGCAGCAACCTTAGGTGTAGACATTTACATTATAGGTATCTCTTTCATTACAGCCTACTTGCACTGGAAGTTTTGTGATATGAATGCCAATATTCTCATTCACAATTCCCTTATAAAAATCTCAGGATGATTTAGTTAAAGAATGCCGGTTTTGGTCTAAAGCTCTAAATCGGTAGATTCCTCACCTGGCTGAATAAGACATTTTTTTAAAAACCAACACTTCTCTGTACTGGGGGGAAAACAAGAAAAGGGAATTAAAAAGCACTCCTCTATGGTTTCCAAGTTTGAAAAGTGAGATTTTAAAAACTGTTCTGACTTTTCATAGTCTTTCCTGGTCTAGGCCTAGGACCAATTTGAGAAATACTTTTTACTGTTCTCAAACTGCATTTTCTGAAAAATAAGTTATCCTGTTTTTAAAAAACAAACTACAACCCCACAAAAAAGCAATCTGTCCTCACTCAGCCACTTCTTGATGAATGAAGTTATATCACAGCATATGCAACAATATGTTTATAGAACACCCTGTTACCATTTACTTTATAGGTCCATGCAACCTCAATAATTTTAGTGTGTATGTCCATATACAGTTACTAAATCGGCAGTTATGTCATTGAAAGTTTTGATATGATTTGATTTACCAATATTAATAGATGCTTAATGGTTATTATTATTTTTCTGCTGAATTATTTTGAGTACTGAGTAACTTTATATTGATTTATTTTTCATTTATCAGATCATAGAATCATTAGGTTGGAAAAGATCACTAGGGTCATCGAGTTCAACCATTCCTATCAACCACTAAACCATGTCCCTGAGTAACTCATCTACCCATATTTTAAATACCTCCAGGGATGCTACCTCAACCCCCTCCCTGGGCAGCCTGTTCAGTGCCCGATGACTCTTTCTGTGAAGAATTTTTTTCTGATATTCAGCCTGAACCTCCCCTGGCGGAGCTTCAGGCCATTCCCTCTTGTCCTGTCCTCAGTCACTTGGGAGAAGAGCCCAGCTCCCTCCTCTCCACAACCTCCTTTCAGGTAGTTGTAGAGAGCAATAAGGTCTCCCCTCAGCCTCCTCTTCTCCAGGCTAAACAACCCCAGCTTTCTCAGCCGCTCCTCATAAGACTTGTTCTCCAGCCCCCTCACCAGCTTCGTTGCTCTTCTCTGGACACGCTCCAGAGCCTCAACATCCTTCTTGTGGTGAGGGGCCCAGAACTGAACACAGTACTCAAGGTGCGGTCTCACCAGTGCCGAGTGCAGAGGGAGAATCACCTCCTTGGACCTGCTGGTCACACCGTTTCTGATACGAGCCAAGATGCCATTGGCCTTCTTGGCCACCTGGGCACACTGCTGGCTCATGTTCAGTCGGCTGTCAACCAGCACCCCCAGGTCCTTCTCTTTCGTGCAGCTCTTCAGCCACTCTTCCCCCAGTCTGTAGCACTGCATAGGGTTGTTGTGCCCCAAGTGCAGGACCCGGCATTTGGCCTTGTCAAACCTTATGCCATGGATCTCAGCCCAGCAGTCCAGTCTGTTCAGATCCCTTTGCAGAGCCTCTCCATCCTCCAGCATATCGACACTTCCACCCAATATTCCTGTTGGTAGCCTCCAGGCACATTCACAATAGAAACATCTGTAGTCTAATATGGTATTGCTTTCATTAAAGCAAACTAGTGATAACTATATCAGGTCTGGTATTTGTGACAGCTTTGATGTCACTTTTAAATATATCTGCTACTACAAATGAAATCATTAAGATCAAAGCAACAAAGTAATCAATTTGCTTTACATACTGGGAGAATTAAACAGATATTAGTCACCAGCATAACTTTTCCATTCCACATCTAAATTAGCAACACATAAAGACTCTTCCCACCAGCACACAAAAACAGTCATGGTGAAAGCAAAGAAAGTTACTGTAAAAATTATTCCTAACTGGAATAGAGAAGAGAGGCTTCTAAAAGTAATGTCTGAAATGCCAGTATTTTACTGAGACCTTCTTCTTAGCCAGGTTTTGGGTTAGCTGAGCAGATACAGTTACTCATACAAGAAGACAAAAAACCTGCCTTCTCTACAGGATGGTGTCTGCAATCACAGAATCACAGAATCATTTAAGTTGGAAAAGACCATTAAGGTTATGAAATCCAACCATAGAGCTAAGGCTGTCAAGTTCACCGCTAAACCACGTCCCTCAGTGCCACATCTACACTTCCCTGAGCAGCCTGTTACAGTGCTTGACAACCCTTGTGTTGAAGTAATATTTCCTAATATTGAGTTTAAAACTCCCTTGGCACAACTTGAGGCCACTTCTTCTAATGCTATTGCCTGTCACTTGGGAGAAGAGAGCAACGCCCACCTCCCTACAAACCTCCTTTCAGGTAGTTGTAAGGAGCTATCAGGTCTTTTCCTCAGTTGCTCCTCATAAGACTTTTGCTCCAGATTCTTCACCAGCTTTGTTGCCCTTCTCTGGACACACTCCAGCACCTCAATGTCTTTCTTGTAGTGAGGGCCCCAAAACTGAACACAGTATTTGAGGTGTGGGCTAAAGGCATGCACCACCTCCAGCCTCTGAAACTAATGAGGGGACCCACTGCATTTTGCAGACTCCACTCTAAGCTTACAGTAGATAGCGTACTACGACTACTGTTGAGGTTCTGAACTAAAAAAGCCATTGCATACTTTCATCCTGAATATCAACTATGAGAAAAAAAAAAAACCCAGGATTGAAAGGTCACTAAGATGTTTGAGAAGATGTTTTATGCTCATACACTTTTGCTGCTTCTCTTGTTTTCTCCCTGCTCTGTGCTCTCAACTGAAAACGAAAATCTGCACCAGCCAACAAATAGCAGCCTCCAAACCCCACTGAGCTGAGAAACTGGATCCTCCAGAAGACCTGGTTTCATGCTGTTGGTCAGCTTACTTACCTTGTGGCACCTCTAAAACTGTAGATTTTTTTTCCTTAAAAAAAAATGATCAAAGCAGTTGCCCGAGAAAATATTGTTTTGAGTTCCATAAATGTTATACTTTTACGGCCACAAGCATACTGCCATTTATTTGCTTGTTCGTTGTTGGCTTTTTATTTTTTTTCAGTTTTCTTGCAAAAGAAAAAAAGTCTACAAAAGAAAGGGCAAATTAACCACTGTGATGATGAACCAGCCACCCGAGAGTCTTGTTAATGTGAAAGTTCTCATGTCTGCACTCCACTACAATAATAGACATCCTTATCAGTGTATTCAAGTAAATGTCTAATGGTTGAAATATATGTCAATTTGTGTACTTCATATTACAGAGCTACAGAACAAGGATAGATCCTGGCATGAACTGGAGTAATGGTGTACAGCTCTTTGTTGTGATGCAAACTTGCACAGCTCATTTTGATTTACTCAATAAAATTTTCTGAAATGCCTTTGGAAAAGAAGAAGCTCCAATCAAGAGTCTCTTTCTAAAAATATAAAAGCACATCAAAGTAACAATGTGTATATATTTACATGTAAGAAAAAAATATCCTGTGTATGTGGAAGTGAAAACTGCCACAGAGGATTTCGGTTTTATACGAGAGAGAGATGGAGAGTGCATAAGAGAGGGAGAAAGGTAAAGGACACGATCAGGCAGTCAGTGACACCTGTGCCTCCCTTCAAAGTGGAGTTCCTTTATGGGATTTCTCATGTATAAAGCTGAGCATGGGAATAATAGCAGAAGTTAATGGAGTTACCAGATAAGGAGCTTCCTTTGTGACAGTGCTGAGAAAATGTGTCTGTAATTTCCTCACCTCTTCCAACACATTGCTTCAGAGGACCTTATCTGAAAAGCAGCAGCTACCTCAGGCCATTTCAGCCACGTGGGAAATCCCTTTTGAAGGCTCTTTCTCCCCCTTGATTAGTGCTGTGATCACACGATCTAAAGTGCCAATCCAATATAATCTCTGCTCATTTTACACTGTTCAAAAAGGATGATGACAGGTTAATTTTATACCAGCAGGATTCACACCAGCCTAAAGATTGCCACTTTATGCCAGATCAGTTATTGTTTAGCCTCCCAGAAGACATAAGACCATAAAGGTGGAATAAACACTGTGACACGTGTTCTGGTTCACTCAGCAGATGATGAAGGGGATCAGACAGGTCCTGCTGTGATCTGGCAATCCACGAGTCTGGTACTAATGAGTGTGGACTAATGGTCTTAGAGGTAACAAGACTGATCTGCGAAAGGCGAGCCTGTGGAAGGAAATCATCCAGGTGTTGAAGCCTTAGGGTTCACCTAGATTTGAAAGGAATATGTATGTAAACAGCATGCAGGCTTACAGCACAATAGGGATTGCTGAATAACATAAGTTCTGCAATAAGAGTGCTTTGTCATTAATTGAAAAGATCTGTCCCTTCTGAACACAAATACTGGGACACCCAGAAAAAAAACCTGTGGAGTCCAAAGAAACTTTGTGCTGTGTTGACACCGTGTTGAAACTTTGACAAATATTTAAAAGAATTGGCATGGATTGCCCTCTCTCTTCCCTTCTTTGCAATCATCCGCATCTTTAGAAAATAATCTGCCAAAATATTTTTTTTCAAATTACAAAACAGTTTTTAAAAACAACTTCAAAGGCATTTCAGAAATCAAATTCTGAGACTCTGAGCCCAGTGCTACAGTTGAGTTGGTATGAGAAATAATCTCGTTCTAATATCCAGGAAAACTCTTCAAGGGGACCTGTAGGGGACCTACATTCATCTCAGAACTATGATAGCGTAGGCCATCCTGATGCCCTTTGAATAAGCCTCGTTGTTCTCCTCCCACGTTTCCTGTTCTTTGTCACATTGCATAAGGGAATATATGTAGATAGAAAAAATGGTTTAACCATCTCGTACTTTTGTGGAAAATTTCAAGGACATCTTTATTTTCTACTGAAATAAATCCCATAGCTAGCAAAGACCTTGAATCTACAGAGATAATATAGTTTTGTGACACCATAAAAATTTATGAAAGCTTAGTAATATCTGGGAATCTCATCCTACTACTTTACAAGGATTTAGCTTTTGCCATTAGTATCACTGGCTTGTTGATGCCTCCAGCACGGTAATGTGAATTTACAAGATTGTGTGCTTACAGTATCTTTTCATAATCTAATTTTTAATCATTTATTATGCCGGTGAATCACAATTATTTTTATGATTTACCCTAATCTTTTGTTTTCTCCTCAAATTCACTTGTCAGCAATGATTATGTAATGGATTTATGAGGTGTCAAATGCCAATTTTATAACTTTTAAAATGGTTTCTTGTGACTTTCCCAACCATGTGTTACCTGATAATTTATTTAAATAGACAAATAAATCCGCTTTGCTAAAATATGCTGTTTTATAATAGTTAAAATTTTCTGTTATTTGGAACTTTTTTAAATGAATAACTTTTTTTGAACTCTCAGACACATTTTTAAGTTATCAGCTGTCCTAAAAATTATATATATGTTCTATTATAGAATACATATAGTATTCAGCATTTTAAATAACAAGCAGTTCAAAAAACATACAAAATTACTTTGTTGTTGCTGAAAATAAGAGTTCAATATTTGTATACATGAAGAACTATGTTGCTATTCCATTTTAGCAGCATGATAGATTAGAAGTCTTTCACATCTTGAAAAGCTAGATAGTTATATGATTACTGGGCACTTTTTTCCCATTTCTTTTTGTGTTGTGGATGATTTTGTACATCATTTTTTTAGATCTTGACAGATTGTTGTAATATTTTAAAAAGCAATTGCATTCCTACAGCATCTAGATGAAAAAAAATAAATCCCAGCTCTCTTATCCACTGTGATTGGGGTCCCATTGATTTTTTACTAATTATAATTTGAGATGAAATTTGAAAAACCAAAATGAATCAGTTATTGTTATGATGGCATATTAATGCTTAGGTGAACTTGTCACGAAAAAATTAAGGATTGGCCACAAAATAATTTTAACTCCCTACTCTTCCACCTTCAGACGTCTGTTCACAGCTCCAAGCTCTGCTCATATGGAAATGTTTCCAGGTCTGTTTATTTTCTTCTGTAATTTTAAATATAGAGTTATGTCTCATTTTACAATCATTTTTCACCTCAGAAACTTAAAATTTGACCCAATATCAACTTTTTCCTATAAAATCTCAGATTACATGCAATCCTTAATGTGAACTGATTTATATTCACTGTTCTCAAAAACAAGAAAAATTATTTTGGCAATCCAAAGGGAAATAGCTGAAGTGCTATGCCTAGTCTTGCTTTTCGTCTGATCTTCCCCACATCTAAACAAAAAGCTAGAATACCAGAATAAGCATTTTCAAGCTCTTTTAAAATCCTTTCAAACTGATATACAGGAAGATGTGTTTGATAAGAAGAACATTGCAAAATACATTATCTGTGCAATGCATATGATTTGCCTCCCCAAGATATTTTGAAAGGACTTTGCCAATCTTCCTTGTAATTGCAATGTTCTGCTCATTTCCAGGAAATAGAAATAGAAAGAGCACAGGATGGCCTGTTTTGTTCCAGTTTATTATTTGCTTTCTACCCATAGATACAGCTTAAATAAATATAGATAGCATAACGCGTACGAGTGATAAAAAGAACCACACAGCCACATGATCAGCTGTTTAACCTGATGAGTGCTACACCACAACATTAAAGATTAATTTTTTCTGACCAAGGCAAGCTTGTTCAGACTATCCAGTGTAGGAGGTGGGAACACATGACCCAAAGAAAATGAAGGTCATGCTTTTGACAACAGGCTGTAGAAAGATTATCTCACAGAATTTTTATGTTCAAACCAACCAAAGGAAGTCTGCAAGGACACAGACACCCTGACACTGATTATATCAGGTGTGCATTATAAAAATGGCAAAAAAATTGAATTCCTGAGCTGTATAGAAACAAAGAATTGAGTGTATTTCTCCCAGTAAAGGGAGATTTGTATGATAAACATTTATACTATCAGTTTCTATTCAGTGAAGAGCAGAAAATAATTTCTAACAACAGAGAAAGTTTTTAAAATAGTTACTTGTGTGCTTGCTGGATCATGCAGAGATGCTCGATGAATTCTCAGATAACCCCCTACAACCATTTAGTCACAGCATTTGGATTAAGAAAACTGTTTGACACTAGCTTGATGGCAGTTTTGTCAAGAGATTGTTATTAAATCTTTAAATTGATTGTTAAATGGTTGAACAGTTCTGAATAGTCCAAGGTAAGAGCTTGAACACTAATCAAGTTGAAATATATAGAAAGTATGTTTTTTCTTTTTCAGGAATGTGAAACCCCACATGTTAGTAAAGAAAACCATTAAAGCATGATTCATCTGTGAAAAAAAAAATTATTAAGCAGAGGTAGATCTGTGCAGTCTCAGGATTTTTATGGTTGAGAGAAACCATAGTACATGGGCAAATCCACAAGTAAAAAGCTGGGGTTTATTTCTGCTATTCCTTCTAATTCAATCTTTCAGAGTCAAAATGGGTTCTTTGTATCTTTTCTATAATCCTCAGCAATACAGTCACAGTAGGCCAAATTTTGCTGTCATGGACATCTCTACAACTTTACACAAGTCAATCAAGATGTAGCCAGTAGTTTACATCATAAAGTCATACTCCACTGTAGAAGGCAGTGTATAGCTACACTGACAAAAAGAAACTGAAGAACATATGAATGCCCTTTCCTCAATTATTTAGGGCTGAATCACTTCTTTTCGCGGGACAGTTTATTTCTAGCTAGCTTTTGGATGGTCAGAGCAAGGACGAGTGACTCATGTCCCCTCTCTGATCTAATCTGGACAATTGCTTGTATTAGCGAGTAGAGATTATTTTGTGCTCTACTGGCTAGTGCTAGTGTTGCAGCTTAGTAACGCTGAGTAGTGAAGAGAGAAAGCTCACTTCTCTGTTACAGCCTCCAAAGTCAAGAAAAACATTGTGATGATTGACAGTTTTGCAAATACTTGGATTCATGTGAAAGAGGAAATGTTTTCTATCCAAGCCTAGGCAGCATAAGAAGGAAATGATTTCAATAAATGAATACATATGATGCTGATTACATAGAAGAAAACGATCTATGGAGAAAGAATGTGACAGCTTTACAAAGTCACATTTCGATGTGTAGAATTTTATATGATGAAAAATGAGGAAAAAATGGTCCAGAAAAAAATCAAGTGCTGAAGTAACTGAGGAATCCAAACATATTTTTTTCAAAAGAACATTCTTTTTTTATGCAATTATTCATTGTATGCAGCCAACACTGTTTCAAGTCTGAAAAAGACTTAAGAAGCTAAATGTAGTGTAAAAGAGACAGATAGAAAATTAAGCAATAAAACTTGAACATTTTAAGGAAGTTTTTATAAACGTAACCAGAGTTCTCGTCTTCCAGATCAACAGCAGGAAAATTATCTGAAATGTTTATCTGACCTTGTAGCTCCCAGTATGGTTTTCCTCTTTATATCTTTTTGCCTTCAGCAGGAAGCACAAACAATAATAGTAAATCCATAAATTTTTGATCCATACAAGGTTCAATGATACAATGGCATTCTAAGGGGGGTAAAAGAGTCTAAACTGTATAGGTCCTTGAGAAGATTATTTGCACGTGTACTGTATATTGTGCTCCTTAATGATGCTGTAAAATTTCTCTAAACTATTTTTCTAATGTTTTAAGGACATGTGGGATGGAATAATATTTTAGATATGCATTTATACTGATAATATAAAAGTATAAAATAGCATTAGACTTGCTTCACACAATGTAGGCTTTTTTTATATTTTAATTATTATAGGCTTCGGTCTCTCTTCTTTTTGCTTTGGTTTGTCCTCTGTTGGAGAAAAGAAATATTCACCTAGGGAAGTGCAGACTGCAAGCTCACAGAATACTGAAGCAGGTGCAACTTTTTTACTCCCAAATTTTCCTTATTAAACAATATGAATTATCATAAATAAAGGAATCAAACAAATAAGTACAGAACAAAGTCCTGAATTAACCACAACATTTCATTTCAGCCTTAGAGACACAACAAACACTAGTTTCATTTCTTTAGAAACAGACTTTATTTCTGTCGTCCTTAATAAATAGAAATTCAAGTAGAAGTTGACTAATACGCTTACATTTTATTCTTTCCTTTTCAAATAGAGGTTATCAGTTTTTAAGGCTTAAAAAAGCCTCTACCCTACTAAATATCAGATATTTCTTTATAAATAGTGTACAATTATGCATGATGTACAGTCTGAAAGCTTGTATGGCATTTCTATAGATGCAAAATATATTAAAACTTGTCTGACTTCCTATCCTTGTATTATCAGACAAGCTATATTTATGTATTATGCTGTGTAAATTAAACACTCCAATTCTTTTCTTAAAATGTTCTACTATAAGCAGTAAAACACTAACAAAACTCTGCTTCTACATATTCTGTGCTTTTCTTGAGTTTCTCTCCTGCACCCAAAACACTGTGCCCAATACTTTCACCTACCTCTCACATTTCCTGGGCTTACGGTCAGCTACTTTATTTCCTTCTCATACCTCCTACCAGCCTCTGTCTGATTCAGCATATGGTCATCATAAAGACCATCATGGGGCTGCTTCAGTTGCACATGGGGCAACTGGCAAGTCAGATCTGGGTGCAGATTGGTTAACCAACCACTGCCTTGAGCAGCCCAGACAAAGTGATATGGACTTGTTTCCCCTTTTCTTTCAGGGAGAGAGCAATTATAGGAGCCAACATTAATTTTCACAAAACTTGGAAGACCTCAGTGTGTTTGGGACCCTCTGTTTCCTGTGGCTGAAACTGATCAGTAAATTCAAATAATCCTAGAAAGTAGTGGGGTAGATGTTCCATCCTGGCATCTCCTGCCTCCTGAGTCTTCTCAACGATGACCAGTTTTGCATTTTCATTTCTTGGAGACAGTGTCACAGCAACACAGATACACTTTCCAACAAGGACCTTTGGAACTGTTAAACTGTTAATAACCAGAGGGAGATCATCTTCCCCTCATTAGTGATGGTTGTGGTAACTGGCTGATAATAAGTCTCCTATAACATTTATCAGTCATCTTCTTTGACCTCTACATAATATCATCAGGACCTGGGTTGATGTGATTGTTGCAAATAAGCTTATGAAAAAATGTTCCTGTTCATCCTTTATGCTTACCGGTGGAAGACACAGACTTCTCCTTGATTTTTTTCTTATTGCATGAACACTGAGGGCACAGCTACTGCAGGTCCCCAGAGCAGTGGGCAATATAGGTTTTGTAATTTTTAAAATTGCATGCCACATCTAAAAATTGGGAATTGGAGAGCAACAAAACATGGTAAACAGAGGTAATTATATTTCAGATCTTAACTGAGAGCAATGCTTTTTATTTTTTTAATATGTTAATATTTGCATTTTTAAAAGATAAATTTAGTTAGACAATCTTAACTTGGTTTAAATTGTAATCGAGACTGTGCAGAGGTATCTCTTCAGTCCTATCACATTATTCTGACTGGAGTTTTAAAAATTCCTTGAATTACTTTCTGTTATGTGGGGAAAAAACCCAGCAAATTCAAAATTTATATTTAAATTGAATCTTAATATTCGTATTTAGACTATCGAATTTATCTTGGCAACAAAAAGAATTAATTATTAATAAAAAATAAAAATATGTTCATTCTTGGTCTTAAATTCTGTGATAAAACTTCAATTTCTTTTAACGGAAAAGGAGCAAAGCCACAATATTTCCTGTTTTTCCTTTAATTACACTCACCACAATTTACATTCCTTTCAGTTCTAGTGCTCATCATGTGTTATCGGTTACAGTTCTTTCCTTCCAAACATGTATATCAAATTCCAGAATAAGTATTCAGATGAACTACTTGATTAACCTTGTTTTCTAGTACTTTTTTTGTGATAAGTGGGAACTCAGTTTTACCCTCAGCTTCCAGATTCTTTTTATTGATACACTATAAAAGTGCATAAAATGATTTTCTGATCTGTGGCCATTCTTAACATGTATGGAATGTTTCTGTCTAGATTTTGTCATATATAGGATTTCACAACCAACTTTCAGGCCTGTGTTCTGTTAAATAACTCAGTTAAAACATTTGAACATTTGGAATCTATCTCGAGAAGATATGCAGGGTCATGTCTCTAAATGACAAAACGCTAAAACTTCTAAACTTTTCATTTACTGCTAAGTGTCTCAACTCTTAAATTTCTGAAAACCAGAGTAAAATACTAAAGCCTCAAAGAGAAATGTGGTGTAGAGGGACTTGTTAGCGGAGAGTAAGCCCTAGAGTGCTTACCTTTCTGATTAAGATAACACTCAGTAGAGAATCTGTTTTGAATTCCTTAGGCTAAAGGAATAAATGCCATGGGAAGGATAAAATAAATTCTTGCTAAAGAATAGTAAGGTTAGGAGTTAAAGACCATCACAATAATCATTAGAACTATGTGAGTATTGTGAAGAGAAAGATTTGAAGAAATGTGGGAGGTAAAGACAATAAGAAATGAGTATCACGTTAAAACTTTCAAAACAAGCCACAAACTTAAATGTGGACCTGCTGCAAGAATGGAAAGCAGAAGGAAAGAGCTTAATTATTAGACGTAAAAATATTGAGAATAAAATCATAAGCAATGACTAAAAATAACGAAAGAGTCAAAAGTTCATGTCAAGAAAGTATCCTTACAGATGACGCATTAAAAATTAAAAAAAAAGACACCAAAGCCTTGTGTATGACAAGGAGAGAAAAATGTCCATTTATATACAATGTAAATAGGAAAAAAATTGGCACTGCAGCTATGTTTTGAAGTCTATAGTCTGTAGTTATCTTTCACTTTCTGTATGATGGCCATGTAGGTGCACAGAGAGATTTGGGAGGTCACTGTTACTTATGTGTTATAAATGTCTGTTTCCATAGAGTGTTCTGCACCAAACTGTTATCTTTGTATTATCAGTAGTTTTTCCGTGGTATTCCTGTTGGTCTTATGTAGGGACTGACAATGCAATGGAAACTACCACAACAGAAGCTTCATTGGCTTAGTTAATTACTTGAAAACAGAGGTCCATGGCATAGCACATTTCTCTCTTTTTTTTAACAGTGTTATGTGAAAGACTGTTAAAACTACTGTTTTCTTGATTTGTATCTTCTTTGATACCTTATACCTACTTTTAGGATAACTCGCATCAAAACCTCCTACTAATGTTAGCTTTGCTTCCATGGAAACAGCTCAGCTATTTTTTTATTTCACTGCTGGAGAAGAGGCTGGAGGAAACATTTCTTTGGGCTTTCTGGGATGCTGTTCTTGCCTATTGGAAAGGGATAGGACATTGGAAAGGGGTAGGAATCACTTTAAAGGTTTGAGTATCCTTGAGTACATAGGAAGGTATTTTACAAAATTTTTTAACTTCTTCTACACCTACTCCTCAAAACTATCAACACTGAACTCCAGGTGTGTTGACTGAATTTTCCCTGCTGTTTTGTGAAATTTCACAGAAACGCAAGTGCTTCACATAGCCCTAGTTAAATACTTGGCTTTAAGGACAGAGCAAGGTTTCTCATAGAAAATAAATACACGTATCTGCCTTAAACCTTAACAAAAAAGATTTTGTAATGTGTGATTACACTGGTCTTCTTCCTTAACCCATGAAAAATATCATTAGAGGCAGAGGTGTGAGCTTTCCCTTTCACACAAGTTACAGAATCACAGGATGACCTGAGTTAGGAGGGGTCACAAGGATCGTTGAATCCAACTCCTATCCCTGAATAGGAGACTAATTGTAGGAGCTGTTAAGATGTACTGCTAGGTAGGCAAACTAAAGATAACTTTCTTTCTTTTCCTACAGTTTCCTTAATTTTTTTCTCTGCTTTCCAGGAATGGAACACTGTGCTCAGTTAAGGGCAATAAAATCAGTCTTTATGTTTGAAGTTTTTTTTTAGTTTACCAAGTACACTTGCAAAGGAAACAGGAGATTTCCTCTCTTCCATTCTCCAAGGCTTTTCATACTTTCCTCCTCAGAAAGCGCCCATTTCTTCTTTCTTCTCCAGCTTACCTACTCACTGTGACACCTAGTCTTACCCTTCTCGAAAGCTTCCTCTAGCAATGTTATACCTCACAAATGTCTTTCAACCATTCCAGTCTTCTACATGTGCATGTTTTCCTCTCTGTCTACTCTTTCATCAGTTGTTAAGAAAGCACTATGCCTAAAATATTTTCCTTTTAACTTTTACTACCCCTGTTACTACTTCAGCTGGTTTTTTTTTTGCCCTTAAATATGTTATCCCAGAGATGCTAGCACCATAATTGGTTGGCTCAGCCTTGGCTAGCAGCAAATTCATCCTGGAGCCATCTGGCATTAACTTTATAGGATATGGGAGAAGCTTCTAGCACCTTCTCACAAAAGCCAC
This sequence comes from Cuculus canorus, assembly GCF_017976375.1. Taxonomy (NCBI): domain Eukaryota; kingdom Metazoa; phylum Chordata; class Aves; order Cuculiformes; family Cuculidae; genus Cuculus; species Cuculus canorus. The sequence goes on from NC_071403.1 coordinate 11,214,333, forward strand.
CACTGTAGGCTTCCCTACTACCAAATCTTGTTACACAAACCCAATACAATGCTTCTCAGAATAGACAGGAGTGCTGACTGTAAAAAGAGAAGAATAGAGAAATGTGAGAAAAGTGTTAAAGGTTTCAACAGATAAAGAAAATATGTGTCCTACATTGCAGAATAATGACTGAGTTAGTCTTCTTTTCCTTTAATAACTCTGTGGTAAACAGATTCTAAACCTAAGTATGTAGAATAGCGAATACAAGATTTAAATTGCCACAGTCACACATTTGAATATAATTTAAGCTTGTACTTAAATGGAATTTAAATCAATGTTCATGTGGAAAATTAAGTATCACTTACCTTCATTTCTGTTGTAAACTGAATTTATGAATAGTAGCTGAGAAACGTAAAACCAAAGGCATGCTTTATGATTAACACACACATCTTGTGAAATGGAAGAAAATATGTCTGTCTCTGCACTTATTATCCAGAAAAATTGAAAGTGAATCTCTCATTTAACATGAAGACAATACTGAAGTCATACAATTCTCTAATTTTTTCAAAGTTAGTACAATATTATTCCTCTCTTCTTCTATAAAGTATCCGGTTATATCACCAGAGAAGATCCTGCTTGCAGGATACTGCCTAGTACTCAGGCTCGATTTCACAGGAAGCTTTAAACATCAGCTCCATTCTAAATGAGGTTTTATATTCAATGTGATCTTTACCAAATGTGTTTGAGCAAGTAGATGCACACTCCTTCTTCTATCAATCTATATCATAAAGTCACCACGAATTCAGAGAATAAAGCTGCGAGCTTCTAATCTTCGGCACCTCTTACAGAGACCTCCAAGCCACATAAAGTCATGAACAGTATTCTGTTAAACCCGAGTGAATGATCACCCACCCTCTATTTTTAGTATTGGCATCAACATTTATTTTTATAGGGCTCTTCTGAGAACGGATCCTGCTTCTCAAAAGATGAAAATCACACATACCTTTGACTACTCAGGTATTTGACAGACCTTATAAATAATTTTCATGACCATAAATATGTATGCAAATGATTTTCCTGACAGCACTATGATGCTCAATACTAAGACCAATCCTCAAATAAAGAAAGAATGGAAAACATTGGAATGTGTTCTCAAAGTACTTTTAAATAATTCCTCTACAAATAACCAGTGAAAATCTACCTATGCAAATAAAAACAGTATCAAAAGTCTCAACTCTCCAAAAACCCATTATGAAAGCCTTTGAAATTTGATGTGTCTATCTGTATATCATAGTCTCTATCAAATATATTTTATATACACGCTAAACCAATGTATATCCTTGATTATATTTCAAAACAGAAATATATATAGGGAAACTAGATCGAGGGGAAACAAAAGTTTGAAAATACTGAAAAATTATATTTATGAATACAAGAGTGCAAAGTAAAAGTAAGCAAAGAAACATTGGGCTACCTGTGATCTCTTGAAAGAAGTGCATAGTAAAGGTATTTTATATATCCTGTTTTGTGCATGGCTGTGTTTCAGGGAAATCTATAAGGAGTTAGAGGCCCTCACTGCCTTTGTGCTGTAGACCTGAGGTACAGTGAAATTGGGTGGTTATTGTTGCCTTTGTAGAAATCTGCTTTTTCCTTTCTCTTTGATAAAACTGTCCAGAAGTGCCAACTATTGTGTGAGGCCACTGCTCACCACCTGCCCATCCTTCTGTGGTCATTTTATATTCATATTTCCCAAGAAAGAAGTAAAAAGAGCAATCTCTGGGCTGCGTGCAATACAAGAGCTGCAATTTACTGAAGGCTTATAATGACTATTAGCAGTACATAGTGTGCATTCAAACAGGGACAGGCAGAATTTCTCCCTGGTTTAGGGGAAGGGCCCTCCCACGCTGCAATATATGAGTGCTTCATTATTGGATTGTAAATAGATGGCTGTGTAATGCATTCATATGGGGATATTAAATACACGATAATAAAATTTAAAATATTTTTTCTTCACATTTCCATTTTTGCCCGTGTAGTTTTCCTTCAATTAAAGCTTTCCTTATAGAGTAGTGTAAATGGGTGGTATTGTGAATAGCGAGTCAACTAATCCCCATAATTCCAAAGAACACAAAATGCCTTGATTGTCTTGCACATAACTCCAAGTGAAGTCAGTAGGAATTGTAACTCTTCAAGTGGAATAAACTGCAAAGATGCCAGACTTTGAGAAATGCATGACAATTTTAATTTGCAAGGAAAGATACAACAGGAAAAGGGCTTTATATCCACTCTGCATGCAATTTTATTGTACCTTGTGTCTGCAGAATTGTAAATAATCCTTTTGTATAATGAAAGTGAAAGGCATTGTTCTGACTCTGTTAGTGTTGTGTTTTCGAAGTCCCATTCTGGGAACAGTCTTAAACACATTTTTAATAAGGTTTGTTTTACTCCAGCAGATTCAGTCACGCTGTGCACAGAGCATGAGACAGTCAGCTGAGGAATGATAATAATTCTTTCCCTCCACAGGAGCCCAGAATATGTAGCCCAGTGCCAATAAGGTAACAGCTCCCAGAAAGACACCTTCCAAAGGAGGACAGCGGAATCTAGATTTCTTCCATTTAAAGTACTCGTAATTGATGTGTGGTGTGAGATGGCTGTGTTCTCAACCACAGGTTTCACTATCACACAAAAAATATATTCCCATGATTCTGTTTTTTCTTCCTGTCCTGCTCTGCATTTAATTAGTTGTTCAGTAAGCATTTATTTTCCAATGTTATTTCGCTTCTGTTTCTAAATTTCTGAAAACACTGAAGCTGTAAAAGACCCAGAACAACACATCAACATGATATTCCATGGGCAGATGGCGTGCTAACCTAACCTTGTTTATCATTGGACCACATCCTGTGGCAAGGTTTTTCTGTAATGACTGCAGCAGTCCCAGGCTTTTCATATATTATGTTCCTCCCTTGTCATTCAGATAACAAAACTGTAAGGTCAGAGTGGCATTTCTAATTATTGACTTAGTATTGTAGTACCTAATTCCACTTGAGACTTTTGAAATTTGAAAATACTTATTTCAATCAGTTCATGAAGAGATTTTTTCATTAAAAAGCATTCTAATGAATGGTATTACAATTATTAATACAGACTTTGAACACAAGAGTACTTATATTAAAAAGAAAACATGATTTATTTTACTCCTTTCCGATTAATAAAATATTTGCTTAAATCATCTGGTTATTTGGTTTCTATTTGAAATGAATTTGCAATTTATTATCTCAAAAGTTTCAAGCCAACTGTATCTGTAGCAGGTATAAATATGTAAATTTTATACATTAAATGTACATTTATATGACATATTTATTTACATATTATGTATTCTTCAATATTAAATACTTACAGAATTTTTCCTTAACTAAAGGTAGCAGTATTATTTATTATATATAACAGGGTTTTTTTCTCAAACTATACATATATTTTAAATTCAAATCACGTATAAATTAATGTTTCTTTCATTCTTGGCTTTTATACTTTAATTAGCTTCTTTCAGTTTTAGTCTCCTCCAAAATTCTACCAAATAAGCGGAAGTTCCAACAGAAAATAATTTCTGTTCAAAAAGTAAAAGCAATATACCTAGAGAAGAAGATTTATCCTTCTTTCTACAAAACCCTCCTTTACAGCTTGGCTAGTCCAGATGCTGCCCTTTAAGAAGAGGGAGCGCCAAAGCTCAAAAGCCAGCAAATCTTTGCACATAGGAAGGTCAGCAGAAATTTCAACAGACTACATTATTTTGGCTGTGCTTTGTATGCAGATGTGGCTTCAGCTGAAGTTTACACGTCTGCACTTTAAAAACACAATGTCATTTTTCATCCAATCACTAAGCCATATAAGTGCTATGTTTTGAGCTTTGTGTCAATTTGCAGTGCTTTATTTTGGCTTCAGAGTCCAGATCTAGCTCCCTAGCAACTGTGTACAGAAAGATTCACTCATCATTACGTAGAATATGTTTGTTTGACAATAAAGGATGACTCATAACAGATAAATCAAAAGATGACCCTAACACAATTTTGGACAAATTTTGTCAGAAGTGTTTTACATTTAATATTTGTGCCAAATGATGATGACGATGAGAAATTAAAGCAGAGACCTCTGTATTAACATGGTGGTGTGACAGGATGTTTAACCACTTTTTCTAGAGGCTATCAGGCTTTGGGGTTCCATCCTGCAGATTGTCATCTTCAGCAGGCACCCAGACCTCCTGCATCCTAGTAAACCCTGCAGAACTGAGTCCCCTCTTCAATCCTGTAGCCCCAGTCATACTGTGATTATCCTTATCCATACAATGAGACGGCCTTGGCCTCCAGCAGAAGCTTTCTACACCCTCACTGCCCCCTGAGGTCCATGTAAAGTCCCTGGCATATATTAGTTCCTGAAGGGCAGAGCGTTACCTGAGGAGAGTGTTAGATAGTTGATGCTAAACCCATAGCAGAGACTCTTCTTACAATTTCTCAATCTATATGATCAAGTCTCAGTGTTCATGCACATGTGCCCTGTTTTATTACAAATATAGATGTTCTCTCAGAGCCTTACTGAGCGAGGCTCTGCACAGGTTTTTTTCTGAGAGTTCTTTGTAACTACAATCATAGACTCTTCTTTCTTCTAACAAGTGTCTTCAGCATGCTTCCAAGCCAAGATGCCTGGTGGCCTAAACAATTGCTTTTGTATAGCACAATCTGCCCAGATCAGGAATTGATATCATCTGGCTCTTATCAATCCTTCTTCAAGATATGCTGCATGTAGAGCAAAGAATAAACTCAGAATGTTTAATCTTTATTATGCTGATAGGTCCAAAGCCTCCAAGTCACTGCTTGATTCACCCCAGTATCTGCCTCTTGTCTATACTCTGCTACACTGCCACATACGACGGTGATTTAATTTAAAGCAGAATTCACCTAAAACAGTCTTTCCATATTTCAGGGAAATTCAACAGTATAGAGAGGATAATGAAACAAACCAATCTAGTCTGAATGAGCTCTCTAGCAAGTTCAAAGGAATAATGCATATGCTGGAGAAAAGAAAAAGTCTCATAAGAAGGCACAGTAGAGAGCTGCAGAAGCAGAACTCCTCACTTCCATCTGCAGAATGGAAGTATGACATATTAGCATTTGTTTATGCAATGTTACTTCTATTTTTGTGGCTTAGTTCTTCCTATTGTAGCATCTTGCTTTTGTTTGTACTTTGCAAATCTTTAGGTGCTCAGGCTGATATTTCCTGTGCTGTCTCAAAATGGAAAGTTTCAGGATAGGATATTAAAGTTTTCAGGCTGAGATTAGTAAAATGTGCCATTTTCACATGTTAAGAAATTATTCAGTAATAGTTATACTTTAGAAACTCCAATTCCTCCAGGTATTTCAACAGAATTTTTGATGTTGTTGCCCTGATATCTTGATATCTAATGCTTTCAGTGAAAAATCACCCTTATATGCAAAATTATTTTCATAGAATCACAGAATTATAGAATCATTAGGTTGGAAAGGACCTCTTAGATCAGGGAGTCCAACCATCTGCGAAGAACCACATTCCTCACATAATTCATTGAGACTTGATTAAGAATACCTATTAAATTATCCAAGGAATGCCTCTCTACTGAATGTACTCTGTGCCAAAAGGCATCTGTTTGCATATGGACTGCACGTATTTTATCCTACAGAGTAGCTGTGCAGAATTTTACTGGATACACTACTTATAGGCATTATCTTGTGTTTTACATGATTTAATACAACATTTAATTCTGCGATCCATAGGCTGTTTTTCAATGAGGAATGGAGGCTGGACACTGTCTCAGAACCATTGTGTAATGCACCTGAAGAGCTACTAGGATTTTGCAGCGAGTGAAGCTACTGTGTGGGGAAGTATTAGCTCCGTAAAGGACGGTGATTATGAGTTAAACAAGGGTTTGTAAGAGAAGAAACCAAACCGAGAGAACTCCACCCCATCTCTGCTTCAGATTTCCCATGTGATACACAAAAATTCTCATAAACTGAATATTTCATAGCTGACCATTAACCGTTCCTTGCCTCCAGCTGCCCAGCAAATACATTAGGCTGTGGTTTACAGAACAGATTGCCATTGGTACTTGCTGGTAATGTCAGGGAGAATGTTCATCTTAAGTTCTCAAGCCGGTCAACCCCGAGTAGTAAAAACCTCTAATAATTTTATCCCTAGTCTTTTTTTGTCCCTGATATTGTTTCAAGCAAAAGAGTAGTTACAGAGAACACTTAGTAAAGCTAGTTGAAAACTTCCTCAGGGAATTTTAATTACAAAATATGACTTCTATGTGGTCAAAGTAGTTTATGAGAAAATGCCAATTCCATCAAAACTCAACAAGAATTTGTTGCAAGAAGCAAGAAGGTTGCTTCTCCCTGTATTTAATTGTGGATGATTTATTCTGAAATTTAAAAGAAAGAAATTGGGGAAGTGGAAAATTAACTAATATAAAAAATAGAGGAGCAGAATTAAAACTTACTGTGTTATAGAAGAAATTTATGAACTTGCATTTCATAATCCAGTTTTCATATACTGAATACCGGCAAATAAAATAAATTACCAAAACCACTTTTTACTGCCTTAATCTGCTCTTTTTTTTAGGTAGTATATGACAAAATGTGATGCATTTCTTCATTGGAACCAATATTTAAACTATCTTGTCCCTTTTTTTTGTCCCAATAGACTGTGCATTGGTCAACAGGCAGAAGAAACTTGTTCCCTGCTCGAGACAGCTGAAGAAAGGAGGGGTTTAGGAACCACTCACACAGACTATATCTTCAACAGGCTTCCAGACAAGGCTGACTCCAGAGTGCATTCAAGTCCCAGAGCAACGTAGTGATGCTGGTATCAGTAGCTGACTCTGTCTTCCATTCCAATATAAACAGGTAAAGGATTTCTACTGGCCTTGCTGCAGGTTGTATGACACAGCTCCAGCACGGGATCTGTAAACAAAACACGTAAACTCTTGCATTACCTGAGTTTCATTGTTTTTCCTACCTGAAATTACATAATAATAAATGACTCTTCTTAACCAACTCTTCTAATCAGAATAAGGTATATTGGAAAAGAGTCTTTGGCTGAAAGACACTTGTTATTGAAAATTGTTCAGCATTTGTTAGGTAGTACATCGTTAGACTATCACAACTTAAATATTATGCCGTGGAGAAATCGGCCTACATGTCCCTTTGGTCCATTACTATTTTTAGTTCCCCTAATTGCTATAGAGCAATACTAAATTAAATATTTTATTTATTTAAGTTGTGGTACACAGTCATTTTTGTCAGAACCATGATAAAAAATTACTTTTAAGGAAAGTAATGCAAAAAAGTATTGATATTGCTCATCGGTCATTAACATGAAAGATATGCTCAATATCTTTCATGTGTCTATGCCTCATTAAAAAAAAACTACAAACCTGTGATTTTAGGAAACTTTTAGGTAGCAGATATCCAGGTTTGGTTTATACTTGCATTTTTAATATGTGCATTTATATGCATACATGACATCCATGCAGTCTAGAATACTCCTTCTTAAAATTATGACGTGTATCCCTGATGAGAACATGTACACATTTATCCTTGGTCTGCACTAAGAAAATTTTAAGAGGAATATCTGCATGTCCATTTTTTTCCAGTGTTCAGAATGGATACTGCAGTAGTAAGTGATGTGAGGAAGGTGACTGTTCCCTCACTATACACCTAACAGTATTTATAAAATGGTTCAGTGTGTCAAAAATAGCAGATCATCAATCTGAAGAGTTTATATGAAGTGGTTTATTAAATTGCACAGCAAAAAAATGTGGATTATTCATTACACTGAACAGCAAAAATGTGGGTTATATTGACATTATAGAAACCTCATATACATGTGGATGAAGTCATAGTTTTAAACACAGCTTTATATTTTTTGCTTTGCTTTATGATGAAGCAGTATATAGATGTACTAATTACCACAGCATATGTTCCAATTGTATTTTATAATAAATATACACTCAATTGAGAATCCTACCATGAAATATTTTATATTCCTTTATAATTGCAAGTATTGGAACAGAGAAGATTTTTGTTAGCGTAACCTACCTGTGGATCTGCAATCTAAAGTTAATTTAAGAATGTAGCTTTACTATACAGTTTTACAGCCTGTGTCTTTATATTATTCTAGCCAACATGGGTTTAGGTAAGAGAAATTTGTGGTAGTATGAACTCACCTCCTACCTGTAGCACAAAAAGATCTACTCTATGATTATTATTTGAATGTATGACTTAATCTAAATAACTAAAGACCAGACTAGCATTTTGCTAGTCTAATAAATATTTTATCAGTTGTAAGACTTCACAGAGGAACTCTGAATATTCAACTGAGCTCATTAGGGAGCTTTCACTAGTTACTTCTCTTACACAATGGCTCAAATCCTTCTGTTTGCACACTGTTCTTCGAAATTCCCTTCAGAACAGACGTACTGCCACTCATGCACACGTGAGATCTCAGGATAGATGGAGACATAAAGGATTGCATTAATCTTGCCTATCTTTTTATACCCAAAGCACTTAACTGCAGCTAATCTAATCATTCCTACTCTGTAATCAAGGATAGGAACAGGCAATTTTGGAGCATAATTTGTCTTACTGTAGAACGAAGACTAAATAGGCCATATTTTCCCATGTTAATTTTGTTCACCCACAAGAGTGCTATGACTTAGAAGGCAGGCAACAGAAGATGTAAAGATAAGGTTAAGGAGGACAGATTATAAAATTTTTGGGCGGGGGGGAGGTAGCCTTGATCAAATGCCAAAATCTCACCCAGCTGCTCACTCACCATCACCCCCTTCCCAGCAGGGCAAAGTGCATAGATAATATAGAGAATAGGAAATGGAAAGTTCATGGGTCAAGATAAGGACAGGGAGATCATTTATCAATTACTGTTGCAAGAAAAAGGCACTCAACAAGGGGAAAATTAATTTTAATTTGTTGCCAATTGCAATATATTTTGATAGTGAGAAACAGAAAGGACACCCTTCCTCTACCTTTTCCCAGGCACCACTTGACCTCTTCACTCCAGACACTCCTGGAGAGGGGATGAGGAATAGTGGTTGTGGTCAATCTGTAGCAGCTCTGCTCTGCTGCCCCTCCCCTCTCGTACTTATCCCCTTCTTAAGTGTGGGCTCTCCACAGGCTGCAGTTCCTTCAGGAGATATCCACTTGTTCCGGCATGGGGTCCTCCATGGTCAGCAGTGTGGATATTTCCTCCACTATGGACTTCATGGGCTGCAGGGTAATGTCTGCTCCAGCACCTAGACCACAATTATCCCTCTTTCTTCTCTGACCTCACCGTTCATACTGATGCTTTTTACATCTCCATTTCTCACTGCCTATGCAGGGTTTTTTTACCCTTTCCTAAAATGTGTTCCCACAGGCTCCACAATCTTGGCTGACTGGCACTCACATCTGGATATCTAGGTAAATTGCTACTCTCTGTTGTTATATTTCCTTCCCATTTACTCTGTTGCGTAAGAGTTTAGTGGAACACACTGCACAATATTCTACCTTTCATTTGAAAGTGGTATGCCTTTCCAGACTATTGGTATATTTTACGTCATACTGAAACAAACCTTCTGTTGTTAACTCAGCACCTCCTTGTAGCTTGCACTTCCAATTTGTCTGACGTATTATCTCTCTAAGTCAAACAGAAAATACATGTGGGGAAAATAACAATAGTGATGAAGCTGAAGGAAGATTTTAAATAGCACTCGCATCACTTGACAAGTTGTTCAGCAACAGCAACACCATGAGTTGCAATAACATATATCCTTTCAGTGCTCTTAGCATTAGTCTCGTTCCAGAACATATAAGCATACTAAGGATTTCATCAACTCTAAGTCAAATGTTGAGGAATTTTTGAAGGCTCAGTTGTAAAATTGCTGGAGTATGGCCAGCACTCCATTCAGGAATTATAAGAATGGCTCAAATGGTGAAAATGTAAAAAATAATTGTGAGTTTTCTTTCTTTATTTCTGATCTCTTAAGCCTTCCTGTCCCTTTATGTTAGAAATTTACTTCTGATCTACAAGAAAACTGAAAATTCTATTTTAGTACTTTGATTGTAATACCTGTTTCACACACATTGTATTTCCCATGTGTTATTTACTCTGTGTTAATATGATGTTCCATTTCAGAGGTCATTGGTGGGAACTGACATGCCCTGCAGGGATTCTTGCATTGTCCTTTCCCAGTGAAATTTACTCTTTTGCATCTGGTTTTCAAGTTTTCATCAGCTCTGTATGTCCATATCCCCACATTTTTCTTAACCTTACTTCCCTGCTGCAAGCGCTAGGTAGCTCATGTAATTCCTATTTTTTTTGCTTGAATTCATAAGAGAGGTAGTGGCAACTGAAGAGCATCTTATGTTCACTTTGTTCTGCTGTAGATCAGTAAAATTTTAAAGGGAACTATGAAGAAAAATCTTTTGCTTGGCTTCAGCCGTGGTTACAGTTTTACATGCTTGGCTTCCAGTCAGATCTTCAAAATGATTGTCATACACTATTTTGAAAATAACATGTATAATCCATTTACAATGGTCTCCAGAATGGTTAAGGGATGTTTTCCTCTTAAGCTTCTATTTTGAAGCTTTTAGAAACGGAAAATTATTGCTTGCTTGGATGACCTTTCTTCAGGCGTGTTTACAATGCCAAGGTTATTTCTTTTCTTTGAGTGAAGGAGGGGATTGATAAAATGAAATGTTTCTGGTTTTGAGCTCTCTGAGTGGAATAAAAATGACAGTTCCATGCTTTGGAAAAAATGTTGAGATGTTTATTTGCACTGAGTACTGCAAAATGACTTAATTTTATCTTCAAATTTGTCACTCACAGAAAAGTAATTACATTTTAAAGGAAAGCTGTTTAGAGAAGAAACTTTTTACTTGAAAACCACGTAAAGGGCAAGATGGAGCAGGTCCCTCAGTTTCCAAAAGAAAACAGATATACTTTTTAGTGACATTTAAATATATGTGTATGCAACTGGTTTGTTGCCAATCATCCTATTGTATAACCTTGCTGCTGCTCAGCGTATGTAGAAGCCAGAGCTAATAGGAAAAGAAAAATTGTATTTTAAGTTATTTCATTTTTCTTATAATAAATTGTTCCTTGTTGCATAGAACTATACCATGCCTGAAATAGTCAGGTTGACACTGCCTCACCATTCCCAAAGCACAATCTAGTTACTGTCCTAAAGGAAGTAAGAATCCAGTGACAATTACAATCATGTAATTAGGCGGTGCATCATCTTATGAAGAGTATTATAGCAAATTATTAAGGTTATAAATTATAACAACTCTCCATGCTAACATCTCCTAATTTCTGAGTTTTCGGGTTTGTAATCCTGTCATTCTTTTACCACTCTTTCGCAATCTTTTTTGTTTAATCTAACTATACATTGGAATTGCAAATTAGATATAAATTTTCTTTTTTTTTTTTTTTGCATAATAGCGGTTTAGTTCATAATGCTCCTTGAGGTATACAAAACTTGAAAAAATTATCTGGGATCATGCAGTAGGTCACTTCACCTGAAAATTCTTTTATGGTATTATTGTAAATGCATGATAGGAATAACAGTAAAATCAGAAATAATTTAAATAATATAGTTTTAACATTTAATGTTTTCACTGCTTATATGTGTCAATAAGCACCCCAGTTTCCCCTATTTGAAGCTACTAATTCCACTTTCTATGACCAACCTATAGGTTTTTTTCAGGCTCCCTATTTTTACTGGAATAATATCTGAATCCTGCCTTAATTCTTCAAAGTTCCTTCATGTCTTATAAATTCCTTTCAAATTATGCATTTTTCCACCTTTGCCAAAGTGACAAACCTTCCTGTCTGAAATTTACTTTCAAGTGAGAGAAACAAGGCATTGAAATTCCACCACATTCAAGTCATCGGAAGATTTGCCTTCAGTGACTACATCAAATTCACCTGCAATGCATGTAAATGAAAAATAAGCAACTTCATGAGACTTTTTGAAATATTCTTCCATTTTGCCTAATGTCATCTGTCTTTATGCCAAGTCATGTCTAATTTACCAAGCTGAGACTAGCAAAGTTTAGTGGTAAGTGTATAATGGATTTTGAGTTCTTGAGGAGCGATGTTGCTTAATCTTGCCAGCAAAGTACCTTGTCCATATGCTGTACATGAGTTTTAGAAAGATAGAAAATGACTTTCCATGCATACCACATGTTCCTTGCAAATATAAAACACCACATTTAAATGCAAAACTTCACTGAGAGAAAAAAAAGTTCTGATTTTGGTTTTGATCACTTAGATTTTTCTACTGAAATGACTTCAATAAGAGTGAATTGCTTTTCTTAGAGGGAAGTATAATTTTCTACAGTATACTTCAACTTGGGAAGAGTGAAAAAAAACAAAAGACGAAAGAAAGAAATATTTTAGTTTACCAAGGACCATATTTAGCAAAGTCATTAATCACAAGTTAACTTTAACAAAACAAGTGGTCAAATATGCATTAAATTTGGTATGTTCAGAAATACTTTCATGAACCAAAGCCACAGTGAAGATGGCTATGTTGATTTATACACTGAAGTTATTGTGGCCAAAGATAACATCCCATAATGAGATTTATTGGCGGGCCACTTTTGCAACAGGAAGTTAATAACAAAGTTACAACTGTAATGATAACCATGAAGATGCAGTTAGGCTCCAGTTTTGAACTGTGTTAGAATAAAGTAATTCTTGCTGGAGAAAATTTTGAGTCGCCTTGTCTGGTGACCATCTATGAAAGGTACTACGATATTTCCCAGAAAAAGATGTAAATTGTAGAATCATAGAATGGTTTGGGTTGGAAGAGACCTTAAAGGTCATCCAGTTCCACCCTCCCTGCCATGGGCAGGGACACCTCCCACTACACCAGGCTGCTCAAGGCCCCATCCAATATGGCCTTTGTAATTACTTATTTTCCTATAGCTTTCTTTTCTTCTCCTTTTTTTTTTTCCTTTTTTATTTTTCATACAATAAATAAATATAAAATATTGTGGCAAGTCTTTTAAGTTTCTTGTTTTCTGCATGATGGTTATCTGCTCTTTTATATTGTTTCATTCTGCTCCTACAAGTACTATTGTATCAAAATGCTGTAATAGCTGGAATTCAATTAGGACTCACTGTAACAAACTGTTTAAAGGAAATAAACCAAATACCAGGTTTACATGCTTCTTGAACTTGACAGTATTTCTAGAGGTATTTTGTTGGTGTGATTCTCACCTTATTTTCCCTGGCAAACTCATGCTTGTTCTTTAGAGTTTATTAGTCAAGTGAAACTCTGACTAAAGCCAACAAATCAATAGTGTTTAAGAAATACTGAGTAGATTCTTAAAAAGTCTTAAAGAAACACAGGTCTGCTTCTGACAGAGTGGTTCAATTGTTTTCCCTCCAGCTGAACCTAAAGGCAGTCTAGAAATACAGGTTTTCTGGTTCTTATGAAGTCTTCTGATACTTCCAGGCTGAATACTGTTGAAATGCTTGGTGCATAGATGGAGCATTAAAACAGATTTGGTTTGCTGAACAGGGATTAGCAAAGTCCTTTTGAGGTGAAGCAAAGCACAATCATCTTCAGTTACACCCACGTGAAATATACCAATACATATATCACTTAATCATCAGTATGGAGGTATCATTGCATTGAACACTAGGTTTTTTGGTTGGTATATTTGAGTTTTAACTCAGTTTTCAGAAGCTGAAGAAAGGTAGACCAAGATCATAGGAATCCAAAACTATGACCAGTTTTTGTGTCTCTTAAAAATGCCTATATGATTTCTTTAGACTGTTTAAATGGGATATTCAGGAACCACTAGATCTGGACACTACCACTTGACAGGTAGAGAGAGTTGGGCTTGTTTAGCTTAGAGAAGAGAAGGCTCCGGAAGGACCTTATAACAACCTTCAGTACTTAAAGGGTGCCTCCAGGAAAGACAGAAGGGGCTCTTGAGGAGGGATTGTAGTGAACAGACCAGGGGTAAGAGTTTTAAGCCAAAAGGGAGTAGATTTAGATTAGATATTTCGGAAGAAATTTTTTACTGTGAGGGTGGTGAAGCACTGAAACAGGTTATCCAGAGAAGCTGTGGATTCCCTATCCCTAGAGTTGCTCAAAGCCAGGTTGGGTGAGGCTTTGAGTAGCCTAAACTAGCGGAAGGTGCCTCTGCCCATGGTAGGGGTGCTGGATCTGAATAATCTTTAAGGTCCGTTCCAATTCAAACCATTCTGTCATTCTATGATCTTTCCATATCTCATCAGAACAAGTTCTCTTTAAGTACAATGAATTAAATAGCTGATCCTGTTTCACTCGCTCTTCTGCCCGAGTAAAATCTGTGTGTATAAATTCAGAGCATTTGAGAGCCTCTCAACTTCAGACAGAAGGAAGCTGAGGACCAAAATCATGAGTCCTGTGACTAAATTATGACGAAGCTCTACTAAGAGCATGAGTATAAAGCAGTTTAAGGTAGGGACATGATATTCATACTGCATAATAATTAGGTACCTAATCTAGTAGCCATGATCCAGTGAATAGGCAGAACACCGAGCAGCAAGCAAACTCCGCTTGTGCCCATTAGAGGTCCAGACTCATACTTTCATCTGTGCAATGTGATACACCCTCAAAGAATGAAACAATCTTGACTCCAAATACTATGGACATTTCCACAAGTAACTCTCAGTTATGAGGGTCAAGTACCAAAGCAGTACCACTTCTAGAAAGTACTGTCATTCAGAGAGTGAACCCCAACCTGGGTCCCTTTTCCTCCAGTTTTAGTGGGGATGCTTGTATGTCCAAGAGCACAAACAGTTTTCCAAATAGATTTTCCAGGAATATTGTTTTTTACTCTCTCCTCTAGACTATTTGGGAAGATTTTTATTTTCTTGAGACTTTGGTTAAGTGAAAAATGCAAATAAAATATTGTTTAAACTTTTTAAGTACTCTTTATCTTTTGACATCTAAAGATTCTTTGACATGTTAATTTTTTACGCTAGGTTTATGTTCCCAGTTCCAAACTCTATTTGATTGCAATAGCTTTTTCTTCCTAGACTGTGTGATTTGCATTTATTACTCTTAAAATTAAATATCGTTAAATATAACCTGCATAATTTTATGATAGTCTCATAATATCTGACCTCCTGCTGCCTTTCTAATGAAGATTGCAGAGAGCTGCTGATGACTGATGTGAGCATTAGGAGTGGTTTCTTTTGAACTGTTTTCCAAGCTAACTTCCGCAACCACCTCTCTTCGGATTCAAAGGTTCAAGCTGCCACAGCCAGGTAGCTATTTAATTGTGTGGTGACTGACAGGCAAAGTAATTACTGAAAGAAACCAGAGATTCACTGGGGAACACACAGGAAATTTGCTTTGTGGATTTACTTCACAAACCCCTTGGAGTTGCTGTTACACGACATATTCTCCTGCATCATTTAACAAGAAAAGGCTAAAATTTAGGGTAAAATGTGACAGAAGCTGCAGCAGAATGCAGTAGCATAGCACCAGAACAGATGTGTCTCTGCAGCTTTCCCTGTTCATGTGTGACTGAAAAACAGTGTATTTCTGAGAGATGCTGCAAAAGATCTGGTTTTCACGTAGCTGCGGGGTGTGACTTTTTTTTTCACTTTAAAAGTTTAGAAATGCCTCTAAAAGCATCCTTGCGTAAAGGCTGTAGACCTGAAATATGAAAATGTCATCTTTTTCACAACATTTGGCTTAAGCACTGTTATCAGTTTTTACAAGGTGTCTCTAATAGCTGAATGTAGTTGAACTACAAATAACAGGGATATACACATTCCGTTCTATTCTCTTTGCCCAAACACTCTCTAAGCAGACAGCAGTTTCACTTGACACAAAGAGTTGCCCTTTGGCAGGCAATCATGTGTGAGAAACCGTCCTTATTGTAGCTTTCATCTGCCTCATATTTTTCAGTATAATAGATTAACACAGATCTTATTTTTACATCCTGAACCACTGTTCATGGAAATAGGCAATAAAAATATCCCCCACAGAAGTAGTTTACCCTTTTAAGTATAGATGATTTCAGATGTAATATCACAGTAGAATTTTGCCCTTTTTCCTCTCAAATATTTGATAGATTAAATTGCAGGACAATACAATGTAGCAACAAGATATTAAAGAAACAATGTCACATGCATTCTAACAAAAAAGAAAGTAGGATTAATACTAACAGTGCTTTTCTATTGGTGTCTGCACCTAACCCACAGACAGTCTGCATTCCTTGTTCTCCTCTGCCCTATAAATCCTTTCCCTCACATTCCCTGCAGCAGTTTTATATCTTCTCCTTTGTGTTCATTCCTCCCCACAACAGAGGAGAAATCTTTAGGAAATACTTCTTTGCACATCATAGACTGTTGGTTTTCTATGCCAAAAGAACACATTGCTTGCATATGGTCAACTTCTTATCCAAACCTTATCTGCAAAGCTCCTTTTCAACCTGCTGGATCCTAGCATGCACTGGCGCCTAGAGTTATTCTTCCCGGGTGCAGGACATAAGATTTCCCTTTCTTGAAATTCACAAGACATCTTGAATGGCGCCGTGCCTATCTAGTGTATCAATCACTCTTCCCAGTCTTGTCTCAGCTACAAACTTGGCGAGGAAGCATTTTGTCCTACCATCCAGGTCATCGAGGAAAATGTTAAACACTGGCTCCAGGACCAGCCCCAGGAATACTCTCCTCTATTGGCCTCCAACTGGACTTCATGTCACTGGTCTAAACTCTTTAGGCCTTGCCAGTTCAGCCAGCTGTCAGTCCAGCTCACAGTCCACTTCTCTAGTCCATATTTCTCAGTTTGTCTACTTTTTAAAAGTATAAGTTAGCTTCACTGTCCTGTAAAGCTCTGCCATTAGGGGTTTTTTTATTTCAAAGTTTATGTAACTTATGGGAAACAAATTAGATCAGATATATTAAGAGAAGAGTTTCTTCTAAATCTGATCATATTCCCCACTTGATTCATATGATACATACACAGTTTGTCTTAAACTATGATGTACACAGAAGAGGCCACAAAGGGAGATCTACACAGGATATGGACATCTGAGCCACTCAGGGTGGGATGAAATTCTTTGACGTTCAGAACTTTAGATGAGGAGATGTGAAGTGACTATGTGACCAGTGGCAGTGATCAGAAATCCAATAAATAGATTTGAAGCAATGTTTCTCACAACACAAAAAAATAGACAGCAAGCTAAAGTTAAACCTCCAAGGACATTTAAAGATATGTATTAAACTTTTTAAAAATCAGCTAAATACTGTGTCGATAGTCCTAGAGGCATATACATTCCTCAGTTTTCAGCAGATTCACACTGTCCAAGAATAAGATATTTGTCATTCAGTAGGAACAATCTAATGACTTTGGATCCGTCCTGAAATACAAACCTATTTCCCCAAATGATTTTTTTGTAACATCTGACCTCTGTTATTATTAGGTTTTGAATAAATCAGTCCCTGTGTGGCCCATGTGATTCTCTGACCTCTTGAATAACTGCCTACTCGAAATTATCACTCTTAAAAAAAACAATGGGTATTAATTTAAAATTGTCTGTTTTCTGTTGGTTTAGTTTCACAATTTATACCCAGTTTTAAGTATAATATGCTATGTTAGTCCTTCACAAACAAATTTCAGTAGGAATTTAGATCTTCAGTTGTAAATGCTGTCAAATACTTTGAAAGTAAATGGTGAACCTGTCAGTTTAGCACACAACAGAATCCTTTGTACTGCTAGAAATGTGCTCGGATATTGAAATAATAGATATAACTGAGGTAGTCAATGTAGAAAAATTGTCACAAATTCAGATAATTACTACTGCAAGTTCCTATAGACACTGCCTTAGATAAACAGATAATGGCAATATCTAAATTTGGCTTTTTGTGGCAAGTACAGGGAAGTTAAAAATACTGTTATGGATGCCACAGTAAATGAAGGCACAAACCAACCATTTGTTAAAGGTCCATCTTTCTCTGTATAATGGAACATGGGAATTATCCTATTTTCTCATTGTGAATATGGAGGCTTAGCCTGTGCCCGGGATTAAAGTTTCTGAAGAATTAAAACTGATCAAACGTATAATGAAGGTCTCGTGAGCTAAATGAAAATAATATACTAGAAGAGCTCAGTCATGTGTTTGATTAAATTGGTTGCATTAAGAACACACTTCACGTTTGTTTAAACCCTGAGGTAACCCCATTTATTACTCTAGCTGGGAAAATTCTGTTGGTAGTAAGAGAGTGTGTTCTGCAGAAACTGTAATGCAAGCTGAATTTATAAGTTATTAAGTTAGTTAGTGAACCACCTGGCTGGCTGCAGTCAAAGGTGGCTGATGTGGGTAAGAGACAGGAAGAGGAAATTGTCTGAGAGCATGCCAAGAAATAAATGAAATTTGGTAATGACTCAGTGAGAATACCTTCATATACCAACTGTAGAAGGAAAAAGCAGAACACTGGCAATAAAATCTCAATCTTCTAAGTGCACGCATTGTGGTCAAGTTGTGTTCCCAGAAAAATCACTTCCTTGTAATATCTCCTTTAATAAATGTTATTTCTGTGGTTACCCTCAATACAGGAGGGATATTTAATGAGCACCTACAAGGTGAAAGAAAACAGGAGCCAGACACAATACCAAGCCTGGATAGCTAAAGAAGGAAGGTACTTCTGTCCAACGATACAATCCCCAAGCCTCGTGCCCAGGTCATATCCAGCTTTTTAACTGCTTTAGTCTTCAGTGACAAATTTTCAGAGGTGTTGAAAAATACATTGTTGTTTCTACTAGCACTGGTTTATTAGCCAGTGAATACACCACATTTTAGCACCAGGGACAAGAACTGTGAGACAATGGTCTAACCATCTCTTCTTTCTTCACTGCATTCACATTCCCCAGACCGTTGTCCTACAGGGAGGAAGGTCACATATCAACAGAGTATTAAGAGTTCTATGTGTTCAATACCAGGATCTCAAAACAAACATGTGGTGCTACTACTCCTTTCTCCTACGCTTTATAAGAAAAAGTTTGCCTTTTACACAGATTTCAAGTAGGCTTTTCAAGCTTCTGTGACCATGTCTTGGTAACCATGAGAAAAATAACCTTAGGACTTCACTGAATACTGTAAAAAAGAACCAACACCCCCACACACTCCTCCCCCACCAGCACCTATGGTAATTTTTCTTTTGGTCTCCAACTGGGTCACAGAGAGTTTTGAAATTTGCACTACATTTGGTAAGTTAGTGCAAGTAAAATGTTTTTCATAGGTGAAGCTGACACTGCAATCAGTTTTGAGTGAGAGCTAAAAGCTGAGAGAAATGTTTTTCTGAAGTCTCTCCTGTAACCTGAAAAAGCTCTTGTTTGAAAACTCCTGAGTGATTTCAGGGCAAAATTAAAAGTTAACTAAGAGTGTGTGTTAAAGAGCATTAAGAAGCAATTTTAAAATATGTTGGTGGTTGTATTTATCTGTTATTGCAGAATGGCAAGTGAAATCTGAGAACTGCCTGGATGAAATTCTCCTCTCTGGTTCTCTGGCTTAGAGCTGCTGTAAGTTTTCCTTCTATCTACATGACATAAGGAGGCAATCATGGTCTCTTGGAAATGGCTTAGAGAAATGCTAGAAAACCAATACTTCGGTGCCTTTAGTGCTGGAGCAGTAAAGTTCATGAAGAAAGGTTCTTTTAGGCATGAGCCTGAACTTGAGAGAATATTAAACTTTCTCTATAAAATTACCCAGTGTCCCCTAGGCAGTGTATTTCATGTTGTTGACTAGCTGTAAATGCAGATGCACAGAGCTTCACCATTTTCAGCAGCTTCTTGGTCCAAGGGTTGGCACTTCTTGATCTATTTTAAATAGATCCCCATGGTAGGATACAGTACAGAATTTGTTCAGTGCGGTGCATAGTAAATGGGCAGTTGTCAATCAAAGTTTTGATATGTACTTCTTACGTTACTTGAGATATCCTAGTTCAAGAATACACACAGTGAGATTTGGTGCAGAACAGAGGGAGAACTGCTACAGCATTTCTGTGCCTTGTAGAAATATTCATCTGGCAGTAACAACAACAAAGCTGTGTTAGTACAACTCCCACATTAATAAACTATAGTAATAAATCACACGACAAATAGATTTAACCAAACAAAACATAAAACAAGTAAAGAACATTGTGTCAGTGTCAGGGTCTTAAGATATTCAAATATTACAAATTCCTTGTGCTGGCCTTTCGCAGTCATCGCAAGAACTGTCCAGTTAATTCTGACATCTCTGAAACCTCTGAGAATTAGACCTTAACTCAGATCTTCTAAACTCAAATGGAATTAATTTTTCAGGAATATAACTTGTTTTACGAACAAAAGTTAGCTTCAAAAGGAGAAAGGACAGATGTAGGACAGATTTTCATAAGACAGGGTTCAGACAGAATTCCTTTAATAATTATGGGCAAGTGCTTCAAGGGAAGATAGGCACATAAATGATTTGGTTTCAGTTAACAGCTTAGTACCTCCAACTTCTTGTCATTGCCTTCTTCTCACCTTACTTTCAGAGGTTATTTCTGCATGAGGTTTACCAGTTTAGATAGTTCCTCTGCTTAAGCATTTTATATCACTAGATTTCTACTCAGTCAGCCATGTATATGTGTAAAATGCACACTAGATGCTAGTTATTACTATGCTGTAATTTATTGTGAGAACTCCCATTCCTGAAGTTCAAGAATCTGAATAAAAAAGGGTTATATTGTAAATACCCACCTTCTCTAAAAGCTAGAATATATTTCCAAATAATCCATTAGAATCTCTTGTAGTAGTCATCTATTTCTAGGAACTGATTACTTCATTTTGCCAATACATCTCAGCTTCAAAAGTCTTTAAAGTAACAAATTCCAAAGCTATAGAAAGTAGTTATTAGATAACTGATATTGTAGTACAAAAGCATAATTAACCTGAAAACCTGAGTCTGTAAAAAATTTTGCTCAGGATTTAGCATACAGTCAAGAAAGTAGTGTACAAAGTCCCAAAAACTTTACAAGCATAAATAGTAAATAATAGAAGTTTCATAGCTAAAACACTACCTTAAAAGGCAATGGTTCAGGCTCTAGAAACCACATGTACTCAACCACGCAGGATGGAAGACAGCGGTGATTACCACACAACTTAACTATGCTGTAATTCTATAAACATGGCTGAGACCAATATCAGGTGGATTGTGCAATCCAACTCCTTGTTCAGTTCAGACTTAAGAAGAGTTGACTACACTCCAGTTTTGAGACTTTCTTTTATGTTTTAAGGAAAATATTTTCAGACATGCATGACCTAGTAGAAACATCAGAACTGTATTTCTGATTTTGCTCATCTCCACCTGTTGAGATACTGAACAGTTTCCCACCTTGATAAATTAAACTCTTTTCCTCTTCTTCCAACAAAATCAAAGTATTTTGTGACTATCTCAACCAACTTTTGTCCCAGCCAGCTGTTAAAGGCTTCCTTTTTCTGAAACCCGTATGAATCTTTCTCTTTATATACATACAGCTCCTGCACTTACTTATTATAAGTGAAAGTATCGTAGATTTTGTCGGTGATGGAAAGGAATACACAGAATTTGAACAGGTTCTCATGGAAAAAACTAAGGAAATAAACAACACTGCAAACTCTAATATTACGTGAGGTATTAATGTACAATTATTTAACTGTGCACTTACCTACAAAATACTCATCTACTTAAATATGAGTCCAAATCCACTGAACGGCAAACCCATTTGATTCAATAAGAGCAGGAAAAATCAGTATAGTGGAAAAATTATACATTACAGTTCCTGGTCTTCTAATATGTGGGCTACTGCATCTTCAAAAGATCTCCCTCATGAGACAATTAAGAAGAGTCAAAGATGTACTCACTTGCTGTATGTTTGCAAAGAAAATTTACCTCATGCAGAGACTAAGAATTTGGCTGGCAAATTAAAAGCTGCAGACTATTTGAATAATTAAAAGACAGATTTATACCATAAATTGTTTCCCAGCTAATGTTAGCTGCTTGAAACAAAGAAAAGAAAAACAAACAGAAAATAATCATTTGGGGACTGGAAGAGAGTTTTTATTTCTTTTTGTGCTCTTAAGATACAGAGCAAAAGTGGGTTAATATTAGTCAGAAAACAGTTCTGTTCTAAAGCCAACATTTTGATAGGGCCTCCATTACTGGACTGACTCACATATGTGACCTTATTTTGCCTGCATAATAACATGGAAGCAAAACCATGATACAAAATCCATGATCTTATCAGCTAGAAAGTTTGACCCTCTGTTTAGGTTAATCCACTCATATGGGGAAGGTGTCTGAGTTGGGCTCAGTAATGTTTTTAAAACCAAAACAAATACCAAAAGTTAAGACTCTTGTAAAAGTAGTTTGATACAAAAATGGGCAAGCAGTCTTTAAGCCGTAAAAAAACCAACTAAACTTTTGTTCTGTCGACCAGAACAGCACTGTAAAAGGTAATATTAAAGAAAGGTCTCCCACTTCTGTAACTTTAGGTGCTAGAAAAGTCAATAAAATAATATTTTTCCATTCACACTTGAAATGTATTGTTTAATATTTACTCCATTATGCTTGTAATGATGAGCAAAGCTTTTCATCTCCTTAATGTAAAGATATTACAGATTAGACCAGCTACTTCCTTAATCAGTATTCCAATTAAATCATATCCAGACATCATTGCTGGCTTCAGCAGATATCCAAAGCCCAAAGCCCAAAGCATCTGAGACAAATCATGTGGTTTTGTGTTTTTGCGTTAGAGGATATCGGCTCCTGATATCTTTATTGCACCAAAATGAACAGCAACTTCTATGCCACTGTATATAAATCATTGCTGTGATTAGGGCAAAACAATGCAAATTCACAAAATTTTCTTCAGTAGATTTGCATTTGAAATTTGGGGGGTTTATAATCTATGCTGCTTTATCTCCCTTGCTTCTACTCAGTTGCCAGTTTAATTAGTTCACATTTTTTGCTAGATCTATATATTTGTGATTAATATTGTTTCTATATGTCTGGCTTTAGAACCAAGGTAGTTCTCTCTGTTTGTAAACTTAGACCAAATATCCAGGGGAAAAAACCCTCACTTCCATAAAAAGAAAGCTGTGGAAACAATGACTGCAAACCATTTGTGAATATTTATTTGTGAATACTGTGTTTGTCAGGCTTGTTTGGAGACCTCTATTGAGTACCTAAAAATATGACTGCAACTCATTTTAATGAGCTCAGCTTCAGTTATGTGCAATTTAGTGGATAAAACAGGTTTATATTAGCTGTTTTATATTAGATACTGAAAAAAAATTGGTCCTAGCAATATAATATTCAACACTGCCGGCAAAACTGCTCATCATCCTGAATTTGTTATTTAATATGCACTGAGTTCAATTCCACTTTGACAATCTAGCGAGCAGCATCCAAGCTTATTTGCAAGCATATCTATGTAAACCATAGTAATTTCTTCAGACTGCAGCCAGTATCCTATGAATTCCAGAAACATGGGGAGGAAAGTGGCCTGACTCATTATGGTCTTCACACAAAATTGTGAAAGCAATCCTACTTATTGCCAAAATTCCACTATTATTCATTTGTTACACAATGCAGCGTGAAGAGCAGCTGACTGCAGGGTACAAACCAAGAACTGCAGGGCGCATCAAGCCTTCAGAAATCACCCAGTCCAGCTTCTGCAATGAGAGAGGATTACTTTGTCCAAGAGATCCCCAGCAATTGACAATTCCATTTGCTTCCAAAATTTCCAATGAAGATTTCAGCAACTTTTCACAATGACATCATATAGGATAGTGCCAAAATCCTTCAGAGGCTTTTGTGTCTCACTTTGTAATATATACTTCTCTTTCCTTCATGTTAAGGGGTTAATTTAGACTCATTTCTCATGATTCAGAAAAGCCTGCATTTTCTTTTTTTCTGTCACTTCATTTACTTTTAGTTTTGTATAAATATTTTATCATTGGTTTAAGAATATATGAAGGCACTTAAAGTACACTGATTTATTCAGAATTTCTCAAGATGACTTTGGTATGCTTTTAGACATATTTTTTTTCTTTTTCAGCCCAGGGTTACCTCCTTTGTTTGTAGAGAAATATTAAAGATAAACTTTGACAGTTCAAAGAGGGTTTGGTTAGTATAACAGACACATTCACCAGGCTGTCTGAACTTGCATGTTTCTATGTTATCTAAATATTATTTAAACTCTTCTTTCTGTACTTTGCCCTAAATTTCTACTCAATTTTTAAATTAATTTAGAAAACCTGGTGACAGTTCACTTTTCCTAGAAAGATTAAACAAAAAATAAAGTTCTTCTTTCTGTCATTCATTATTTTCTGTTATGTGTCTTTCCTTTCCTCTTGCTCCTTTTTCAGTTCCAATATACTCTTAAAGATTTTCTTATTACTTTTTATGTCTTGTTAATCAAAACACATTGTTTTCAGTCCTTCTTATTTTATCTCTGCCTACATGCACTATTCCCATATATGATAGTTATGTTACATGTGAGTTACGCATTACCACATTTTCCTTATACTTGTTTTATGTGAATATCTGCACTACTATTTCCAAAATATTTATCATTCACAAATTGCTGTAGAGTAGTTAAGCCAAGTAGAATTCCTCGGTATCTCTGGTCTTGCAATGTAATGATAGCTTTCAGATTTATTTTGTTTTGTTTGTAATGAGTGAATGAATTCCAAACTGTATTTCTAACTGCAGACTAACAACTCAGAGGTGGATGACTTACAGGTCCTAAACAATTTTTTACTTTATCCAATGATTTAAAACAAAAAGACAAAATGATAATTGCAAACCATAGTTGAAGATGAACCCTAGGAAAAGAAGAATGTTAGAAAGCTTGAGGAAGAGCTCTGTTCTTTTTATAGGGCAACACATGCTGAGACAGTCATAATGAATTATTTGGTAAAATTGATGCATTTGTATAAAGATTAGGAATGGTTATAGAAGTTGTTAAAATATTCTAGGTTATCTGCTAGCAAAAGAGTAGTAATAAAATCATTCAGTTTTTTAGGGTAACAAAGATTTGAATACAGTTATTAAAAAGAAAAAGAGCCTCCAAGTAAAGCTAGAAGGTCACATTTAATAACAGACTTAATGGAACATAAAACATGGAGATGAAAAGCTAAATGGTTATGAGAGCAAAACAAATATATTGGCATAAGTTTTAGTCAAGTACTAGATGTGGCGTAATGGATTCTAAGGTAAGATAAAAACCCAAGAATAAAATTAGAGTTCTGAAGTTGGTAACTAAAACCACATTCTAATCTCGGGCTTAAACTTTCAACTTGTTTGTGCTGACCAACAAATAAAAATGCCTTTTCTAGTATTTGAATGCAAGTTATAGCTGATATTACAGCATAGAAAAATGACAAATAATATATTATTAGTCTCTAAATGCTTTTTGGTTGCTTACACATGTTTACACATGAATGTTTATATGGACATGCCTATGCTAGTTTTGAACAGGATTGGTAGAAGTGCAGCTACAGAAACAGCAGACTAAGCACAAGCTCTGAACACACTCAGCTTTTTTGTACCCCTTTTTGTAGAAATCAGAATCTGAACTGATGGGTAAGAAAGAGTAATGGCATCAGCCATATCATGGCTCTCCACTCGTCTAAATTTCATTGGATGTATCTGCATGCTATAGTTGTAGAAACATATTAATTTTTCTGTCAATTGTAGATGTAATATTTGTATTTGTGTTCCTCATTCTTTCTTCAAAAGATATAGAACATTTCCTTTATTATGAGGTGAGGCATTCTATTTCATTTTTTTTTAAATTAGTAGATGATTATTCTGTTGAACTATCATTTTAAAAATAGATTTTTCCAAATCTAAGCTTATAATTGCAAAAAGAGGATTTCAGTGGATATTCTGAGATATTGTTTCCATTGCTTAGATCTTATTGGTTTTGGCAAAAAAAAATCTCTTAACACAACTAACATAAAACAGCAAGAAGAAACAGTTTCACTTAAAACAGCAAGAAGGCTTCCTCACAAGAGCAACAAAGGATTGTTTAACTCTGAAAGCATAATCAAAGATGGTCAGATTTTTGTTCCATTGCCCCTCAGTATCAGAATCAAAACATTTTGTCATTCGATTTTGATAATGAGTAAGTGTATACCGATAAGTGCCGTGAGTCACAGTTTTACTCTGCCCACATAGTGAGAGGTCGGGATGTGTGAATCTGACTCGCTGTGTTTTCCTGACCCTGAGTCAATACGGCTATTTGCAGCAGCAGCGATAGCCACACGGCTGAAAAGAAAGAAAAGGATGGGAACAACAGTAGGGAAACAATCTATTTTCCAAGCTGGAACTGAGGAGATTTAGTGCCTCGGTAATGCAACTAAACAGTTTCAGGACTGAATCTAGCCAGTGTCCAGAAAGCTACAAGTAGATTTATGAAAGCAAAATTGAGTTCAGGACTAACGCAGATAAACTTAGGCATGGAATTCAGCTGGAAATTAAGATACATATATTTGTGCTAGGGACCTACACTCCCAATTAGAGACAACAAAAAGCAGGGTCATGGTTAGGTTAAATACATGTGCGTGCTCAGCACTCTCTGCAGCTATGCACTGTGCTCAGAGTAGCCAAGCAAGTGTGGCAGAAATAAGACAAACATTCCTTTCTGGAGTAGTGGTCAGAGGTCAGATGTGCTAATGTAGGAGTAACGGGCAGCCTTGAAAGATACCAGACATCGAGGTTTAGGCAAGAGGAACCTACCCCCAGCCCACACAAGAAAGGGAACGACAGTCAGCTCCCCTCTATTTTTATGTCTTCCTCTCTCTTGCTCATTTCCTTTCTCTCTTCCATCTTCTTTCCCTCTCTGTGTCAGAAGACCCAAACGGTTTCAGATATGGCAGTATGGAGGTATTGTTGAACCTCACTTGTGCTCTCTAAGTGAGCCAGAGGTGAGAAAAATCAAACAGGTGTGTTAGCCTGTGGTGAGACCTGTGGAGGAGTCATGCAATATCCTAGTGATCCAAAGTGTGTAAGCAGTATCTTTTTATTTTCAACATAAATACTTGAATGTGGTAGGTTGAACTTGGGCAGCTGCCAGTTACCTACTCATCTGACCTATCCCTGCCTCTCTGAGGAGTAAAGAAGAAAAAGCTCCTGAGTTTAGAAACAGACAGGAACATTACTTACCAGTTACTATCATAAACAATATAGACTTGGGAAAAGTAATTTAATTTGTTGCTGATTTAAAAAAATAAAAATAAAGTAGAATGGTGAGAAACAACGACAAGAAAACCTAAATCACCTTCCTCCCACCTCACCCTTTTTCCCAAGCTTGACTTCATTCCTCCATTCCTGACTCTTCAGGATTCATTACAGCATTATTTTTAGTCCTTTCACAATTAAGTATTTCAGTTTGCAGTTTGAAATATTCTCAATATGCCATTGGAGAAACAAACGCTGGAAGAAGTTAAGATACTCCAGGATCTTGGGTGTCTGATAGTGATTGTGCAAACAGACATAAATAATTCTTGAAATTTAATAATTCTAGGAAGGAAGTAAGGAATTTTAATTTCTTCTATATAATAAGCAATATAACAAAAAATATGGCATTCCTTGCAGAGTGGAATGTATTTCTGTGTCTTCATAATCTGCATTGACCCAGGATTCTTTGGTGAGTGTTAGGAATTCACCCAAAGTCTTGGCCACTGCAGTTGTCCTTTGAGAGCCTGATTTAGCTTGCAGACATACAAAAGTTTGTATTCAGAATTCCTAATGAACAAAGAGTTGCAGGAGGTCAGGCACATGCACCACCTCAGTAAGAGCTGTATTTAATTTATATTGTGTAAAAATTTTCTCATACAGTGCTTTCTGGCAGAAAATATTACTTCCACTCCCTTCAAGGCACCTTCCTTCTGGGGGGGCTTTTTCACTCTGCTTATGGAACACCTGATGGCTTTCCAGGAGAGGACAAATACTCGATGGATTTTCATTTAAATCTTATAATCATAAAAACATACACAGGCAGTTTCAGAAACAGTTGAATTTGAAAGATTTAAAAGATAGATCTTGTTTTCATGTAAACATATCTCTAATAAAAACATAAATAGAAAAAAAAAAACAACTCATAATGACACCTACTATTCCAAACTATCTGTCATTATCAACAAGCTTTTGAGGTTACATATCAATCAAAAGATAGCATTTTGGAGTTTTTTTTCAAATAATTTTATGCAGAAAGTTAAATTGTCACTAGAATTAGAATTTCATTGACTAAACCCTTCCATAAATGCAGTTGAAAATAAAGTTTAATTGCATATAACAACCATAATAATTTACAGACTGATGTATATAGAAGATTTTAATGCTTAGCACTTATGTTGTAAATACATTTTCAAGTGTGGGAAATACTTGTGTCTATGGGACATTCTGACAGGATGCTGAAAGTTTATAGTACATTTTCTCTATAATCACTCTAATTTTCAGGCGGTTTGTAGGTGTAACACGAGAAAGGACAACTCTTACTTGGTAAGCAGTTCTGCAATACCACAGAATTAGGAGTTTTTGCAGTATATACAACCACAGAAATACACTGAATACTAGAACATAGCATCATGGTTGTGTTTGTCGAGGATAGCAAATCATATTGGAATTTACAGGAATGAAAGAGTAGATTATGTTGCTGCTGCTATTGTTTTAGGGGAGTAACAATCAAGTTTCTGTTGTAATCTGAGACAACAGCTCTGCTTAATCAATGACCAACTGAAGCAGAGTTGCTTATCAAATTGCAATAATAAATGATATAATGGTTTTATATTCAGTGCCTAAGAAGTGATACAGAAGGCAATTCTTTGCTTATCAAAACTAAAAGCAGCACATGAGGTTATACAAAATATTGATTGACTCTCTGACCTAATTTACGGATTGGCTGAATGAGTCTCTTTATTGTCTTTCTGGTAAAGATGAACATCAAAATATAAATACTTCTCCCATCTAATAATTAGAGTGGGATGGTACAATGATCCAAGGAAGAACAGTTGGGACAGTATTTTTGTTTGATAGTCCTCAGAGCATTTTTGTGCCACTTGCAATGATCAGAATATAACTAAGGGACGCCTGTCCTAAGGGACATGTCACCCCTTCAACTCTTGTCATTGAGTTTAGAATATCCAGAACATATTCTACTTTTCTCAGCAGAACTACATTACTCAAGTATTAAGCTGCATCACGTAACCTCTCTCTGAGTTAACGGCCGCAGTGTAGGCACGTACAGAGGAGAGACTCCAGAGAAACCGTGTAGTCAGGAGGGAGCCCTTCTTGCAAGTCACCACGAGTCACCTCCCCAAGCCTGTGAGACCAGGAGTGCAAGCTCAGCGACGGAGTGCCAGGCCATGTCCACACTGGAGTTGTAAGTGGCATATGTACTGAAAACTCTTGAATTTTGTGGATTACTGAGTGGGCAAACAAAAGTAATAATAATGAATGACAAGCATTTATTCAGCTGACAACTGCAGCTTAGTTTCAATTATTTATAACACTTCATAATATGCTAATAAATGTTCTGTAGCAGCATGCCTTGAAAAAGTAATGAAGTCTTGGTAAAATAAGACTTCATTACAGCATTCGGCTATTAATTCTGTGTTGAGGAAAGGAAAACACTCTATTCCTATGAACAATATATTTCCTGAGTCTTGTATTTTTTTAATGTATCTGAATTTTTTATCAACATAGTTTATTAATTTTCTGAGTTGCATTTTCCTTTTACTAAAGAAATTTTCATTTTACACCTCTTCCTTCTTGCTCCGACTATAAAAATCTCTTATTTGAAAGTGATAAATATGCATTTATAATAACTTGAATTCCTTCTTCATGCATGCTAGATCTGCCCATTCCACTGAAAGTTTTTCAGCTTATCAATAAATTAAAAAAATATTATAGATACAAATAGTCATACATATCAGTGTGGAGTCAGAATTAAGTTTTTCTGGGCAACATAAACCTAATTTCAAATTAGATTTCGAATTTCTAATTTCAAATTAATTTCAAAGGCATTATACCAACAGTCCTTCAGTTTGAATGTTTAAGTCAGTATTTATGCTGGGCTGCCCTGCCTTAGGGTATTGTCTTAATTTTCCAACTGTTTGCTGGGTGCCTGGCTATAACCGGAGAGGAACTGTAGAATCAGGAACAAAAAGAAGCTCTTCTGGCAGCCACCCTAGAAAGCTTTAATACTTGAATGGAACATGGAGCTGCCAAATTCAGCTGATGGGTTTAACAGAAACTGTTCTGCTCCCCTTTCACATACCTTAGATTATTTTGTCCAATCAAGATCCACTGCCTGAGGGTAAGAAATACTACATTATACTTATTTTCCTGGAGGACAAGGTCAGACATAATTTAATTTTAATTTTTCAAATAAACAAAAAATTGAGGTAAGAGGGAAGAAAATGGCTAGACTTCCAAGATGCTAACTTTTACTCTGCCTACACTGAAATATTGTCACTTTATCTCTTAGGAATCCTAGTCATCAGTTTTTAGTAAATAGGAATCCTAGTCATCAGTTTTTAGTAAATACTGTCTGAGGTTATGAAATCCTGCAAGAACAAACTTCAGCATCTTCCAATGTAAGTGATAAGAACATTTTGTCAACCTCTTATTCTCTTATATGTGCACAGTAATAAAAATACTCCTTACTAATGGCACTAAACAGTTATGCTCTTTGCAGGATGAGAAAAAAAGTAAAGTTCGCACATTATTGAGATTGCCTATTGTATAATGAACACAAAAGGCTGCACAGAAATATATGCAGAATGGATAGATTTCTCAGTAGGTATAGACCCATCTTGTTTCTTTGGGCTATGCCAGTACCTCTCAGTCAAATCTCAAGCCCATTATCTCTTGTGTCTGCTCACTGTGCATATTTCTTATTCCTTTGCCGTCTATTCATTGAAAGAATTAAAGAGATAGTCCCTACAGAAGGCTTTTCTGCTTCTGCTGTGTGAATACTACAGGGCTGTCTGAAATCTTAGAGTAGGAGAACAAAGTGTAGGATAGATCCTTGATATAACACAGAAACATTTTTGCCTTGGTTAGAGCTTTTTTATATAAAAGGTATCTTTCATGCCCTGGTAAGGAACATGTTAGTCACATCTTCCCAATAGCAATTGAAGGAGCTATTGTCTGCTTGAGAAATTTTAATACAACTATAGATTCTCTGTGCTCCAAAATAATGTTTAATCAGTCAATATCATATTCCTAAATTATTTAGTAAATGCACAAAGATAGATCAGAGATTTGATAATATCAGCAGCTCAGCAGTGGGTAAAATTGATTGAATGCAATTTGAGCATGAATAAAAGAGTTTATGATTTATTGACACTTTGTAGATTAATCTGAGGCCACAATGAGCAGTGAAGCAGAATAGTAAGCCTAGTTTGCAGGAATTTTAAGAACACTCCTACAGCAAGGAAAAATAATGAGATCACAGTTTCGGACATAAAATATCTCGGGCAACATTCAGTGATTTTGAAAATTATTGCCTGTAAAAATGGCAGAGAAACCTGTGGTATTTTTGTACCAGATCTAAAAATTCAATTATTTCAACAAAGACAGCATTGAAAAAGGTCAAACTAATTAAATACTAAATAGAAAACCACAATAGTTCTGATCTAGAATACTATGGTACTAATTTATTTAAATAATTGCTAACTCATGCACTTCTTATGTACTGCATCACTATCTCAGATTTAGCAATCTAGTCTTCCTTGATTTATTATTGCTTGTTTTATATTTTGTTAGATAATTTGAGGCTGATACGTGAGACTGAAGTTTTAGATACTTGATGTCAGGATTGAATTTTGCTACTTGAGGATTCTTTTTTTCCCCACGTTCAGTCACAGTTCTATTTTGCTCTCACTGGACAGCTGGATTATTTTTCTGCTGTATACACAAAAGGTGCTTAGATGGCACTGACAGATTCTTTTGTCAGTTTCCAATGAATTTTAGATTTTATCTTGGTTACTCAACTTGTACTGGCCTAATAGAAAAATATACAAGATAAATCCCTTGTAACAAGTAAAGTGGATTTCAAGATTCTAAGGGCAGTCAAGCAATAACAGTTGTTAAAAATTTTTGTGATACACTTTTTATCTTTTTATAGTGTTGTTGTATGGGTGAGTGCTGAAGCACTTTTGCTGTACTGATAGTTAAAAGCAATCCTCACTATGTATGTATATAACTGAAACACAAGAACATATACAAAATAATATCTAGGAGTTACATAATTAACAGAGTCACAGAATCGTTTAGGTTGGAAAAGACATCTGTGCTCACCAAGTCCAATCATAAATGTAATACTGCTAAGTTCACCACTAAACCATGTTCCCAAGCACCACATCTACATGGCTTTTAAATGTCTCCAGGAATGGTGATTCAGCCACTTCCCTGGGCAGCCCTGACAGTGCTTGACAACCCTATCTGGTGAAGCAATATTTCCTAATTTCTAGTTTAAACCTCCCCTGGCACAAATTGAAGTCATTTCCTCTCGCTCTGTCGCTTGTTACTTGGGAGAAGAGACAAACATCATTGTTTTTACAACCTCCTTTCAGAGCTATAAAGTCTCCCTCAGCCTCCTTTTCTCTAACGTAAACAACCTGAGTTGCCTCAGCCGTTCTCTAAGACTTGTGCTCCAGATCCTTCACCATCTTCGTTGCCCCTCTCTGGACATGTTCCAGCACCTCAATGTCTTTCTTGTGGGCCCAAAACTGAACACAGTACTCAAGATCATGGAATCATAGAATCGTAGAGTCGTAGAATCGTAGAATCATAGAATAGTTTAGGTTGGAAGAGACCTTAAAGATCATGTAGTTCCAACTCTTCTTCCATGGGCAGGGACATCCCACTAGACCAGGCTGCCCAAGGCCCCATCCAACCTGGCCTTGAACACCTCCAGGGATGGGGCAGCCACAACTTCCCTGGGAAACCTGTTCTGGTTGCTCACCACTCTCATAGTGAAGAAATTCCTCCTTATATCTAGTCTAAATCTGACCCTCTCCAGTACAAAGCCATTCCACCTAGTTCTGTTGCTATATATGTCTTTGTAAAAAGTCCCTCCCCAGCTCTCTTGTAGTCCCACCTTCAGGCACTGGAAACACGAGAACAGACTGTTATTTTTACACAAATTATGAAAGTATGGTGGAGACACTATTTAAAGATATTCTGTTCTTCCTGCTGTATTTAAATAATTTGCTTAAGGAAAAGAGACAGGGTGGATTTATATCCTGCATGTGTCATATTATGCAACAAGATACATGATGCTGCATTAATCATATTCTTTATTGGTGACTTTTTCCCCAGTTCATTTCACTATTCATTTAGACTATTTTGACAGTTAAGAAAAAAAAATCTTTTCATTTTCTCTTTTTAGGAAGAGTGAGAGTAACAATGTAAGGAAGTTTGGCTTTGTAGCAGAGATATGATGTTGAATATAGGAAAAAAATATTTTGTGCTTTATTATAGTAATTTAAATTCTTTTAATTGTAATAATACTTCTGACAATTATTTTTCCAGATATTAAATCTGGCCTAGGTGCACCTTTAATTTTGTACTAGATAATTTAGTCTTTGGGCATAATCTTGAAATGTTCATTGGACTTTTGATTATTTTAATCTTGCATTGACCTCTCAGAATAATGAATATTTGAAAAAAAAAAATAGCAACTTCTCCTTCTGGAATGTCTGGAGATTCAGCTCCAAGACAAAAATCTGGAGAACAAGAACGTGAGGAAACTTAGGCTCTGTCAGCACAACACAGAGTATGGGCTCCCACCTCCTTGACAGGGGTTATGGGAGCCCTGGCAGACAGGAACTTTGGATTTCTGGCAAAACTTCAGTTAGAAGTTGTCAAGAAGCTATACAATTAAATATTACTATTTTTCAAATACAATTTCAGGAAAAAATATGGATTTCTTTTGAAAATAAATTTTCGTGGTGGTTTGCTGGGTTACTTGCATGGAAATTCCGTCTTTCAGTTGCCATCATAATTCTGCTACTTGTGCTTTCCTTCCCTATTTATTGGGGACAAAAGCACTTTTCTACCCCATGAGGATAGTTCTTTTGCGAACACAAACACATACTGGGTTGTGAAGTCATCAGGAAACCCAGGACTGGAGTGTCAGGGCTACTATGAGATGTAGCCTCACCGGCACCAAATATGGGGGGAGTTTCCAAACTGGAATGATTCGTTCAGCATGCATGAAGCAACAGAATGTGATGTTCAGAAGTCCAGACAATAAAACCGTAACTCCACTTATTTCCTTACTTCATTTTGTGAGGACTATTAAGAAGGCTTGCAGCAACCTTCTCTCTAGAAAGAAATATTGCACAAAATCCTAGATTATGTTTCCTTCTACTAGGTCATCTTAATATACAACAACATTTTTAAGATCTTGGTGCTCTAACAAGTGATGCACAGTGAGGTAATATTTCAGTTTCTTTTACTGGATATGTTGAATGAGTTTTGTTTGGGAAAAAAAAGAGGGCATGACCTGCACTGCAAAATGATAAAACAAAGTGATTTAACATACCGCTTTACATGTGGCTGCTGTCTGTGAAAGAAAAAATGCAATATATTTGTAAAGATAGCAGTAAAAGTTGTCTGGGTTTGAAAGTAACATTTGAACACAAGAAAATTCAGAAGTTCAGAGAAGTTTTTATTTTATTGAGAAAGATTAGGAAGGATTCAGGTAAGAGAAAAAAGAAAACTTGAAAGGCAACACTTCCAAAAGTCAGACAACTAAAAAGAAAGAGGCTATTCCAGTTGAGAGAATGTTACAAATTAATCATTTGTTACTTACTTTGGAAAGCCAAGACAGAAAAAGAGAAAAAAAGACAAACATAGACAAAATGCAAAACAGGAGTAAACAAAGCTGTACAGTGACGAATGAATCAAAATCAGTTAGCTGTAAGAGCTATATTTTGAACCGTACCTCCAGAAAAAAAGGGTTTCATTTGGTTTATAAATTGAATAAGCATCACTTACTCCTGGAGAGATGTCTTTTGGTTTTAGGGAATGGAAGACAAAAGAGGTCCTCACTGTTTTATTTCCAGCTTTTTAAAATAAAATATCAAGGATAGTTGGTGGTAAAACTATTAAATATTTAAGATTTTAGATGTTTGGCTAAGAAGTTTATTCTAATTAAAAGAACATTTCTTTTGACTAGAAGTTGACAGGCAGTGATTTTTCGCAACTGCCCACTTGTGTGTGAAGGTGACACTGAGTGTGTCACTCCTATAGGCTTCACAAGAGCCATCTCTCCATGTTCTCACATTATTCACCGTATTTCCTTCTTCAAATTGTGGAAGTTAGCAACCTACTTAAGAAGTCCATCCCAGGAATGGATACTTGGCTTTGTTAACATTGAAATGATTATTTTTCCTCACCTCTTTCTTTTTTTTCTGAAACAGTATTTAAATCAGATCTCTGCAATCCCTTGGAAAAGAACAGGAGAGCAGAGAGGGAGGTACAGTCAGAACATTCTCTCACTATGGCAAGTGGTGTCCTTCAGAGGTCCGTAATGGGACCAGTACTGTTCAATATCTTCATCAAGGATGTAGACAGTGGGATCAAGTGGACCCTCAGCAAGTCTGCAGATACCACCAAGCTGAGCGGTGCAGTTGACGTGCATGAAGGATGAGGTGCCATCCAAAGGGATCAAGAAAACTTTCAGAAGGTTCCAACTCACGAGGTTCATCAAGGCCAGTTAGAAGATCCTTCACTTAGGCTGGGGCAACCCTCAGCACCATTACAACCTAGGGGATGAAGGGATTAAGAGCAGCCTTGCCAAGAAGGACTTGGAGGTATTGGTAAACAAACAGCTGGCCATGAGCTGCTAAAGTGCACTTACAGCCTGGAAAGCCAACCGTATTCTGTGCTGCACTACAGGAAGTGGGGATAGCAGGTTGAGGAAGGTGATTCTCCCCCTCTGGTCTGGCCCAGTGAGATTCTGCCTGGTTTACTGTGTCCAGTTCTGGAGTCCCTAGCACAGGAATGGCATAGACCTGTTGGAGCAGGTCCAGTTGAGGTCCACAAAATCCTCCATGATTCTATGAAATTTTACTTGTCTCATTTATGCACG
Organism: Cuculus canorus; assembly: GCF_017976375.1. Classification (NCBI taxonomy): domain Eukaryota; kingdom Metazoa; phylum Chordata; class Aves; order Cuculiformes; family Cuculidae; genus Cuculus; species Cuculus canorus. The sequence continues at coordinate 11,250,528 of NC_071403.1, forward strand.
TGGAATCCCCCAGATTCTCTGACAATAGGAATCATCTTTCTTTACTTGAATACTTATGTTCAAAAGATGCTATAGGAAAATCTTAAAGAGGAAATGGAGCAATCTTCCTACCATTTGATTGAAGTTATTTTCATTATTCAATTAATTCATAATTCAAATGAAGAGGAATAGGCATGTAAAAAGTTGTTAAAATCAAAATAAGTAGTTTCATGCTAAAAGTAAACTAAATAGTTTGGACTCTACTTTTGCATGAGACTGAAATTGCAACATGACAGCATTGAATTGTTGGTACAAGAAAGAAAGAATTCAACAAAAACATGATTTTTTTAGGCAACCCTGAACAAATTACCTGACAATCAGCAACTTAAAGTCTACGTCAGTCCTAGTCAGATGGCTTTTGAAACAAACAGAGGCAATATCAGCACTTAAAGCAACACAAACCATGAGGTTTGGAAGAGAATTCAGACTGCAGGATCATCAAATAGGATAATAATGGATTTTTTACCTTAATAGATAGAAAAAGAATTTCAGTAGTCAGGAAGCATAATGAAATGAAGTAATAATGAAAGGAATCCAGAGGAATATTCTGTACAACACTAATTCCTATGGAGTCGAAATTCAGTGCCTATCAACATCTGTTCTTTTAAATATCTGATCCTTTTGAGGGAGAATTAAACTTTTGAGCCTCGGATGAGCTCTGGGAAGAGGAAAGATTCATTCACCTTTACCATAAAAACCTAATGTAAGCTAGAGATGTTTATAATCCATTTAAGTAAATACATATGTACATGCTGTAATGATAAAAAAAAATACTCCATTCATGGCTATTTTTGATGGGTAGACAAACCATATTAAAGATGATCTTCAAAGTTCTGAATATTTTTTTGAACAGAAGTTATTGGAAGCTCATGAATGCAACAGGTTCCTATTAGAAAATGCTGGCAAGAAGAAATTGAAAAATTACATGATGCGTGTGAAATCAAAAGATCAGACATGTAGTGGATATTCAATGTAAAATAGTATTAAACACCCCACTGCCTCAAGGCACCAGGGTGGGGGAGTAAGTTATTAGTGACTGCCCTGAAATCTACTCTCCTAGGATTCTTCTAAAATTCAAGTTTACTGGTTATGTTTTTTTAAGGTACATCTAAAAACTTCTTCATTCATTCTGTTTCCTTCCTAGTTTGCACTCTTAACCAGAGGGCATCTCATCACTAATCTAGGTAATAGTTTTGCAATAATTGTTAGAAACAGTTGTGGATTTTTTTCAGTAATGTTCTTGAGTATCATGAATGCAGTTACAAAAACTACATAAACTTAAGACATACTTCTTTATCTTTTTCCCCTCTCATTGTTACAGTGAAGTCCTTTGCTAACATCATAATTATGTGATTATGTTGGGGAAATATTTTTTACTCCCTTTAATGTTTTACTTAACAGCGTTAACAAGTTTATATATATCAGCCCCCAGTGTTATGATATAGTTTTACTTTAGAAACAGATGACCATTATTTCACTGTAGTTCTTTCTTGCAGATTTATGGAGTCATAAACCTAATGGTGCTTTAGTGGTGGAAAGTTTGAAAACAGTAGTCTGCCACGCATTTTGTCTTGTAATATCCACAGGAAGGTGAATAAGTCATTGGTTATTTTTATTTAGGGGTTTGGAGTTTTACTGGTATTTTTTGTATTCTTATTTTCCCTGATAAGTTAGAATACTTTGTGGACTCCATCGCCTATTTAAAAATTATATTGGTCACGTATGTAGCTTTGTGTTTAAACAATGCAGAAAGTAGTCTTCAAAAATTCCCCCAAAGTCAGCAGCATAAAAAGCAACTAGAATTGCAACATAAAATTGGAACCTAGCAATAATATTTTTATTTGATTTTGAGAGTGATCATACTTACATCAGTAGTAAAAACATTATAAATCTTTCTCTACATTGCTAGCATTATTCTGTGATCATCTGTATTCCTATCTGATTACCTAAAATGTACAGAAAGGACATCAGTCATTAGCTCTGAAAAAAAATTCATTGCCAGGCGCACTTTATGATTTTAGAAACAAGATAAAAGCTTTATGACTCAAAGAAAACACTAAATTTTTTTTTTTTTTGTAGCCACAAGCATAATATTTACTTAAAGGATTGCAACTATAAAAGCAAATATCTCTAACGGGAAGCTAGGACAAAAGCTGTCAGAGCACTGGGTAGTAAATAGCCCTGAAATTGTTTTCTCTGCTTCATTTCAAAAGCTTAAGGCAAAGAATGTTTGACCTTTTACAAATGAAATGCTTTCCTCCATGTCACAGTCCTGTACTGAGTGCTGCTGCTTATGGGCAATTTGATGCAATCGTTATGAATGGTAAAACTCTTGCTGCTGGCACAGGCTCCTGCATAAGGAGGATTTCTAGACCACTGACATTCGCTTGTTTCAGTCCCAAGAAAGGTAGAATATGAGCAGAGGGCTGGAGAACCTCCCATACTGCGTCGAGTTCAGGAGTTCTAAGCACAGGAAGGATGTGGATCTGTTAGAGTGAGTCCAGAGGAGGCCACGAAGATGATCGGATGGCAGAACCACCTTCCACATGAGGACAGGCTGAGAGAGCTGGGGTTGTTCAGCCTAGGCAAGAGAAAGCTCCAGAGAGACTTAATAGAAACCTTTCAGTCCTTAAAGGGGGCTACAGGAAAGATGGGGAGGGGCTCTTTGGAAGGAAGTGCAGAGACAGGATGAGGGGTAAGAGTTTAAACTGAAAGAAGGCATGTTTAGTTTAGATATTAGGAAGAAATTTTTTGCTGTGAGGATGGTGAGGCACTGGCACAAGTTGTCCAGAGAAGCTGTAGACGCCTCGTTGCTAGAGGTGTTTGAGGCCAGGCTGGATGAGGATTTGAGAAACCTGATCCAGTGGAAGATATCTCTGCCCAGGGCAGGAGGCTTGGATCTAGATGAAGCTTAAGATCCTTTCCAACACAAACTATTCTATGATTCTGTGATTACTACCTCCTCCATTCCGTTGTATTTCTGGAGTTTTTTGACAGGGTGTGCAAATTAAATGCTGTGATTGTTCAACATGACCCAGAAAGCATGAACTGGTCAAGGGGAGGAATGTCAAACAGAACAAAAAGCAGCTCTCAAAACTGTCATATATATAGTTGTCACCTTGGCATAGCAATGAAATATGAAAGATATTTCTATTAAGCCTTATATTACAACTTATGAATATTTTAATGAATGCCATATAAGCTGCAGGCTAAATTTTTCTCCTCTTGAGAACAATGGGAATTTTTACTATTAATCTCAATAGAATAAGACTTGACTTGACTTTACAGTCAATTTGTCTCCTGTGCCTCATTAATAATTCTTGTTTGGATACTGCTTTCTTTCTGCATAGCCGGTTTGTAGGTAATTATTTCACTAAAGCCACATTTTTTTCTATGTTCTCATGCTTCCTTAAAATTCACTTTTGCTTTGACGACTATAAAAGTCAAACAACCAGGCTGTGAAATAGTTGAGAGTATTTGGGAGTCCATATATATATATATATATATATACACTCTACAACTATTAGAAATTAGAGAATTAAGCAATGCCTAACCAAAGATGTTAGGCAATATTTCTTCCAAATTTTTTTTCTCTTTTAATCATAATTTTGTTACATCTTCTTTAGAGCTACTGTGGAAATTGCCAGGAGTGAGATACCTTGTGTTACATGATCCTAACACTTAAACTGTAGCACAGGTGCTATCTTAATAAGCTCTATAGTGGTAAGGATAACACCAAAGTAAAATAATAATAATAAAATAATATTCATGATAAAATATCCAGGAATTCTTAAAACACAATATGAAAGATAGTTAGTTGAGTTGTTAGAAATTTAGAAGAACTAGGTACTGATGCATTTCAAATTTCAGTCATAATAGTTTAGTTAATGACCATTTGTTTTAAGAAGTGTATGTGAGACTGCTATGGGAGCTTTTCCAGTCTCTTGCTGGTGGTGGTTTAAGATTCATAAATTACTCCCGGTATCTAAGTCTTCTAAAAGAGTAGTTTTGCTTACAGCACTAAGCTCCTCACTAAGCACAGAAATTACACTCTTCACTGAAAAATGCAGGAAGAGGAGAATTTCTTCTTGCACAACCCACTGCTTGAACAGTTAGACAATGGTTAGACCATGTAAACAGAAGTGGAAGAAAAAATCAGCTGTGTACAGTGCCAAAAGTGCAATGGAAAAGGACACTGTCCTGTTGTTTTGGTTGCTGTTTTGCATCAGATTTTTTAACGCAAGTTTGCCTGTGGATTTCTTCTAAGAAGAAATCTCATTATGACCAAGAGGATGGTTTGCATTTGGGTCCATTCTCTCTTTGATGACAGCTTAGTCCTTGACAAAAAAACTCCCATAAGTCAGAAAACTATTAAGCAAATTGACTTACTAATGTCCAAAAGCTCAATGGAAAGTCAGGAAATACATGTGTGAGTATTTCACAGCCAAAAGACAGCTTTGACAGTCATAACCATGCACAGAGGCATGTAGAGACCATCAGTTTCATACACAGAGAGCGAAAGATGCAACATCGGTTTCAATATGACATTACAACCTCTAGGAGTTCAGCCTATTTTCTGGCTCCACATCCTCAGAAACAGCAGTGGTGTGGCTGCCTTCCCCGTTTGGAAGCCTCAAGCTGTGCCAGGGGAGGTTCAGATTGGACATTAGGAAAAACTTCACTGAAAGAACACTGACACTGCCAGAGGCTGCCCAGGGAGGTGATTGAGTCCCCATTCCTGGAGGTGTTTAAAAGATGGGTAGACAAAGTTCTTAGGGATATGATTTAGTAGTAGACACATACAGTTGGACTTGATCTCAAAGGTCTTTTTCAGCCTAGGTGTTCTATGATTCTATGATTTACATAGACACGAATTACATACGTACATACAAAGCTCACTGGAGAACTATTCCATCTGTCCTGCAGTACAGATGGAGCCAGTGTGATCTCATATATGCTTGTCTTTGGCAGTTTATACCTACTTCAGTCTGCACCATCAGGCCTGGCAATCAATACAATGTAGAAGTTCTTTACTCACATTCTGCCTTTCCTTAAGGAGGATCAGTGACACTCATCTTTCTTTCACTTTGCTAGATACTGTAAAAATATTGTAAACCTAACACACTCCATTTATTGTTTAGGGCACTTAAGTAGCTTAAGCATTATGAAGAATAATTCATGAAGTCTGGCACTTAATTTTTAAGTGCTGCCGTGCTTGATGTGAGAATAGGCATTTATATATACACTTAAAAATTCTCTCATTGCGTGTCTCATTGGTGAATGTAGATATTCTATGAGATAACCTGTCACAAAACCTGTATCCTCAGCTTAACTGTATTCTCATTCTTGTGTGTTAGGACCACAATAGAGAGGTTCAGAAATCAAATAATTAAATTATTATTAATTAAATAATTAAAATTATTATTAAATTCCACTGATTGCACATGAAATTATAATCCTGGTAAAATGGAAGAACATAGCTAACAACGCTTAATGGGTTGGAAAGATAAATTATTAGAAATTAAAATGCTTGAAAAAACAAAGTACTATAAAAAATTTTGCACATACAAACATTTCATTTAAAAGGCTAGATAAGTAAAATATTAGAGAGTAGGAGAAAGTCTTACGATTCCTAATTTATGGGATCAGAATCTCAAGGATGGAGTTTCTTATGTTTTCTTGGTTACTTCCCTCAAGAACTAAGGCATTTGCATCCAAAGTGTTCTTTTACCCCTTGCAAATTATAACCTGGCATGTTGGGCAAGTTTTTTTTTTTCGTTGTAAATGAGTAAAGTTAAAAGATATATATTTAATCTCAGTTATTCTATTGATTTTTTGAAATAATGAATGCGTCTTTCAGAGAATCCAATCCATGATTTACAAGGAAGATTAGTTTTGGGTTTTTTTTTTTCAATTGAAGAATCTCTAGACGATAGAACAACCTTTGAAACAAAAATAGCAAGATAGAAAAGTGTCTATTTGCAATGTCTCTACAATATTTTATGTATTGAGAAATACATACCCACCAGATGATAGCAAAAAAAAAAAAAAAACCATACTCCATAATATCATGTAATCCAGTTTCATTCAGTTCAACAAGCAATATAATTCCCTGGACAAATGCTGCAATTACGATTAGAGTTATTCACTGTTGTTTTAACTAGCAGTGACAGTGTTCATCACTTTCTGCTCTGACTGCCTCCATAAGTGATAAGTGATGCATGAACTATGATAGTAAACATTAACATGGAGCTGTCTGATAGACAGACTTCTCAGCTTTTCTCTGAAATACAGTAGTTAGAATAGGCACTTAGGAAAATATTGTTCCCTCGTGTAACTGGCAAAAGCAATCTCCATGTAACTCTTAGAAACAAGATTGTTACAACTACCAGATGGAACTAATAACTGCCTAAAGAAAAGATTAATGGTTTGATGGTTGTGTTTTTGAAGTGTTGCAAGTACATAAGTAGAGTGCCTAAGAGTCTCTACTTCTTATTTAGTTTAGCTTACTATAGAACTATTTTCGCAGAAATCTGTAATTACGATTACAGCAGCACTATTACACCTGTGCAGACAAAAAACTTTCAAAAACTTTAAGCATTTTGATTAAATACTTCTGTTTTCATTGTTTCAAAATTGGGCTACCACATGCACTCTGATCACAGTCTACTACGTATAATATAGGAGAAAAAAACCTTCAGAATTTTGATTAAAACCTTCGAGAAAACACACAGGATTTCTTAGTTACAGAAGACTAAGGAACACAAACACCCACAATTCTCTTTCATTTTGTATTCCTTTCATAATTCTTTCTCAGCAGTTGTCAAAAAAACTCAATCAGAAATATCACCAAATAAATGAAAAACTGTATGGACTTTATCCTACAAATTGGTTTAAAGAGAAAGCACCAGGGTAAATATTTGAGGTTAATATAAGTCTGCTAATGCAGTGAAAGTTTTTGCCAACAACCTAATAATACAATTATTTCATTCAGATCAAACAGTTTACATAACTGCAGTTAGCAGACAAATTTTGTACCTCATAATGTTCCAGACTGGTCTTTACATGCTCTGTTTATATCCCAATACTACATTAGGTTTACCAGTAAATATTGTAGTGAGTAATAAGACAGGAAAGAAATTGGAAAAAAAACCTCTAGATCTTTATATATCATTGTCCTGGCTAAAAAATGGCTTTATATAGTAGATTTTTATTAGCTATCTCTTATGTGTTTACTTCAGTAAATAGTTATTCCTATTCCTGTCTACTTGTTATTCCATATGTTCGAAAATCTTAAACATGGAGTCAATAACCATGGGTTTGCACATTTTTTCACAGATCATTGGCAAAACCTTTAGGTATATCCTATGCAAATCAGATCCTACAGCATATGCCAATGGTATTGGTTTCTAAATTGTAATATTTTTGATAGACTGATATGCAGTAGAGGCATATACTGACCAACTTCATTTAGGACTATTACTCAAGCAGAAATAAAACTCTGATTTTAAAAATATTTCTAAATAGGTCAAATAACACAAAATTATATACTCATGATATTTTCACATTAATATGTGAACAGAGATGTGAGGGATTGGTCTATACTTAGAAAAAGAAGTCCCGTGATGACGATTATTGCCTTGCACAAAGCCTTAAGACCCCATGTATCTGTGTCCCCCACTTCCTTCTGACCCTTTTCTCCTAGTAGTCTCTAGACAGAGAACTGTAGTAATCTCTAGCACATCAGCAACATAAGGGAGGGATATGTCTTGGTCGTGTTTGTCCAGTTTACTAATAGTCCCCACAGCTCAGAAATCACAGAATCATACCTGGCAAGCTCAGCTTTTGTACTACCCTTGCTATGCTCAGGCCTTATACACTGATGAAATTTCTTTGTTTATGCATAGCCTACGCAATGGGAATGGGCTGAAGACCTATAAAGAGAAAATAGAAGACCTTACATCTGCCTTCTTAGCAGTTTGAATATTTTACTCCTTAGGAACAGTCTTTCTGTCTCTGAAAAGGACAGATTCCAGTTTGGAGAAAGGGCCACATACTAAGGCTTGTCTCTCTGCCGTCATTATTCTGACTTGAAGGAGCCACAGGGATATTCTTGTTTCTGTCTCTCTAACTCTGAGTTTTTGCTGGGCATGACATCAATTCAACTGGAACTCTGAACTGTGCCTCTGCCATTCTTAGCTGCTAGGCCAGTCTTTATGAACAACAGGAGTTGTTGGCTGCAAGTCTTAACCTGCTCAGAAGGAAAATGTCTGACAACTCCTCTAATTCTTAGGCAAGTATATGTTAAATAAGTTTGTTATATAAAAAGAACCACAAATCCCTATCCTTCAAAACATAAAATCATAGAATGGTTTAGGTTGGAAAGGAACATGAAGGTCACCTACTTCAATCCCCTTGCAGTTAGCCAGGACATCTTCAACTAAATCAGGTTGCTCAGAGCCCCGTCCAACCAGACCTTCAATGTTTCTTGGTATTGGGCATAATTATCTAATTACCTGATCATTTCAGAGCAGCAGATGTATAATGATGATGGAACTATGGGCTGTGAACCAGGCAGGCTGATGCCTGCTGTCTCATCCCTTCAACAAATAATGGAAGCAATGGTCTCTTCAGGAACTCCCATATCTGGTACTTCCACTGGCTGTTAGCTCCTGTCTCTAGCCTGGTCTCCATATCTAAACCAAGTTCAACAGTAGTACGTTATACATCCTGAAAAAAATACTATTCAGTAGAAGAGTATAAAGATCCCACATCCAGCTGGAAATGGAAAGAAGTCAATAAATAGACGGGGGGTTGTGAAGGGGGAGGAAAAGAGCAATGTATGGAAACTGTGGGACAGTGTAGATCATCAGTACCTAGAAAGCTGGTGAGGGACTCCCATGGACTACTCGTGCAGTGTGGAAACTCTTTAAAGGAAAACCAGTGATACCTGAATTGAGTTATTTAAATCCCTTTTTTGACAAATAGATTTATTTTTCTTTCTTGAAGTCATGCAACAGATCATGGGATCCTCTAACATCATGAAGAGTAATTGTAAAATCAATCACAATTAATATGTCAGATTAAGACCAAGTCTGTTTTCAGGTTGGGTTTGGTTTGGTTTGTTGTTTTGGGTTGGGGTTTTTTTTTTTATTTCTTCTGGGGAAGGTGCTAATTTGAAAATTTAAATTAACAATGTGGTTAGATTGACTATCCGAATAAATTAGTAACTACTTGAAGCCAGTCTTTGTAAAACACTGCTATACGCTGGACATCTATTTTTGATATTGTTAAAATATTCATTGTGGATCATTTATTATTAGTTTTATTTTAATAGAATGCATTCTGATCCAAATATATTCTTTTTATTTCTAAGAAAATTGTCCTAGGTTGTTTTGGTACTGCTGTAGTCTAAATTCTAACAGGTACATATCTGCCAAGAAATTAACAATGGTATGAATTATCTTCTGTACCAAAATTTAGAGAAAAGATTGCAACAGCTGACATCCTCTGTGGTTGCATTTGGTTTCGACATCTTTACCTGAAAAATAAAAGAAAAAAAGATTGGCATAATTTACACAGAATGTGTATAGAAACCTTAGCGTATCAATGGCTTGGCAAAGAAGTTTATCTGCTGCAACTTTAAAAATAAGCATTAGTTATACCATGAAACTTAATTACATCCTTCTACTAACAATCCTTGAAAGCCTGGCTTGATAAATAAAAAATAGCATTAATAATTCATTTAATATTTTAAAAATACTTTCTTGTAAAATTTAGGTTCACTTTCAGTGCAAATTCCAAATTTTAAAAAAGTCATTTCTGAAGACGTGTATTCAACCCTTGAAAAGCAATTTTGAAAGACTACAATTTACTGTGTAACATCTGCTACAAAGCCTAATAATAATTATATATATTTTCTGGCACGGAATTGAAATTCAAACATCACTATGCATACACAATTGAGTTTACTTCTTTAGACTTTATAATTTACAAAATCCTTCTCAGAAGAATCTTGATATGTTTTTTACAGGAAATTAAGAATACATTTTGTTTACATCAACAGTAGAAGAATAATTTTTCAAATTACTATGTACAAATTTCCTCCTGTATGTAACACTTGAAAGCACCAGTTAAACTCCTCAAACGAGAATCAGAAACATTAGGCAGAAACCATCAGCACAGTCTCTAAGTATTTTTCTTGAAGCAGTTATACAGTCACTCTTTTTATTTTCTATCTTTTATTCTTTGATATATACTTTGATTCCCATTCCCAAATGCCATTAAAAAAAAAACCAGTGCTGTTTGCAATGACATATTGGCCTATGATTTTAGATTGCAAATTATATGTAAACATTGGCAAAAATCTTTTTAGCTGTACTGAGCTTCTTCTAAGATAAGCATTTAGATATTGTATTTGGTATTACTCAAGAGGGTGCAGGCAATCTATGTAGATTTGCTTCCGCTTCTCAAAACAATATGAATTCAACTGCAACGTTGACAAAGACAGTCAACTTCCTTGGTGAACCTATGACAAAGTTATTTATAATTTGGCTTTTCCTCCCTCCTTTTTGAACGCTTTGAATAAAATATGAAGGGAAATTAAAGATTTCAGTATTTAAATTGATCCCGCACTGTTAATTTTCGACTTCTTTCTGTGTCTTTTAAAACCTTTAGTAGGAATTGTAGCCTGTTGTGCTCGAGTCACTTGAGATCTCTAAGTGTTTTTGGTACAAGTAGGCGGCATTGAGTGGCAAAAAAGAGCATCTGTGTCACCAGCAGGCTGTGCAACCCTGTTCCACAATGGAATGAGCTGTGGATGGCTGCTGCCTTCGGCGTGTGACCTTCTCCTGATATTTCTATCCCATTTCTCTTACATGCTGGGCATTGTCCTATGGAGTTAGCATAAAGACCTTCACGTGCCTGGTGTGATAATGGCTGCTGTACCACCATGAAGCCTGATATTTGTCATATAATGGTTCTTTCACTGCTGGCCTTTCATCTATCTGTTATTAAAGTGCTAGCTCTTGCCTCTTCCCAAAAGAGCCCAACCCCCCTGCATTTACTATATTTAAACTGCTTGTTTAAAGTGGTGGGAGTTGTGGGTTTTTGTTTTTCTTTTTTTTTCACATTCCAGGCAACAGACTCATCTCTGATGATATTTTTTGGTTCTGTTAAGCTATTGTTTCTAGACAAGCAAAAAGGTAAATAAGAAAGCAAAAATTGTAATGGTTATTAAGACAACGTGTAGGACTACATGCAATTAAAAGAAAAAGGGGATAATGAGGTAAATATGTTTTATCTTGGCTTTAATACTACTACTTTCTTTGCCTACCTGTATATCTTCCACCAGGTCTCCCATTTCCCATGACCTCTGCAAACTTTGATTATTCCTTCTGTGTGTTCACAGCACACTCTTCTTCCTTTTGATTTGCTGTACAGTTTCCAAGGACATTTCTGTTCCCAGGTGGTGCTGTGTTGTTTGCTATGGATTTGGAATGCGTGATAAGAATATGAGGCAGTAGCCCTATATCTGGAACATGGAGCCATCCAGGGAAGAAGATGAGAATGCTGGAGGTGCAACTCTATGCGTTCAGTTAGAGCTTGTGATTAAATTATAGAGAAGATATTTATATTACAACTATAGTATTTAACTAAATAGGAAGGAAGAGAGGCTAGGGAAAATATCTCCTCCCGTATTTAAGTCTGGATTGCCACAGAAATCAAAGCTGGTTTTGCCAGTATCTGTTGGTGTTGTATAACTAGATTACTTTTGAGAACTTTTTAACTAGGCTATTTTCTTATGTTAAAACTGTATGCTGGGTTTGTAGATGTTTTATGCAGTGATCCAGATGTTTATAACAAAGACTTCCTTTCAGCTCTACAAAATGGCTATCCAGAGCTTCTAAGTTTTTTGTTGGACACATAGAAGGTGCCCTGAAGGAAAAAAAATATTGATCTTGTCAATGCCTAAAAAATGCAGATGCTTGAATTCACCCTTCTGTTCCATTTGTGGTAACAGCAGTTTGGATCTCAGTTGTACAATGTGGTGTAGGAATACAGGGATATGTCTGAGTTCTCATTTCCAGGTTTGGCAAATTAGCCTATTAATAAAAATCTCCAGAATATGGCAGTTTTTGCCAACCTATCAGCACAATATGAAAATGGGATTATTTTGTTGGTTTTGTTGAACTACGCTTAGCTGGAAGTTTACAAGTTCTTAATTTTACATCTGAAATAAGGTTACCTAAAGCCATAACTTATATTAAGGACTTATTTGCATTAATTTTTAGAACCTTTTGTGCTGCGTAGACAAGTGAGAGTCTTGTCTGATTGAGGTTTTTGTATACTCTTTCAACTGAATCAAAAGATATCCAAATACTTGACATAATACAAGTTTGTGTCAGGGAGACTTTAAGTTGGTAGGCTACTGAATTGAGCATGCACATTCCTACCTGGAAGGTCCAGCATCACTTATTCATTATCCCAACCTATAATTATCGCTTACAGTTTGAATGTCTGAATAAACAAAAAAACACACAAAAGGCATATAGTTCTTCAGGTATGTTCTTATAAAAAAGGTATGGACTTGTGTTGGTAAGTGCTTACAAAGGTTAAATATTTCATGTATTTCATGGGTTTTGAAACACAGAAGTGTCTCTGATACATAATTTCCCTTCAAGAAGGAAATCTGCATTTAAAATTTGACCAGCTGCTAAACTTTCCTTAAGCCTAATGTGCCTTTTGAGTTTGGTTCCCTACCACGTGCAGAAAGATGGTCATAGAACCACATCCTTTCAAGTGGTTTTCCAGGGCAGGTATGCATGAAGTTTAAAACAGGTCTTTTGATTCTATTCTCTGAGGTGTTGAAATCTGTGAAAACCATTTTGGTTTTAATCTCGTGCACTATACAGAGAGAAGCTGTGCAATATATTTCAATTTTCAATTTTTCCCTATGGTATGCAATTTCCTTCTAGCCCCCCTATTATTACTCTTTCAGAACTATATTAGCCTATCCCAGCACTGATTCTAATAATGTCTAGTACCACTTATGTAAGAATCAGCTAAGTTGTAAGTATTATTGAGCAAGTCACATATATACACTAAACTTTGGCATCAAAAATTCTTAGAAACAGCTTTAAAGGAACATTATCATGGCTAAGAGGCTCACATTTTGTCAACCCAAATCTGAAAATAAATGTTCTGTTTTATTGGGCAGTATTTTAAAAATGTAAAATACCTTCTGCGGAGGGAGAAGGGTCAACCTTGCAATGTCCCTGTAGTGCTTCTCAGATAGTTTACATTAATGGCCCATGTCTAACAAACTTCCCAATAATCTTGAATAGGAAACTTGGTTAACTTTCATTTTATAGCTTAATGTTAGGCATCATTTCATTGGGTAAGATTATATTCTGGTACTTCATAAAAACAGTATCTTCATCCCATTTTGGGTAATGTAAGGAGGTCTTCTTTGTCAATTAAATGCAGCATGAGATGGAGTAACTAAACTCAGTTCTGGATATTGGTCAGACACCCCAAAGAAAATGCTGGGAAAGCAGAAGATTAATTTTGCTGATATAACTGGCATTATTGAAAGAAAATTCAAAACTCTTTCTTTTGCATATGGACCTGCCATTCTCGTGATTGGTTTGGATATTAATTGCCAAGAGACTCTGCATTTGTTTCATATTCCATATACGTTTATCTTTATAATATGTGACAAAGTCCAACATTTTGTAGCAACTTCTATTTTTAAGGATTTTCAATTCCGTATGTATTCATATCTAGAACTTTTAATAAGAGTTATTTTTATTGAAAATAAATTCTTAATACTTTGCTTATAAGTAATAAAAAAATATAAATAAGTAATTTAAAAGCAAAGTTCTTGGTGAATGTTATTAAAACTATAGCTCAGAGGTCTCTATATAGTATTTTGAAATTTCTTAAATAGATTCAAGTGACATACATATGCTAATTGTTGAAACGTGTGGATAAAAATAGAGGCTTTAAAAAAAAAAAAGAGACATTAAATACTATAATGATACAGCTGTTCTTGGATATTTATAGTGGGTTTCACCTGAGGTAACTCAGACATCTCAAAGTTATATGTCTAAACATAAATAGACAGGCCAAACCAGTGACATCTACTGGAAGCAGTGACCACCAGGACCACATAAGGAAAATATGCATCTTTAGAGGGCAAAACGTTTCCTGCAAGGATTGGTATACAAGACAAGTTAAATGAACTTTACCTCCATTAACTGCTTTTTCGGCGACATCCAGCAGCAGGACGGTGAGTACTGCGGTGGGGTGGCCATCTGAGGTGGTGGGGCACTTCCCTGTGACGGGAAAAGCCTAGGAAAACCTAAACGGGAGCAGGGCGGGCGGTGCTCGGCTCCTGACACGCGGCAGCGGACGGTCCCGCGCGGTGCCTGACGGGAGGGGGCGGTCCCGGCGGATACCGCGGGAGATTTAAACGGTCTCTTGGGAGCACGGCGACTGGGAGCGCGGCGAAGAGGAGCGAGGCAAAGAGGTGCGGGGCACGTTATTACGAAGGGGCAGTTTGAGCGGCAGTGCGAGCGGTCAGGGCGAGCAGGAAGGGCTCAGGGAGAGGCTGGTGGCTGACCATGGTGGCTACCAGGCAGAAGATTAAAACTGCTCCGGGTGCTGCAGCGAGCAGGATGGATACTGCCACCCAGACAGAGCCTCAGTGGGTCCATGCAGCCACGCAGACCCTGGGTTGTAGGCAATGCCCCCCTCCAACACCAGCCTGTGCCTCTGATACCGGCTACGCTTGTGGGAGCTGTGCACGAGTCGCAGAACTCCTTCACATGGTGGCAGAGCTGAGGGAGGAGGTGAATAGGTTAAGGACTATCAGGGAATGTGAGAGGGACATAGATCTTTGGAGCAGTGCCCTCGCACAAACCCAGCAGGCTGCTGGAGCCAATGCGGAGGAGCAGCTTGATCCTATAATCTGTGAGGCAGGGGGAACAAGAGTTGGGGGATGGCAGCAGGTTCCTGTCCGGCGTAGGAAACCTGCTCCCCCCACCCAGACAATTAACCCCCAGATAGCCCTCAGAAATAAATATGAAATGCTGCAGGTAGAACCTATTCCCCAGGAAGAAGCAGTGGAAGAAGGAGATGGTCCCCACAGCCTGGAAACATTCCCTAGGCTCCAGCATCCTCGGAGGGCCCTAAAAACATCCTCTGTCAAGAAAAAGAGGAGAGTGATCGTCTTAGGGGATTCCCTTCTTAAAGGAATGGAGGGTCCCATCTGCAGACCGGACCCGCTCCACAGGGAGGTCTGCTGCTTGCCGGGGGCTTCAGTGAGGGATATCAATAGAAAACTCCCTTCCTTGGTGAAGGAAACGGATTACTATCCCCTCTTAGTATTTCAAATAGGTAATGATGACTTACAGCGCAGAAAGCTGAAAGCCATCAAAAGAGACTTCAGGGATTTAGGGAAGATGATTGAGGGCTCTGGAGCGCAAGTGGTGTTTAGCTCCATCCCAATACTAAGGAATATGGAGCAGGAAGTCAGGAACGTACAGATGATTAATGCCTGGCTCCGAGCCTGGTGTGAGGAGAGAGGCTTTGGCTTCTTTGATCATGGGGTGACCCACCCACCCCCAGGTTTTCTTACTAGGGATGGGTCATACTTGTCTCGAAGGGGAACTAAAGTTATCTCTAAAAATCTGGTTAGGCTCTTAAATAGAGCTTTAAACTAGATGTGAAGGGGGAAGGGGAGGAGACCAGGCTAGTTGGGAATGAGCCTGGAAGTGGGAAACCAGCGGCTGAGAAATGGTGTGCTGGAGAGGACCACCAGTACACCACAATAGGGCAAGTGAGGGCGAGTATAAGTGGGGACAGTAAGGATAAAACTGGGTCTGTGGAATTAGTTATTCCAAGGACCAGTCAATCGAGAATAAACTCTCTTCCCTTTATGAGGGCTGAAGGTTCATCAGCCCAGCTGAAGTGCATTTACACCAATGCACGCAGCATGGGCAATAAGAAGGATGAGCTGGAAGCTGTTGTAGGGCAAGGTGACTATGATGTCATTGCCATCACAGAAACGTGGTGGGATGACTCACATAACTGGACTACAGCTATGTTGGGATATAAACTCTTCAGGCGGGACAGGAAGGGTAGGAAAGGAGGCGGGGTAGCCCTCTATGTCAAAGAGTGCTTTGAAACTCTCGAACTGGATTACGGTGAGGACGGGATCGAGTGCCTATGGGTTAAAATCAGAGGAGCCCACAAGAAAGGGGACTTTGTGATAGGAGTCTGTTACAGACCACCCAGCCAAGAAGAAGCTGCTGATGAACTCTTCTATAAACAGCTGGGGACAGTCTCTAAATCTCTGCCTCTTGTCCTTGTGGGAGACTTTAACTTTCCGGATGTCTGCTGGGAGTACAATACAGCAGAAAGGAAACAGTCTAGGAGGTTCCTGGAGTGCATCGAAGACAACTTCCTTGCACAACTGGTTAGCGAACCAACAAGGGAGGGTGCCTTCCTAGACCTGCTGTTTGTGAATAGGGAAGGTCTTGTTGGGGATTTGACGGTTGGAGGACGCCTGGGATTAAGTGATCATGAGATGATAGGGTTTTCAGTTCTAGGTGGGATTAAGAAGGGGGTTAGCAAAGCAGTCACATTAAACTTCCAGAGGGCAGACTTTGGCCTGTTCAGAAGGTTGATTAGCAAAGTCCCGTGGGAAACAGTCCTTCAGGGCAAGGGAGCCCATGAGGGTTGGGCGCTCTTGAAAAATGAAATCCTATCAGCTCAAGAGCAGGCCATCCCTGTGTTCCGGAAAAGGAGTCGGCGGGGGGAAAAGCCAGCTTGGTGGAGCAGGGTGATCTCAAGATGCGTCAATAAGAAAAAGAAGCTCTATGTGCTCTGGAGGAAAGGACAGGCATCTTGGGTGGACTACAGGGACGAAGTGAGATCGTGCAGGGAAAAAGTCAGGAGGGCCAAGGCCCAACTAGAATTAAAACTCGCTAAGTCTGTGAAAGACAACAAAAAGTCTTTCTACAAGTACATTAACAGGAAAAGGAGGACGAGGGAGAATATCCAGTCTCTAGTGGATGCAGAAGGAATAACAGTGACAGGGGATAAGGACAAGGCTGAGGTACTTAATGCCTTCTTCGCCTCAGTCTTTAATAGCAAAGAAAGTTGTTCCTTCTGTTTACAAATCCAAGAGTTAGAGGGGCAGATTGAGGCTCCCGTGATCCAAGAGGAGGCGGTTAGAGACTTGCTTGCCCAGCTAGACGTCCACAAGTCTATGGGGCCGGATGGGATCCACCCAAGAGTATTGAAGGAACTGGCGGATGTCCTTTCCAAACCCCTATCCATCATCTTCCAGAGGTCCTGGCTGACTGGGGAAGTTCCACTAGACTGGAGGCTGGCTGATGTTGTGCCCATATACAAGAAGGGTTGCAGAGAGGATCCGGGGAACTACAGGCCTGTCAGTCTCACCTCAGTGCCAGGGAAAGTCATGGAACAGGTAATCTTGAGTGCTATCATGAAGCACACGCAAGAGAACCGGGTGATCAGGCCCAGTCAACATGGGTTTACAAAAGGCAGATCTTGCCAAACTAACCTGATCACCTTCTATGACAAAATCACTCAACTACTGGATGGGGGAAAGGCTGTGGATGTAGTCTTCTTGGACTTCAGTAAAGCCTTTGACACAGTTTCTCACAGCATTCTGCTTCAGAAACTGTCAGCCTCTGGCCTGGACAGGCGCACACTCTCCTGGGTTGAAAACTGGTTGGATGGCCGGGCCCAGAGAGTGGTGGTCAATGGAGTTAACTCCAGCTGGAGGCCAGTCACAAGTGGAGTTCCTCAGGGCTCAGTACTGGGTCCAGCTCTGTTCAATGTCTTTATCAATGACCTGGATGAAGGCATTGAGTGCACCCTCAGCAAGTTTGCAGATGACACTAAGCTGGGAGGAAGTGTCGACCTGCTGGAGGGTAGGGAGGCTCTGCAAAGGGATCTGAACAGGCTGGACTGCTGGGCCGAGACCAATGGGATGAGGTTTAACAAGACCAAATGCCGGGTCCTGCACTTGGGGCACAACAACCCTATGCAGCGCTACAGACTGGGGGAAGAATGGCTGGAGAGCTGCACAGAAGAGAAGGACCTGGGGGTGCTGGTTGACAGCCGACTGAACATGAGCCAGCAGTGTGCCCAGGTGGCCAAGAAGGCCAATGGCATCTTGGCTTGTATCAGAAATGGGGTCACCAGCAGGTCCAGGGAGGTTATTCTCCCTCTGTACTCGGCACTGGTGAGACCGCACCTCGAATACTGTGTTCAGTTCTGGGCCCCTCACCACAAGAAGGATGTTGAGGCTCTGGAGCGTGTCCAGAGAAGAGCAACAAAGCTGGTGAGGGGGCTGGAGAACAAGTCTTATGAGGAGCGGCTGAGAGAGCTGGGGTTGTTTAGCCTTGAGAAGAGGAGGCTGAGGGGAGACCTTATTACTCTCTACAACTACCTGAAAGGAGGTTGTGGAGAGGAGGGAGCTGGCCTCTTCTCCCAAGTGGCAGGGGACAGGACTAGAGGGAATGGCCTGAAGCTCCGTCAGGGGAGGTTCAGGTTGGATATCAGAAAAAAATTCTTCACAGTAAGAGTCATTGGGTACTGGAACAGGCTGCCCAGGGAGGTGGTTGAGTCGCCTTCCCTGGAGGTGTTTAAGGAACGGGTGGATGAAGTACTTAGGGACATGGTTTAGGGAGTGTTAGGAACGGTTGGACTCGATGATCCAATGGGTCCTTTCCAACCTTGTGTGATTCTGTGATTCTGTGAAATCTGTACATTGACAAATTTAGATATATGCAACATTTAGATCTTCAAAATTAAATAATTAAGGATAAGGGGGAATGGCTATGGACTAAGGGGAATGGCTATAAATTGGAGAGGGGCAGCTTTAGACTAAACATAAGGAGGAATTTATTCACAATGAGAGTCGTGAGGCACCGGAACATGTTGCCCTGGGAAGTTGTGGCTGCCCCATCCCTGGGGGTGTTCAAGGCCGGGTTGGATGGGCCTTGGGTGGCCTGATCCAGTGGGAGGTGTCCCTGCCCGCCTATTTGAAGATGCTCTAATAAAGCAAATAATTTTGTAATCTGCTACCAGTCCTAAGATTTCAGGCATGTGGTTCTTGTGATATGAGAACAGAAATCTTCAAATTTCCTGTGCCAGCTCAGTTACTGCAGTCATCACAGAACCATGATATTTATATATCACTGTTGAGGCTGTGCCTCAAATACTGTGCTCAGTTTTGGGCCCTTTACTACAAGAAAAACATTGAGGTGCTGGAGTGTGTCCAGAGAAGGGCAACGAAGCTGGCAAAGGGGCTGGAGAACAAGTCTTATGAGGAGCGATGAAGGTAACTGGGGTTGTTTAGCCTGGAGATAAAGAGGCTGAGGGGAGACCTTCTCATTGTCTACAACTGTCTGAGAGGAGGTTGTAGAGATTGTTGTCGGTCTTTTCCCCCAAGTGATAGGTGATAGGACTAGAGGGAATGACTTCAAGTTGCACCAGGGGAGGTTTAAATTAGATATCAGGAAAAATTTCTTCACTGAAAGGGTTATCAAGCACTGGGACAGTGTTTGAGTCACTATCCCTGGATGTATTTAAAAGACGGGCAGATGAAGTGCTCAGGGATACGATTTAGTAGTGGACATGTATGATTGTACTCAGTGATCTCAAAGGTCTTTTCCAACCAAGCGATTCTATGATTGTGTGATATCAGCATTTGGTACCTTCCTCTTCTTATGCAGATTCAATCATTCAGACTAATAAGGCTTTCATGCTGTCAGGTAAAGGACAAATGCAAATGGATTAACTACAAAATTTGTGTTTCTATCTTTTGTAAAATCTGTTTGCTCCTTGTGCGAATACTTCAGAATAAATTGTGTAGTGGGCAAAGATAAAGTGACCTCCCTGTGCTTCGTGAATTTGCAGTTATCAGAAGTAAATGCCATTAAAAAAAATTGCAAGAAAGATAAATAGAGAGAAGATCTCAATTTACTCTTCTTATCCCCTTCTCTCACTGCTGTTTCTGTCATGATTGGCAGAACAGACAAAGAATGCCCTTCAAAGCCATGAGCTGTTTCAGCAGATTTTCTTCCACGTGAGGAGGTGAAATACATCTTGACTGAAGACAGACTCTAATTGGGGGAAAAAGAAAAGAAGAAAGGAAGTCCAATGACATTCTGTTCTTAGATCAAGCCCTAAGTGTTTCTCACAGGACTTATACCTTTTTTTCAAAATAGTCTTGACCCATCCTGGACCAAAAAAGATGACATTCTAGAACTTCATTTCCCACAGATATTTGTTGCTCTTCTCTCTGCCATACTTGAGCAGAGCAGTCATTTCTCTAGTCCCAGCCCAATTAGTTGGAATGCATAGAGGATTGAATATGAATACTGTTCTCTCCTCCCAGAGTGAAGAGAAAGTATAATAATCTTTCTTGTTTGAAGAATAATTGCTAAGGGAAAACATCACAAAAGACATGAGCTCTTAATTAGATTTTTGGCCCCTACTTTGAAATTAAAAAAAAAAAACAAAGAAACCCTGATGTTAGTAGGCAAATTTTATAAAATAGCACAAGAAAACTATTATTTCATGGATATTATTAGTCTGCAAAAAGCAAATATGGAAAAAAAAATAAAATCAAAACAGAATCTTGTAGTCTGGGGGTCTTGTTCACAAAACTGATCTAATTATCATAAGAAGTAAACATCCAGGGGAAGCCACACATTTCGGCGAAAGGCAAGAGGTACTTCACTGAATAGGTTGTTGAAGTTTAGGAATTTCAAATTCTTCCTTTCCCTTCCCTATCTTGTCCTGCCCTTCCCTTCCCCTCCCTTCCCTTCTTCTACTTCTTCACTTTGTTTTTATTTGCAGGCTGGGAGAGCAGGGATTGGTTAAAAAAACAATAAACTAACGATATGTGCAGTGATAATTTCTTGTTCATTAAATTCTAGATTATTTTTGTGTGTATAAAAACAGAATTCTGTCATAGAATCGCAGAATTAATGAACAGCTGAAGTTGGACACGACCTCTGGAGATCATCTTGTCCTACCTTTCTGCCCAAGCAGGATCACCTAGAGCAGGTTGCCAAAGACTGTTTCTATATGGCTTTTGAATATGACCAGGGATGCAGACTCCACAATCTCCTTGGACAACCTATTCCAGTGCTTAGCTACCCTAACTGTGGAAAAGTGTTTCCTGATGTTCACATGGGATATTGTGTACCTATTGTGCCTTGTCCTGTCACTGAACACTGTTGAAAATATTACTGAATTTGTCTTCTTTACACCCTTCCTTCAGGTATTTGCATACATTGATGAGATTCCCCTGAACATTCTCTTCAGGCTGAACAATCCCAGATGTCTCAGTTTTTCCTCATATGTGAGGTGCTTCAGTTCCTTAATCATCCTTGTGGCCTTTTGGTAAACTCTCTCCAATATGCCCATATTCTTGGACTGGAAAGCCCAGAAGTGAACACGATGCTCCAGGTGTGGCTTTACCACTGCAAAGTAGAGGGGAAGGATCTCTCTCCCTTAATGTGCTGACAGCACTCCTTCTAATGCAGCCCAGGATACCTTTACCCTTCTTGCCTGCAAGGGTACACCACTGGCTCATGGTTAATTCAACGTCAAGCAGGATCTCCAGATCCTTTTCTATCAAGATGCTTTCCAGCTCATCAACTCCCAGTATTTATCGGTGAATGATTTTGTTCCTCCCAGGGTGCAGGACTTTGCACTTCACCTTGTTAAACTTCATAAAATTTCTGTCAAACTCTTTCTCCAGCCTGTTGAGGTCATTACCCTCTGGCATGTTAGCCACTCCTCCCAATTAGGTGTCATCTGCAAGCTGGCTGAGGGTACACCATCATCTAGATCATTAATGAGGGATAAAGAGTATTGTATCGATGTCTGAGGTACACTGACAGTTAGTGGTCTCTGACTAGATTTTGTGCCTCTAATCGCCACCCTCTGAGCCTGGGCGGTCACATAGATTTGAATCCACCTCACTGCCTGCTCAGGCAGCCCATATTTTATCAGCTTCTCCTTCAGGATCTTCTGGGATACAAATCTGAAAAGTTTATGAAAGTCTAGGCAGACAGAAAACTGTATTTTCATTTAGTTAATGCTTCTCCCCATCTTAACATGTACCAAACAAAACCGATTTTATAGTCTGGTCTGGACTGACAAGCAAGGTCAAGGGAAACGGGATCATTTGGAAGACATAGGTTTGGTATTATGTTATACTCTTTCATAATGATGTTTCTGTAAAGACTAAAAGAGATGAGAGGTCCTAAATACACTTGTACATGAGATAAATACTGTTTATCTTCAGAGACAGTGTTTGATCAAGGTTTGAAGAGAAGTGGAAATGTAGCTGCATAGGCAATATGACTGATAAGAAGTATCTTGAACTAGGATCCCAAATCCTCCTACAGTTAACTAGCTGATTTATAACTCACCAAATGGAAATTAGGCATTGCAACATTGAGCCAGGAGGTGTCAAGGACTATTGCAGAGTCATTTCAAGGCCCAGAGAGATAAATATTGTGTTCTAATGTAATGCAAGACAAATTGGCATAAATCTATTACCATAAGCAAAAGATGCAATGATGCAATATACAGTTCTCTGTATGTCAAATACTGTCTGTAAGTTGCCAAATAATCCATTATTTCCAGAGTTTAAAGCTCTTTCTTTTCTATAAAGTAGGCATATGTAAAGTTTACTGAGATCTAGTTAATTCCTTTTGTTATAGAGACTGTAATGTCAAATCCTGTGCCTGTATTTGTCAACATATTCCTAAAACTTGTTAATTAACCTGAAAAACTAAGGCATGACCTAAGAGAATTTTGCTTTATTAAACTCTATACAGTTCTAACTTTCCTATCAGTTAGACTATGAAATAACAGTTTTAAGTTAACCACTTCATAAGTACATATTCTGGAAATATCTTCGTCTATATCAAAGACTGAAGTAATCTGTAAAAAAAGGCTCACCTTTTAAAAACTCTTTTCTTTTTTCCTAATCAGTGTTAAATAAGATGTAATTTGTCAGGAAATGGTAGAATTTGTAGACATCATTAGAGCTAGCTACTGGATTAAAAATAGTAATTTATAATGTTGACTCTTGAATTTATACAAGACCTCTATGTACACAATTTGTTCTGGAGACAATAAGATTTAAGGATGTTTTACCAAGTGACACGGATATTCGTTTATTGTTAACTTGTATACCTCTGTTTCCTGTAGCTATTTCAAGCGTAAAAGTACAGTAACATAAGAAATACTGGCCATCTTACTAACAACAAACCCCACCAAGTTTATATTCTCAGAGTTCTCCAATATCATTATGCTTTCAACAGTATTGGTAATGTACCCAAAGCTAATTTTTTTCTCCTTGTTAGTAATATCTTTGGGGAACATTAATCTCTCAATAATTGAGAAACACTGTCTAAGATGTTAGTTTTAAATGACACATTAGTAGCTGTCATTTAAATTAATAGTTGGAGAGGTAATTAAGAGTAATGGTCAGAAGGTAACCACTCTGTTGTTGAATTTTTACTGCTTTATTAAATTACTGGTCTGATGCAACTCTGCGCCTGGCTGGGGTGTATAATCATAAGCGATCAGAATCATTTTAGCACACAAGGGCAGAAATTGTGATTTTAACGCTTCCTAATATAAAGCTTCATATTCTGGTTTGTTTTGTTTCTGCTGCCCAATTCTGGATGGACACGTGGACACATATGCTTTCTTTCAAGCTATCTATCTATCTATCTATCTATCTATCTATCTATCTATCTATCTATCTACCATCACATCTGTACAATTTACTGTGTACATTGTGACCTTCAATGTGGGACTCCCTGAATTGTTTAGACCTTGCAGAGAATCAATAAACATCTCTTACACAGAACGCAAATAGAAAATATTCTGCATGGAAAATCTTCCAACCTGTGGCACAAATTTCAGTGATCTTGTTTTTTTCAATATTATGTTGTTTTGTTTTGATGTTTTGCAATGACAACTATACAACTTTTGACTCTTTTGAGTTAATTATTATACTCTCATAAATTTTATGCGAAATGGAGGAAAAGACATTTACTCCTTAAATTCTGCATTGTTTCACATGGCATTATCTATAGACTGCTAGTTGTGAGAAGTTATATTTGTAGGGACATTGGCAGTAAACATTCTGTTAAAATTTAGTGTATGACCACTGTGAGTTCTGACATTTGAATGTTTTTGCTAAAATACTCAGGTTGACCTCAAAACTCATTTTATAAACAGAAGCAGCTGTAGAAATTAGTAGGTTACTAAACTGACTGAAAACATGTGTGCTGCCAAATGCTAGTTGTAATGGTCTGAACTCTCTGCTTACGAATGTACAACCAACCGCTGCTAGGTAGGAACAGAAAAAAAACAGTAGAATTTAGTTCAGTATTTGGATATAATCGTAACATTACATGTATGCTCCATAGACCTCATTTCAAATTTGGTTTTGTCTGAGCTGCAATTCTCTTTATGGACATTTAGTCATATACTGCCACATTTTCAGATCTCGTCATTAAACCTGTAGTTATTGTGACAATTAACAAAAATATGTTTAATATAGGGTCTCATATTAAATGCAGAAATGTAATGTAGTAAGGCTTACCAAATCTGCTCATCCTGTGATATTATTTGCACAGTGGGTTTTCTCAGGATTCAGAATCCTGAATACATCTGGATTCTTTACTTTCTCCACTTTGAGTCCTTTGGGTTTATACAAGAACAAAGCGTGCACAAGACAGGGAAGATTTAGCTCAATAATCTCTGAAATAAGTGCCATAACACAGGGTATAGTTTAAAGCTTTATCTGACAAAGCCTCTTAAAATTCTTTTTTTGTATTTCTATTAATGGACTAGATGGAACCATTGAACAATACCTTTCTTATTCAGTGTATTAATTGCTCCAGAATTAATGTATCATGATTGCTTCACATTAATTTCAGTAACTGTGGAATTTGAAATCATAATTAAACCTTTTTTTAAAACTGTTAAACAGTGCAGTAATCAAGTGTGTATCTCCGAGGGAGAACCATGTCGTTTTATAACATACAGGAGCATAATATATCAAAACACAGTTTTCCTTTATCATATCAAATTAATTGTTTCAGTAGGGAATGCATGCTAGATAGTTTCAAGAGGAGTCATATTGGTTTGATGACTGTAAGGTTTCTCCTGTGTAAGTGCTGAAATTAATAGTGAGGCTAAATGTGGATATCCAAGATAGACTGGAATCTATTTTACATGAACTGTCTCTTAGTTCTTCCAGAGGTTTGTGTGACGATTGAGTTAACCTCACTGTCTGCTGAGCAGGTCATAGTTTAAAGAATGACTGAAGGTGTTCAGCAGCATTTTCTGCTGCTGTGTTTTTTCGCTTCCTCACTGGCAGCATTGTTCATGCATATTCTGCTTCCAGTCACCTCAACAATCCGTTTCAGTTGTGCTGCTGCGCCACTGGTTCAAACATTGCTCAATACAGCACTTCTCCTTTCTCTTGTCCAGCAGTGACTTTTCAAATGGGATGCTGAACTAGATGACTTTCCAGTCAACGTTTCTCTGATTGTGCTACTTTCTTTTCTTGGGATTACCAAAGCAGTGAAAATTTTAGTCGATTTCTAATGAAAGAGATGAAAATTTCTTCTATCAAGAGATACTTGAGTCTGAGGAGATTATATTTGTTTTTGATTCATAGACCAGACTCTTTAAGACATTACAGTCACATTTTGCAAATATTATAAGACTATTATTTGGACCCCTTACCTACTTCCAGAATGAAAATGTGAAATGACACTGAATCAAAATCTACAGTGTATATATGATTTTCCTTTTGATTACACTTTGAGGTATGCTGTCTATCATTGTCAATAATTTATAGGAATGGAAAATATGAGTGTGTCATGTTTTCAAAATGTTGTGGTCAGAGATCTCTAAGAATAACTCTGGAGTGGCTTTGGAATAGCTTCCATGTCCATCAGGATTCCAAGATGTGTTTGACTGCTGCAGCATTGTGCACTGTGTGTTGTTATGAAGAGATGCTGTTAAGGGTCTTTTTATTCAGTTTAACGTTCTCAGTATGTTATATCTCTCTTCAGAGTTCTGGGTAATATCTAGAACATGTTAAAAATTCATCTATGTATTTTAAAGAAAGCTATCATATCTGAAGTTCTTTTAATATGAACTCAGCCTTCATGGTTCTCTATCAATCTGAAGTGATAACATGATCATATTGTTCTGTGATGGTGTCTGTCAGGGAAGGATTTGATATGAATTGAAAATATATAAACATCACCTGATGGCTTACTTTTTATGGCTGGGCTGGCAGCCTGAACTCTTCACAGAAGACCTATTAGCTGTACTAGAACCAGCCATGGTAATGTCAAAGGGTTTGCATTAACTTAAGTTGAAATAAGTGTTGGCTTAGTTGTCATTACTGTGTAGAATTATTTTCTATTCTAACATTTATACATAGACTACCATCAATGCACCACATCTTGGCTCTGCAAAAGTGCTACTAACTTTGTTATAAATGTGGCTTCCTTCTTTCCAAAATAATTTCTAAAAAGAAATACAAATACTATGCTAACAGAGCACAGGCCTTGAAACTGCAAGAATCGTGCATTTATTACAAGCTGTACACTCACCATTTTCTCCTGAATGTTATTTTCATAATAGGCACAGAGAAAATCTGTCTTGCACACTCTAATGGAACATGACAGTAGCAGTTAAGCCTGCAAAGGAGTAATTATCTCTACCCAGTATCACACTCAAATTCTTTCTCTGAATTGCAACTAAACTGATGATAGCCATTCTGTTCATTTGCAGCAATGTAGGTCTACTTCAGCTAAGCCATCTTTACGGTCGAAATTAATTGGCAGTATTCTACTTTTTACTTCAGCCCAGCTTCATGTGGTATAACATTCTCTTTTAAAACAAAACAAAACCAGAAAAAAAAATCCAAACCCACAAATCTGAATGATACAGTACCAACAGGATATTGGGAAGATTGATTGAGAACAGAATGTGTTAACAGGGATTTGCCCTCAAGTGAGACTGTTGGATTTAAGTACTATTTGGATTGATAAAAGACCCATTGCTATCCAGTATTTTCAACAAACATCTGAAATAACGAAAAAATATGAAATAACTGTAGCAAACAGAAGAGCAGAAGCAGATGGTGTACAAATGGAAGAATTATAAATAATATTGGAAAAATAGATGATACACAGAGTGATATGGACCATTTTGTAGCTGATTAAGGTGTATTTTAACATTTCCATATATGTATTAACACAATCATTTCAAAGAAATAAAAGAATACTGGGATTCAAGAAGAGAGAGTAACTTTACTGCCATGTATAAGTGCAGTTAATATCAGAGCAGAACATACATTGAAAAAACATGTCCAATCTTAAAAGGATGCTGAAAAATGGAAGATGTAATCAACATAGGGAAACAGCCGTAGTTTAGAAATGTTGAAAACGTCTTAAAGCATGATGCTTTAAAAACCCAGTTTGTCTAGGTCTGAGAAGAACTATAGGACGTTACTATGTTACACAGTGCATATACATTTACAAGGAGAAAACGCCAGGTTCTGAAATCTTAGCAATATGAGAAGAAAAAGCATATCAGGAACCAAATTCTAGCAGCTGAAGGTAGAAAAAAAATAAATCTGAAATTAAGAACAATGCTTCCAGCAGTGAAGGTGCAAAACTGCTTGTACAAAATACTATGTTAAGTGGTGAATTCTCCATTTCTTGTCTTCAAATCAAAGATCTGCCTCTCTAGAAAAAAATGTTTTGATCAAATTCAGCTCACGAGAGTAGAGTGTAATGACCTATAAATCTCTCTGGATCTACACATTACCAAGATGAGACTGCGGGAGCAGCGTAAGTAAACAAAATCGTACACATGGCTTTCTCAGTGTTTAGTGTCATTGAGAGACATTCATCCACAAAAAGAAAGTCACAGAATCATAATGGAGACAGAGCAGCTGTTAGTCCCTT
The DNA here is from genome assembly GCF_017976375.1 of Cuculus canorus. Classification (NCBI taxonomy): domain Eukaryota; kingdom Metazoa; phylum Chordata; class Aves; order Cuculiformes; family Cuculidae; genus Cuculus; species Cuculus canorus. The sequence continues at coordinate 11,278,649 of NC_071403.1, forward strand.
CTTGCTATTATCACCAAAAATCTTAGAGCATAAAATACATGAGAGTATGAAATATAACAACATCATCTTGTTACAATGTCAGACTAATATTCTGTCTATGCAAAGTGGTGACTGTAAGGATTTCCCCAAACTAAACAGAAGCCAGGTAGGAAGGGTCCGCTACATGCACTAAGATTTGGCTAACCCAAATCATTTGTGGTTGGTAAATGTTAGTCAAGTCTGATCCATTTAAAGGTCATCAGTAATGAGAGGTCCTGAGATTATCATACTGTCCAAATACACTACAAGTGACTGCAGCACTGTTGAAAACTGCCCACTGAGCACATTGCTTTCCATGTCCAATTCTGCATACAGCATACATAACAAGAAAGAGATTTGGTTGAATAAGGAGCTAATAAATCTCACAGAGACAGATTTAGGTACCATATTCTGCTACTGTGTTGGTTTCAGGATAGTGACAGATTTTACTCAGAGATAGTTAGGAAGTAGAAAGTGATCCATAACCTGATTGTAGTGTAAGAATAGTCTAAAGCAAGACAAAAAGTTGCCATCTTGAAGAACCTTCTGTTCAGTTTCCATCTAATACATAAAAAGGACAGGTACCTTCCTCTTCTACCTGAAACTACTGATGCCTGTGATACTAGTAAGTTATCACAACTATCCCAGGTAAATGCCCTGGTAACAGGCTTTTTACCTAAAGTCAATTTTGAAAACCAGGAAATCAAAAACTCTCATAATGCAACGAAGGTTCTCATATGCGTAGCACACCTCAAGACATTTCAAGATGCTCCAACAGCAACACTGTTGGATTTGAAAAAAACAGCTAGTTGTGGCATTGATGAATACGAGTTCTGTACTGCTTCTGCATATGTGACTTAATTTTGCAGCAAAGCATGCAAATGTTATGACACCTGTGAGAGAAAGATGACAAATTCTTCTAGTAATTTTTACTCAACTTTTCTGTATCATAAGCATTGAATAATAAATGGTGGGAAACACTTCTTGGAGCAGACAGGAATCCAGAATTCCCCTCTCAGACTGTTTGCCCCAATAACACGGATAGAGACATTATTCTCCTCACTTGACCTTTCTCAATCTTTTGATCCAGAAATTTGCTGCTCCTCGGCAGCATAACTTGAACAAGAAAGCTGAAAATTAACCAGTCCATTATTTAGCACTTGTTCTTGAGAAATATGAAGCCTTCAATCTCCCTAGAGACGAAGAAAAAACAAAATTCTTGTCTTCTTTGGTGAATACACTTCTCTTGCAGGTTATTTTATAAAAGATGCATGATCCTACACAACAGTTACATTTTAAAAGAAAATATATTCAACCCTATCCTGCTACCTCTCGGCATCCGTGACTTTTCATGTCTGGAATAAAGTAGCAAAGCTAAAAGAAAATGGAAAAATAATCCAGTATCTTGCACTAAATTCAAGAAGAAAACTCTGCCCAAATTCTCCTTCTTTGTTCTTTCCACTGAAATGTTTTTACATGTGTTGGGACAGTCCCAAGCAGAAATCCAGGCTGGGCAGAGGATGGCTTGAGAGCAACTCTGCGGAGAAGGACTTGGGGGTACTGATGGGTCATAAGCTCAACATGAGTCAGCAATGTGCGCTTGCAGCCCAGAAAGTCAACTGTATCCTGGACTGCACCAAAAGAAGCGTGACCAGTATGTTGAGGGATGTTCTTTTACTCTCAACTCCACTCTGGTGAGACCCCACCTGGTGTACTGCCTCCAGCTCTGGGGCCCCGAGCGTAAGAAGGACATGGACCTGTTTGTATGAGTCCAGAGGAGGACCACAAAAGTAATTAGAGGGTTGGAGCTCCTTTCCAATGAAGATAGTCTGTAAGACTTGGACTCGTTCAGCTTGGACAAGAGAAGGCTTCAGGGAGACCTTATAGCAGCCTTCCAGTACCTAAAGGGGGTCTACAAGAAACTTGGAGAGGGACTTTTTATAAGGGCATGTAGCGACAGGACAAGGGGTAATGACTTTAAACTGAAAGAGGGTAGATTTAGATTAGACATCAGGAAGAAATTTTTCTCTATGAGGGTGGTGAAGCACTGGTACAGATTGCCCAGGGAAGCTGTGGGTGCTCCATCCCTGGAAGTGTTCAAGGATAGCTTGGATGGGGTTTTGAGCAACTTGGTCTAGTGGAAGACGTTCCTGTCCATGGCAGAGAGGTGGGAACTAGACCATCTTTGAGGTTACTTCCAGCTGAAATCATTCTATGATTCTACAATTTAAAAAAAAAAAGTGTTGTTCAATGAAATTGAAATCATAATTGAGCATCACTGATAATTGATCCATCACAAGATAAAATCTAACAATATGGTGACAAGCTAGCTATGACACATAGCAAAAAGCAGCTTAACTAGCTAACAAATGACAAGTCCACTGTGGCTTTTGCTAGTCCTAGTCTTTTCTGTGCTTCTCTAAGAGATTTATTGAGAACATAGTTCTCTGTTGGATATTCCTTACCGTACTCTGTAAATAATGACATTTTGACAGTGGTACATCTTTTTGCTGAGTTATATAGGTACAATGGAATCTCATAATCCAGAATTTATCTAGTTGTTCCTTTCTCTTCACAGCACAAGTTGCTGCTAAGATGACTGAATTAGCAATATGTTGTAATTAACGAGTCTCCTTTCTTTGGAGTCATACCACAGAGGTTTCATGATACCTCTCTGTAGCTACATTGTTTTTGTTGGGGCTTTTTTTTTTGTGTCCTATTCGATTCTTACAGTTTAGGAATCCTTTGCTTCACCCGTGCTTATATGATCTACTATTCCCAATGCCTATGTCACTGAAGAACAGTTTCAATAAAGCAGAGTGTTTAACATCACAAAAGCTGTAATAGCTTTAAAACTTTTTTTTATGACAAAGCTATAAACTTTGTAAGCCTCACCCCTGATTACCCTCACTGACCATGTTTTGTATGCCTTACTCCCTGTTCTATGCTGTCAAGTGAAAGGACTATGCAAGAACCACACATCACATTACAGACCACTTAAAGGGGGAATTACAATAATCAAAAACCTACATGCATAGCTCGACTACAATGCTAACTAGTCTTGCTGCCTAAAATTTTACACCTTCAAGAATTAACTGCACCGTTCTGGAGCAGGGTATTAATATACGTTGAACAAAACCGTAGCCATGAAAAATTCATGGCTACAGAAAACAGCTTAATCATGAACCACTTATTTTGGAGAAAATTAGCATGTGTGCAGCCATGCTCAGAACACCACAAAGGCATCATAGGACTTTGGTTCAAAATGAATCCCCTTTGGTGACTGAATTTGAGTTTTTAGATTCTACTACAACTCATTGCATTTTTGTTCTACTTCTATCCCATAAGAAAAATTTAAATATGCAAGCAAAGCCATAAAGCACATGAAGCAATATCAGCATTTCCCACAAGCTCCATTTATTGCATTACCAGATTTTTTATTCATGAACTTTGTTCTAATCATGTTAGTATCAAAGTTTATTAGTTTTACTGATGATAACAGTGTTATTAATCTAATTACTGATGATCAGTAATTAACTACTGATTTTCTGCATTAGCAAAATAATGCTAATTTTTAGGTCTGATATATTGCTAGATTTAAAAATATGTAACAAGTGGATGTCTCTTATCATATGTATTTATATGCATATACAAATAATATTAATTCTCAGGTTTAGTTTTACAATTTCAGCGTATTTTTGTACAAGACATCCTTTCATTTCTTTGGACTCAAAAATCTAATCATTTTAAAAGGCATGAGAAGTGGGCATCATAGATTTTTCTTTCCTTATCCCTATATATTGTCATGTAGATTGAATTCAGAATTGTCAATTGTCCAGAATCATTGTGTGAAAGCTGAAAGGTTCTGTGTCAGGAAGCCTTTACTGATAAAATAACTAGATGGATAAAAGGTAGATGTGCAGGACTACAGAGAGCTTGTAGTCAAATGAGTGGAGTATTGCAAACAGAGAACTATGCTAGGATATGATTGGCATCACTCACCTTGAATTGACACTTAGGGTAACAGGAAACAGTTCGTAAGCATTTATAGTGCAGTAATGCTGCAAGGGGTATATTGGACCTAAACATTATATAGAAATGATACATTATGAAAAAGCGTTAAATCAGGACTGCTGCCACCGTTGCACAGTACAGCACAGTGAACATCAAAAAATGTTCAAGCAGTAAAATCTGCAAGACATGAAAAGGATGTAGAGCAAGCAGGAAAGTGATCTGGTAGAATCACAGTACTATTGCAGAAGCGTTAGGACAGAAAACAAAATGAGTCCTCATGAGTCCTTCTGCTGCAGAAACTGTCAGCCTCTGGCCTGGACAGGCGCACACTCTCCTGGGTTGAAAACTGGTTGGATGGCCGGGCCCAGAGAGTGGTGGTCAATGGAGTTAACTCCAGCTGGAGGCCAGTCACAAGTGGCGTTCCTCAGGGCTCGGTACTGGGTCCAGCTCTGTTCAATGTCTTTATCAATGACCTGGATGAAGGCATCGAGTGCACCCTTAGCAAGTTTGCAGATGACACTAAGCTGGGAGGATGTGTCCATCTGCTGGAGGGTAGGGAGGCTCTGCAAAGGGATCTGAACAGGCTGGACTGCTGGGCCGAGACCAATGGGATGAGGTTTAACAAGACCAAATGCCGGGTCCTGCACTTGGGGCACAACAACCCTATGCAGCGCTACAGACTGGGGGAAGAATGGCTGGAGAGCTGCACGGAAGAGAAGGACCTGGGGGTGCTGGTTGACAGCCGACTGAACATGAGCCAGCAGTGTGCCCAGGTGGCCAAGAAGGCCAATGGCATCTTGGCTTGGATCAGAAATGGGGTCACCAGCAGGTCCAGGGAGGTTATTCTCCCTCTGTACTCGGCACTGGTGAGACCGCATCTCGAGTACTGTGTTCAGTTCTGGGCCCCTCACCACAAGAAGGATGTTGAGGCTCTGGAGCGTGTCCAGAGAAGAGCAATGAAGCTGGTGAAGGGGCTGGAGAAGAAGTCTTATGAGGAGCGGCTGAGAGAGCTGGGGTTGTTTAGCCTGGAGAAGGCTGAGGGGAGACCTTATTACTCTCTACAACTACCTGAAAGGAGGTTGTGGAGAGGAGGGAGCTGGCCTCTTCTCCCGAGTGACAGGGGACAGGACTAGAGGGAATGGCCTGAAGCTCCGTCAGGGGAGGTTCAGGTTGGATATCAGAAAAAAATTCTTCACAGTAAGAGTCATTGGGTACTGGAACAGGCTGCCCAGGGAGGTGGTCGAGTCGCCTTCCCTGGAGGTGTTTAAGGAACGGGTGGATGAAGTACTTAGGGACATGGTTTAGGGAGTGTTAGGAATGGTTGGACTTGATGATCCAATGGGTCCTTTCCAACCTTGTGATTCTGTGATTCTGTGATTCTGTGAAAAATATGATCAACTTTGTTGGAAGCAGTTGAGATCATCACCCATTCTTTGGGAAAGGAGAAGAAAATTAAAAACATCAAAAATGAAAGAGCTAAAATGGGGAAGAAAGGAGTCACTTACTTCAGTACTGGTCTCCTTAACTGAAGAGAACTCTTACCTGGTCTCTCTAATCTTGAGGACTGTTGCTTTCACTGCCAACTACAACAGTAACCCTCATTACTACTCTGCGTGTGTCTCTGAATGTACAGCATCCATATTGATGGCGAGTTTAGGGTAAGATTGTTAAGCACTAATTAGTTGAATACATAGTGATAATGAAGGATAATAAGGACTAACTAAGCCTTGGCAGCAAGCATGGTGTTGATGAATATCAGTCTTCTAGAGTGCTGTTCCGAAGTTTGATACTGGCATGATCTACTGATCTTTTAATACCTCCATCACAAAGATCTCTAATTTCCAGGGTTTTTTTTTTATATGTATAGACATACACTTAGTTGCTGAAGTCTTTCGCAGAAGGTCTAAGGGGAAATTACCGATGTGTCTTGTCACTCCCATGTAGCCAGTAAAAAAAATTGATTCAAACTGAATAAATTAGACAGCTGACCAAAGCCAAATAAGAAGTAGGTGTCTTCCATTCACCAAGCACAACATGAAAACTAGGTTTTCTTCAAAACAGAATTCCTTCTTGTTCTAAAGGACAACATAGAAAGTGTGATGAAAGCTGGATGAAACTAGAGGAAATTATACAAATACAGGTGACAGAAGTGCCAGAAAAGCTGAGAAGCTGTGGAGGAGCTGCAACATGATCATGGAGAGAAAAGACAGGGAGCACTCATGATAGAGAAGTGGAAATTGGTAAAATCAGGGATGAGCTTCAATCTAAACTCTTAAAAGAAGTGCTGAATCTGAAGAAAGAAGAGATGGATAAAACTCTTTCTTGTGAGTCGAGATAAAGACAGCAAGATCACTTATCAATTGTCTTCATTCACAAAACAGACTCAACTTGGGGAAAATTAATTTAATTTATTGCCAATTGAAATAAAGTTGTGTAGTGAGAAAAAAAAAAAAAAAGACAAAAATTAAAACAACATCTCAAGACTTTCCCCACTTTGTTTCCCAGGTTCAGCTTCACTCTGACTCCTGAGCAGTGCCAGAGGCTGGAGGGGGAACGTGGTCAGTACCCAGCGGTGCCTCTCTGCTGATCCTTCTCTTTCTTTTCCCTTGTTCAGGATGAGTTCTTCATAATCTGCAGTTCCCTCAGAAGGTATCCCCCTGCTCCACCCTGAGGTTCTCCATGGGCTGTGGGGGAGATAATCTGCTTCTTTATGGTCTTCTCCACAGCCTACTGGGGAACTTCTGTTCTAGCCCCTGGAGCACCTCCTCCCCCTCCTCCGTCACTGACCTTGCTCACTATGTTCGCTCCTCATGTCTCTGTCCAGTGTTTCTGCCTTTTCTTCAAAACATCTTCTCCAAGATACCATCACCCTGTCTGCGGGGCTCAGCCATGCCTGGCCAGGGTTTGGTTGGAGTTGGCTTAAAACGGCTGCGTCTGGCATGGGGCAGCCCAAATTTCTCCTTACAGAAGCTGCCCTGCAGCTCCACTGCCAGTGCCTGCCCTTTTGAACTCCCTACATCTCCAGATCTGGTTTATCTCTGCCTTCCTGTAGAGACCTGGTCCGAAGTTTACTGATCAACAGAACAACTAGGATTCATTCAAATGGCAATTTAATCAGAAGCTACAAAAATAAGCCACCCAAATAAGCCAGTCTATTTCCTTACAAGTTTTTCTGCCTTCTATTGTAAAATGTAGTATTTGAAGTGATTCCACAAAGACTCAATAATTTATATTGTACTGCTATGACTCGTGTCAGAATTTTATATGAAAAGTGCTAACTGCACTTGTTTTTCTTATATATTATTTTGACACAAATACACTTATAGAAAACATTATCATATTAGCTTGCAACATTGAAAAACAACAGTCACCAGACAGAGAAGAGTCCATAGTCTTCTGGAAGCTTTACCAGCAAAAGATATTATGGATAAATAATGGAGGGACTACTGATTGTGCAGGCAAGGGTTGAAGAGCCTGCATTAGATCTGAGGTATTGGGAGGTTGTTTACTGAGAAAACTTATATATTGTATCATAGCTATAGCTTTAACCACAGATGTGCATTGGAGGTTATGGATTATATCACCACTCAAAATAAGCAAACAGCGGTCATCTATCACTTCCATGTGAGACTAATTGATTAGCATAAAGGGGGTACCATGCTGCCTACCAAATTCTAAATCCTTTGTGTTAAAAGTGACATTTTGGCCATTATTGTAATGGATATGGTATCATTCTTCAGTTAAGCTTTATAAAAAATGACTGGGTTTTTATAGTGTGATTACTAGGAACACAAGACACTTGTAAGGTGGATCTTCAGGTTGAGTCAGTTATAAAGTTATATATCTTCACTTTTTATTTCTGAGTTTTGGAAGTTAAATAAGATGCATCTACTAGAGCTGGAATGAAAATTTTTCTTCTCTTAAAGCAACAATTTTATACCCATGAAGTACATCGCTACTTGAAACACACATTTTTATATATGTCATATATACATTGCAATGCTTGTCCTAATAGTTTTATTATACAGACAAGTGTATTGCTCACCAAAGCAGTCTATCATGGAAAGAGATTTTCAAGAGATCATTTAAACATAAGTCAAGCTGGTGCAGCAGAACATGTTGTTCATTCATGATTCCTAGGAAATGGATGTTTAATTAGATAAATTCTGCAACATCTGTGATCTAGGCAAGCCTCACCACCTTTTATAATGTTACTATGTAAACCAAAAGGATAGTGATTTGGCATCAAAACATAGCCATATCTCCAGGAACTCTGCGATTTATCTAGGCTTACATGAAAGCTAAAAATGAATTCACCAGAAGGTTTAAGTGCCTTTAAAAAAAATAAATCCTAAGGACCGGAATCTGAAATAGCCCACAATAAAACGCTCTCTTTTTTGAACATCTTCATATGTGATTAGTGAAATTACAGGTCTGTTCATTCCATTGCAAATATTGTGAAAGACAAATCTTTCAACAATAATGATAGCTGTCACTGTGATACAATAAGGTTATAATATTTGTAACTGCATAGTTCTGCAGCTTCACTTCAACAGTCTTCTGTATGTCAAATCTAGTATCACAAATGGTATTCACATTAAATCACTGTTCTGCTTTATCTGTAAGATATGACGTTTTTTCTGGACTTCATGTGGAGCAACTATTTTATTTTTCAGGATTTTTTTCTTACCAGAGAGGTGCAGAGTGTCTGGGATAAACATGCACTGCATCTGTGTGGTGCTTCTTTGTCCTTGCAAGCACAAAATGTCACACAAGTGTATTGATGTGAAAGGCATATGCAGTCAAATCGTGTAGAGTTGTGTGATGGTTACTCACCTTGTGACTGGGAGCAATTATAGCTCCCCAGCCAGTCACAAAATTAGAATTAGAATTCTCTTGCCTACTTGTCAGTCCAGCTGATATTAACTCAATGTCTTACTATCAATGTCTTGAATATTAGGAAAACAAAATCTGTACTAAATATTTCTATTGTTCTTGATGGTTACAACCATTCAGGAATATATTGCTATCTCACACAGCTGAGAATCTGAAGCAGAAGGCTTTTTGTTGCCCTAACTTTAGCAACTTTTACATAATTTACCAAAATATTGTCTTTTGCTCCTACTTCTTTATCCAGAAGCACATTTTACTTATATCTTTGCTTCTGAATGTGAAAAAAATCAATCTGTCTCTCACAAAAGGGTAGGGAAATTATCCCTTGTGAAAGAAACTTAAAAATAAGAGATGAGTGAAATAACCTAATAAAGCATGAATTGATATGAAAACAATAACATTTTCACTTGGTACCAGAGCTATCAGCAGAAAAATGAGAACTTTGATGAACTGTGTTCATACCCAAATTGAGGATGTCAGTGATGGAAAAGCAAACATATATTTGTTTATATTTTTCACCATGGGGTAGTAATATTGACTGAGCAAGCTGAGCAACAAGATATTGTAAATATATATGAAAGACTACATTTAAAAAGGATCCTGTGATCACAATGCAGTACAATACAATCTGATTCTTCTTGCCTGTATTTTCAGTTGTAACTTGCTCAGACGGCAAAGCTAGAAAACTCCAGTTCCTGCCTAAGCTTGAGTCTTATGGAGATCAGAATATAAAATGAATGATTGGGATATGCCTACAATGAAGACAACAACAGGCATGCCTGTTCCAGCTCGGTTTGCTCAAATGTGATCTTGCTGCAGCGGTGTGGCAAATTACACCTCACAGATGTGCATGTGCTGCACCTATATCAACTCTAATTCTTGAATTACTTGCTTAGAGCTAGATTAGGTGTTCCTGCACAAAATTGCCTACCTGGAGTGCCAACTCCTTAGCATTGAACTTGAGAAGATAGTGACTGCTGGTTGCCCACAAAGGAGAGATGGCCTCTCTGACTCATCCAGAGATTTGCCGTGCAAAGCACTAGGGCAGACCAGCACAACAACTTAAGTAGATGAATTGTGTCACCATGCAGCACCCAGTGGTCTCTCCAACTAAGCATCAAATACAAAACAGAAATTAAAATCATTTTCTGATGGCAGATGTGAAGACAGCATCAGCTGTCCTACAGGGAAGTGGTATACAGTTTTCAGTGATACAAAGAAATGTTTTGCCTGAGCACTGAATACTTATAGGAAAACTGTAAGTTATACGGTAAGAAAGAAGAAAAAGGAAAACTGTTAAATTTCACAGTACTTGGACTATAAGACTGTCTCTGTATCTTTGTGAGAGCATGGTAATCATCATTAATCATATTTTAATTAAACATTGTTGTGATATAAATCTGACTATGTCACCCACAGATCAGTTAACAGTGTTCAATGCCACTGTCTAACTAATACGGCTGAATATGCTACAAAGAAGTCAGATAATAATTTCATGACGAAAAACACAGTATTATCTCTGATTTTTCTTCTTTTTTCCAGTGGTATTTTTAAAAGATATTCCCTCAATTTACTACACAAATTTTGAATACTTTAAATCTATATATCATTTCACAAAATTACTGGTATTGTCACATGGTAAATATTCTTTGTGCAGACAATAACCAGTAAGTCAAAGTGTTACATACTTAGGTTGACCACTGAATATTTTGAAGTATTCTGCAACAGTGAAACATATCCAATATGGATTTTGGCCCAAAGCATACCCTAGACAGTAGAAATCAATATAGGGCACTAGATGCTACTGGGTGCATGATGTGAAGCAATAGGTAAGATTGTGATTCTTAGACAAATAGAAGGAATAAGAAATAGAGCTATTTTTTATTCTCTCTGATATTAGTGAGACCTGTACTGCGTTGTGGTTTATGAACTCATTTAAAAGCGGTGTTGACATATTGGAAATGGATTAAAAAAGAGCTACAAGAATGAAGTTCCGGAAAAATGCCTTTACAGTGAGATACTAAACCAGTTCAATCAATTTACCTTAATGAAAGGAAGGTTAAGAAGTGACCTGGTCATGGTCTATAAATGCAAATAACTCCAGCAGTGGAGGAAAGTTTAATCTATCAAAAATATTAGAGACCTAGAGCTTGAACACAGAGTATTGGCTATTTGAGACTAAAAATGAAACGCACATTTTTATCAAAAATCATCACTAACCAACAGAACAAGTTACCTAGGTGCCTGATAAGTGTTCAGATAAAGATTAGGCTTCATTCTGAAATATATGTCCTAGCTGAAACAGAAATACTGGGCTTGATGTGCCATTTGGGAAAACCAGATGCATTAACATGTAGGTCTCTCAAAACCTTTGTATTTAGACATTTCTGCTTTTCATTCTGTGATGGGATGCTGGACCCAGTGTGAAATCTGCATATACACTATAGAAGAGCATGACATTCTTGAACTCTAAACAAAGCCTGTGGGTCCTGCAGCCCAAGATCTTTAGACTGCTTCTGGAAGCAGCTTCACCACCTCACTGCTGCTACAGTCTCTGATTCCATTGCCAAATCTGAAAGCGAGAATAATCTTAATTGCTATCAGTAAGGAAGGCTAACCAACTAGTCTTTAGGACTCAGAACATACCCTGTAAAATTGTCATATGACATGTGGAAGGCTGTTGTGTCTGCTCCTTGGGCCTGCCCTGATTAAATATGCTCAGAATAAACAACCTTAGTCTTATTAAAGTGATGACACTGAGCTGAAAGGTGGAGAGAAATATCTCAGCGGTGCTCAAGACTGATATAGAAATGACAGAGCCTTCTGATGAGTAAGATAGAGCAAAATTACTCTGTCCTAAGGTTCACAACCAGAACCGCACAAAGCCAAGATGGTGGTAGGCAGGAATGATGGACCCAGCAAAGCTTGGCATAACCAAATCTGTTTTCAAGGAAGTGGGTAAGACAATGTTAGTACTATATGCCGACATGTAGAATAGCCTGTTAACTACTTGAGAGTCTGAATGTAGAATAAGGCCTTATTCTTATTTGCACTGACATTTCTTTTCATTCTTCAGATAATAAGGAAGTCTTAGCATGGGATAATTCCTGCTTTAAGACTTCTTTTACACTAGTGAAAAAGAATATATGAACATTCATGTAAATGAGAATCAGAGCCAAATGTTGCAAACTATAACTTTAAATTCATTCTTCTAGAATGCTCTTTGTGTAGCATGGCTAAAACCAGCTTTCCTTTCAAAGCAGTACACCCTATTAGTGGTCCTAATGAAGATTTTTGGTTTCGATTGACCATGAGCTGTAGAAATGCCACATATTTAACTTATATCTAAAATACACACCATCAGTCTCCTCATCCCCTGCCATGTAACTCGGTTTTAAATGGAAAGAGGTCCAGTGTGTGGGAACCAAGAGGGAGCTGCAAGGCCTGATGGTCAGCCTTTGATCTGGACAGCCCCATCCAACGTGACCTTGAACGTTTCCAGGGATGGGAACCACCTACCTGGGCAGCGTTTGCCAGTGTTTCACTACCTACATCATAAAAAACTTCTTCAAATCTAGTCTGAATCTACCTTCTTTTGGTTTAAAACCATTACCCTTAGTCCTGTCAACACCCATCCCACATCTTTTTTTTACCTATGTCTTCCTTTACACTTTACCGGTTTCTATCTCAAAAATTCTTACAATTTTCTGTTCACATCTTCCATGCACTTATTTCCCTTATATGTGTGCTACTTTTCTCCCCAGCGTATTTCCTCTCCTAATTTTCTTTTGCCTTGTATTCTGTTCTACTACTGGTCTCCCATGGAGTTAGCTGGTTGCTTTTCTTCCCACAGTTCTGTTTTTAAGTCTTTTAATATTAATCTGGTATTGCACACTAATATGAATTATTTGCATAATATGTCATCAATGGGTGAAATTAATTATCAGTGAAATTCTCTTGATATTACTAAAGTTGTTACTACATGCAGCAACAAGAAGACTGGCTTAGTATTTTAAATATCATAGACACTTTCACCCTGGAGGGTAACAAAGCAAAGAGGCACTATTCAAAAACACAGGAGAGAAAATGCAGGTTGTATAATGAAGCGATTTTCTTTAATAAACAAGATAAAGGCACAAGTGCCTCTTGAGTTCACTCCCACTAGTCCAAGCAGGAGGAAAAAATAAAAATTTGTGATTTCTTATTCTTCCTTCCTTTGATTCCCCCAGGCTAATTTTTCAACAAATTGTTTTTTGGGGAGGCAATGTGGATTTTAATATGAATTATGGATAAATCTGAAATGTGGGACCTAGGGTGAAAAGCATACTTATTTAAATTTTAGACAACACAAGACAAGAGATTCAGGTTTTCTAAAGTAAGGTATCATAAAATTGAGCAGCTGTTGAATCTTGGAGTGAGACATTCAAGATCTTTAAATAGAGAAGTAAAGAGAGCTGGTCCTTAACTTACAGCCTAATGTAACTCTGCTGGGATTGTTATTAGTGCTCCAACAAAGAGCGGGGGTTTTTTTTGGCAGAATGTTATATATACCCATACCAGTGTGGAAACTAACTTTCTAGATATGTACAGTGTAGCTTCATACAATTAGTATTGAAAACAGTGTTTAGGAAAAGCTTTTGATAATGCTTCCTTCCTCACAGCGCCGGGGAGACTGAGGCAACTGGCAGAAAAATAGTCTTCCATTTTGTGCAGACTGTCATAGGATGTTCAATGCCATCAGCAGTAGGAACAGCTTTATCAGGTCTCCTCTAAAGCCTGCTCTATTTGTTTCACTACAGAACTATCATGTACAAAAGCTGTTTGTTCTAGGGAGTTCGGTATTTTAAAGATTTTCCTGTACTCCACAGAGCCAACCCCAGCACTTTCACACTTTTTACACCGATTTTCAAAAATGCTTTATAAATAATTAATAAGTAAAAAAAAATACATTTAGGTTATATAGGGAGCCTTTTTTTTTCTCAGAGAGAGCGTAAATTGAATGATCTTCCAGCCCATTTGGCTAGCACAAAGGCACACATAATTTTTCACTATTTTAAGGGCTACAAGAAAAAATAAAGTAGAAAAAATAATGAACAGGCCTGAAAAATCAGCACACAAAAGTACTCACATTAATTCTAGCCTTTATGTTTCATACACACTTGGCTTCTTCTACTTCTTCCCTTTCACACTGGTATTATAACCACAGGTGTGTCATCCCTCACTATCAGAGTTGGATTTATGATTTCAGACTTTCAGTGTCAGGAGTCAGTGTAAGGTGATCCCAAAACCAGTGAATCTTGCAGGTTTTGTATGTGCTTTTCAAGCATCGGATTCCCCTCTCTTGGGCTTTTAGCTGTCAAAAGCTGTTGTTTTCAAACTGTGGTTTCAGGATGCTAAAGTTTTAGCTTATCAGTAAACAGCATCAAGGCCCAAGACTAATCATCAGTATATGCTTGTTTATGCTGCTAAATCATTAGTAGAGTGTTGTTTGATGTTCTCCCATCAGGGATATTCCCAATAGGCAGCCAGGAGATAGCCACCCTACATGGGAGAAGGGTGAGAAAATTTTGCTTATGGATCCCACTAGGCTCCAAGTCCTTGGATCATTTTACGTATCCTCATAGATTTAGTCCAAGGGCTCAAGGATTGTCACCATATGTGTGCACAGAAATGGCAACTAACAAAAAGAAGATTATTGTCAGAAAACCAGGATATTCTGGAGATTTTTAGGGGATGTACAAATGAAAAAAAAAAAAAAAAAGAGAGAGAGAAAACACTAATGCATAACAAATTAGAAAATTTATTAACATTTTCATTTCTGGGCTCGGTGTATTTTCTCACTATATGCAAGACTTATCCCTCACTGCATCAATATTATCCAGTTTGGATAAACGGTGTGCACAGACAGTCTCTCAGACAGGAGAGCCTTGTGGACAAATAGTGTTTTAAAAATATAGTACATGCGCATACAGGTAAAATATAAATTAAATTTAAATGTCGGCATATTACCATGGCAATCTCTATTCTTTGTTGTTTATGACCCTCTGCTGTCATGAATACAGAGAAGTCTCTCATGTTTGATCAGTTGCAGGACAGGGAATTGCAGAGTTCTACAACTCTACGAAAAATAAGGTAGGCAGAGATAACATTTGAAAAAAGAGGAGATTGAATACCAGCATTCACTGGAAGGTTTTTAATCATGCTTGGTACAATTAAGAGCTTCACTGAGATCACAGGAAGAGATCTGTGAAGTAAGATCTGAAGTAAGGAACAGGCTGCTGAACATAAATCACTCAAGTTTTTCATCAGCCATTAACATACACGAAGTAAAAAGCTTCTGATATTGCTTTGCTTAGCAAAACCTCCTCATTATCTCCTCATGGTTAAATTGTGACCTCCATTTTTTTTGGTATTGTTAATGATCTAACAGTCAGTTATGTGACTCTGTGCTAGTTGCTCTACTTTCCCAATGAAGAAGAGAAATAGACACCTCTTGGTTATGACTAGTTTTATCCTAACATGGATGAGGTTCAAATGACTGAAAGATTTTATGGCATCTCTCCAGTGGCAAAGGAAGTCCTGGGAAGGAGATCGGCGCTGTCTCCACAAAAGCCTGGTGAACACAGGGAGTTCTGCATTTCTGACCCTTTGCTCTCACAGTGTTCTCAGTAAAAGCTGTTCTGTGCAGATGAGAGGTGCATTTCAGCTGAGTAACCACACTGGCAAGGAACGTCTTTAGCAGAGACAGCGGAAGGGAAAGTCTGGAGGACAAAGGTAAGATATGCAGCTTGTGTCTTTCCATATAGCAGCATGAGCACCTTTTAACTTCATCTGGTATATACTCTGAAGAGTCTTGCAATAACTTCAATCAAAAGCCATGTCCTTTCTTTCCGATGCCTCAGTCTGCCTGCCTCAGTCTTACCATGTCTGGGGGGGCCTCTCCACAGCCTCCAGCAGCCAGGAATGCATTTACTGTCTTCATTTTGAGTGTTCTGGAAGAGGACACTGGTCAACTGCATTGGCTTACTCATAATGGGAGACATGATTGCAACAGATGAGGTTTTTAGAAAACGCATAGAAATGCCTACTGATCTTAGCAGACTAACTGTGATAAAAGAAATATTAATACATTCTCAGAAGTATAAGATTACAATTTCTAATTTTAAACTTATGATTATCTGGAAACTGACATAATTTTGTTCCACTCAAAATGTTCAAAGGGGAAACAAGATTCCATCCACCCAATTGTGTGTTTATCTAGTGCTTGAAGAGTATTGTCACTCTGGATGATGTCAGTTTTATTAATGTTATCAAAGCAAATCAGAAAAGCTTGTGGAAGAGCAGCTTTGTCAGATTTACTCTTGTCACAATGGTTACTACCTGCTGAAATTTCACAGACCTACAATGAAGATATATTACCTATGAATAGGAGAGCCATTTTATAGTACAATCTAAACTTGTAATGACCGCACATTACTCACACAATTAAGGCATTAATTAGTATTTGATCCTTGAACAGGAGCAGCTACAATAAGACGAGGGAAGAGGATCCAATGAGAGTGGTGAGGCACTGGAACAGGTTGCCCAGGGAAGTTGTGGTTGCCCCATTGCTGGAGGTGTTCAAGGCCAGGTTGGATGGGGCCTTGGGCAGCCTGATCTAGTGGGATGTGTCCCTGCCCATGGCAGGGGAGTTGGAATTAGATGAACTGTAAGGTCCCTTCCAACTCAAACCGTTCTATGGTTCCATGATTCTGTGTAATTTTCTGAATGGGTTGAAAACCAAGTATTTGGAACATTATTGAGGTAGGAATATATACTAGCTGTCCTATTAGGAATTATAAAAACAAAATTATTATTTTTTTTGTCCAATAATATAATCAAGACATAGTAACTATGAAATATTAATTAATTAATTTAATTGCTTATATATGTTTGTATATTAAGTGTATATTAGGAGAGCTATATATATACATGTGAGTATATATATTTGACCATGTATGTATACATAGAACAAGCTAGGTTGGAAGGGACTGCAAAATATCATCTGATATAGTTGTTTATGAAACTTTATCTTTTTCTGTCTAATGTATAAGCACCTTGTTCCCAAGAGCCTATGCATCTGTGAAAGTCATTGGCCTTAGTTGTTTAAGTTACTTAGGAGCTTTGAAATCCTAATCTTTTCTAGATTTCTATGAAAAGTGAGAACCAGTGCTTCATAAGTTGAACACTTTTATGGTTTTAGTTCCACCCTTGAATTCTATACATATCCCCTTATACAGATGGAAAAAAGTGAGACAGTTTCTTTGAGAAAGAAACATTTAAAGCGTAAATTGTAGAAGAGGCTGGACTTTCCTGCAGCTTGCATTCTTGAAAAGATATCTTCTCTTCTGAACAGGACAAAGCATATAACGTCTTGCAATTCCAAAGGTGGAAAGGTTGGACATTAAAATGATAACAAGAAGGATTAACTTGTAGCATTCTTAGAAGAGGATGTTCAAGAAATCACTTTAGCCCCAGGAAGTATTTTTGTTACACTGGAGCTATTTGCAGTCTGAAGTAATTTTAGCAAATGTCATCTTATGTTTCAAATGGGCCCCTCACCACAAGAAGGATGTTGAGGCTCTGGAGCGTGTCCAGAGAAGAGCAACGAAGCTGGTGAGGGGGCTGGAGAACAAATCTGATGAGTGTGAAGAGTGTAGATGTAATTCGTGCCAGAAAACACAATGTAACGCCTGTTGGTGCACGACCTGCAAATTAGCATTACAGACGATAGGGAAAAAGGGCTGCGGGGATGATTCGGAGCCTGAGTAAGGACCCCCTAGGGAGGCGTGGAACAATAGCAGGAGACTGCGGGTTAACTTGATAACGACCTGACAGATACCTCGTGCAAGAAACCGAGTTCAAAGTACGGAAGTGAAGATAAGGAAAATGAAAAGGAGATCGCCACATGGACAATATCGACCTGCAGAATAATATAAAAGGAACTGAGAGCTCGGACTTAGGTGTGCGTTGTTGGTGGAGCGGAGACTCCCCAGCGCACCCAGCGCTGTTTGCTTCTAATGCTTTCCCATATAAATATAATAAAGCAATCTTTTGCAGAAATTACGATTGATTGAGAATTTATAACAAATTGGGTATTTATAACATGAGGAGGGGCTTAAAACGCTGGGGTTGTTTAGCCTGGAGAAGAGGAGGCTGAGGGGAGACCTTATTGCTCTCTACAACTGCCTGAAAGGAGGTTGTGGAGAGGAGGGAGCTGGCCTCTTCTCCCAAGTGACAGGGGACAGGACAAGGGAGAATGGCCTCAAGCTCCACCAGGGGAGGTTCAGGCTGGACATCAGGAAAAAATTCTTCACGGAAAGGGTCATTGGGCACTGGCAGAGGCTGCCCAGGGAGGTGTGGAGTCGCCTTCCCTGGAGGTGTTTAAGGAACGGGTTGATGAAATGCTTAGGGACATGGTTTAAGGGAGTGTTAGGAATGGTTGGACTCGACGATCCAGTGGGTCCTTTCCAACCTGGTGATTCTATGATTCTAAATAAAATTGACATACACATTTGCAAAGCTCCATAAATTACAATCTCAGTTCCAAATGCGACGTTCATAAAAAAAATTAAACTGTGTATTTCCCTTTAAATCATATGAGGTTGCAGAGTCCAAAGGACCACAGGGAACACCGAACACCTCCATACTGCCAGAGGGGGAAGCACGTTGCTACCATAAGTCTAGCACTGAGGGGACTGAGGCACGGACTCCTGAACTTGTATTAACAGAAGAGTCTTTATTGCAAAAACAGGCTGCTTTTATACAATTCGGCTAAATTTCAAAAAACATGGCGTTATCTGATGGGTTACAAACAACTGCCCCCGCTCTCAAACTTCAAAATACCCGGTCAGGAGGTACTGATCACTCGCTATTCACGCGCTGTCCCAATTTCTTCCGTGGGCACCAGGAGGCTGCAATTGTCTCTTTTGTTCTTCTGTTTACGGTACTTTCCGTAGGTGCTTTCCCGGCAATGTGCCTCTGTTATCCGCTTCTCCGAGCTCCCTCCAGGGCACTCTTCAGCTCGGCCCATTCTCTCTGTGCTGCCCGAGGGAAAAACGCCCCACATAGCACATATAACAGAATCATAGAATTGCCGGGTTGGAAAACACCTTTGAGATCGTGAAGTCCAGTTGTACCTGTCCACTACTATATCATTTCTCTAAGCACTTCATTTACCTGTCGTGTAAATACCTCCAAGGATGGTGATTCAATCACCTCCCTGGGCAGCCTCTGCCAGTGTTTGACAATTCTTTCAGTGGATAAAGTTTTCCTAAGGTCTAATCTGAACCTCCCCGGCGTAACTTGAAGACATTCCCTCTTGTCCTATTGTCTATGATTTGGGAGAGGAGACAAACACCCATCTTGCTGCAACCTTCTTTCAGGGAGTTGTAGACAGTGATAAGGTCTCCCCTCAGCCTCCTTTTCGCAAGGTGAAACAGCTCCAGTTCCCTCAGCTGCTCCCTGTAACATTTGTCCTCCAGCCCCTTCACCAGCTTCACTGCCCTTCTCTGGATGTTCTCCAGCAGCTCAATGCCCTTCTTGTAGTGAGGGGCCCAAAACTGACCTCAGTATTTGAGGTGCAGCCTCACCAAAGCTGACTACACGGGCACAAGCACTTCCCTGCTCCTGCTGGCCACACGGTTTCTAATATAAGCCAAGATGCCATTGGCCTTCTTGGCCACCTGGGCACACTGCTGGCTGATATTCAGTCAGCTGTCAACAAACACCCCCAGGTTCTTCTCTGCCAGGCAGCTTTACAGCCAGTCTTCCCCAAGCCTCTAGCACTGCACGGGGTTGCTGTATCCAAAGTGCAGGACTTGGCACTTGGCCGTGTTAAACTTAATCCCACTGGTCTCAGCCCATTGATCCAGCCTGTCCAGATCCCTCTGTAGAGCTCCAACAGATCAACATTTCCACCCAGGTTAGTGTCGCCTGTGAACTGACTAAGGGTACATTCAATCCCCTCATCTGGATCATTAACAAAAATATTGCACAGGACTGGTCCCAGCACTGAGGCCTGGGGAATACCAGTTTTGATAGGCAGAAGAAGTAGAATTTGGTGGATTCAGTTATATTGTTATATGTAGCAGTAGAAGGAGGATTCCCAAAAATCTGGCCTTCATTTTGTCTTTTCTTCTTTTAAGGATGGAAATTCTCCAAGGCACTGTGTGATGGTCTGAAAACATCTGCCTTGGAGCAACTGTAGATCTTTTAATATGTGAGACATATGGAATATTCTTCCCTGGTTTTATTAAGTATCTGCATTTTATTACAGTTCAGGCTGTTTGTTTTAATGATGGAAATCTTTGCTACATTTGCAACAGGCTTCTCTGTTGGTTAAGAATCTCAAAAAAATCAGTAATGCTAAAAATAGTTTCCTTGATATGGTCCATTTTGGGCTGATGAACAAAATGATCAGGCAAAATCCTTAAATAATAATCCTAACGGTTGTAATTCTCTTGCCTCTCACTGACTGAGAACTCATTCCTCCATTATATATGATCTAGGCTGCTTTCTGGTTTCAAATAAAATTCAAAAGTGTTCTATAGAAGATTTTGAAGATTGCTCCAATAATCTGTTGCCTACAGATCAATACCTGCAGCACCATATCTGATGAATACTAGATCATCAGCTTCAGGAGGCAAAGAGTGCAAGCATTTCTCTTTCCTGGTCAGTGGAATAACAGGCCGGAGGAAATAAATATTCTGTGTCAAATTGTAAGAATGGGTCTGTAGGTCTTGAGAGTCCATCATCACTCTATCCCAATCTATTATATTCTGACTTTTTTAGCACCTATTTTGTCTGTCTAATGATCATGTTAATATCGCCACAGTCTTTTAATTTCTTCTCTTAACAAACGGAGCAGAAAGAGGCGTCCATAATGTTCAGTACAAAAGCTTAACTCTGTGTTAACTAAAAGCTTATGTTTTCCGAACTCCTATAAACAACAACCTAGTTTGACAGAAAGGAGTACAGCTGCTGTAAAAGTTTCATTCCTCAGGGGTCAGTATTTGGATCAGTGTTGTTTAACATCTTTGTCACAAATCGAACAGTGCGATTGAGGGCACCCTCAGCAAGTTTGTTGACAACACCAAGCTGTGTGGCATGATTGGCACGCTGGACAGAAGGGATGCCTTTCAGAGGGGCTGTGGCAGGCTTGAGAGGTGGGCCTATGGGAACTGCCTGAAGTTAAAAAAAGCCAAGTTCAAGATCCTGCATTGGGGTAATCCCAAGTACAATTACAGGCTGGGTGGAGAACGGATTGAGAGTACCCCTGAAGAGAAGGACTTGGGAGTACTGATGGATAAGAAACTCAACATAAGCCATCAATGTGCACTCAGCCCAGAATGCTAACCGTATCCCAGAAGCGATGTCCAAAACTAATGCTTTCTAGTGACCCCAGCCAGCTATTTGATTCATCCTGGCAGATTATGACTTGATCACAACTAACTGTACCTTTTTCTGACTTGGCTATTGCAATTTATTGATCCATCTGTATGAAGTTTGGGAATTCTGACTAGTGCTAAACACTCAAGGCATTTGACAGCCTGGTTCCAGCTTTTCCAAATACTAAAAAATTATAAAACGGAGACTTCCAATAGTGTTAAATTTACCTTGTACAGCAAAGACAGTTTTCTCAGGTGTCTCCACCTGAAAAGCATTGATCTAGAGACTAAGGCCCATGACAGAATAATTTTTATTTTATTCTACTTCACTTTCCTTTGACACAGTCTTCTTTAAGTCAGGGTAGTGGTTACTTATTTCCATATATAAAAGTATATTTAGATACATAGATGAATATAGATACACGTAATGTAAAAGATCCCAAAATACAAGTGTAATAGACCAATCTACCATCATTCATGGTTTGAAAACAGATGAATACCTGAGAGTTGTTAATCATATTATTTAATCTACTAGAGACAGATTCTTAGGTATTATGACAGCACTGATGATGAATGAATTAGGGAAGAGAAGAACGAAATAGGAAGGATGTCAGAACCTAGTTCTTAATTGTGGTCCAATAATTTGTCCCAGTCATTTGTTGAGGCATAATTCCTTTTGTGCTTCTGTCTCTCTTCTCTGAGTGGAAAGATAGGGGGTGGAAAGTATTTCAGCCCTAGTCACTGACAATGCAGGCAGAGTAACCACCTCGGATAAGGTTAAAGCCTAAGCTCTGTGGTCTATATTCTTTCTACTAAGCATCTGTTATAGAAAGAAAACAGAAGAAAAGACTTCTTATTTATACCTGTACAGATGGTACCTAGGACGAGGAAAAGAATAAAACATACCCACTAAGGGTCTCGTCCTCCGTAGTGTAGTTCCACAAACAGTGGTGAAAACTAATTTTAAAACCTGTGTACTCTTTGTAGAATCGATAGGAATGTTTATTGTGCTATTATTATGTCAGATTTTTTAAATATTAATGAATGTTGCCAGACAAAATCTCACATTTTAATGTATACTGTATTTATTTATTGAATATCTTTCTATTAATTTTTTGGGGGATGGCTGTGGTATCTCCAGGTAATTTTGTTCTGTCTGAATATAAAATCAACATGTATAAGAAAACGGATCTTCACTAGCTAGTGTTCTGACATGACAAAGTGTTTAACTGTCAAATACCTACCATTTATGCTATTAATCATAAGTAATTTTACTAAAGCACTGATGTAATGTGGGGTATAACATTTGATGAATTTCAAGGAAAAAAAGTAGTTAATATCTGTTTGTGTAAGTGAATTGCTCTGAAAAATAAATTGGTTCTTCAGTGTTTGTAGTGTTTAATCGGCAGACATAATAATGGCAGTTTTATTGCTCAAGTAAATTATCATATATATGCCTCTTTACATATTGCAGAGATATTCTTAACTTTTCATTTCCTGCACTTAATAATCCAGAGCTACAATTAGATAATGATAAAACCAAGTCTTTCATAAACTGCTTTCCTGTGTGCAGTCACACAGAAGAAGATCTTTCAGACGCATCTGCAATAATATGCAAATGTGAGGCCACACTTAGATCAGTGTTGCTGTAGATGACTATATTCATTCAAAGGAGAAGAGAAAACTGGTTATGTCTGCAGAATACTGTTCTTACTCTTGACTCTCTGCTAACATCTTCCTCTATTTGATCCTGTTCTTACAAACCTGTAATCAAGTTCCAGGCAGCATGCTCTTTAATGTGAAAATTGAAATAGACTGAGAAGATTACTTCAAAATTCAGGTACCACAGGATTGTGCCCTGCAGTGTGATATGATACAATTCACAGACAGGCAGCTGTAGTGCTGCTTAAATTGTGGACATATGGAATGGGATCAAAACAGTCCAGCAAGCATTGTGGGAATGCTGCCAGGAGAATCTTGCAGGACAGTGTTTCATTGTCACCTTCACTTCATGGAGATAAAAGCTTAGCAGGGACCAAGTAGTTTTGGTGCTGATTACAGAAGGTGAGAAGATCTCCTGGAGGGAGGCTGTAAAAATAGTTGGTTTAAACTCCTAAGTGACATTCTGCTAATTTGGAAGCTTTCGTCCACTGTCTAGATTTCATTATTGATGACACCTTGGTAAGTAATGTGTTTGTGCAAGGACCTGTCTCCAAATGCTGGAAACTCAATTATACCCACTGTTAGTGGCCTTCTACCAAAAGGCAGTGGATATTTTTTACATCATGTGAAAGTGACGCTTTGTTGTGGATGTTCATGTCTAAGACACAAACATAGACTAGAAAATTTATATTTCTATTTCTTTCTGTGTTTCAGAGAAGATAATTCCACATTTTGAGACACTGAACACCCAAGTAATGCCAAATTTAAGTATTATTAATGTGAATCACCTCCTACTAAGTGAACAATGTATGTGACACTAAGAACAGAAATTGAAATGGGCAGTAAACATCTTTCTCACTGTATATTATTATTAATAATGTATATTATTATTTAAGCTGTTTATAGATTATAGAAATGTTTAGTTACTTCACTGGTCCTCATTACATTAAAAAAAGGCCCGGAAGGCTGTTTGGCAGGAAAAATTCAGAGCATCCGCATTAATGAGACTACCATCTTATCATGCTTATAGTGGCAAACCAAGTAGAGCATGTGCAACTCAAAAGATAACATACAATTCTATTGACTCCTACTGTATGCACAGAAAAGGAGTGATCAGTAAGATGGATGCGGAAAGACTCCTGAGAAGTGGTTTCTTTAAAAATAAAAATTAATTATGTTTCTGTATACTAAAACTTAACGGGGAATATTTTCCTCCTTCAGCAGTAGCATGGGTTTGAGAGTCACTTAAATAAAATGTAGAGCAACTAAACCACGAGAAACCATTTTACAAATGGGCAGAAGATTTTACAGTTTTTATATGATGCATTGACTTTGGGAGAAAATACCATCTTAAACCAAATCATCTCTTCGACAGTTGTTATTCTGATGCATGTGACATCTCTAAAAATTGTAAAGACAATAATTTTATTATCAATACAGTACTTGTTCCTTAATAGGGGAAGAAGGCAATTAGCATTGCTTCCCCATCAAAGAAGTCTGTGCTTACTGCTATTTTTTTTTGCCTAAAACATTGTCCTGGTTTGAACTAGAACAGTACCGATTCTCCTTTCAGTAATTTTACTTTTCTGTTAAGCCTCTTCTAGGTGACTGTATTTCCTGAGGTTAATTACATGTTTTTCAGACAGTGCCTGAATGGTATTCAGAAAGGCTGTTGCTTATACTTATTCTTACAGAATCTAAAGCCACTGCTTAAATTGTTATGTGCTAAATTGGAGTGCCATAAGTGAAAGGGTCGCACTTGCACAGAGGAACAGACAGGAAGGTGACCTAAAACTGAGCAGTGAATTATTCCATCCCATATATATCATACTCATTAAAAAGCTGAGGGTTCATGAAGATCAAGCTCTCTTCTTCTATGACCAGCATCAGAGGAGGACTGTCCTGCCTTCAATCCCAATCTGTGTCTTCCCAAGCCCAGTTCCTGAATCCAGTTCCCATCTGCCACTGAATCCAGTCAGGGACTTTCCCGGTGCCAGTCCTGCAGCAGCAGTGGTAGTGATTATTATGGGAGGAGTTCAACATTGGTTTTGCATATATTAGAATATTTCATTATTTTCTTGTTAATATTATCTTTCCTTTTTATTGTTTCACCAAAGCTATTTTAAGGTTGTTTTTTTTTCAACCCATAAGTCTCTCTCACTTATTCCTTTTCTCTTCCCCTTTAGGGAAGGAAGAGGGGCTAATAAAGAGCATCTGTCACTCATTTAGTGTCCAGCCCGGCCTTACACTGTGACAAACTTAAAGTCTTAATTTAGATGCTCAAGCAAATTCACGTTTCCTTAAATTTTGTAGGCATCTTTTGTAGTTGTGCTTATTATTTTTAAATGGTAACAAATCATTACTCTTCTCAAATGGAAAAGGACAAGTGGTTTGACATTTCTCCACCGAGATGGCCAAGTACAAGGCAATCTAAATGTTCCTAGGCTAGCCAGGGCACTGACATCTAAACCCTACCGTCCTCTGTAAATCCACATCCTTCTATATACTAAAAAGCGCTACGCCCTAATTCCAGGTCCCAGACAGAAGTTCCTAAACTTAGTTTCACAGCATATTGCACCTAGGTAGAAGATACTTGTCATTCCAGTCACTTTCAACACTAATACAAGTTCACTGGCACCCTGACACTGTATCAAACTTCTAATATCTTTTCCAAATATGTCAAATCACATGCTAAACATTCACTTCAATATTTCTTGAAGTTATAGTAGTTTTTTTCCATAGGCCAAGTGCTCAACAAATATTAAAAATCATTAAAAGAGGAATAGAGAACAAATCCAAGGATGCAAAATTTTGTACCTGCAGTTTGAATATGTATCTGGCCCCGATTTAAAAAAAAAAAGGTAAGTTGAATTGGAAAAGCCACAAAGGAGGCCTATGAGTATGATCAAAGTCTCTGAAAAAATCTGTTACCAACTTTCTTGGTTTATAAAAGTCTCCTGTTTTGTAATTCAGCAGGTTTTGTCTGTCCTTCACTGCACTTTGAATAAAATTAGCTTGTATATAAATAACTTCCTCCAAGGTTATTCTACATAGCTAAGACTTAGTCTCCTCACAAGGTATCAAAATAGCATCACCATTTTTGGGTCTCTTGTCACACATTGAAACAATTTAAGCAGGTGCTTAAATTTAAGCATATGCCTGCTCTTTAGTGCACTGGAAACTTAATCAAGTCACGTGTATTTACTGTCTTTCAAGTGGAAGGTAAGCCACAGAAACTGGTACAGTTGAGCTGTTTTAGAAATGCCAGTACCTTGTATGGAATGAAATCATAAACAAATGTGTAGCAATTTAAATAGCATCTGTCTTGCTTATATTAAATCTTTGTTTTATTTCATCCTGTCAAAGCAAAATTAAGTATTATCTGAGTCAGAACATTGTACATGACTGCTCTGCTCTTCCAATCTTTTTCCACATCATCCATTTTATGAGATAGTCTTCCATATAAATATCTCATTGCATATTCAAAATAGAGCCTACTGGTAAAAGTTATTTTAAATGTCAACAAAATTCCTCATCATTGTTGAAAAGATATATGCTTTGGTCTGTTATTATGAAAGCATCGTAAGCTGGTGACTGCAGCTTTGTCCTGGGAGATGCGGGTTCGAGTCCTAGTATGACTACTGCCTTGCTGATTAAACTTTACTAACTCACACCACCAGTGTTTCCATTCTTTCTCTGTCTTCTATATTTCATGTTCCTTAGGACTGAGCATTGATATTAATTCTCTATATAGTATGATAAAAAAATCTCATTTTATATTATCATGTCAGACAAAAAAATAATAATGATCATTATTCACATTAGTAGTTCATTTTATAGTTTGTTCTATATAACCTCTGAGAGCCAAATCTTGGTTTTCACAATTTTGCTTTTGTTAAGTAGTCAACAAAAGGACTTTTTTTATTTTAGCATGATTCACGGAGAAGAGGTACATCTACATTTTTCAATTTCATTTCACATTAACTGCATTTTCTTTTTCAGTCCTTTGCAATTTACAATTTTATTTTAATGCATTGCTTTAGACTCATGAGAAGTATGGCAAACTACATATTGTTCTTTGTTTAACTTGCATCACTTTACATCAGCTTTTACCAGCCCTATAAACCCAAACAGCTCTTGACTCCTAACACTTTTTTCATATCAGACCTCAAAATAATTTTTAATGTAATGGTCATATCTTATTCCTTTTCATCTCTCAGCTCAAACATCATTATATATACTATGCCCATTTCATTAAAAATAAATGAATAAATAAAAAGGCAGCTAGCAGTAAAGCCCAAAGGAATTAATGTACTCTGCAAGTATAGGAAGAGTTACCATAAGTTCTTATTCTTTAATGCGATGAAAATTTTTGGAAATTAATACAGAATTCAAGATCTTGATTATATGGAATGAGTAGGAAAAACAACTGAAAAGTTGGAAAATAAACTTACTGCACGAGTAAAGATGTATGTGTGTACACACACACACACATACATATCCATGTGAAAATGTAAAAATGTTCCATGGTGCAGTGGATATGAATTATCCAAAAGGTTTCACAGTTCAGCCAGAGTATTTTTTACATCATGTTGGTGTGGTATATAAGACTGGTGTTGCTTCTATATGCATATGTCTTTTCACCACCTAAAATGGAGTGACTTTATAAAATGTGAGTGAATTTTGAAATATTTTTTCATCAAAAGGACAATTTGAGCTCTACAAAATAATAAAATCATAGAATAATTCAGGTTGGAAGGGACCTCAGGAAGTCTTTCATCCAAACTCCTGAGGCCAGATTGTTCAGTGCTTTATCCAGTCAGATCTTGAAAATCTCCAAGAATGGAAACAGCACAACTCTGAGAAATTTGCTCCGGTTTTTTAATCAAGGTCATAAAGTAAAATTTTGTCCTTAAGTCAGAGTCTCCTTTTTCAATTTATGATCTTTGCCTCCATCAACCTCCTGGTAAGCACAGCCGAGAAAAGCCTGTCTCCATCTCCCCACCGTCTTCCCCATAGACATCTGGAGGCTACTTAGACGTTGTTGAAGCTGCCTCTTCTCCAAGCAAACCCACCCATTTCCCTCAGCTAGGCAAGTGCTCCACCTCCTGACAATGTTGTATGGAGAAAGGCTTGTGCACATTCATCAGCAGTTCCTTTAGAGATACCCAAATGAACTGTGCATGTGTTATAAGGAGGACTCAGCATAGGGGAACAGGTGTTTTCCTCAACCAAATGGCCTTGCTGCTGTAGAGATAGCTCAGGATCCTATTGGCTATCAGTGCTGCCCAGCCACGCTGCTGGATCACATATAACCAACCTACTGTCCAGCAAGAAGACCCCCAGCTCCTTCCTAGTGGGCTTAATGGTAATTTATTTACAGATCAAGTTTTTTATATCCTCACTTCTTTAGGTCTGTTTTTTTGGAGTAGAGTTAAAATGACAGTCCATTTTGGGAAGTGATTTTATTTGGAGAGTGGAACTGGGGAGTTATGTTTTTCTGCTCAGGTTAAACTTCCTGTCAACAATTTACTCCTTCTGCAGAAACATCAGTTTTGAATTTTTCTGTTCTTTATGTAAAACCTTCCACACCTTCACATGCTTTAAAAATTCATTTAATCAGCTTGTTCTTTAGCAGAACTGGAAAAATCTGCTCTTCAATAATTTTCAGTCAGCTCAGTACCATAAATTGCTGGCTAGATGTTTAATGTGGGTTCAAATACTTGATTTTACTTTCTTATCTGGATGTGTTATGTTCTTGTCTGTGAGTCTAGGCATCAACAAACAGGCCTTGGGCAAGCTGTGTGGAGCTTGAAGTCGTATGAAACAATTTGGTTATTTGAAGTGTTCAGCATTTGGGTTTGTTATTAACGACTCTGCTTACCAACATAACATTTACCCTATACACTCATTTTAAGTGGAAGAAATTAACTATTAGACACTTCTCAGAACTAACTCAATTCATAAAGATTGCTTACTTAAAAATAAAACCTGAAATTGAATGCAATCTTGTAGCCATTGGGAGCTGGCAAACCTTTTTTCCTGTGCCAACTTTGCCTCCTAGCCAGGGATGTGTTCCCAGTATGGATCGCGTAATTGGAATACAGTCTTACAGTGCATGGCTTAAAAGGAAAGAAATAAGGTCTACAAAATAATCCTGGCTGCTAAGAAATTTCATAGTTTCTATCAGGTAGGGAGAAGCACGAGCACTGAGCAGCAGCTCTGTGCGTGTGTGTGTGGGTGTGAGTGTGTGTATAGAAAGAGGTGTAAGAACGAGAGGTCGATGGGGAGCTAAATTTGCTGCAACCTTTCCTTCTCCATTTTTCTCAGCAAATTTATACCAAGGAAGAAAAACCACTCTGTTACTGGCTAACTATGATCCCTTTCCAACAGGACTTACTCTTACAGACCTTTGAAATAAAAAACTTGGAACTTACATTTATTTTGCTTAAAATTCACAAAGTGCAGTAATATACCACGTATGTAGATGGTAAGAGAAAAGTGTCTCAAAAAGTGGGTGATTTGGGGAATGAAGCACTCAGCACTGCAATCAAACAAACCCTCTTAGTGACAAATCATCGGCTGGGATAAATCAGAGTATCCCCTCTGGATTATGAAGCAGTGTTGGGGTTTATATTAAATCATAGTATGACTCCGTATAACTATATATCTTGCTTGGTGTAGGTCATCATGAGGATGTTCAATGAACAATAACCATGGTAATTTGTTAATTTTGACTAAATATTTGGATAGGTTTGTTGTGTATTTATAAAAAGCTATACTATTTTTTATTTTTCATCTTCCATTTGTAAGAAATTTCAGGCACTTTATCAACAATATATTTTATTTTTGCATGTGTATATAGATTAGTCAGGATGAATGAGGAGTGTTTTATTACATTTCATAAGGCAATTTTTCATATCTTATTTCTAAAAGGAAAAATAGAAAATGTAGAAATGCTAAAAACTTGTTTAAAATTCTAGATGTTTTTCTTTAAAATCTTAGTTTCCTATTGTGATTTTATTACATACCAAATTCTGTAGTGTAGGAAGACTTGAAAAATGCAGTGAATTTTCTTTTCCAGGTACTGCCTAGACTGCTAGTACAATCTTGGACCTCAGATAATAAACTTGACCTAAACTCAGCTGGAAAATTAGATTGAGGCGGAACTTTAGGATAATCAGATGCCTCAACTGAAATGAATATGAGACACATAAACTAAGTATAAATACAAAATATTGTAATCTTGGAAAATCGTGAGCACAATGACAGAATATAGACGAAGGCTGGGGTTTGAATGATATTTAGACACTTTGGCACTCACTTTTGCAAAGCTTTAGGGATGGGTACAGAATGTGACATAGACAGCAAAGGTGTTTAATAATTGCGAGTAATATATCTCAAAGATAGTGGTCCAAATCCAGATTAATCCCCCTTAATGACTTGTATCATCATGACAAGGAACAGGAACCCCAGAGGGCTTAATACAACCATATCGTAGGTATGGCTTTAAGAATGTGTACTTAATTTTCCTGCATCCCTCGAGTTTCCAAATAATGTTCATCAGGTGACAAAATAATTTATAAATGACTGATAACAGAACTGTGAAAGAGAAGGGCATATGAAAACGCTGAAAAAGATGTCTAAGCTACCAGCATGTGCATAGCGACTGTACCAAAAACAAACCGAACCCCAAACCAAAAAACTATCAGGTATAGCAGCAGAGACTGAAAAATGTGTTGCCAGCTTTTCAATAATCCATGTAAAAGCTGTCCTTGTTCACAAAGCCCAGATCTTGAAGTAGTTATAAACGATATAGACTTTGTGATTTGAGAGAAAACTGGTAGAAACTCATGCAGGTCCTGTTCAGCGTGAAGGAGCAACGAAAGAGAATGATTACTGTTCAAGCCAATTATACAACTTGGGAGATTTTGCCTTTTTCAGTACTTGAAGTTGACTGTACAACAGATGATATCTAACAGTAGGAAAGAAAAAAGTGCAGCGAAAACGTGTAGTCACAGGGAATGCCTTGAGTTCCTATGACAACTGAGGGCAGTATGGAGGCTGCGGAAGTATCCTTCCTAAATATGTGCTACTTAAAATGATCAAAGAGTTTATTTTTCTTTTACTCTTGAATTTTCATTCAGAATTAGTTACTTGCTTAGTAGCAAGTTGAATGCTAATAACATACAGTACAATGACAAAGGCTGTGGTTACAGCTTGAGAAGGCCTTGTGAATAATGCAAAACATCTATTCCACAGGAGTAATTAATCAAACTACCATAGGGAGAAAAGTTCTGCATGTTTATTCATTTATTTTAACTTCCTCTGCTTTTAACAACCTTATACTATAAATATTTCACTGTACAGGACATAGGCAAGGCAGATAAATTTCATGGGTTTGTCATGGGGAAAATATTAAATTTCATGCCTTGTCACAGATTAATAAGAAAAACATATTAATACTATGCAGGCAATTTATATAATTTAAACTGAATTTCAGAGGCATGCTTAGAAGAAAAACATAACAAAATAAGAATTTACATAGGAAAGGATTGGCAATACAATGTTAAGACTTCTTGGAACTTCTCAATGGTGAAAGGGAAACTCGCATTATATTGGGTTAGTCTCTGGTGTACACATATACAAAAAAGAAAGGTCGTTAAATCTTCACATGCTTTCTGTGTGATTTATCTCACCTAAATGTATGACATCTAATCTAATCATCCTAGGTTCCTTATATAGTTAGCAAAGAGAAATAAGTATTTCCTGAAGTTGATTCATCTTCCCTGACTCAGACTCAAATTTTCAGATGAGATGAAGTATATTCTGAATTCTTCTGGAAGAATCTACTCCAATAAGGTCAATCACACATTTTGTGTGAGACTGTAGGATGAGTGATGATCTATTCTGTAGATATATTTTTCATACAAGACCTTTACAAAGTATTGACTAAGGCAGTAGTAGAGTACAAGAACAAGCCACAGGAATTCAGTCTTCTAGTCATGGGAACAAAGAATTAGTGTTTGCCTCTATCTAGATACAATACCTTCAAAATCGTAAATGGCTTCAAAGATAAACGATCCTATAAACACCATAGAAGAACATTATATTTTTTTGTTACAAAGAATTATGGAAAAGACCTCAATGTAGCAAAACCTGAATTCTGTATGTCTGAAAAATATAGCACAATATTTCCTAAATTATAAAGATGTGCACGTTTCGCACATAATTCCTCTGCAAAGACCTCTCATTTTTCTTATTGGGATTCACGAGCATATCACAATGACTTTTGCTTTCTCAGTCACTTTGAAGTCATACAAGGTACAGCATGTATTTTATCTCTATTTCTTTCTATTGTATCCATGTGATATTTAATATTTTCTTCTCTTGCTTTTAGCAATACTGTTTTCAGGGTACTATCATGCTCAGCCTCATCAGCTGAAGCAATAATCATATCATCAGCAATTATTACTTCCTTGGAAGTATCACCACGTGCCTCATAACTCTCTTTTTTTACAATATTTCACTGGCACATTTAATCTCAAATGTTAATCTAGAAAAATGATAATGTCCTCCTGGAGAGTTAAAGGTACCTGAAAAGAGACATACCTATCTAATTTCACGTGCCAGGCCGTACCTGTCTTACCTGAAATTGTAACAAGTTGCTCGGTTGCTAATTGATGTTACAAATCTTCTGATGTCAGTACAGAATGGTGGTAATAGGCTATTTAGCCTTCTGGTGTTAAACATACTTTCTGTGTCTTCTTTTCTTTGCTTTTTTTCCACTCCAGTCAAAATGCTAATGCATTCTCTTGTGATACCAATTTTCTCTGTTCTTTTCTAGCTAGGGATAAAATTTTGATACTTTAGGTCACTTTAACCATACCTTATTCCATGCTTGGTTGCTCTAGCTTTGCTACTGATTATAATACGACAACTCATGCAGCTTAAAAACTGGATTTTAGGTATTCCAAGTGAAATTAACTTACTGCAACCACATATAACTGATACTACCATTATTTCTATGAAAATATGCTCACATTTTCCAATTCCTTTAAATATATAGTCATAAACTATGACTGATAAACTATGACTGTGTACTCTCTGGATGTTAAATTTAACATTAAATGGCTCTCACCTTTGTGTTCAATGTGTTATAGATTGTCATTCAGTTAGGAGAAATTACAATTTGCCTGGGATTTTGTGGTTGTTACCTCCAGCTTCATCACTGCTTTTAAGTGGGTTACATTCTCTGCTTCTGTAAAGGGATGAAATACCACTATGTGCTTTGTCTTATAAACAATTGTAATCGTAGAGAGACTCTATGGAGGTCAATATTGTAACGAGCTGCTTTCCTCTCTTTAATAAAAATTTAACCTTTGCTCCTCTCCACCTACTTCTGTTACCGTGAGGCTTTTCCAGCATTATTGCACATGCTATGTGTCTTCTAAAATCAGTAAATCCTGTACTCTTATTCACATAGAGGTAAAGTTGCTCGGGTATGTACATTATTTATGGATCACATACTTCCAAATACATCAGATAAATTTGTACCTCTTCATAATTGTGATGAGGCATGATGTTTTAAGAACAGAAGTAACTGAGAAGAAGTGACATTTTTTAAAAATAATTAGATCTTTTAATCCCACTATGAAAACAGCACTTAATAGAAAGGTATTCACCCTTTGTACATTAATTAGAAGGAAACAATACTTAAAATCTTAACAAATACATGCTGGACCTTGTATGACTTTGCTATTGAACATAATTGAAAGGAGGAAAATTTAATGTATTTAGAGACACAAGGTTTCTTTTATTCCTAGGTTGTTGTATAAAACATTATAACACTTAACTGACAGGTGCCACATCCACTCGTTCCCAAACAAGTGCCTCTCTCTTCTGGTATTCTTTGGACAGTAAGCAGAAAACATGGTCAATCTAGAAATGTGGAAGAGAGATACACTATCTTTCTGGAAAAAAATGAGTAGCATTCAGAGATGACCTTCCACAACAATTTTATGGAATGCCATATTACAGTATCACTGTCATGCAGTTCAAAATAATTCTTGTGACTTTAAGATGATGACAAATACATAAATTAGGTGCTAAATGCCAAGAAGTTTGATGTAACGCAGACATTTTATGTAGCTGACAAGAGCTGAAAGTAAAGCTGAAATTAGAAGACTGTGACAAAACATTGTATAAATAAATATGGAAATAGATTAACCCTCCAAGAACAGAACTCTTAGGAAATGGATCCTCTTTGTTCAAGGTCTAATTAACGGTCATATCTGTGATATGCTGTTTTTGTTGTAGACAGGTTTTGCCAAGTTCAGGGCCATGAATAAGAAGACAAAAGTCCATTGCTACGATGAAAGAGATACAGTCTAAAACAAAGGTAGTTAAAGTTCTCTCAAATTGTCCATAGTTTCCTTCACCCTAGTTCTGCTAAGAAGAGCAGCTTTAGATAATCCTTTTATCTCTGGCATGTTGTTCTTCTTGTGTTTATTCTCAAAGAATACAGAAGTCTTGGAAACAATCAATTCTGGTTAGTAATACTGCCCTGGCTAACGTGTAGACATTGCTTTGAAGATGCACAGGAAAGCTTGGATCCGCTGATACACTAGTGACTTAAGAACACTTTCACCTCTAGCTTTACTACTTCTTCTTTTCTATGAAAAGTTCTGTAGCTTGTCAGTCATTCAAAAGACCTCTTAAAACTTTCTGCAAGATACAGTTTCCAGAGAGCAACTTTCTCTGGTAAAACAACCAGAAAATAGAGCTTGCATAGAAAAGACAATAGAGATAGTTATATTTTGTTGTGGAGTGGACGACACTGTAGGGATTGGTTGTTGTGGTCTCTGGGCTGTAGGAGAAAATGCTAGGAAGATTCACAAGCACAATGTTGAATGTAGTGTCTTCTAGTGAGTTTCTACAAATGTGAGGTAATTTATGGTTTTGTTAGTTTTTGTGGAGTGCACACAGCCTTTATAGAGGTAAGAGATTAAAATTCTCTTTGTATCAATAATTAAAAAGTCCAAGTATTTCTCCTTGATGAAAGAATATTAGATATAATATACAGCATTAGTAAAAGAACAGGGGTGGAGATAATATCTTTTAACTTCAAATTTATTCAGAGGTTGCACTTTATAATCAATGGAGAGGAACAAGCACGTTAGAGATCTGAAGAAGCATAGATCAGAAGATTTACACCTTGGCCAGCTCCACAGGTATATGAAATAAGGTAGCACTTTATAATTTGTACTGTAATATATTATATATAATAAAACACATTATAATTATAGGCAGTTTTATAATGTTATAGATGATTATATAGTATACAGACCTACATTATAGTATTAGCATTTCTTTTCTCCAAATTCTCATTAGGATTTTCAGCCTTCAGTAACCAATATGTGTTTGTAGGTTGTATATGACTGTATTCTTAAATAATTTTCTAACCCATGTGTGTTCACTGATTTGGAAAGAAAGAATGAAATTGTATTTCTGAATTCTGGAACAGCTTTGATGCTGATGATCCAGTCATTCTCTGAATGTCCAGATTTCCTTTGGCATCAGTTATCCAGCCATAACTTTTCAAATCATGCTGCAAAGATTGCCTGCAAATCCATGCCTAACAGTTTGCTTACAGGGAAAGTTGGAACAAATGATCTTTGCATGACAGGAGCTCACTAGAATAGTTTTAAACTCTTTTTGACAGAACAGCAGACAACAGCATTAATTGGAATCAGTTGTTACACTTTTAGGAGGGGATGGAGAATATGTGAATTCTTACAGTTCCTGAAAGAGACCCATGAAACCGCGCATGCTTGCGAAAAATCAGAATTTTTTTAGGGGGAATCACGCTCTTTTTATGTAGGTTTTTCAAATAATATCTCTTCCAAAAAAAAAGAGATTAATTAGAAAGCATCAAAATATATATGTCAGGTGTCATCATAACCATTACAAGCAGCAGTTCCTTTTACAAGTGGATAGTATCACAGGTTAAGAAAAGAGATCTTTCCCAACTACCTCATATATAATTTTATGGAGTCATGTGGAGGCTTATGAAGTTATACTTTCATTAACTCTTATTTATTTATGATGCTAAATTTTATCTCCAGTTCTGGAAAACAGGCACTTTGAAATATTTACAAGTAACAGATAGAAAGGTATTTAGTGTAAGTACTTATATGAATAGAAGTTGAAACACTGCCATTTTCCACTCAACTTTGTCATTACCAGTGCTGAGATCCTGTGAATACTTGATTTCATGGGAAAGGAGCAAGAAAAAGAAATTTAAGGAGCAATATATGGCAAGCACAGAGATATTTTAAGGAATTTTCACTAAATAATTTTGACAAAAGTTAGTGAGCTTATTAAAGAACATTTTGACCAAGATTTTGACCTAGCTCAGTTTCTGAAATTTGAAGTCCAATTTGAAGTTGAAATATGGTCACAGTTTCTCTGAACCTGATGGACAATACAGATGATGTAGAATGAATATATGAAGACGTTGTCTAAAACTGAAGAGTTACATTAACAAATATTAATTGGCGCTATATGAATAAAATGTGTTATTAAGGAGTTAGTTACAAGTGATTCTTGCATAGTGTGAGCATCAACATCACACAGATAGATGAGATTGCTCATGAATTCTCACTAACAAATTTTATGAAGCTCCACTGATGAAACTGTAAGATTCCAGCACAGATCTCTTGGCATATGCATAAT
Source organism: Cuculus canorus (assembly GCF_017976375.1). Lineage (NCBI taxonomy): Eukaryota > Metazoa > Chordata > Aves > Cuculiformes > Cuculidae > Cuculus > Cuculus canorus. The sequence continues at coordinate 11,315,401 of NC_071403.1, forward strand.
GTCAATATGGAAGTTTTCGGTATCTATGGGCATAGAATTCAAGGACTGTTTGACTGTTAGCAGTCCTTCATCAAACTTAAATTGCAAATACATAGTTTTCATGGGTTTTTTTCTGCTATTTTGATGAAAGTAAAATTTCATTTAACACTTTAAAAGCCTAAGCCTCTAAATTATTTGAAGATCTCTTCTAGATAGGAAACTGGTGGTCCAGTTCCACACTGAACTCTGAAAATGTGCTGCAGAGGAGGAGTTGTCATGCTTAAAAGGCCTACAGAGTTCAAAGGAAGGTGTAAAGGTTTTAGTGGGACTGTACAATAAGTTGATAGGATAAGATTCACCAAAGTTTAGGAAATAGTTTCTTCATTTTCTTGAATTAGGAAATGTTTTGCTCTATTAATGATAAATAACATGAAAGTAGCACACATTTTTTTCGTACATTGTTCCAATAACTACTTGGAGTGGAAAATAAAGATTTAACCTTCTTTTAAAAAGTGATTTTTACATTAATAACAGTTGTATAATGCCTGTGTCTATTACTTATGAGTCATGAGAAAACTGGTGTTCTCATCCTGTCAGTCATTTAGATGTCTCTTTCATAGATAATATTTGCTGAATTTCATAGTTTAAGGTTGCTTTATAGTTTTCTCCGAATACTTCACAGTACTACAAACTGTGATTTTCTTCAACTTACACTTAAATTTAAGATTATTTTAGATTTATTCATTAATTGTAGGTTGTGTACATCCACCAAGTTTTCTCTGTCTGTTGTGTTAAGAATTGAATTCTGCTAGGTGTAAAATCTTAAGAATTGATTGGAATAGAATACAGGGATCTGATAGGAGAAAGGACAAGATGAAAAGGTTCGCTTCTAGGGGAAAAGCAATATAAGCAGCCTTTCTTTGTAGGGCAGTACCAGCATAGGAATTTAGGCAGGAAAGTGAAAAAAAGAAAGAAAAAGTAAAAAAAAAAAACCTGCAAAAAGTAGAGAAAGTCAAAGAGAGAATATATTGGTTAAAGCCTGAAGAAATTCAAAGAGAATATGTTGGTTAAAGCCTGAAGAAGACCCACCACTAGACCAGTACTGGGACACAACATGATCACAAGGGGAAACAGAGTAAAGAAAACACCAACAGTTCCAATTAATGGGAAAAAATCATGACCTCTGCAGAAATTCTTTTAAACAAAAATGGTATTTTCAAACCAGCCTGACCCAACTGAAAGGACGATAGCTTAGACAACTCCTATAGAGTTCCACCAGTTTATATTACATACAGAGATAATGAGAAAATCATAATAAATAAATTATGTATCAAAAGAACCCAATCTGTAAATATAACAACTTGCAGCAAAAAAAAAGTTAGCTTTCAAGTCATGATGTAACTTACCTAAGGCAAGAAAATAATTCCTGTATGACTTCTGTTGCTGCTTTCTCTGTAGCTTGGGTCAATGTGTACTAGGAGGACTGTGATACAGGCCCTTTTTACCCAATTAACATTTAATTTTCTGCATTGTTATGCTTTCTTCTTCGAGATTTGCTTGCTGCATTCTAGTTTGAATCAAATCTTCACTTAGCTTTCTAGTTTTAATATTTAAATGGCCAGCTGTAGCTTCCTCTGATCCTATTGGGAATTGAGGAAATTAGATTAATGAAAGATTTGCAATTTCTACTCATTTCTAAGCTTCAGAAAGCAGCAATGTGCTCTTCAGGACAAGATTTTAGAATCATATATTTAAATTTCTCATAGATACTGGTCCAAGCTGTAGTAAAATAATGAATATAGGAAAACCAACATGAGCTCAAAAACAACAGTGGAAAAAAACAGGTTTCTCTTTCAAAAAAACATATTATTGTGTGTACTGTTTAATATAGTTATTATTTTGCTTAATTTAATACATACAGTGTACATCTACAGTAGTTAATTTCTTTACCTTCTATTCATAAGCCCCTTCCCCTTCCTGATTTAAGTTCGCCAGAGACAATTTTCAGATTATCTTGAAGAGCTATTTCTTCTTAAAATTGTAAATATAGTTTCTTTTTATTTTCTTCTGTATTTTCTGGTTTTCATACAAAACTTATTTTATAGTTATTCATTTTTAAACAATAATTGCGGAGTAAATCAAGTTTAAGTTTGTATGTACAAAAATCAAAGGGAAATTTTAGCATAGTAATTCTGTGCTCAGTATGTAAAGTCTGGATGCTGCATGAATCCTTCTAGTTGCTCTCAGCTCAGCCCAGCAAGTAGTATTTACCCACAGTAGCAGAACTTGAAAGGGAAAAATATTATCCAATTAACAAAATAACTGCATTGTGGAACAGAAACACGAGAACTACAAATAAAGGAAAATGAAACTGCAGGTGTGTAGAGGTTTATGAAAGTAAAATGAGGAAACGTCTCATCAAAACTAAATATTTGGAAATATAAAACATAACCAAATAAAGAAAGCTGTTTACCTTGGAGAAGGAAGAAAAGAACAGGCAACAAAAATCGTCTATGACAGATATTTTAGGGATGGTTGGTGATTTGCATAAACAGAATAAGGAAAAGTTCTAATTAAATCCACCTTTTGTTGGTGTGAAGAAGAAGCAGCTCCATTTAATTTTTCTCAACTACGGAAATTATAAAAATTATGATCCTTAAAGCTGAAGTAAACATTTTGCAAACAAAAGTCACAACAAATAAATAAGAGCATTTACATATAAAAGGACTTTCAGCTTTTTAATCTACTCAGCCAAAAGACATTTTTATAACAGCTTGGGAGAAAAATGCTTCAAGTAATTGCTGTATGTAAGGAAATGCTCTCCTATTCTCTGTCCAGATCTAAGGCTAACTTTTACACATCACTATAGCGTCACCAAACTAACTCTGCCTCAATTCTTATGTGTAGTCTTATTTAAGACACACACTCTTTGCTCAGTTTGGTAGAGGTAGAAGACATAGGCAACAGCAAAGCTAATGAAACTTAGAGTGTGGAAGGTCAAATCACAGCCGCAGAACACACTGTAGACTTTGAGATTAAAGTTTGTCTTTGTATTAGCTCATGCAAGATAAAATACAAATATAAGTAGAGTTTCTTGATATGCTGGTAACAACAGTTATGTTCTGAGTCAAGGGTTATCTTCAAATCCTGAGGACAGAACATTCTTGGTAAGAGAGATTGGCTTTTGAGAGGGTCATCCAGGACTAAGAGTATTCCAGGCTGTGGCCATCTATAGCAAAAGCTGTGGAAGCTTCCACTTCAAAAAAGGTTTCCAATATTACAAGTTCCATTTTCCCTGTTAAATGCAAATGAGGAAAGCAAACCGATATTTCTACATCTGCTACAGAATTATAATGCTTTCCATTCTATGTATGTATCATATACATATATAGCATATCTTACAAAAGAAACTTTCATTCTTCCTCAAAATCAGCTTTCATTTTCTGGAACATGAGAATGCACAAAAATATCATGAAGTATCTTTACTATCCCTATTTCATTTGTTCTTGAAGTATCAAATCAGTTGTGACTGATGAACTGCTAATATTTAATAAATAAATAAGCATAGACATAGCTCCTATTTTACCAGCAAACCTGGAAAAGTGGTTTATCTGGTATCTGCAGTCTCTATAAATGTGTATTTGTTTCTTATCAGCATTGTTTTATTTTATTTTTTAATTGCTTGTACTGCAAATCTTTCACAAAAAGTAGTAGGAAATAGCCTAGATAACATTTATATGACTTTAAAGCTCCGAGTACTGTAGTCTTTGAAAAGCAAGAGCCTTTTAACCTCATTTCCCAATGGCTTCTGTAATTATACTGTGCATTTGTCTGTCTCCTTTTACATCTGCCCACACATTGCATCTTCTTTGTGATAAATTGAATCTCCTGACCAGGTTCTTGTAGATTCACACGACTTTTGTGATGATCAGTGACAGGTTAGATGTGTGTGAGGGTTGACATAGGCAGGGATATGGAGACCAAGAACGAGAGGAATATGGAACCTGAACTGGAACTACTACTGAGTGGAAAGCTGAGCTGAGCGTTGGTAGAGGCGGGAAGTGGAGGAGGCTGGAAGAAGGGAATGGCTGGGGGATGTTGCAGAATTATATAAGAATTTAAGGGAGTATGTAAGCACAAAGTTAAAGGAAATAACAATTTATCTACCTGACATACCAGCCTAATAAATCTAGTCTACACGGGTTTCTTAAATGGCACAGTACCATGATTTGAGGTTTCCAGCTAATTATATATCTTTAACAGGAAGTAGAATACAAAATATTCTGTATACAAATACTGTGTAATAAGTATATTTTGTGTCTGAGTGATGACAGTTGAGAATATAAAAAGGTAATAAAATGCTGTCTTTTAGAAGATGAAAGTTGTATGATTCATGTGCATCATATGGGAAATTTAAATTTAAAGTGTTAAAAACACTTCTCTCGATTTGTACTTTTGTAATAACTAGTACTTAAAGCATTGATCTATTTTCTTTCCTTTTTTTTTTTTTTTTTGACTAAGTTCCAAGCATAATGTATTTTTTCATTTGGACTTGCACAGATTTTGTAATCTTTATGGGGTTGATATATGCTGTCAAGCACAGTTGAGAAGTCAAACTGAAACATAGCTACTGATTCTTCAAGGAGTTATTCCACATGTCATTTAAACATTTAAAAGACCAAAGTGATGGTTTAATTCCTTAGAGTGAATATAATTCAAATGATATAGTAAAAATGTTGACATCAAAGTGAATACCAAATAAACATCAAGTGAAAAATCAGATCATTTAAAATGCAAACACATGTTATAACCAAGAAAGCTGAAGATAAAAGCAATAGGAGTGCACAAACGTAGAAATCCTTAGAATAAAGTTTCAAGAATCCATATGTTACAAGGATAATTTAGCACCATACTTCCATTCCTCAGTGATTTATATCAGAAGTAGTGAAAATACCTACCAATGCCTCTATAACTAACTTGATCGAAATCTCTAGTGCAAGTCCTTATGTGTCTTTTTAGTAATACTTCTTTTACGTTCCCTTTTTAATGTTCAGAGACTTGTTTATTCAACCCAGATTCCTGAACATGCTCACTCTTACAATGTTTTGAAGAAAAAATAGGGCAAAGCTCTGCGTACATAGATATTCTCCTTGTAGTTCCAAGTGTGTTTTGGTTTTGGTTTTTGTTTTCTCATGGGGGCAGGGATGCAGTTCATAACAAGAAAACTGCACAAAAAGAAGCCAAGCATTGACTTGCATAAGGAGGTAAAAATGATGACATAACGCCAGATATAACTCTCCCTTTTTCAACTGGCTTTGGGCTAGTTTTTTTATAAAGCAAAGGCCAGAGTTCTGTCTTTTGGGTGCCCTAAGGTGCATTGTACTGAATTAAGCCTCAAGGCTATTCAACCTGAAAAAACAGGATTAATACTTCAACAGCGCTCGGTCAATTTTGTAAAAAGCCAGTTTCCTGGAAACATATGTGGAAGGCACGCAGGAAACAGTTGACACTGCTTAAAATTGTATTGTTTGACACAAAAGCCGTTGGGCATTTATTAGCATTCTCTATATCTTATGCTTTTTATACAGCTGTCCAATACAACACTTCCACTTACTTTTAGCAAATAGAAGAACATGATTATTTTTCTTCCCTCGCTAATATCTGTCTTTAAGACGTAACTGTTCTGCTGTGTTTTAGCTGATTTTTCAAGCTAAGAAGAAGAGATTTAATGCTTGCATTTTACAAACATGTAACTATTTCTTTGATATATGAGGCATGGATGTAACAACAGATCAATCTACTTAGCTTCTGGTGAAGAAAAAACAAAGAGTCTGTAGGCAAAGAGGTCCAGGTGCTGGGATTCACACCTGAGGTAAGTATAAGAGTTGTAGGATTCCACTAGCAGAGCAGTCTTCCCCAAATAAGCCCTACAAAAGTTGGTAAGAACGTGCTGAAACAGTGTCTCAGTCAAAAGCAGTGCGATGGCAGCTGTTGTGTCATTGCCAGTAACAATCTGCATCATTTTCATCTTTCTATTGCTTTCCACAAATGAGTCACAATGGGACATAACCATTAGCACAACAGAAATCTACTCTATTGCATGTCACAGTGATGCTTACCTTTTATGCCAAGTGATGTGTTTGTTGAAATGTAACCCTCCTGGGGAAAAAAACAGCTCTTGTTGTTACATGCATGACTCATTCAATTAAGAGATCTGTCTTTCATTTTCCATGTATACAGCCTTCCTAATTTACACCCCAGTTTTGGCTCATTCATTTCTCACATGGTGGATACAGAACGAATGTCTCAAGGACCCTCTGGTTTGCTTTGCATTGCAGTTTGTATATCTGAGGTTTGACAAATTATATCTATCACAAAAATTAGTTGGGTTCAAGGCCAGTCTCACCAAGAGCAGTTCACAGATTATTTAGAGAACAAACCAGTAAGGCCGGGCTCAGGCACAGCCTCCAGTGCAGCTGGCTACTGAAAAATACTATACCATTGAGCATAGTCAGATGCAGGCTTCCTACTGTGACAGACAGGTGGAAAGATGTCAGGGAGAAAGTTGGACATGTGTTCTTTGTTCAGAGCAGTCTACACATAGTTCCTATATCCTCCCAAGGTACATCCTTCCTCAGCAATACATATGCAATGTCACTTTGTTGTAGAAGGGAGCTGTGCAGCTAAGAAACCCACAGAGATGGTCCTTAGCTCCTTGGGCAAAAGTGAAGCAGAGAAACTGCTGACTGATAGGCTGCTTTGCTGCATAATCGCCCTCTTTACCCACACCTTAAATAAGCCCTATGTCTATGTTCCCAATATCCATAATAACTGCGTGTGATGGCTATTGATTCATCAGGTACTGTTTACTTATAGTGGATGTAAGGACTGTCTCTCAGAAAGGCCATTGCTTAAAAAGACACATGAGAAAATGCTTATAGAGCTTCCGAATTTTTTTCCTTTTATTAACTTTTCTTATGCTCTCTATTGATTTTAATTAAACTGACTGAATCAGGGCAGAGAAATATTAGTGGTTGTTAACTGAGACTGGCATTTCAAGTTAACTATCTGTTGGAGATGCTGAAATATAAATGATGTAGGCTAACTGTAGGCACCCAGAAAACTTTATGTGCCATGGTATTTCTTTATGCTGGCTCCAAAAGGAAACAATCATGCTCAAAGATCACCAGCAGGTCTATTTCCAGAGAACTTCAGGTTACGAAGCTGTTCGGATCACAACATTGCTCTCAAGTTCTCATCTAAGGGGTGCCAAAGTCTTGCCTACTGTAAGTCGTCCTCCCAGTATCACATCAAGTATGAGTATAACCTGTTCAAATATAGATTTGAGCCTATCATATCCTTATATGCAAACTGAAAGGATAAATATTTCAAGTAGTGATAATTTAAACATTCATTTCTTTAGGTTGCTTAAATATGCACAAATTTAGAGTTCTGTGTGCACATACAAAATATTAATAGAAAATCCAGGAACGTAATGTCATATAATATATGCCCTCCAGATATATTGTCAGAGGAAACCACTACATTTTAAAAGCTTTATTGCTCTCCAAAGTTGTTTGATTTTTTCCTTCTCTTTTTTGACCTACATATTAGTAGAGAAATTTAGGAAGATATCTTTGAGTTTTCAAATACTTTGTGTAGCTTTAAATGGAGAAAATAAGAGAGAAAGGAGAGGTGAGATGAAGAACGGAAAAGGGAAGAAAAAAGTAAAATGGGAGAGATAAGGGTAAGGCAAAGGAAGAGAAGTAGAAAATACAAATAGGAAAAAAGATAAATAAATATAAAGAGAGAAAAAAGTGAAAAAAAAAGAAAAGTAGAAACAGGAAAAGGAAAGGGAAATAATAAATAGAAGTGCATGTGTTGGTTCAATGTACTTAGGAGAAAAGTGTATGTTCTAAAATACATTGTTATTAGGATAGAACTTTACTATCCATTAGATTAGTTTAATGAAAAACACATAGCTTGAAATGGCTTCAGTCAGGAAATTTGAAAAACAGTTTACCACATCAAGTCTCCTCAAAAAAAATTTTATCTGACCTAATGAGACAAATCAAGAGCACGGTAGTGATTTAATGGAGCAATCAACAATGTGCCAAATCTGATTAATATGTCCCTTCAGAGACCTGACAGGGGATTTAATCCCCACCAGCACAGACAAATATTCCCAAGAACTTCCTATTGCTAACAAAAGATGTGGAAAGATTTTTCCAGTGAGCTGATTTTTATTTTACCCTTGAAGTTTTTTTTTTGTCCAATATCTTTGCTTTGACTTGGTTTGAATAGTATTGTCCTGTCCTAACAATGTTATTAGTGAGAGAACACAACTCTTATGTTTCCAAATGTCAAATGCTTGGTCAGGTGGTGAAAGTTTTTGATCTCTGCCAAATCTAAACTAAGAAAGGAATAAATGCAATTTGCACAAAGTACAAGTTCTAATTGCTATGACTGTATTTTAAACCAATGAATTTCACACTGAGTCAAGAATCATAGTTACCTTTCTTTGTGTGTTTTAAGTGAGTTGGTGTAGAATAACTGCACGGAAAGGCAGAGAGAAAACAGTAGAAATAAACTAATTAAGAGTTCATTTTATTTCAAAGTAGTTACAAATTATTTCATGTTAAGTGATTATTTGGTTTTATAAAGTATGCATATTTGAAAGCATTACTGAAAAACATCATAAAAATTATGTTTTTAACTTGAGTCAATGGAAAACTACATGAATTGCCTTGCTACTTCCAATTTTTTTAATTTAAAAGGTATCTGTCCTCTCTGCTTTACAGTCCATTCGCTGCTTACACACAGAAATTATTTTTTTTTTAAATAAGACCTTACTCTCATTTGACATACTGCACTGCAGATACAGTGGTCCTGTGTGTATTAGTAGATGTCATCCTTGCTAGGGACACTGAAGGCATTATAAATAATTCACTGAATTAATTAATATTCAATGTTATATAATTAGGAAGTTAGCATACACTGTTTATGTACTGCTGGGTGCATCATGAAAAAAATATAAATAAGCGGAGTGTGAACAAATGCTGTCAGCAGAGCAAATGATCTGCCTGGGCTTCTTCTCCCTGTCAAAGCAACTTGGTGAATCTCTGCGTCGCACTATGACAGAACCGCATGAGATTTCAGTAATGGTAGCGGCAGCATCCTCCCTCCCAGTGCTGCTCCCCAAACACAGTGCTGTGGGGCAGGGGAAAGACAGCGCGTTTCCATCACTGCCATGCAACCATCCTGTGCTACGGATTTCCAGCAGCACAATTTAGACTCCCGCTAGGTCATCTTGGGAACAGTCTGAAAAAATTAGGTCAGTATCCGGAGGGTTCAAAGATGAAGACATCTTTTCCTTCTTGGTCCTTCTGGGTGCTTTGAGCGCACACAGCTTTTGGTGGTGCAGCTTCTTCAGCTGCAACCGAGAGTCAGGAGCATTAGCTACAAGTGTACATGAACTAAAGTGCAATCAATGAGTGGGCAGGTAAGATGGTAGGTAGATTTGCAACAAAAATTAAAATAAGAATCAGTTTTAGACACGAAATTTATTTATATGAATTGCCTCTCCACATAAAATCTGCAAGTAATTTCCATTAAAAAGACATGAGCTTATGTAAGGAGAATTGTGACGAGAAAGCACAACCTAATTTCTTCTATGAAAACTTAAGACTACATGATGGTATTTATTTTTCTTTACGAAGTATAAAAAACTCTGTTTAGCCTCTGAGCGGTTGAATAAGGTAATTATTTGCAATGCATTAGCAGTAATATGAAATTTCATATAGAGTATGCGTGATTTGAATCAAGAACGTGCTTAAGGTCATTTCTTTTTCATGATGTCAGTTCATAATTAAAATCAACACGAGGAGTTTATTTTTGGAGGATGGGAGCTAATCTTTAAATGTACCTGCTACAGATCTTGTGTCCAATCCCAGTCTGACTGCTTTATTAAAATGTATTTGGTGTGCCTCTCTAACAAAAATCAATTTTAACACCTTTGTGCAAACAATTTCTTTCCCATTAGAATAATTTTCATTTGTAGTTATAAAATCATCAGTGTAAAAAGATACAATTGGAGTTTGAAGAATATAGTTTTATTTTTAATTACATTTAATGAATAATTGGAAATTATATTAATCTAATGAAAATAAATTTGAATTTATGATTATTTCTTTTTAAGTTTTATTAAATCCATTTATAAGGTGTTCATTGCAAGAATACTTGTACATGTTCCACAGCTTGAACTTGTCATTAAATATCTCAGATGAGATTAAAACAATCTGATCACTTATTCCTGTTATCTCCTAAATTGTCTGCACCTGAATACGGTCAGTTAGATATCTACACTAAAATTTGGTTTCCATTAAAATTGAAGATGCAATTCCTAGTGATATAGAAAGGTCAATACTGCATCCATGGAAATGCAGATTATAATCAATTAGGAATCTCTTTGAGAAGGAATGCTGTTTTCACCTCGTTTGGTTTATGCAGCTCTGACTTGAAAGGTAATTATGACTCATGACCCTCATTAGCATCCATAGAGTATAAGGGTGTTCAGGATTTTCTCAGCAGTCTACAAGTACCATGGCATAGCCCCACCCCGACAGTCTGTTAAAGGTACATATATGGCTCTTCTTGGCTCTATGGACATGAGATCAGATTTGTTCTATCAGCCTTGAATGTCAAAGGATGACTTAGCCTTTGACGTTATTAGACATCTTTTTGTGATGAAGATTAGATAATGCTTTAAGAGTTTCATCTGTCACAGCTTTATTTATCTGTAAATTGAGTATCTAGTCCAAAATTTCAATTTTTTTCTTTTTTAAGTTTGGCTGCAGCACCTGTCTTACAAAAAAAATCATAGGGTGAGAGTATTTGTGTTCTGGAGATTTCCCCTTTCTACATACTGGCTGAAAGAAAAGTTTAAATGAGTGGTTAGACTAATTTTAGATAGCCTTGATTATAAGAGACAAATTTACCATGAAGGCAACTGAAATTTCCAAAATAAGTATCACTTTAGATACTATCAGGTTTCCCATGTCCAGCTTCAGACATCACAAAGTCCCTTGGGCTGCAGAAAACTTTACTTTGTGGTTTTTATGATATGCTAGTTGGCTGGAGCTTCTGAGGGGCACGGTCTTATGGTGTTTGGAAGTGCTGCATGAAAGAAGAAACTGGTTATTCAGGACATTGAACTGTCCAACCTCTTCCAAAAATAAATAAATTCTTCTCAGCTATAATTCCACAAAGATTAAAATCAGGGATTGTTTTGATTACAAATTTAAGATAGAAATTGTGTATGCTTACTTCCAATTATTCTGGCTATGCAAATTAGCCAGTCCAGACTATAAAAACACTTCCAGCATCATTCTGAGACAGATTATGAAATTATACCAGTGCAGATTAAGGAAATAAACAGCCTGACTTCTGGATACTTTTAGGCTTATAAACTGCAGGACACTAAGTATTTAACTCTGATCCATCAAAAAAAACCCTTTAAACTTGAGGTAGCCAGGACTAATTTATTTAGATTATAAGAATATAGGGTTCATTTTTTATTGGAGTTCTGTTGGTGATGAGAAAATGATAGTCCATCGTGAAATTGAAAACCTTAGTATGTGTGGCTTGAAACTGTCATGAAACACTTTTTATTTCATGACTACACATCAATTAATGTCCTTGCCTTAAAAATATGTCTATTTGAGAGAAGAAAATAATAGAAGATTGGTAAAAAATATTTATTTACATCTTTAGTAACTACTTTACTATAGATTTTGCAGCAAGATTGGAGCATAAAATCTCTATGATAAAACAGTCTGCATATTCCTAGTTCACTACTGCTAAAACGGTAATCCTGATTAATGATGTTATATCACATGGCATGATTTCAGTTCAGAATTTGTCTATAGGAATGACGTATGTTTTACAATTAGCACAGAAAAGGCAGAAAATGCTGTTAGCGTAATATTTAAACTCAAGGCTAAGAGGCATTTCCTTCCTTACGTGAATTTATTCACTGTTTTGATACTGATGGCATTTCTGCATTTACCTAAACCAAAATATTTTTCATACTTCTCATAAGACATTGTCCTTGGACACATACAATGTAAGTGTGCCTCTTCACCTGCAACATATCTGTGAGGTTTACTTGAGGTGCGTGAGATGCTTTAATATCTTCACCTGATAGGAAAATATAAAACAATATAATAGCTGTGAGTGACAAGATGAGTGCTCATGTTTAAGTCCTTATATTAGGCTGACTCAAGAGAAAAAATAACAAACACCTTAATTAGCCAGTTAGACATAATTAGCAATCACAGTTGGGTAGGAAAATCATCACCAAAAACTTTAAATTTGTACTAGGTAAGAAATGTAATTTTTCAAGTTTCTGAGAATAGGTTCACAGATCATTTTTTTCATATCATTTTACAGGATACAAGGAGACATTTCTTCCTTCAAGGTTATCACATGCCATATGCCTTTCTCTATAGGTTTGCCAAAAGTCACTTAGTGCCATATGTCCTAAGCCATTTGTTTTTCAAATAGTACCTCAGCTGTTGTCGATGCTTTCTTATGAAAACAGTCAGAAAAAGCTAATGTTTGTGCTTTGCTACCATCAGAGTCTCCATATTTCTGTATAAAGCAGGTATCTGGAGAGACACGTACATTTAAAATCTTGATATTGACTTGTCAAAAAGACATTTTTTAAGTGATGTGCACCTCCTGTAGTGCCCTCAGCAGAAGGGGTAGGTTTGTCTGCGCATGCACGGGGAAACCAACCCAAACAGGCCACTCCATCTTTCCCTAACAAAAATATTAGGACTCCAAAAGGCTGAGAAACCTGTCAAAATGGTGTTTAAGAAGCAGTGTTTAATCATAACATGTTTACCAGTGCAGTGAATAGCTGGGAGGAGTAGAAGCATGGAAAAGCATCCCTCATCTGTAATCTTTTCATTTTTTTCCCACAGCTCCTAACAGCTCCCTTGTCAATTTTGTCGAAAATTCATAACTGCCAGTCTTTAAAAAAAAAAAGGTTTATCATGTGCCACTGCATAGGATTCACAGTCCTTTAAGCAAGACTTTAAGTGAGGACAGGAGCAGTGCAACAGGGCACACAACACTTTAAGCTGTTCCTATTGACTTAATCATTGTCTTTCTCAAGATTCTATTATGAATTAAGGATCTTTGGAAGTAGAAGAATGTTTGAGGAAATATATGATCAGATAATCTTAAAAATCCTAGAACTTTGCCTTAAAAGTTGTATGAAGTATATTTTATTACAAGCTTTTTCTTAATTTTTACGTTATTAATTTTAAATTGTATAGGTTTTCATACTTTTATGTTTTATCTAAATTTTAGCTTAAATATTTGTTAAAATAGTATTTAAAGAAAAGCTTGTTTTAAAACCTTGGAAAAGACATGTAATGAAAGATACATATGCAGTTACCAGTGATTTAATAACCAGAGCACAACACAGATCTCCGATTATGCCTGAATTATACTAATTCCTTCTTAGGTTTAGATCAGTTATAGTCTTTCAATCTGAAGAAAGAGTTGAGACGTTACTTTTCAGGATGCTGTATGGATTAATTAGTCAGTGTTTGTTTTGCTCTTTGAAGATGAAGATTTCTGTTTAGATACTACTACTTTCACAAAAAGAAGCGTGTTGCATGCTTACCAATTGGCAATGCTGTGGCAACACAGCTGTTCAGCCTCGAGTTATGAAGTCATTCTTTCCCTCCTGTTTGAGTTCTCTTAGCATCCACAATGTTGTTGTTTAGGGTGTGAAACCAGCTGGCTTTGTGTGCATCACTGGGGGCATCACGGTTTTGGTAAGGCTGAGATTGCCTGGCAAAAATACAGCAAGCCAAATACTGACCATCCACACTAGATAAGGAACTAAAAACTAGTATAAGACTAAAAGGGAAAACTACAAAGATATTTCATTCAGAATAAATTTGAATCCTACATTAGCCCTAATTTGGGAAGATATATTTTGTGGGTATTTAAACAGGGCCAATAGTTCTTGTAATATTTCTCTTTTTTTTTTTTTTCTAATGGGAGCAGCCTCCAAGCGACATCAATAAGCAGTTAAAACATGCAGTTGCTCGCCTCTTAGTTTGTTGCTGACAATGTGGAAAGAAATATGCTGCCCTGACCCAGTTTTCTGTAACAATCATAAAAGGCAACAAATCTGAGCTGCTTTGGTCACGAAATTGCTAAAGAAGGGGAAAAAAGAAAATTCAAAAATCTGTATTTTCAATGCTACATGTCTACTTATATGAAATCATCATAGGTCTTGTGCAAAATCAGAGCTGTCAAACTTCAGGAAATGCAGCTCTGCCTTATAACATGTCTTGTTCTATATAAAAAAGAAATTAACAGGGCTTTGCAAGGACAAGCCAACAGAAAATTTACCATCTTTTAAAACACAAAGCTGTGAAGTTTGCATGGAAACCCCTTCATAAATCTTGCTGGGAATGTCTGCTAAGTTAGTACTGTTGTTCAGGGATCAAAATAATTTATTCAATTAAAAATGACAGAATACGTTCATCCCTCTACTGCATGGTACAGGATACTTGAGATATCAACAAGCAGCAGAGTGCTGATTAACAGACTATTTCTGTAGCAGCAAATTTGTCAGAGTCACAGTAGCATCCCAGACACAAGCAGGTGATTGTTACTGTTTTTAAATTGCTGGCATGTTTTTGACCAGCAAGACTCTCTCAGACACCTGACTGACATACTCAGAGTTGGTGGTCAGTAAAATGATTTCTAGACTCTCAGCTTTCTACATTTTGGGGGGGTTGATTTTGTTTGTTTCTTGTAGGTTTGTTTATTTCATTTTGGTTGTTTCTCCTTTATGAAATCTCTGTTAAATGAGAAAATAGAAAAGAAATAGATATCAGTGGTCTAACATTTAATTTTCAAGGAAATTAAATTACCTTTATTTTTGAACTTTTTTTGCTGCTTGCAACAGGGAAGTCTTAAAAGAACATTGAACTAAACATCTCACTAAACATGTCATTAATCATATAAGACTGCAAGCAAGCAGAGTTGCAGTTTTAAAAGACATACAAAGGGTAAAACATAAAAAAAATTCTATGACTACATTCAGAACTGGCAAGTTACAGCATTTTGCAGGAAAAACCCACAAACTTTCTGGCTGAAAAAACTTAATTTTAATATGCATATACATATGCCCTAAAGAAATAATCCTGTAAGAATTTGCAAATCGGTCAGACAAGAAATTGTTTATATTTTTTTAAAACAAACCCCTAAACAGCTACAGAAATTAAATGTGGAAATCTGCTGCTTTATAGCATTAGTAAATCTACAGTGAAGGAGTGAAGCTCATCTAGAATTGCTTCCCATTGAACAGAAGTTCTTATTGAAATCACTTTAGATAGGCACAACATTACACAGAAATGTCAATAACTAGTCTCTAGACCTAACTCTGAATGCAAAAAGAAATGTGTATTTCTTCCTGTTGATGAAGAAAGGATTTTACAGGTTGTGTAATGGTGTCTTTTGGCTATTGCATGCAAAAGTCATGACTTAGAAATACCTTAAGTAGTTTTGTGGACAACTCAATACTCTAATACTTTGATGCCTACAGTGGAAAAATCTGATACAATGAGAGAAGTGACCCTGAGCAGCTACATAGATTCCTTAGCACACCAGTAACTGTAATGATATTATTTTTAGTGCCATTTCTTGTGTTGGAAAATAAGGCTTATCATTGTGGTTAAGAGCTTCATCTCTTCAGTTTAGGAATGTTTGTGAGGACAGAGATACTTGACAGAAAGAAAAGACATCTCATGTGGAGACAATGAACAGAAGAGAGAAGTAAACAGAATTTTTATTTAAAGAATAGCATCCTGACATCACCTCACTAGGTCGTTTCATTCCATTTGACATATCAGATCTGGCTGTTCTTCAGTTACATCCAGAGCTTATGACCGCAAGGAAAAAAGATAGCTCCAGGATTGCTTCATCCAAAGCCTTAGTTTACAGAAATTTAAGAAATAAAGTAATCTGATTGCTGATTGAGTTAGGTCTTGCTTATCCTCGAGCTTCCACTGTCTGAGAAGATGCAATTCCCAATTTCACTCAGTGCCTTAGTGAATTTTGACATTTTGGTGAGAATTAGAGAATTCACATTTTTTATTTTAATTTATCATTGAGATCTTTCCTACATCATTGCAGTAACAGCAGGAATTAAACGGACCTCAAACTATAACGGATTTTTTTTTTTTTCTGACTACTTCCAAAATTAGTTATCTGAATGAATTGCTGCCATTTGGAACAAACTTGTAAGTCTTTGGTAGTCACTGACAAAATAATACCAGAACAATTGAATAAACATGTGCAAAGCATAGTGACAAATATGTGACAATATATGTGACAAAATATGGGACTGGTGACAATAACATGTATAAGAAATGGAACATGAGAATGGCTTTGTAATTTTATACCATATCTTTTAAAACTGAAGCAACTCTGACATTTCTGATGGAACTTTCAGACCAGTTGCTCCAGAAAGCGTTGATGGTAGTTCTGCTCTTGACAGTCCTATTTGAGCCAGGTCAGAAAAGGATGGAAACCCCATTGAAGTATGGTACTGGGGCTCTATACCATTTTGAGCATGATATGAAAGCAACAGTCTGACTTATCTTTGTTGAAACTGAATAGCAGTTTCACAGGAATAAGGAGTTCCTGTTTCATCTTCTGTTCAACCTTGAGTCTCATGCTTCCTGATTTCTCCAGTAGTTTACGTAAATACAGTTACTATTCTTTAACAGTTGCTTCCCAGCTCTCAGAATCACAAGTAATCAGCCATTTCAACAGCAAGACTGCTTTTTGGAGACAAAATTTGGTGTTTTGCTTTCTAACAATCTATTTTCCTAATTACTTTCTGTTGCAAAAAAACCCCAAAAAACACTGGAGTAAATCCCCATGCAATTGTCTAGCACACTCTGTTAAGTCTCACCTCAAGTCTGTGAAATATCGAAGACCCTGGCTAAACTCTCATATACCTATTCATAAATCTCACACAATAGAGTGTAGTTGTTGAAGCAAGGCACAGAAAACAGTTTTCTTGATAGTCTGAGAAGTACTTATTCTTTCTTTTCCTTGCTCTGCACCACCAGTTTTGTTTTTAGGGATGTTGGACAAACTTCGCTTTTGTGAGCTGAAGCCAAGTTTGTTGCTGCTACACCAGTCAAGCAGTAGAATTCCCATGGACGTAAAGCAAAGTGGGTAATGTGAGTAAGGTTTCAATCTTCTGTTGCAATATGGTTCATCATCAATAGCCTTTGAGTATATATGAGGAAGTTCATAGAGAACTGGAGGATTACTGTATGGTTTCAATGGAGTTGGACAGCGTTGTACGTGGTTGCATCTTTATGGTGTTCATTGCAAGCAAAGAGGTGGAATTGCTTTTATGCTTTTTAAAATGAAAGACAGGACTTAAAAACACATCAAGATTTTCTTTGCAATAAGTCCTAAGCACCTTCATTAGCTAAATTTTGCTTTGACTGTGGAAATGCTGTGATGATTCTTTGATTCAATGATACACTGAGTTTTAGGTGTACAACAGATAGCGCATACGAGAAGAAATTTTGTTAGTCTGAGCAACTAAAATATGATTAATTTCAAAGAACAATCTTAAATATGCCAACCTACATTTCATTATAAAATCTAAGCCTGTGTCACTGAAGCTTTTTGTACATCCATATTTCTATGTCTTTCCCATATTTTCAGATTTATTTCCTTTCTATATATAGACTGTCTAATACACAGTGTTTTCAGGAAGCTGTCAACATCTTAGGATTAGTGAAAATTCATGCCGATCCAGGGAGACTGAACTATCGAGAGTCTTGTACAGGGCTACCATCCTTGTGAGCTGTCAAAAGTAATAGTAACATGCAAACCACTGAATGTAATTGTTGTTACTATTTTCATAATCTGAAGTCACTACAAAGGCTTGCAGCATATTTGTATGAAACCACAATAGCAGATGGACTGTCTGCAACTGTTTGCATAGCTGCGGTAGTGTAATCCTTCTTAGTATTACAAAGCTTTGCTGAATTTCTTTGGAGAATTTAAATACACGTGGCTCAGATGTACAAAGCTATTTAGGACTGTCGCCTGTATTAAAGTCCCCGGTTCCCATCAATTCTTAGAGGAATAAAATGCAATGCAGAGCTGTCCTTGAGGGTCATTTCAACAGGGCTGCCATTAGTTTCTCATAGTCCAGAGGTTCACTAAAGTACTTTCAGAATGCTTCTGATAAAGCAAGGGGTTAAAGAAAGAAGTATTCCTTTGACATGAAGTTCCTCTTTGCAATCTGCAACTGGTTTACATCAAAATAATTTGGTTTATTCTTCCAGAAGTCTCACTCAACATTCCAGCAACACAATCACTGTACATAATAAAAGTTTCCGCTTGCCTTTGTTAACTGTAGTCTACGGGTAGGGTACACAGTCTTTTGTATATCATTCCCTTTGATATTTCTGGTATCACCATCAAAAATTTACATGCCCTGGTCTTTGCTTTTATAAGAGCTGAGAATACATTCACTTTGAATGTACTTTGAGAGGCTGTCGACAGAGTACACCAGAATATCATTATTTTGGTCTTTAGTACAGTTAACAACATTACCACAAAAAATGACATATATCTGCAGTCTTTCACTAATCTGGAAAACAGGAGGCCTCCCACTTAGATGGTAGACTGTATTTCCTCAGTACCTAAATGTCCTAATTTACAACAAGAACTCAATGAAATTTCTGCAATGTAAATGAAGCAACAGCTATAATTATATCATGCCTTAAAAAGGACTTTTTAATTTCTTCTAGATAAGAATCAGTTGTACTGAAATGGCAGCAATTTTTTTTTTTCATTTTTTTCATTTTGTTACCACAGTAAATAAAATCCAGCTATCTTAGATCATACTTAGTACTAGTAAGATACCATTCTCTTTCTTCTTTTCCTTATTAGGATTGATTCTGCAAGTGGGGTCTCTCACTATGGAACATGAAATTTTTGTCAACAAATAGTATTTGAACGAAATCAGACTTCATACTGGCAAAGCTTACCAGTGGCAGCAGAAGAAGATAAATATCAGCAATATCAGATTATTTTACTTTGAAAACAAGTTGTTCACCATTATATTTAAGCAGTACCATCTTTTACAGCAGAGCACACATACTGCGACTCACTTTCCATCAAATAATCAGGTTTTACTTTGTACTAAAGCTACAAATTTTGTTGGTGTTGTTGGTTTTTATCTCACATCTATAAAATTTATTGCTCTTTTTCGATTTTATTGGACAGCATGTGTCTATTCCACACTGCTTCTGCTCTGCATCAAGTTGTCTGTCTGAAGGTGCTGCAGGAATCTATTCCTTATCTGTCCATTCCCTTTAAATCAGACAGAAAACATTTCTGCTTATCCTGCAGCTCCAAGGCATTAAAGGTTCTCCAAGCTCCCAAGAGCTTGCAGCCCTCTTACCCACTGCAGATAATTGGATTTGACCCAGATTCTCGCCTTCAGTGTGATGATCACTGCTTCATTGTCTGGACCTCATCATACGCTCATGACCTGTGCATCCAAAATTTATTTGACCTTAAGCATGCTTTCCGTGCCAAGTCTAAGAGCGTCTTTATTTCTGCTGACAAAGATGTTTACCAAGAAACTGTGGATTTCTGTTACTGTGTAAAAATGGTGCCACCTACTGTATATGGTTAAGAAAGTTATCCTTCCTCATCCTGACCACTCCACTGCCATCCTAGAAATCCTCTGACAGCCTTGCAATGTTCACATGATGTGAATCCTTCGTCACACAGGCCAGCTAAACATCTGGATTTGCTCCCTCTGTTGCCAGTAGGGAGAACTAAGTGGAATGACAAACTTCCTGAAAGAGATTAGTGAGGAATGTTAATCACCCTCAAGAAGTGTCTGTGTTACTCCATTGACTGTAGAGGGACTGCAAGTAATTGCTTAGCCTAGACAGAGCTTTTAGATCACTGAAATTATATGAAGTAACATCCATCCTTACTTAGATATCCCATTTTTTTCCACTTTGTTGAGACTAATTTGTATAACGGAACAGAAAAATTTCTCAGAGCAGAATTTCACACAATCCTCAACTGAATTAATTAACTAATGATATAGTTATGAATGTATTCATCTGCAAATAATCTGGGTCAGATACTAATTCCCCATAAGAAAAAAAAATAATTATTATAGTTTATGTTACAAAATAGTTACTGAAAGATAAAGTACGTTTTTTTGGCCATTTGAATGAAAAGGTGGTGCGTTGCTTCTTTCCCACGTCTTGCATGAAAATAAAATTGAGAGGCAATTAAATAAATGATGAAAAATCTACTACCTACAATGGTTTACAGCATTAATAACTCTAAATAAATTAATAATTAAATGTTTTAATCTGCTATCCATATGTTTTAGAGTTACCACTGGTAACTTTTTGCTGTGTGAAGATATTTTGATATGATCGACATGATGACAAAGGACTTCTACCTTCCTTTCTTAGTACTAAGGGGTTTTCTTCAAGGGAAAAAAAAAAAAAGAAAACTCCTTGTTTTTATAGAAATATTTCTTCCACTATAGAATATAGTCTCAGAATAATTCTACTTTTATTTCTAATCAATAAATATTGTAGTTATTAACACTGTTTCTGCAAACCTTGAGGCATGCAAAAGACTTTAAGGAACACTAATATTATCTGTGAAAACGGTTTCCAATGTACTGTGTAAGCGCAGAGCCTTCGGTAAGTCAGGCTCTTGCAGATGCACTTGTAAAGTTTTTGAGCGTGTTTTTGAAGCCTCTTGAACATTAAGCCAAATGACTTGGCTTCCATTCATACAGTTATTTGTTTTGCAAACCTGGTAACAATATATTGTGTTTCCTAAGTAAGTCTCTCAAGTTTTTTTTAGATAACATATTAAAAGGTACCTTTCCAATGTTCATACTGCTGAGAGAAACAATCTTTCTACCAGAAAACTTATTTTAAAGGTAAAAGACCTAAATTATGTATAGACAGTTTTACTGGGGCTCCATAAGAATGCTGATAATTTTTAAAAATAAAATAAAAAAAAAAGGTCAGGAAAATATCACAACTTCTATTGCCCATAACTATACTAAAAAGGAAGGGATATTTATAACTGATGTCCATGATGTGAACATTCATGAAACATGCTCTTATGCACATGGTTGATGCATCACTGCAGAAAAGCAAATTTTGTGTGTAGTGAAGGGAAAACTGACAGTTCTATTTCAGCTTGGTTTACTTATAGGCATGAACTAGGTTGTCTATAATGTCCAGAAAATATGAACAAGACAGAACGAGACAGTCTTACGATACCTGAGAAATGTCTCTTTTTAACATATCCCAAAGTAAGACAACATAAAACTACTGAAAAGTTCACTATGACAGAATTATAACAAGAAAATCAATTGTTCTCTTCAACCTCTTCAGACTGGCATGTTAGAATAAAATCCTTCCTGAGCAATGGATTTGGGAAGAATGTTCCCTGGAGGAGATAAGTGTCTAAGACATACAATCAAACTACATACACAGATAGAGTTAAAAAACCTGGTCTGTATAAAACAACTTCAAGAAGACATGTTGACAATGAACTTCATGGTGTTTCTACAGCTCTGCAAGAAAGGAAACTTAGTTTGGGAAACTGCGAAGTACAACCCCTGGAAAAATTAGGAAGTGTCCTCTTGTCACACAGTTCTGTGCAGATGAAGGATATTCAATTATCAATAATTTATTTACCAGAGGTAAATCATAGCTAATTAACCTGGCTTCCTTCTTTGATACTGGATTTGAGATACTGGCTGGATTTGAGAGGGAAGACAGAGCCATGGCTGTTACTTACTTCAGCTCCTGCAAAGCTTATGATGCTGTCTTCCACAAACTTCTTGTACCTCAGTTGTGACATGACAGTCTTCCTGGGTGGAAAAGATTGGTTATGGCTGTGGTTAATGAGCTGCATTCTATCTGGAGTGCAGTAGGCAGGGCATTACTCGTCTTGTTTAACCTCTTCACCAGTGACCTGGAAGAAGCAATTCAAATCCTTCAGAGGGATCTACACAGGTTGGAGCAATAGGTTCAGGTGAGACTCATTACATTCAATGAGGAAAAATGCAAAATCCTGCACCTGAGAAGGAAAAGCTCCTTGTAACAATCTGTGCTAGGGCTTACCAGCTGGGGAGCAGCTCTGTAGGAAAGTCCCTGGGGGTTCTGGTAGGCAGCTAGCTGAGCATGAGCTGGCAGCATGCCCTGGCAGTGGAGACAACCAACAGTATTTGAGGCTTTATTAACAAGAGTCTGGCCAGACGATTGAGGGGAAAGATTATTCCCAGTTTTGGGTCCCACAGGGTGAGAAAGACCCTGATAAACTGGAGCAGGTTTGGACAAGGACACCAAGCCCTCAGTGTCTGGAGCACTTGCCATGTGAGGAACAGCTCAGGAAGATGGGCTTGTTCAGCCTGGAGAAGACACGGGTTCAGGAGGATCTAATAGCTGTCTGCCAGTACTACAAGATTATGGATGGACTTGGACTGTTCTCAGTGGTGAGTGGTGGGAAAAGAGACGGCAGACATAGCTTTAAAGCACAGAGATTTAGGCTGGTGACAAAAAGAAAAACCCTCTTTCTCCATGAGGAAAGCACAACAGTGGAGCAGGTTGCCCAGAGAGGTCATGGAGGCTGCAATCTTGGAGGTTTGCAAGACTCAGCTGCAAAAAAATCCCAAGCAAATTAGCCTGAACCCATAGCTGGCCCTGATTTGAGGAGGAGGTTGGGCTGGAGACCTCCTGAGGTCCTTTCACATGAATTATCAGTGATCTCATGAACTGGCCATATTGAGTCGTTAATGGAAGCATGTCTACCAGGGCATGCTATCTTCTTCCATATGGAAAAAGGTGAAGCAAACATGACATTGATGCATGAATCTGCACTGCTGAAACATAAGTTATGCAATGCTTTTCTTGGTTGTTACAATAGCAATCCATTTTAACCACACACACACACAAAAAGAGATGTTTGTTGAACAATAGCTTTCACAGGACACGCACAAAAATTCTGAATGTTCAGAGCTCCCTATTTAGTCTTCAAACAGGTTTCTAGTGGCTGACAAATGAGAACATCTGGTAGAGAAAGATGAGAAGAATGCAAAAATCAGCAGCTAAAGAAAGTGAATCACACTGTGCTTACCTTAGGAAACTGCCAGTATATGAACGATGACTTTGGAAAAACAGTTCAAGTTATGCTGAATGCTGCAATGAAGCTGAGACAATAGCACAAGAAATGGAGGAACTTTAAATTGAAAAGTCCTGAAGATTTGTTTCAGTCGGGGCTACCGTGTTATATGAGATTTCTAAATCTAACGTGCGATGCTCATCACCTTAAATATGTGTTTAGGTGCAATTTAAAATGTAAAGACTCACAAGAACGCAGTGAGATTGAGAGAAAGGGTTATGGTTCATATTCATTTGAATAGGAGCTGAAATTTTATTATGGTTACAGTAATTGACATATTTGTATGGATTCATTTTTTAATTTGGCAGCTACTCAGACTTCATTGCACATGCTACAATAGTAATATGATGGATTACTCTGTTTTTTCCCTTATTATTAAATTTAATTATTTTTGCTCATGTACCCAGATGTGAAAAACATCAAGAGTTCTAATCTAATAATACAGACTGTTTGGAAAATATGTGCTGTCAATTAAAGGCATTTTATAATAGAAACGATAAAAGAGCCATTAATGAAAAGTAGTTTTCCTCCTTATGTACTGGTTTCAGTTAATCAAAGGTGCTTTGAAATTGAAATCATTAATTAACTTTGGTTTTTTTAGCACTTTCACAGTTGTTGGAAATCTGTGAAATTCAGTTCTTCTACAAAAGAAAAAAAAAATTAATGTGGATCTTTTTCCAAAGACTTTATTCTTTCCTCCCAATAGTGTACTATACATACATTGTTTCCAAAGTTTAAGTGAACTAAAAGAAGAAGAAACAGGCAAAATGAAGCTGGGAAATTACATTGTTGCACTCCATTTTTCAATAACAACTCATTTATATTTTAAATGATCATGTAATAGGTAATCATAGAACTATAGAATTGTTTGGTTGGAAAAGACCTTAGAAATCATTGAGTACAACTATACCTGTCCACTACTAAACCATAAAATCATAAAATTAAATACATTAATCCAATGTATGTCTTATTTTGTTATTATTTCCCTATAATATCAAGTATAGCGATGCTCAAAAAAAATTTAAAATTAAGACACTGTAAAAAATCTGAATCTTTCTGACGAAGGTGCTTTCCCACAGTTCTTTATCATGGATTTTACAGAAAGTGATCAAGGTGAGTAGAAAGCATTATATTAGTTTCCCTCTTTGTGCAGTAGAATTCCAGGCTAGAATTTCTAGTAACTGAAAACACCGCTGTATCTGCTGCATGAATTTTACTTAAATTTGACAGAATTATCTTTCTTTATTGTTAAGGAAGGGATTACTCCTGGAAATGTTTTTCTTTTCCCCAGAGGAATACGAGCTTACATTTTAAAATTCATGGGTTCATATGTTTAAAGTTTTATATAAAACCTGGTTTCTTCTTTATAATTTTGGTCTAAGAGGGAAAACTTACTGTTTAGTAAACAAAATTCATCAATATTAGCTAGTCACTAGGAGATACGCAGCTGAATTACACTGCCTCATCAAGCTTTTAGGTTTGTTTTTTTTGTTTAAAAAAAAGTAAACATGCAGAGGGCACTTATAAATATCACCACTTGGAGTAAAGAAAAATTTAGTTATTTGTAGCATTACTCATGACAAATTGACTACAGCAAAAACAGAGTCAGAAAATTAATTCCAGGGATGCTTTCTTTCACCCACGAAGGAGTTTTTTCCTGGGTCTACACCGCACAACTTAGACTACAAAAATCTTCTTGTAGAACTTATTGCATCCAAGGTGCTAAAGGTCCTTGCCTTCACCTGAAGGTAACTGGAGTTGAAAGGACTCTGCAGGTTAATGGCGAAAACATACACCTTTTATTTCTTAAAGAATCAATCATATTCTGCAAAGTCATAGGCCAACAATAAAATATTTTTAAAAGCTTTTGGCAAAAGGGGTGAATAAAATGCTTTTAAAAAATTGTATTCTTTTCAACTGTTATAGCTGTAGCGTAATAGTAATTGCCATAATTTGCTGTACTTCTGCCATGTTGGTAATGGTATAACACAAAGGAACATTGACAGATATGCTCTAAAAATGGCCACGCATTTACTGTAAGTATGTCTATGCTCTCCATGGGAAATGTCAATCCTGTTCTATGGGTGAATAAACCTAAGACTGTACATAACCTTAGAGTCTTTGGGAATGAAAAGTTAACCTTAACAGGTTTAAAATTAAATGACTTGTCAGTCATTTTAGTAATCTTTTTGGTATTTAATATAGTTTTGAACTCTCACTATGGAAACCCATAAGATGGCTTTAAAAAGATACAGCAAATCTATTATTGACCGTTAAATACTTAAAACAATTTCTGTATGCCTTTCTACATTCCTTACTACTCAGCTGCTTTACAATGAAATGCTGTAAGACTTCTTCATAAGGTTATATAATATAGTTGTAATTATAGAAGCATACGATTATATGAATGACCGTATTCACACGCATATATGTTTAGCACAGCTTGACTATGATCTTAATTGGAAAGAGCGTGTTACTGAAAGCCATAGTAATCTTAACTTTGATATTATGAGCCACGTCTTCTTTCGTTTTTCAGAATAGGCCTATCATTACAGTGACATATCAGCTCTCATTATGTCAGCATGTCAGATTATACAACGTAAGTGATTGTGATATGTCAAACCTGGCAGGACTGAATAAGGCAGGACTTACAGTAGGCGCAGTACCATCATCAGAGTTTCTTCTTGCAAATACAAATAATTACATTAAAAACTATTTTGATAAAATAAAAATTACTTCAACCACGTGTGAGGTCTGGAGAAATCTTCCTTATGAAGAGTTACGGCTTTTTTACCTATTGAAAGTATCCAGGAGAATTTAAAGTGCTAATTTTATCATGCCTAATGAGTACCTACAGGATTAGATGATTTTCTGGAAAAAAGGACTTCTCAACCTAAAAAGGAAAAGGTATTTTAAAAAACAGAAGCTGGAGGCCAAATTTAGCTATATTTATGCTGAACAGAAGGTTCTTATTTTTTAGAAGAAAAGCTAACTGATTATAAAAATATATTACAATAATCTGCCATGTTCCTAACTATTACTTGAAATCTTTAAATCAATATTGGTAGTCATTCTTAAAAGTAAGCTATAATACAAGTTTCACCAATACCATAGGAATCACTGAATTCTGCAATGTAGGCTGTGCAGCAGCTTACATCATAGCCCATACACTGTATGAAAAGGTCCAGACCTGTAGTGAAAGCAGTTTGTTAGAATCACCTGTTTAAAAAAAAAAAAAAAAAAAAAGAAACCACAGAAATTTTTCGAACTGGCTGCTAATTATTAATAAAAAAATACTTTGCACCTCCTGCAAGCTCATTTCCTCCTCCTGCTGCTGTTCTCACTGCCAGGAATTCCTTTGCCCATGCATGTGTTTTGACAGGTGGCATTTCTTTTTTTCCCCCTCCTTCATTATGCATCAGGTTGGCAATCTCTTTTGCTAGCTTGGGTTTTTTTGTCCCAATTCAGATTCTCTCTCTTTACTTCAAGACCTGCTCGTGTTGTCATCTTGTGCCAGAATAGTGAAAAAGTGAACTCAAAACTGCCTTCTTGCTTCTTGAGAGGTTGCTATACAGACCAAGATTATATGCTGGGTTTTTCCACATTTGCGCTTCACGCCAATATTCTATTGAGCTCTGCACAGAGGACTGTGACTTTTTTGGCATTATAAATACACCTGATGTTATAAATACGGGTAAATTGCTGAAGATTAAATATTTTGGTGTGAATTTTAAGCTTAATAAGATTTTTGAAGCTAAGTACAGATCCAACACAGGGAAAAAACATTAGCAACCCTTTCAAAAGACATGGAATGTCTTGGCTAGCATTTAGTAAATGGCTCTAAATCAATCAAAGCAGGAGGGTTGGACAACATAACACCATAAGAATCCTGTATGTTCATGTTGGCATCTGCTTTGGTAGTGAGAGGAATTTGCAGGTGGTGAGTTTTGGAAAATTGTCAATGTTGCAGCTCCAAACCTTTGCAAAAGATGTTTTCAAAACATTTCTGAACATTGTTCTAAAAAAATAACAAAAGGTACTTTCTTCCAAAGAAATTCAGAACAAAATTGAGTTGTCCTCTAAGCACTACAGACTATTTAAAGAATGGAATCTCTATTAACTGCTGCATGACATTTGTCAAAAGAGGATGAAAAACTCCACTTTTTTTTTTCTGTTGTTGCATCCAAAAAGAGAATCTTTCCATTGAATGAAAAAAATATGGAATTCACTTAGTAGTTTTGGGGTCAAATTGTAAAAGGAGGAAAAATATATATCCACAGTCCTCTGTTTGCATTTTTCAAATTAATAACTACTCTCTAATTTCTAGAATATAAAATCATTTCAGCAGATTTTAAAGGAATTAAATTAAATAATATCTTCAGTTTAGTGTCCTCTTGAAATTTTAAGGCTACCTGTTTCTGAAATTGCCATAAATATGACTTCTATCATATTGCCCTGATAATCAAATGAAAATAACTTTCTGCCTGCTGAAAAATGAGGTGATTAAAAGCTTTTGAAGAAGGGTTTTTATTGGTGCAGAAGGGTTCAGACACAGTGTGAAAACAAAGCAGATGAGAAAGTCTTCTTTGGGTCAAAAATATAAACTAGATATTAAAAAAAAATTATGATCAGCAGTGAAGAATATGTGACTCCTGCTAATGGTTCATTTTCCTGTTCTTTTTTTTACCCTTATGTAACCTATCAAATTTCCTAGGAAGAAGATTATATAGATTAGCACTATAGTAGTTTAACAAAAATATGGACTCTGTAAAGAGAGAAACTATGTGAGGATGAAGAAAGAACTAGGAAAACAGTCATCAGTTCAGATATCTAAATTTCTTTCATTGATGTAATTTCACTTGGACATCAGTTGGTAACATTATGCTATGCTCAAGTACACTGTTATTGTTAGCACACATCGTCAGTGTGCTTTCTGTATTTGCTTACCATGATGCTCAGCAGAATAAATTATGTCATTGAACAGAAGTGAGTCACGTGGATATTTTTTTGAGAGATCTAAGTGAGATCTCCCTTTTACCCATATAGCTACTACCAGGATCCTTGATACTTCTGCTCAGCTGCAGATGTGTTGTTCATGGGTACAGTGCTGTAACCTTCACCCATTTCAGAGGAGATTTTTCCTGCAGGATGAGTCTTACTGTTCTGTATTGTGCAAAAACAGAATCAGATTTCTAATTTTTCAGATAAGCTCTGTTGAAATTACTTCATTTTCTGAACATTAACTGCATGTTTTCAGGCAGTGTCTACATCTAGATGTGATAATACCGGGCACTGCTATGCAGAAAGGCTGTTGCTTGCATCTATCCCTATGATGACGGAGGTCATCCTAAAGTTGGTGGAATACCATAAGTGAAGGAGGCAAAAAAGGCTCACATTTAAAGGGAGAAATGGACACAATAGGTGGCCCCAAACTGTCCAACAGAGTATTCAATTCCGTATACATCATACTCAGTATAAAACCAAGGAATCATGAGGATCAAGTCTTCTTCTTTGATGGCTGTTGTCCAATATGGACCTCATTTGGCTCTTTGCCCTTGATCTCAGGTCCATGCATTCCCATTATTATTCCATTATTATTATTGTTGTTGTTTCCTTAAAGCTGTTTTATTTTCCAACCCACAAGTCTTTTCCTCTCATTTCCCTTTCCCTTTTCCCTAGGTGGAGGTGTTTGTGGAGATTGGGCCACAACTGCTCCCATTTATCTGCTGATCAAGCTGAGCCTGGGAAGAACCATGACAGTTATGTTCATGATTTAAGCTAAACTAGGTTTTTAAGGAAAAAGAACTTTTTAACAGTAGGGTAAAATCAAAGTTTTTGTTTTCCAAAGTGATCCAAAGTGAGTTGTTTAGGAAGGCAGTTCCTGTTTCAAACATGACTGCCACATTTAGAGTCAGATTTTCAGAAACTGTAATCAAAATTAGAAGTTATGCTGCCTCTGCACTATCATTTTCAGTGTAGAAATAGTCCTTTCTTTATTTTGGAACAAAACAAAAGTACAAACATTGAAATAACAGATAATTTATTTTCATTTTTAAAGAAATATTTAATAATTTACATTTAAATATTTAACTTCAACAAGCTTCTTCTAATTCTGAGAAAACCTATATTTAAAATCACAGACTTTAAACTCAAATTAGCATAAGAAAAACAACCATAGGTAAATTAAAAATGCAAACAAGACTAGAACACTCTAAGCATTTTATTCCAGGTTATAACAGTTTTGATTTTTATATCAACATCAGTTCAAACCAAAAGCCAACATTTTTCCCTTTTCAATTTTGGGCTTAATGTTGAATCGAACAAAGTTTATTGCCTTTCCATTTGTATAATAGGTGTCATCAGAGGTAGATAGTAGGTGCAAAAGGCTGACTTTATAAACTTTATAAATAAAAACTGTTCTTGCAATTATTTTTGCTAGAAGTGCAATAGACTAACAAAAAACATATTGATGGATATATCAGTGTAAAATACTGTATTACAAAGAGAAGCTTATGAAAGCTAGACATAATTAAATACATAATTAAACACAACATTGATAAGCAAATATACCATCATAAATAAAACATCAAACATAAAAAGGAAACTATGAAGAGGTCTTTTAAAAATATAGGAAGCAAGTAATCTGTAAAGTTTCGTACTTCAGGCAATTAAAGGGAACAAGGAGGAAGTTTGGCAGGTGTTTATATTAATATTGCTAAGTGCTCAAATGAGATCTTTGCCTTCAGAATGGAAGCTAATTATTAACACTGGAATCTTGAATATAGTTTGCTAGAAGGAAAAGTTATTGTAATAGCACAAAGGCAAGTAGCTCAATTCAGCTTGTAGCCTTCCACACAGAAATGACTTTAAATTCTATGGAATTCAATTACCATTAAACGTTTTAATAAATAATACACTTGAATCAGAAGCCTATAAAGTGGACAAAGATCAAGGAACCGCTACTTCTAGGCACTTGTCTGATACTAAACGAGGGATCATCTTGATGTATATACTGCGTTGCATGAAAATGTATGAAGCAACAAGTTAGCCTTGCCCCCACATTGTGCTGCTTCTTAGACCATTCCCTAAGTAAAGCAACTAGTCAAATCTGCTTCCATTAGTTTAAAAGGAATTTTGAGAGTTCTTACTTAAAATTGGAGATATCACCTGCCTATAATGTTAACTATAATACATCTAAAATTAATACAAAATAAATAGGAGGGTTCCTCTTCACTGCAATAAACCCTTGGAGAAGTTTTGGTGTTACTTTATAGCAGTAAAAAGAAATACCGCACAGCTAATCCAAAATGAGTGATAAAACTGAGTACAGTCCAAACCTTTCTAGGATTCTACAGAAACAGGTGAGGTCAGATGTTTCAAGAGTGATAAGTTCTCACTTGGCCCATAGAACTCTCGTACTTTCAATGTTTTGTACCTCATTATCATTTACCCTTGCTGGGAACTGTTCAAAGACAAACACCTTTGACAATGCAATCTACCATCCTGTTTTACTAACACATAAGAAAAAAAGATTTTCTCAGGATTTGTAATTTGCACTGTAAGGAACTGTTAACAGAAGAAAACAAAAATTGCAATTTGTGCAAAACCTTTTATGTCTACAAGTTAGATTATTTTTCTGAGGACTCACACTGTTTCACACCGCCACCGAAAGGAGACCAATGAAAAGAGGCACTGTACACCTATTGGTCTTGAAGTCACATATTTGGACTCTATAAATCCTAAGAATTTACTCCACATGGAGATCAATCACATATCAATCTTCAAGTACTACAACTGAGATTTGCAAAAGCATATAGACAAGGTCTTTCACAGTAATGAGTGACTGATTACATTTTTGGCCTGTCTGTATCTCAATTTTTTGATTTTGTAAACATAGAACTCATCTTGCTGACAAATTTACCATCCACAGCCTGATGCCATCATTTTGTAAAATCCTACTTTTTATTGTAGGATTTTAGAAGGAGAAAATATAATTTGAAGCTATAATCGGAAAATGAAGAATAATGATCTGATACATTTATCTCCTCAGGCAACAGGATTTTGTCGTTAGAAAGATATCTTTGCCTTTCTCTCTTTGAAAAATGTGCTTTGGATTAATGGGGCTGCCTTTTCTTCGAGAACTGCCTGGTAAATACAGGGGAACTGATCCATCCCATTGGAGACCCAGCGGAATCTTCACAGCAGATGGATACTTCCAAAAGAAGATGACAAAATCTCCCACTGCGTATGAGATGTGATCAGAGTCACTCAAGTGAGGAAGGAGACTCAGAGGAGACCCTTTGAAACTATTCTTGGTTTAATCAGACTTAGTGGATCTGTTTACAGTAGGACAGCAATCAATTTTGCTGTAATGGCCATTGTGGACTGTGGAATATAAGAGTTAATGTAACAATATAACAATCGTACCAAACAAGTGACGACTGACTGTGGAAGGAATACAGCATATTTCTCTGTCTTGTCAGTGACTCAAAGACACCTTCAGAAGTTTTCTTTCTCTCCTACCTACAGCAGCTTATTGTCTCATACTGAGAAAACAGTGTTTGCATTTTCAACTAAAAGCTCAGTTGATCTTCTATCGTCCCTTAGATGTCTGCAGTTTGACAACTTTATTCCTCCCTCTGAAGTTTTTCTGGACTGTTCAGTCAGAAAACACCTTTATTCTTTCTCCTGTCGTATTGGATTTCTGTGTCAATATTCTAGTAGCAGGAGGATGTAGAGATGGCTTCTGTGAGAAGCTACAAGAAGCTTCCCCTGTGTCTGATAGAGCCAATGCCAGCTGGCTCCAAGATGGACCCATTGCTGGCCAAGGAGGAGCCCACTCTGGAGCAGGTGTTCTGGCAGGACTTTTGACCCCATGGAACAGTGTGTTCCTGAAGGACTGCACCCTGTGGAAAGGACCAATGCTGGACAAGTTTGTGAAGAACAACAGCCCATGGGAAGGACTTAAGTTGAATTAAGTTCATGGAGGAGTATCTCCAATGGGAGGGAACCCATGCTGGAGCAGGGAAAGAGTGTGAAAATTCCTCCCTCTGAGGAGGAAAGAGCAGCAGAGGCAATGTGAGGGGAACTGGCTGCACCCCCCCATTCCTCAACCCCGAGTGCAGCTTGGGTGTATGAGGTAGAGAATTTGAGACCCAAGTTTTTCCCAGGAAGAAGGGGGGAGTGATGGGATGGTATTTTAAGAGGATTATTCTCATAATCCTACTCTGATTTTGATGGTAATAAATTAAACCAATTTCCTGAAGTCAAGTCTGTTTCGCCTGTGATAGCAATTAGTGAGTGATCTCTCCTTGTCATTGTCTCAACTCACAAGCTTTCTGTTATATCTTCTCTCCCCTGTCCAGCTGAGGAGGAGAGTGGTAAAACAACTTTTATAGGCACTTGACATCCAGCTGGGGTCAATCATCACACGTCTCTCTGATCCAAAGAAATTATTACATCCTTCTGTCCTCCTTAAGCTACCAAACCCAAGAAAATGATTTGCTTTCTCAACTTCTTTCTTAATTAGATTTTTTGGCTGCCTAAAAGTTCTTGGATATCTCTAGGGAACTGTAGTGACTCTCCACAACAGAGGTTTTATCAAGTCCCAGTTATTTAGCTACCTTCTCCACAGCTCTCTTTTTTTTGCCCATTTTTTCTGTGCTTAACAATTCCAGCTGCCAGCAGGTTACTGCAATACAATTTCGGTGCACTGGAGCCAGTTCATTAATAAATGACATCTGTCTATTGTACATGACTAAGGTAATGATAAAACTAATGTGAGGAACAGAGCCATAGGGAACTACCAGGTCTCTCCAGACATTACTAAGTTCTAAGTGGAATATGAATTCTTCACCCAAGTAACAAGGGATAAGACAAGATGAAATGGCCTCAAGTTGCACCAGGGGAGATTTAGAGTGCGTATTAGAAAAAGTTTCTTTACCAGAAGTGTGGTGAAGCATAAGAACAGGCTGCTCTGGGAAATGGTGGAGTTGCCATCCCTGGAGGAGTTAAAAAAAATTGTGTAGACATGGCACTCCAGGACGTCGTTTAGTAAACATGGTGGTTTTGGGCTGACAGTTGGACTTGATGATCGTAGAGACCTTTTCCAGCCTTAGTGATTCTATGATTCTACAATTTATGCTGGTAAAAGAGTGCTACGTCCACAATCTGTTTGTATTGCTTTAGCACGAGTTAAAAGCCAATAAGATAAGCCATCTTCAGTAAGATCCCTGGAACTAACAAGCTCATGTGTCATGTTTTCCTGTGGTCTGCTTCTCCCACTCATTTCCTTCAACTGTGTTAGGAATATAGATGTTTTTTAAAAAAAATCTTGTTGTACTTTTTAGACAAAACATTTAATTTTTGGGATAGATTTTCTTGATTTGTCAGATTTATTGACAGTATATATTTTAAGTTATAGTGTAATGATATAAAGCAGTCTAAACTTCATCTTCCAGTTTCACAGTCAGAGATAACTCAGTATACAGGTCCTTCCTACTCTGCTCCAACCCGGCAACTAATCCAAGAACCCAGATTTCTGCTCCCACTCAAGCGTGTTGTCCGATAAAGACCTGTGCATTTGTCTTCCAAATCCTTCAAACTTGCATCAGTACTGACTTAGAATATTTTTTTTGTTATTTTCCTCTTGAATGATGAAGGATATTATTCAGTGCTGACAACAGCACTTCTCTAAAGCACTGTCCTCAACTATCAGAGAAAATTATAAGTGGGAAAGATAATAGTCTGTCTTAGCTACTACTGTGATAAGATGTGAGAAGCGTAATTTGTTACACGACCTTATGATACTCAACTCAAAAGAAGATTTTTCCTTATTTTCTTAGTATACTTTTGGGTAGAAAACAAGAGTTAATACCACTTGTGCAGCAAAGTGCTACAGCTGAATTGCTTCTAAAATTATTCCAGTTTCATGACCAGTTCTGCTTGATAATCCCTGAGAAATATCTACAAAAATAAATGTCAGTAGTGTTTTCCTTTCAATTGCTTTGTTACGAAACAAGTTTAGAAATGCGAGTTCTATAATTTTCAAATAATTACATCCTTGGTGTTTTTTTATATCCCTGCTGAGGATTATTTTTTAACAAGGATTGTTGTGAGTTTTAGAAGTACAGTTAATTCAGTCTGAAAATAACTAAATCTTTTCAGCCTTGTAAAAGTGATAGTTTTCCTTGAAGGTACCTCTTAAAAGATTAAAAAGTGATGATACTAATTCACTGTCCCTGAAGCAACCTCTTTAAATTAAAGCTCTAATTTGAATAAATCTCAAACTATTTTGAAAAACAGCTTGAACAGTTTGTTCTGGAGAAATACAAGGACTTTGAAAACAAAGATCATATAATTTTCTTAGTTCCATTAGAATTTATATGAAAAAGACCCCAACATGATTTATCAGAACCTAAAAAAGGCCATCTAAACAAGCCATCACAACCACCTGGAACAGAGGATAGAGGTAGCAACCTCTCCCTGATAATAATGCAAGGATTTTCTCAGGAAATTCAACCTTAAATGC
Source organism: Cuculus canorus (assembly GCF_017976375.1). Taxonomy (NCBI): domain Eukaryota; kingdom Metazoa; phylum Chordata; class Aves; order Cuculiformes; family Cuculidae; genus Cuculus; species Cuculus canorus. The sequence continues at coordinate 11,350,226 of NC_071403.1, forward strand.
ACCTCAACTTCTATTTAAGGTGCATATTTTGCTGATGCCTTTCCCCGGTTTGAGATTGCTTTCAGAGTCATGCTAGCAACATGTAAGTCAACGTTCACTGAAGATTGCTCCTACAAGGAGCAAACTGCCAAACACCAGCCAAACGTAGGTTCACCTCCATCTGGGCCCGCCTGCAGAAGGAGATCAGCAGAAGTGCGGAGCTGCTGCCTTGTGCAAAAATCCCATGGTTATTTACCCCAGCCATAGAGAGAAGTTTCTGCTCCTCACCCACCTTTCCTTGGGGTTTCTCTGGCTGAGCGTGAAGGGGCCAGGCTGAATATCAAAGAGGCAGAAACTGAGGTGCTGGGCGTGAGAGAAAGTAACAACTCAGGCTGCCAAAGCCTGCTTAAGCCAGCGGTCTGGGACCCCAAATCCATGGGAAAAAAAAAGGATCAAAACCTAATAATTAAGTTAGAATCTTGAGGCTGAATCTGACAATTTAACTAAGAAGAATTTGACAGAGGGAATGCTATTCCATTGGTAGAAGTAACAAGGCAGTTTCTCAAAACTGATTTAATTCTCCCTCCCCTCTGTCAGAACACTGATTTGTACAAGAGATGAAGAAAGATTAAGATCTCCGCAGCAGAAAATGATAAATTTAAGTCAAAAGATAGATTGTGAAAAAAAAATTAAAGCATAAGTCAAACAGGACTCTGCTTTCTACCAGCTTACAAAGGTGCTGTGTTTTGCTTTCTTTTCTTTATAATTTCTAACTGCAGAAGGCATGTTTCAGGTGAAGCCACACGCAAGACCGTCTGAGATTAGAAGTACACTGGCAGCTCTGGAGAAGCATCCACCTCCTGCTACACTGCCTGTGATTTTATACATACCCACAAGGCTTTTCTGTTGACTGAAATGGTGACCTCGGAAAACTTTTACTCTTCCTGTTTTGTCCTTTATATATCGACTCTAGGGTGGATTCCCCTGCTACACAGGCAAAAGCACATTTGATGGGTTGGAATATTCCAAAACTAATGGCTGAAACTGGGATTTACATCTTATTTTGTGGCTCAGGAAGAATAAAAAAATTTTTTCAAGATTAATAGGCACACAAATTAATGATGCTAGATATTTCATCTAATTAACATCTTCATTCATTCGTTGCATTTAGTACACAATGTATGCACGTTCATGTGTTCATGGATATCTGGATTTTGCTAGTAACATAAATCTATGAGCTCATCAGAAAAGTGAGGTATCACTGTTATCAGTGGTCCCTTAGCAAGGGCAAATCCCTCTTTATGTAGGAAAACAACATTTCACGTGACTTCAAAGACTACTATTCACACACGGCTTTTCAGATTCAAGCATCAAAGTTCACCTTTTCATTTCAAATTTTCCTTCACATACATCTCCTTTAGGAGTATTAATGGGAGCATTTTTCTTGAAATATAGTACCAGGAACATAAAGCTATAAATAGGGTACTGTATCATCTAAAATAGAAGTTGACTCCATAAACCAGATTATTTTTGCCAAATAGATTTATGAATTCCAGATTGCATGGTAAAAATCTGCTAACTGCTTTACTAACAGTAGTATGTATAGGACGCTGCCTACTAACATAGTAGGGTGCCAAAGGACTTGTGTTCTGCAAAACGGCAAAATCATTCAGAGGACTGAGAAAGAGAGATGAAATATCTCACATTACAAATTTACAAGACTCCTGAGCACACCTATAGAATAGTGCAGGGACTTATGCTTATGATTGACTGATTTAATCCATACAGCTCCAGTAATTGTTTGCTTTGTCTTTTTTGTTGCAGTATTATAGTCACATTTTATCAGGAAGTATGGCCACAGCTGCATTGCAGCATTTAAGTATATAGGAGCAGCTATTGTAGCCTATTAATGTTTTTAATATTTTTTAAAGAATGAGCCATATATACTACACTGGTGGGAAATTAAAGGTTGGCAACAGCAATTCAGTGTAGGTGAAATTGAATTATTCTTCCCCCCTTCTCAAGGTACGAGATCTAGACAGTTTATGCTGGAGCAGAAAACACACAATTTTGCAGTAGGAGAAAAGATCACGAAGAAAGGTGGGGAGGACAAGTTAGAGGGAATCTGAGATCAAAGGATTGACGGTGGCTGAGTTTGGGGAACTGATGAGGCTATGAGTCAGATGAGTTTCCAAGATGTAACTGTTATGACAACTGGGACCACACCTGTTTCCAGATCCTCTTGTACCCATCCTGTTGCACTTCTGGGTTCTCTTTATCATGGAATTCTCCTTTATTTTAGTGGTGGGTTAACCTTGGATGGCTGTTAGATGCCTACCCAGCTGCTCTCTCATTCCCCTTCCTCAACAGGACAGGGGGAGGAAATAAGGTGAAAAAGTTTGTGGATCAAGATGAAGACAGGGAGATCACTTACCAGTTATCATCACAGGCAAAATGGACTCAATGGGAAATCCATTGCCAATTAAAAACAGAGTAGGATGGTGGGAAACAGAAAAAAATACACCATCAATGCACTTCTGAGTTTTCTCCATTTTCTCTCCACTACTTGTAGGACAGGGTGGGTGAGGAATAAGAGTGTCATCCGTCCATAACTGCTCCTGTTATTCATTCAGTGTGTTGAACTCTGAAGATTTCAGTAAGAATCCTGTGTATGAAATGACCACAGCAGAGAGGAGTAGAACACTGCTGAAGTTGAAGAAGGAAAGCAGAGGGGAAAAAAAGTGTTATGCTCTGGTTATATCTGATGGTTATTTTTATTCTTATGAATTTTTAGAGAGACTGAAAAATGAATACTCTAACGCATTTCTGGAAAAATTATGAAATAATGCTTTCTGTTTCTGTATTTTCATGAAGGTTCTTGAGCATGTTGCTTTTGCCCTTGCTAATAAAATTAAAATGAATAAATGTTTTCCTCTATTTTAATATAGTTTTTTTATTTTAGATTCTTTATATTTATTTAATATATACCTTATCCTTCTCTTTTACATGTGTTCTTAGCAAATAAAATGTTCTCTTAACTGTCAACAACACTCCAGAGGAAACTGCATTTTTGCATCATAGAATGAGTATACCTTCTAGAAACTAGGGAGTAAATTGTATGATTAACGACCAGTGGACAGTGTGAGTAGATATTTGTTTAATTTGTGATCTTGAGTCCAAAAGAAATAGTTCAAGAAACTGTTTCACTTCCAAAGTAAGAAGTTTTTTTCAGACTGCTGTTATATGATCTAAGTGCTATTATTTTGTCTTACACGATGATTGATGAAACCAATGTACATTCATTTATGTATTGATAGATTAGACTTGGAGAAGAGCCACAAAAAGTAGTCTTCTTCCTCTAACTGGAATCTGAGAGAGACCTAAAGCCATCAAATAGCAGGAATCTACTTGTGGCACTTCTAGACTGGTGAGCTTCTGTTTGTCTGATTTCATCTTATTCCATAAGATTCATAAAACATAATTTCATTACTTGTCTTAGAGTCTTCTATTTGTTTATGTGAGAACATGGCCAAATGCTCTATTGAGCTACTTTTTTTATGAGTTCTATTTCACAAGAAACTCGATATCTTCTTTCCAATAGTAAAAAAAAATGGGTTTGATATTATATTTACAACTGCAATAGCCATAGCTAATTTAGTTATAACTAGTGGAGTTCATTAATCCTGTATAATTATTTTGCTTCTTATATGTACTGCACTAAATAGTCTGCACTTTAAAATATTTAGTTGACAAACTTCAGTGAAATTGAAAATTTTCACTTCATGCTAGTTTATGTAAACTGTAGTTTATGTTTCAAGCCTAACGCTTTGAGTATTTACCCTCATAAATAAATAATAATAAAAAAATTGAAACCAGTGGCATTATTCATATATTTGGTAAAGTAAGACATACACAATTTCTCAATTTCTGTTAGTCTGTAATAACCTCTTACGACAATTTGCTCGTTCTTTCATAAATTCCTCTCAAGTCCGGAGATACATAACGTCCTTTCAAATAAACTTAACCAGATCAAACATTTGCTGAAAAAGACAGCAAGGTAACTGTTGTCTTCAAATGATCAAGACAAGGAGGGATTTAAATATTTCATATAATGTACAAAGTTCAGCATTTAAAACCATCCCCACACAAATAACTTGAGTTAATACCTTGTTACAGAGCCTTTCTTGGGACAAAGAGCAAAACACGAACTGTTTGTTGGAAGGATTCATCTCACACAAAATTTCCCTTTGGTCTATGCTATCCATATATCTTCACAGTCTCCACAGCAGTGCCTTTTTCACTGAAGAATTATCTGTCATACTTCATAATGAGGTGCACTTTCACAAATATATTGTATAGATTTTTGCAACTGCACTTCATTGGCTTTGTAATCCTTTTCCCTTAAGAGAAGTCTCCCTTTTACAAAATGTTCAATACTTTGGGAAACAGAAAGGTTATGTGGCTTTCAGATTTCTTTTTTGGTCCTTCACACTGCAGTCTCTGAAAAGTTTCTACGGATTACTGCTTATGGTTCACCACCCCATAGATGTTTTCCTGTTGTACAACGACAGGTACACTAACAAATCCCCTTGCTGTGGGTTTCGTACCTAAAAATAAATCAGTGATCTGATGTCATTTTATAGAGTGAGTTGTTTTGTTGGGTTTTTTTCCCCTCCCAAGCTGAATGTCCTTAGTTTCAGCTTACTCATAGAAGACATAAGCTACTCAGATGATCTTGGTCAATGAAAAACAAGACTTTACCTTATGGTTGGAGAAGTTGAGGGGAGTTTTATTATGCCAACTCTACAGAGAAGGGAAAACATTTTTTTTATAGAAACACTAAGTCCTGTCGTCAGAACAATTCCCACAAAATAAATCTCTAAAGCCATTTTTTCAACTGCCGCCTAATTTGGCAGGTTCTCAGCCTGCGTAAGCACCAATGTTTTGACATTGCTGAAGTTCTTCTTCCACTTGTCTTAGAAATCGCTTCTATCTTGACAGCATCGAGCAAAGCTATATATATCCCACATTAAGCAGTTGTTGTCCATCCTAACCATTGAACATGATTCACCAGGGAAGAGAACCTAAAAGCTTCAGCTGAGATAAGAAGCTGAAATGAGAATCTTTTTAGTACTCTTGTGCTCACTGTTCTTCCTCATCTCCAGCAACTGGTACCATCCTACCTTAGGAGTCAGGTAACATTTACTAAAAAGAAGTAATAACAGTGACCCCTACAGAATACCGTACAGAATTGCACTTTTTATTTAGTAGCTCAGTTGTTGAGCTTTTTCTAGGATGTGTCAGATACGGTTTGCTTTTCATTTTACATAGTCCAAGGTTATGTGCCTCAAGCTCTGGGATATTCTGATTGCCATAAAGGAAGAAGTGGAAGCTTCTTCATTCATCCATATGGAAGTTTTTTCACTTTGCCTAAATAATTAATCTCTGTGCCAGAAAAGAAGCACAGATATTATGCTATAAATTAAAAAAAAAATAAATTATTAAATAAATGCAGGCTAAATATTACAATACTCTTTACAGCAGGAAATGGAATCTATATCTCCTCCATTCTAACCAAACAGCTTAATGTCAAACTACAGTCATAGTACACTCATTTGGTCTTGTTTAATTACATCTACAAAGTGTGAAATGGTTCTGGATATTATTTCCTTACCAATTGAGCCAAAGGGTCTCTAACTGAGAGTTAAATATTAATTCCTTTTGTGTATCAAGGCATGACTTGGTCCCGCAGGATCAAATTAGTTAAATTTGATTCAGCTGGCCAGGAAAATGTAAGCTTCTGACTCTCACAGTATAAAAATAATCTCAGCAATGTGAATTAAGCACAGAATGATTCAGCTTTTTCACTACAGTGTAGCAAAAGACTTGAAGAAAGTGTTTCTTTGATTCATCTTAATGGGAAGCAAATTTTTAAACCCTAATTAAAATATGAACACTATCATTGCCAGCTATCCTACTACCGATTAAAGAACATAAAAAGAAAAGATCACATTATGATAATGGGATTTTATCTTGAGTGCATTTTGGCATCACATGTGGCTTAGCCTCAGATGACGAGTGGTTTGAAAGAGAACAATCACTTATTTTTGAAGCTCCTTGAGTCATAACTTTTGCCTATAGGACACTATGATTTCTGTTCCTAGTTGGCTGGATTGAAGTGTGCAGGAAGAACAGAGGCCTTTGAAACTAACACTCTTACAGAATGCTTTAATATACAGGCTATTTGTTTAATGATTTTTAGTGTCTTTAACAACCCATGGAATACTTAGACTCTGAGCAGTTTTTGTTTCACAGAGAGTTAACTTGTTGTACCTAAAAGGTGAGGTTTTTTATGTTAAATGTATAAAAATAAATATTTTTATTTACAGGAAAAGCTTTTGAAACTTCTTTCAATATTTATTTACAGGTTTATATGCAGTGGAAATAAGATGTTTGTCCATCACTAGTCTTTGTTGCAAGTCTAAGACATTCAGTCACAGATGACAGGCATATCCTGCCCTTGTATTGTGTCAAAGGGCAAAGCAGGTGATTCTTAGAATCTCAGACTACCAGAGCTCCTGGTAGTCAGCTATAATTAATAGAAAGATATTTTCATTTTCTCAGGGGGTAAATGTTCTATGACAAAGTCTTGTGGCCTGCTTAAATCGTTGCAACGTGTAGGACTGACATAAACCTACCTACCACATCCAATTTTCCTTCCAAAAAGTGTATTCATCAAGTAATCCTCTCTAGAAAGCAATTTATGTGTTGTCACGTTCATAGCATCTCATACTTCCATCATTATTTCTGTATCCTGTGACAATAGATACACAGGAAAGCAGTCATTGATGGTATTCAGGGAATATAAGTGCAAAAAACCTGCATGTAGGCAGCAGAAGCAGCAATAAATGACTACATCCTGGATCAGCTTTGCTATATATATACATATATATGTGTGTGTATATATATCTTTGCTCTCTCTCTATATGTGTGTGTGTATATATGTATAGTCACTACAAATCACACTGTTTACTCTTTTGTCTATTATTGTCAATAATATAGTTTGTCTGGAAATCTTACCTTTAGTGACTTGGTGTCATGAGAAAGCCTCATGAGATCAAAATGAAGTGTATGCACTACTGCAATACACAATCTTTTGGGGCCAGGGCAGGATACAGACTTATTCGGGGTATCTCCAGTATTCATTGTGACCAGGATGACTGCCAGAATATTACTTCGAAGAACGGACACAGAAGAAGATATGGTAAGACTTTATTATTTCAGGAAAGCTGCTGAAAACAATGTTACTGTAAAGATTACCCTTCAGCATTTAAATAAGAAGAAATTAATTCTTGGTTACATCTCAGACCCAAGTACCAATATTTAATTAGCCACTCTAAGGCAGGGACATCAGCAATACCAGGTATAGAAAAGAAGTTTAATTTTGGACAGACTATCCTTTCAGCTGTTCAAAATTCAGCCTCTTTGCTTATCATCTTCTCTCTGCCAGAACTCTGGAAAAAGCCTTTGAAAAAGCTAAATTACAACAAATTTCCTAAATGGCAAAGCATTGTAATGCAAGCTGAATCGTCACTAATAAAACTTCTGGCAATATTTAATCACTTCAAAACTGTTTTCAACACAAATGTTTTGAATGCTGTTGCTTCAATGGCTTGGAAATGTAAAGACCAGCTCTATGAGACAGTTCACAGGAAATTGCTTGATGGAAAATATTGTTTATATTAATCTTAAATAGCTTATAGAGTATCAGCATCTAGAAAAAATCTTTACAATCTTCAGCATAAATTGAATTCATGCATAATGTCTGAATGACAAGAAAACAGATGAGCTGTGATAACAATTCAATCAAAATGGCATAAAGTCTAATAGTGCTCTTAAAATACAGTATGGTTCCCCTAATGGCAGTTCCATCCCTTATGTGAATTTTGGATAGATCATCTTTTTCACTGGAAAGAACTGAATTCTTTAAACTAAATGTCAGCATTTGAATTTTTATTCAGTAAACAATCCACTATTAACTACAAGGCTACTGAACACCTGTCTTCACAGCCTGTCAGTTTAGAAATTCAGGTGACAAAGCTCTCATTTCAATTGAGACTCTTAGAGGCTTTGAGTCTTCTTAATCCTTAGAAAGCTCCTTCTGCTTATGTGAGATAAAATAGTGATCTTCCAAGACAAAAACTTTGTACTTTTGTCCATTTGTATAAGAAGATGTGTAGTCATTTCATACACTTCACTCACTGAAGAAATCTCCTGTTATAAATTCTTGGCACTATTACTACAAGGCCAGTATTTAACTGACTTAACCATATAATAAAGATTTTGCCTGGCAGTAGATTTTGTTTTAGAGAATGTGATGAACAATAAGCTTAATCTTTTTTAGCTAACACATAGAACAGAAATAGAGAACTCTCTTACATCTGCTCCATCCTTTTTGATCTGACAGCAACATTTGACACTATTGGCAATATCTTTACTTTAGGGTTGGCTACTTAGACAATTTCATTCTGAGGTTTAGACAATTTTATGGTGGAATGAAGGCAGGGCTGGAGCAAATTTAAATGCTTTCAATTGACTTCCTCCAGTAGCACAAACTCATGTCATGTCACCAACACTACTCCCTATATATTTTGTCACACTGCTCTCAGCTGATTGCTAAACACTTCAGGTATCCAGATTAAATTCAGTGTATGATGGAGAGCTGTTTGATGTCATTTTAGTGAGCAACAAGATTGTCGGATCTGTCTGCTGACAACTATATCCTGATTGTTCATTCCCAGGAATCTATTCAAATAACAGTGAATTGAATTTCCTCTGCACGTTCACCTTCTGGAATGATTAATGGTCTTTAAAACATCAGTTTTCCTGGTAAGTCATCAGCTATTGGTTATATCCAACAGAATACGTGTGCTTCTGGCTGTAGAGAAATTATCCCGCAGAATACCTTAGTGGTGGGAACAGATGACACAGGATGCCTTCAGAAGATAACAAAAGTATCTTTTTGACAAGAAGGGCATAATTTTCAGACAAAAGTCTGAAAGGTGTCTATCATGGAGCACCAAGGGCAGGTTGCCCCCTTGGGAAAGCGAGCTGGGAGCAGGGGTGACAGCGAGGTGACAGAGCACTGTTCTCACCAGCAAAGGCACGGTCCCACAGTGCCTGAGCAAGGAGCAAATACAGCAGGGCAGGTGATGGCAAGTGGGGTCACTCACAGCCCAGAGACCCCCAGACAAGTCCCTGGTGATGAGGTTGGTCTGAGCAATCTGGGGGTCAAGTCAACAGGTCACGATTTATACAGCTGAATTTACTACACGTAGCACAATTTACAAACCTTTTATGCTTTCTTTTTGTTCTCCATGCCACCTCTAAAATTGTTTTTTTTTCCAGATCTTGGTTTGCTTGTCTTTAAACGATCACTGGTGAGTATCTGATGGCATCCTGTTCTCACTTTCCAAGGCCACCACTATGATACCAAGCCTCTGTTCCTCTACACTATATCAACACGTTAGAGCCATAAACGTGTCGGTCTACATGAAATAATTACTTGTAACTACCATCTCTATAAAACTATGGTTATGCCCTATGAGGATAAGGAAAAGTGAAACAAATTAAGCATAGTCACCTGATCATTAGTAATATTGCTGTTGCAAGTAAAGCAGGTAAAAACAAAGCTCCAGGCAGGTCAAAATTAGTTCAGACCAAGCAAGCCTCACAAGCCTTAGTCCTGAGGTCTTCCAAACACTATATAAAGCCTGTAGTATGTTACTATCAATGGCAAAAATGTTTTTACAGACCACACGGCTTCAATATAGCAATCTGCTTGGAGAAGAGAAAAAAAAAATACAAATAATTTCTGCATTAGAACCTGTTGCAAATTCTTATTCAAGAACCGATCAGTATCTTGATTTTGGAAGAAACTTTATGATTCAGAAGGGTTAAACAAAGTATATGCTTTAGCAAGACTAAGGTCATCCAAGTGTGCACAAATAGACACTTGAGAGTCTTACTAAGGAATATACCTGTTACAGGAACATTCGTATTAAGGATTCTGGCAGCTATGGAGGAACTAATTCCTGAAATTCATTAATACATTCAGAACTTGCACTTATAGGACTGGAAACTGTAGAGGAGGTTTCAATTTAGAAATAACTTTGTTTAGTGAGCTACAGCTAATGTTTATATTGGCATGTTGTATTTATTATTTGTGAAGTGGCTGAAGGATGTGTGGAGAATTTACACCTGCCTGTGTATGCTTCTGACAAGAATTTAGTATCAGCTTTTAAAAGAATTGATGGATTTGGGCTGAGAATAAAACAGGAATCATTTTTGTAAATGCTGTTATACAAAGATACAAATATTCATATGATACTTATTGTATAATCCTAAAGCAAGGCTACGTGTTCCTCTTTGACCTTCCGTAGGCTTCAAGGCAGAGCAAGTTGAAAGTGGAGGTTTTTAGAAGAATTGAACTATTGATGGACAAATTTCAAAGTACTTGGGGGCTTAATTCTGTTCTGTGAAAAGTCCAGGAGTTTTGATATATACCTAAAACCTAAAACGTATAAGCTTTCTCACTTTGAAAGAAACAGACTAGAGATCTTAGCCTTTTTTCAAATATTTTAGCATTCTCACTCTAAATCAGAAATGGAGTCACACTCAAAAGGAAATTCATGTATACAGCAAAGTTAACCAAAATGTTACAAAATTCAGTAGTTTCTCCTGTGTCTTGGGATAATACTTGATCGATTTGGGATCTTACTCTAAATCAGAAAGCTCTCATCCCTATTTCAATTTTTAGAAAAATATTTTATCTTGTCTACTTGGAAGTAGTTGGAAACGGAAATCTTGATTAGTTAGAACTTCCTGAAATAGGAAGTTATTTTGCTTTCAGCTAAACCTTTACTTTTCCTAGAAATATCTTCAGATCATTTGACTCTTGATTTTCTTGCTGATAGATAACAGATTTTCCTTGATAAACTATTGCATTAGATACACAAAAATAACAGATTTCATTTTCCTGAGAGGTGTCTGGGCAGGGCACTGTGAGTTAAAAATGACTTATTCAAAACATTTTCAGAGGCATAACAAACCAAACCCACTGCAGATTGCTGATTCGGAAGAAAATTAATTAAATACAGAAGTAATGAATTATGAAAAAACCAAAACAAATACTAATATATCAAATACAAATATATAATATAACAAATACTAAGATGCAAGTGACTTAAGATAGTGTGAGACTACATTAAACATAGCTCAAAGATGCATACAAATGCCAGACAAGTAACATGTATATATTTCTGCTGTGACCACATCTGGAATGACTCAAGCTCTTCTGAGTGTAACATTACCTAAAATACTGTGTTCAAGAGACCATTCTGTATAATGATAATAAGTGTAAGGGTGGCAAGTTAGTTAAGGGTAGAGAAAACAATCGTAAAAAAGCAGATAAACTTTAAGATATATGCATATTGCATGGTAATCATATCATGCATATTGTGGTAATCATCAACCATTGTGGCTAACAGTCCGATTCACATGCTTCAGCATTCAGTCTCACCACATGTGCTTTGCTGGACTGGCAGTAAATAAGAGTCCTGTATTTTTCTAAGTGAATTTTATAGGAAAAAAAAAAGTCTAAAAACACTCAGGGAGTTTATTCTTATAAGGTCATAATTATTTTAATGATGCTCAAAGTGATAGGACTCAAATCAATAACACTAAATTTATGGAAGCAAAATGAAGCTTATCCTTTAGATGAAAATATTTTCCCTCTGAGATCTACTGGACTGGGGACGCACTTAATAACTGTGGTCCTACTTTGAGGGAGAAGAGAGCATCCTTGTCTGTCTTGCTGCTTCCTGTGACTGATAAAATCAGATTGGAGAAGCCTTTAGAGAAAACATACTTGAGTTTTCAGCACATTTTGCTTGTTATATTCTTTATTTCCAACTTTTTTCTGCTGTTCGGAATGGCTTATTGAAGGGAAGAAATAGTCTTACAGTTGTAAAAATGCTTCCTACAAGAGAGGTAAAGGCAGATAAATGCAGCTTGAAAGACACTTGGCAAATACATTTCTGTTTCTAATATTAGCCTGACGTTAAAAGGATAATGGAACATGTCCAAAGTGTCACTGAGCCTCTCTCTTCTTCTTTTAACATGACTTGGTGAACAAGTAGGTAGATAATGCAGACTTAGAGCCTTCCAAAAAGCTCCTTGTGTGAATGCCTGTAAACATTTTTTACATATTCCTGAAAATATGTGAGGAAAATTAGCTGGTTCAATCATAGCATATTTAATATTGCAGACATGCAGCCAGATATATTTGGGAATTATACTGAAATTTTCTACATGATAACTAAAATATTTTCTTTTAGACCACATGAAAGTAATAAAAATTTACATATATATAAAAATATATAGTTAAAGATAATTTTCTTGCACAGGAAAAAACATTGAAAATAGTTTTGGTTTAGAAGTTGTAATTTTGACTGGGAGTATAAATACAGAATACTCATATTCTAAAGTAACCAATGCTTGATGATTTTTTTTCATTTGCTCTCTCTGTAAGACAATTTGCATTTCATTCTTTCTTGTAAGAATTAATAATAGAGATGTCAATCTGATGTTGAAATTAAAATATATCTTACTAAATACTATATATAGTTTATTATATTAAGCAGAGCTAAATGAAATATTAAATATTAAGCAAATTAGATCCTATATTATGAAAATCAGCAACATTTTAATCAATTTAAATATTGCTAGCATTTTTTTCTATACCACCACCATAACTTATATGGAATATCCTTGAGCAATTAATAGCATATTGTATGCATGGACAAAGCTTTACGGATTAAGTTAAATCAATAGTACAACTTTGAAATATATCTTAGATTTATCTGCAGAGAAAAATCAATATCTATCATTGCAAAAATGTTAATAGTGTCTATTAATATAAAGGTAGAAATTGTTTTTAGTAATTTACAATATATCTAGTTGACATAGAAACAAATATCTATATTGTTCATACATTCCTATGATGAGAATACACAGATTCTAAGATTCTTTGGCACTTCTTTGGTACAATAGCACAATGACAGGCAATGGAGACATTACAGGTAAGAGAGAAGATACTCATGCCCTTATTACATCGGCAGGTGAACCCTGGTTCCCCAGTGCACAGCTATTTTCCTAATCTTTTCCAAATGCAGATGGCAAGAAAAAACCCCCCAAACTTACTTATCCATTGTTTGCTGATCGAGTAGAGGTGATAGGTTTGTCTAGATCTTCATGTACGTACTTTAGAATGGAGTAAAAGCTGAGAACTTGACTTACTTTGAGAACTTAAGCATATTCATTTTGCTTCAAATTTTATTCTTTTCTGTGCCTTGAGACTCAGTCCTCTCATTCTTATCTTGCTTTATGCATCTTTTATGCTCTAAAATCACTGCAGTCTATAACTTCACAATATACTTTACAACAACCTGCACTCTCTATGAATCCAACTAAGTGCCACACTACATCTACCTGGAAGGTGGAGACACAGGAGTGTTACCTTGCAGTTTAAGTCTGGAGCATCAGCTGCATCACTCTGTTCTAATTAATGAACAAGGAATTACCTGCAGAAGATACTGTCTTGTTTCGTATTGAGGGCACAAATGTAAGCAAGAATACTTTGCTTAGGTCTTCGAGCCACTGTCCTTTCACTTAAATGATTAAGTAAACTAGTTTAATATTTTTACATTGTGTAATCTTGGCATCCTAATTAATTGAGTACACTGAACTTCAAAGACTCAGTCTATTCAAAACTAAGGCAACAACAATCTTTCTGTATGATCTTATGAAACTGGATTTTTCTATCAAACTCAGACACCATATTTGCTACAAGATTTTCTGTTTATTATGGTGTACATGCCTACTACTGATATTCTTGTCTTTAAAAGGCATGATGACCCCATACTTACGATTTATTTATTTGCAGGAACTGAGATATTAAACTGTGTTTTCTCCTTCTCTTAGAAGACTTGTGAATTTGAGCTGGCATAGAGATGTTTCGTAATTTACAATAGATAAATTCTCTGGAATATGATAGGGAAAATGTAATTTAAGATCTCACTTGCCCATATTGCTTTGCTTCATATTATTGACATGCTTGCAGCCTATTCAATGTTCTTTCTTCTAGCAGTGTTAATTTTCAAACCAGATTGAATCTGCATTTTAAAAGCCTATTTGAGTAGCTGATTAGATGCAGAAATTTTGCTTAGTTTCTACAAGAATCTCTACAAAGTGTTTCTATATTAATAACTTCCCTTACACTGATTGCATAATGCAGTATGACATTTTGTTAATAGGCTTTTATTAAGCTGGATTCAGAGGTTGAATCTCTTGAGGATTAAAGAAATTGTATAATGTAGTTTTCTCAATTCAGTGATGTTAGAAAGGATGTGGCAATCTGCTAGTTGAAAAAAAGTGATGACATTCACCCATTTCTCAGCAGGCACTTATTTTTCTTGGGTTTTTTTTTCACTGTTGTCAGACCTGAAGCGCACAGATGTTTTTCAATAAAATCAGCAAACATATATGTATTTGTTATTTCAATAATCAATGAAAATTAATTGTTTTCATTCTGTTCATGATAAATCTGTGATTTCACGTATTGACTAAAAGCCAGCTTTAAAATTAACTCACTCACACATACCAACTGCACTATCTAACATGGTGTACATCAAGATATTCATTAAACACTGCTCAGCTCAACTTTTTAATTCATATCCCCAGAGTATACTTAAAACATAACTGTCCTAAACTATATCCAGTGGATTATTTCAGCCTTCAGCAAAACAGTCTTTGCTATGGCACACAGATAAAAGGCTTCGTTCCCCAGAGAGGAGACTGGAACTCTCTACTGGGCTCTAAGGTCAAAACCAACCTGCAGAGTAGGAGGAAGAGAGTGAATCGCTGAAGTACAATTCACTGTCCCACTTCAGTGCCTGGGAAGAGCTGGATACCTTCAAAACTAAGCTTGCTGACACTCTGAATTGACAACACGTAAAGAGCACTGTATAGCTTGCCAATAAAGAAACAGACTGTTAAATCTAGTCCTTTAAAGTCTTGGAACTACACAGAGATGTTTTTATTTATACGAGATCCACAGCTTGGAAACTCCTCCAGAGAACAGCAGGGATTTAGTGGATACTAAACAATTATTGACCAGTTAACACACAGCTGGCATATTTTACCTTGTCAAATAACACATTGAATGACCGAGTGTATCTGACACAAACTTTAGTTTCAAAGTCTTAATAATTAGGAATCTTAAGAGAATAGAAAGAAATAGGAGAATATTGTATGTACCTTTCTTACCTGTCTTCTGACTTTTCTCTGGGATGATAAGATATCATGAATGATTTACTAGAAAACTTAGTTTCTTTTCTCACCAGAATTTACATCTGAAGGAACTAATGTTTTATACGAGACATATCACTAGTGGAAAAAAATTAAGATTTGGGAAATTCGTTTCTGTTGGACACTAAAGTGGAGGGTCTGTCAAAACTAGGTCACTTTAGTTGCTTGATAGTAGTGGGGATTTGTCAACAGAAAAAAAAAAGTAGCAACAAAAGATGGTAATAAAGGATAGTAACAAATCTTGAGATGGATTTCAAGAAGTTTGGTGCCAATCCATCTGCCTTCCTCTCCCACCTCAAATATTTGACACTCTCTAATCTGGTGAGAGTTAAACTGTTCTTAGTAGGTCAAGTTGCCCCTGATTTCATATTAAGAGATCATCTATGATCAACTCTTCTTCAGACTTGACAAAAGCAAACATCTTTCAAAACTAAATGCAGACTGAAATCAGAGTCCAAACCACCTGGAAGAAAAGTTGGCTGGTATCTGAGAGAATACAGAGGGAGATGGTTGATACGGTGCTTATTTAGAACACAGAGAAAAAAGGATGCTTATTTGTTGCTCGTAGAACAAGAAGGAGTTAACCTTGAAGGAGAGAGAATTATAGTATGTCTTACAGCCATATCTCTGTAGAGTCCATTGTTTTTAGCATCCAGCCCTCTGCAGCTAAACTTAGGTATCAATCTGGTACTCTTTCCTCTCCCTGGATCACTTCACTCCTTTGCCTAAGGAACTTCAGTCTTTCGTTTCCTTAGAAATTGAATTCTTTAGCCTTTCATGTCCCCCACTGCCTTGTTTTGGTTGGACAGAATCATTTTTATTCTGTTCTGCCAGCTAAAGCTCTGTTACTGCACAGAACTGAATGCATCATTCACATGCACAGACAGATGCCACGGTGGGGCTGTCCTAAGTTTGTGGATTTCTTTCCGTACTCTATCAATACTGTATGCACTGCCTAATTTTAGTTATTGTAAAATATAAATGCATTCCCTGAATCTGTGGACAGTTCGCAGCAGAAATTTCTGTCTTTCAAATGGTGATTATCACGTGGTGTTCTGTGTCAGCAAGGCTATTCTCAGGGACTTACACATTTACAGTGGATAAAGCTGTTTATATATGAGCCTGGGAAAGAAAAAGAAATCATACCTCTCCTCTCCTGTCAAGAAAAGCTCAGAAAAGCTTAAGAAAAAAAATATTATGCCTATATGCTGGGATAAGTAGGGTCAGATTTTGACTGAATGAACATAGTCATACGCATGCTTAGCCCATCCCCTTGAATCCACTAAGTATAGGTCCAAATTCGCTCTCCCACACACTCTTCAGTATGGTCACCACCCACGCCCCAGGCCATAGCTTGGATTTGAGTTAAGTTCACCTACATCCACATTAAAATTCAATGTAATGCAGCAGAAATGGATCTATAAAGCAAAAAAGTCAGTGTTGAAGACCAGATTTCCATACTGTATGTGTTTCAGGGTGGTTCTCTCTGAAAATATTTTGGTCCCATGGAATGAATGCCTGTCAGCTATAGTTCATTAGGTGTGCTCTCACGGTGACCCTTGTGACTTAGTTTAATTTCAAATAAATTGAATTTACGTGCTCTGATACTTATGTAAAGCGAAGTATGATACATAAGAATGACTGGAGATTTATTTCTGAAGAACAGCCCTGACCTTATCTGGAAGACCAACAAAGGTAAAACCATCATGTAAATCCTCCAGTCTAGCTAGCTGGACACAGATCAGTAAATAGAGGATAATGCTAAGAATATTGAATTTATGATAAAATTGAAGATGACAGAGTGCAATTTTCCAGTAATTTTAATGATTTGGAAGTCATTAGTTTCCCAGCTGATGTGAAACTATAATGGTCATACTTATCCTCTTTATTTCCAGGCAGTGGTCAAACAATGAAAACTCATTTTTCATATAACAAACTAGGTTACAACCATCCATTCTGCTTAATCACAAAATGAAATTAAATAATTTCATTAATTTCCAAATTAATTTTGAATGTATATCTTAAATAAAGCTGGAGATAAACAGTATATAATTAGAAGGTTTATTGGGGTTTTTTTTGATGGACTTCGAAGCTCTGATTATTACATCTAACAAAATTGTCTTGATCTGTTTGTCAGACTGGCACAACTGAGATAAATAGAGACCCAAATGCTGAATCTCTCTAGGTGAGAGACTGGGCTGCCAGAAGGTCTCTGTAAAGAGGGGAAAGGGTAGATGTGGATCCTTAAACACTGCAGGAGGAGGCTGATGTTTACGGACATAGACATGTGTATCAGAAGAAGATACGGACAGTATGGAGAGACAGTCCAGGACAATAGGGGGGGAAACGATAAAGGGATAACTAAGCACAGAAAACAAATTTCTTGCTGTGTTTTCCGGGTTGCACTTGAAGAGTAATGGACATCCAGCTCAGCAGGTACTCAACTTATCCCTACTGGTTGATAAAGAGAAAGCTACAGTCAGAAAGTATAGTTGGTCCAAACACAGGGGCTTCCCAGGTTTTCACTCAGCTGGGACATTGCAGTTAAAAGGTAATCACTTCTGTATATATTTCTACTTAGTATCAAGTACGGGGACATAGGCTATCTGAGCACGCTTTAATCAATCCAGCAGTAACACCCATGATAGGGACATCTGTTCTTTCATCCTCCAAGCAAAAATTCAAGTTACTGGGACAATCTGGAATGTCTTTGCCAAAAGACAGTGGCCACCAGCTCACAACAGTTATTTCTGTCTAGTGCCAACTAGTCTACCTCTACCTTTGCTTCCATCACACATATGACATATCATTGAGATATAGTCTAGATATGTTTCTCTCTAATGGTGCCATACTCATTCATTCTATCATTAATATTTCAATATCAATATTAATTTTTCAACCTGAGCTCACTACAGAAGAGCTTTCAATGTGAAGTATAAGTATTCTTTTTTAATATAGTACCAAAATCTATATCTCTCTAAGTAGCCTAAAGATTTTGTTATTCATTTTATATTATTTAATGTTTATTAGTACAAACGCAGAATGAAACTTTTAGCACCCTTTCTTGCACTATGTTCTCTATGTATTTCAATAGTTATATTGCCTTGTTGTGATTCACAGTTACTGCTCCTCTGCAAATCAAAGGCAACATTAGCATGGAAAAGAGCTAACAAGCGCTGCATGGTGACAGAATTGAAAAGAAGTCATTTTTTATGTCAGGCAAATCAATACAGAATAATTATATTCTGAAAGTTGAAATAACTTTATAAAAATATTGAAAAACAAGTAACCCAAGACAAAACAAAACAGTTATCCAAATATGTTTGGGTTTTTTTTTACAAAAAGTACAAGTAATTTCTTTTAATGATTTAAGGGGAAGATTTCATTAAGAAAATGCACACTTAATTATGGATATTTCAAATGGTATGATGCACAAGATGCAAAACTATTAAAATTCATTAGTAGAGTACAGCTGTTTTATGTGCTTTTAAACTGTAGCCTAAATTGATTGTGCTTTTTTTTCTATAAACCAGCTGTCCATGCTTTATTAAGACATCTGTTGGTCCTTCATAGAAAAACATAGTAAAAATGAGTGCTGAACAGCTTTTAACTCAGAACCACTCAAAGACAAGACCTTACTTTAAAGGAATATAAAAGAGGAAAGAAGAAACAGGAAAGACAGAGAGGTACTTTTTATCAGGGAGTGTAGAGGTAAGACAGAGGGTAATGATTTTATGCTGAAAGAGAGTAGATTTAGACTAGATATTAAGAAGAAATTTTTTATTGTGAGGATGGTGAGGCACTGGCATAGGTTGCCCAGAGAAGTTGTAGATGCCCCAACCCTAGAGGTGTTCAAGACCGTGTTGGATGAGTCTTTAAACAATCTGATATAGTGGAAGGTGTCTCTGCTTATGGCAAGAGGGTTGGAACTAGATGATCGTCAAATCACAGAATGGTTTGGTTTGGAAAGGATCTTAAAGATCATCTAAAGATCAAATGATTTTAAGGTCCCTTCCAATGCAAACCATTCTCTGATTCTATGATTGATTCTATGAAGAAAAGAAAATGAAAGCAGACAACTATAAACAACAAAAATACATGGGATCTGCATTAGATTTATTCTCTCCTATAGAGGCTAATTTTGTCATCTTTCACTTTAGTCATTAATCTCAGGATATATCGTCTTATTAATAAAAATATTTTCTTCCACCTTTGACAAAAAGAAGGATGACGATGTGAAAATATTAACCCACTCACTCTCCACTAGGAATTAAAATTTAATTATAATGAGTTACCTTAATTTTGGTACTAGCCCTGAATACAAAGACTTGCTTCCCTCAGCCTTCATTAAAAAAAATCATTGGGATTCTTTTAAAATTTCTGCAGATTCATAAGTCCGCAGTAAAGAACATTAATCTGAATTTGGCTTTCAAATGTGATCAAAACTAATTACAAATGTGCAACTTTAGTTCGATAATTTCATGCTTGTTCACAGAACTGAAGGCAGGACAAGGGCTTAGTTTTGTTGTAAGAATATAACTGTAATCTCATGAAAACCACCCTCTGCCTTTCCTTTACCAGGGAGGAGAAATGATGTTTGTGTGACCCAATTTATATTTGAAAGGTAAGCATAAGATATCAAACATTTGTTTGCCAAAATCCAACATTTTATGCTAATCTGTTAAGTGATGGATGCCTGTTCAATACTTTAACACTTCAGTAAGAAATATTTTTTGTGAAATATATTTTGAACACACCTCAGATCACTCTCATTTAGGACATTAGAGAAAAAAGTGTGAATTCTAGTGCTCAAGCCATTTTAGAACCTCACTGAACAAATCCAAACAAATGCATTGTACACTAGGGAATGAGTCCAATATAAATGTATTACACTTTGGGACTAACAATGAAAGAGTGAGGACCCATAACAAGCACAACAGGTCTTTCCAATGCATTATTTCTGCAATTATATTAATCTAAATGATTTTTAATGAAATAAAGGAGGAAAAATATGCATTCTAAAGATGAAGTGCCAAAAAATAGTGTTATTCATGTTGTACAAATAATGCACATAGAGAAAATTATCACCAAAGGCTGATAATTACTGTCTCTGGATTGCTGGAAGAGAAGGAGAAACGCAATGTCTTTATACCTCTTGGATCTAGGCAAAAAAAAGAAGAGATTATTTCAATTTGGTTTGTTGACATTTTCATTAATTTTTTTGAACTGAATGTACACATTTTGATTGAAGTTTGCATTGAGAAGAAATTTTAATTTGCCCCTAATGACCTTTCCGATTAAAAAATAGTCCTTGAGAAAGACCTCATTTTGTTCTTTTATTTCGTATCTTTGGAGGGTTTTGCTGAGTTCTGGTGTCTGCATTATAAGCAAATGAATAGAAAAACTTCAGTCAAATCAATATCAGCACAATTATCTTTCCTTTTCATTTCTTTAAAAGTGAAAATTTGCTGTTTTCTCTTAAAAACATGATGCATTTCCATTGCCAGTTTATTTACTCGAACAACTGTACATGAACCTAATACCATATTCACAAAGTCTATTGAATGTATATTTTCACTGCTATGTGTTCACGTACAATAAAACAACTTTCACCATATAAAACAGGAAACATAAACCCAATTGAACTTAATTTTTATATTCTTCATTGAATTAATTTTCATTCATATTGTCAGACATGGGATATTTCCATGAACTGTTTGAATTAGATTAAAATGTTTTTGAATATCCAAGCCTAAATTATACTGGTAAGAAGATGAGAATTGGGGTGAAGAACTACTGTTTAAATTCTTTATCATAGAGCATTAACTTACAAGATTAATAATTTACCCATCCCAGGGTTTTCTTTTAGCGAGGAGAGTGGGCTAATTTAAAATATTAATGAGTAAATGGGATTCCTTTTATTTCAAGAATGAAAGAAAGCATTCAATGTTTTTATTAACTATTTCTTTACATTAAATCAGCTTTGAGTTTTTCTGAGTCTCAGTGTTTTCCACTGAGACTTGAAAGTTCAATGGAACTTGAATTTTGTCAGTCCTACATTTTTTGTATCTGGAAAGCACAATTCAGTATCAAAGAGATGACAGCTCCGCTGGGAAAGAGGCAACGGTCTTATTTTTTGTACTAAAGTGCTGTTCCAGGATCAACAATGTTGAAACACTTTTTCAAAATTTATTTTCCTTGCAATCCAACAACTTTTTTTTTCCCCTGCATAATTGGATCAAATTCTTGCTCAAGTCAATGACTAACTTAAGCTTGAAGGAAGCCTGGACCTGCGACTTCAGCCTGTAAATCTGGTGTTTTTCTTCCTCACCCATGGGTAAATCAAGAATTATTTCTGCCAATGGAAGAAACGTACTGTGAGTAAGCAGTGGCTGAAACCCCAGACTCTGAAATCCCCCAAATAAGTTAAAGTCATTTTGTTGTAAGATATATATACTTGACCTTGAGCTCTGAAAAAAAATTAAATCTGAATGCCACTGTAGTATATAGTAACATTCTGAAAAACTGTTTCCCTGTTGAGGTGTTCGGAATAAATTATTCAAACATAGTACAGTTAAAAACTTTTGTAAACTCTCCAATGAAAAAAAGCATAGTTTTATACTCTGTTCTATTAAGTTAGAGATTAAAGGCCCTTGAAGTTCACTTAAGATACTACTAGACAGTGGCATTGCCCTGAGAAGTTTTGATGATGAGCTGTCGTATAAAATGTGTGTTGGACCTAAGCACTGGAGGGATTCTGCCTTTCCAAATCTGAAGCTGTCCTGGAAGTTGAACCAACTTTTCCATAAATATCCTCCTTTGCTCTTCCCTCTTCTTGGTCCTGGCTAGGGAAAGCCTACAGAAGCGCAGAATCCGTGTTTAGATTTATTATGTACTATTTACATTGTGATCACGGCAGCTTGATTGATTCTTTGTTGGTGACCACCCTTTAAGAGATGCTATGCGGGAGAGGGATGTCTTCCAGTCCAGCATGTGCTTTCCGCTTACGGATGGTGCAGTGTTGAGCCTCATACTGGTATGGATGCTGTCTGTCCTTAGCGTGGAAAAGAGGGAAGACTGAGAGCAAGTTCGATATTTATAAAAACCTCTAATCAGGACGGGCTTCACTGTCGCCAGTGCAGGAGCTGTTCCTGCATTGCTCCAGTCCTCGAGGGTCTCACATAGACCTGTGGCCTTTGTGCTTGGATCATTAGATACGAGATAATTCAGGTGGGGATGAACCTAAGAAGTTCTCTTGTCCAACCTCCTCCTCAAAGAAATGTCATGGGTTGTAGAGCACGCAGGCACAAAGAACTCTGCACTGCAGCCTGCTCATGGACAAAGCAAAAAGTAGGATCCAAGGGCAGGAGGCTATCAAAAAAACATTCCACAGACCAAAAAATGCAACTGTGTTCATAAAATATGATGCTTTTGTCACAGTAGATTGGAAAACTCAGTCTGGAGAGACAGAAAAAGTCTTTTTCTACCGTGTAACCTGTCGGGAACTGAAGTAGGCAGACAGATAACTCAGTTTCCAACTATCCGTCCCCAAACACAGGGCATGGAAACTTAAAAATTAATTTGGAAAAACATGACCAATCCTATGCGAGTCTCCTGAGATCTTAGGGAAAGGACGAGAGTTAAAGTTCAGTGGAAAGCATATTGTTTTTAATGCCAAGGATGAATATAGTTTTACTATTGCCATATTACTGTGTTTTATTAATAAGAATCTTGTATTTTAAAGTCTCTTCCTATGGCACCAAAATACAAGGAAAATATAGCAAGCCAATTACCTACCTGTTTAATAATAGAAATTTGCCCTATTTTCCGGCTCTAATCATCTTCAAGGACTGTTTTGCTTAAGGAAATATATTTTAGGTTATAATACAAAAATATTATTTACACTTTTACTACTTTAATCATCAGATAATTTCTCATTTTTTTTTAACAATAAAGCTTTTAGATATTTATACCTTTTTAGAAAAGGAATTGAACTTCATTTCAGTAACTGTTCTGTAGGCCTATGACGTAAAATTGTAGGACTGAACAGATTATGCACAATGAAGTTGTGGCTGCCCCATCCCTGGAGGTGTTCAAGGCCATTTTGAATGAGGCTTTGGGCAATAAGATCTATTGGAAGGTGTCCCTTCCCATGGCAAGGGGCTTGGAACTGGATGATCTTTAATCTCTCTTCCAACCCAAACCATTCTATGATTCTATTATTCTATGCACATTTTTATTGTCTTTTAATATCTAATGTATTTCTTATAATAGAATCATCATACATTTTACTCTGAAGAAAATCCTAATGAGAAACTCTACATCTGTCATTGTTTGATGTTGACTACTCTGTCTCTCTTTTGACTGAATTAAACAATTTTTCTGTTTTAACACTCAAACTCACAATAATTATTTCTGAGAGTATAACATAATTTTTCAGTTACTTTTCCTGCTCTGCTAACAAGTAAATCTGTTGCATTACTGACTCTTTTAACTTTTAATTAAAATAAATAACAGAGTATACATAGTCAAATAAACAACTTTAAACAAGTTCAAAATATTTAAGAGTTGAAAAATAAGTAGATGGATAATTGAGAAAGACTCAAAGCTTTAAATTCCTCACAAGAAGATATTAAAACTCTTCATGATTTAGCCAGATTAGTTTTCATTTCATTTGACCTTTTAAGGTTTTTTTTTTAGTTACATTCCTGTGAATATCTTTGCTGATATGGGAAACAATGTGTTTGCCTGAGTTAATCACTGGAGTTTACAATCCCTATCATTCTTGTGATTCTGTGCAATGAAAATGGGCTAATGTTATGCAAAGCCCTTGAAACTCCACAAAATCATGGAAATAATCAGTTTTTACTGGGTTAGCTATGCTAAAATATAGAGTAAGTGCAAATATGAAGCAAATTGTCTATTGTCTAAAAATATCTTCTAGGTTATTTTAAATTTATGCCTCTTAATTGAATTATAGAGTAAAAACATTTGCAAAAAATATTTTAGTGTGCCTGTGTCTTCAGTTTAAAGTGATTGAGAAAATTTCTTTCTGAAAATGAATTCTGATGTTGAATTTTTTTCCTTTCAGTTTTACTGCAGATGTTTCCAAATACAAAGCGCTCACTCAAAACATGCAATTACCCTGAAAAGAAATAATTCCCTTTCACAGTATATTCATCATAACAAAAATTCAGCCACAGTTCTTGTGGTGCACTTTGCTTTGTGTATACCAAAATCAGCTCTCTCAAGCAGAAGAACTAGAATGTAAATAGAGCAGTTGAAGCGTTTGGCCATGTGACATTCTTGTCACTTTATGTAGAATAAATTTTCTTTTCTTTAACAGGAGATCAGCATTGTTTGTGAGAGTCCCCTTACAATTCCCTGGGATCATCACATGGAACAATATTAGTTTGTCCCTTTTCTAATGTTATCAGTCTCCCTCAGCAGCACAATGCACAGGTGATCACTCTAATCACTGTTAT
This sequence comes from Cuculus canorus, assembly GCF_017976375.1. NCBI lineage: Eukaryota > Metazoa > Chordata > Aves > Cuculiformes > Cuculidae > Cuculus > Cuculus canorus. The sequence continues at coordinate 11,375,119 of NC_071403.1, forward strand.
GGCTGTATTTTCCAGCAGACAGTAATAGTCTTGATATTTGGGAGATACTTATTTCTTTGGTTTTCTTTTATGAAGAACGGCTCTTATTTGTTTCTTTCACCTTTCCAAATAATTTTATTAGGAACATTGTCTCTCACACCTATTAAAATCCATGTTTACGCAACTCAGAATGTTGACTGGGAATGAAGATTTTCAGGAAATTTTCTGATATAGTGTTTTTTTCTCTAGAATGTCAGTGCATCAACACCAAAACATTCTATGAGAAAGGGACAGTGCTGCTGGTGCTCTGAGGAGCTTTCTCTGGCAGAAGGGATTTGGGCTGATTTTGCTGCCTAGTGTACTGCTGGGAAGCCTTGCCCTAGTGGCGATCAAATCCTCAGCCTCCTGTCCAATCTGCCAGCCAGGAATCTGGGATCCTAAGGAGTCCCAGCTCAGATTCTGGCTATGTTTGGCAGGTGGACAATTACAGATCTGGGACTTGAAAACCAGGAAAGTCAGGAAGGTGCTTCCTTAGGTGATGGTGGCATAAGGAATTAGGAAAGCAATTCTCTTCATTCTCGGTCATCCACCTTCATGAGAAATTTGACAGGCGTTCTGCCATATGCTGTAAGATACTGAGCACGGAAAAAGCCCCAGATCTCAAAAGTTTCCTATTCTACTCTAATTTTGATAACATTTCCAATGTTTTTGACATTTTTTATGCTCCAGATTTTTAAAAATTTCTGTAGCAATTCAAATAAGTTCATTGCTAGAAAAACAAAACCACACTACCTTTGATAATTTTTGAGTAATCAGATACTTTTGTCATTTTTTCATCCTTTCAAATTACTTATGCACTTTCTTCTTACCACCTCATTACCAACTGCCAGCTTCTTGCCCTCCCAATATGTTAAGCAGTATTGTAACATTTTCCTTCTTTCACAGTCTTATTTTCATATATTATTATGTCTTGTGTTTATTGATATACTTATTTTTCAATTCTGAGAAATTGCTTTCTCCTTCTGGGGCTGTCTGCATGTTTCACAATAGTCTCCTAATCCTAGTGCCAGTCAACAAACTACGTTTTTTTTTTTCACATTCGGAGAATTTCCCTTTTTTTGGTGACTGAAAGGTGTTTTTGGTGTATTCATCACTTGTTTTCTCTTTACTCTTTTTTCCCTGGGCAACTCTGTGCTTGTGTTCCAAGGATCTTTCTCTCAAGAATTTCACTGCTCTGTGGTCAAGAGATTAGCACATAAGTCATAAACATCTAATTTTCAGTCCTTTATTTGTAATGCATTATGTGAAGTGGAGATTAGACCACTGCCTCTGAGAATCTGTGCTTTGTAGTAGAAAGCAGAAGTCTAAAAGATGCAACTAACCTTAGGGACAGCTATATGTGTATAAAACAATCTGACCCTATGACCCTCAGAAGACCAAATCTTTTGATACCAAAAGTCAGACTAGCTCCAGAGAAAGAAAGGAAGAGGAAATTGAAGGAAGCAAATTTAAGAATTAGAAATTAATTACAGACATTCCTTTGGACTGAAACCCAAATATTAGCATCTCTTTCATAATATTTAAAGTTGACTTTGTTAGGTGTTTCTCACAAGATTAACAGAATTAATGTATTTCCCTACTTGCTTTTTTAGCTTGCTTTTGTTTTAGCCTTTTTATAGCTAAAACAAAAAAAAAACCCCAATGTGCCTGTTTTACAAATCCAGGAGAGCAGGTTAAGTGAATTGATGTTCTTAAGCTTATTTTCTGTGTTTTAGAGAGGGGGTAAACCTCATATAGAGTGAAAAAATGAGAATCTGTCCCTCTTTTTACCTTTTACTTTGGCTTCACTGAGGGCAAGTCCTGTATGACTTCTATGAAGGCGTAACCACAGCAGTGGACCCAGGAAAACCATTGGATGTGATCTAGCTGGAATTCGGTAAAGCCTTTGACAGTCCCCACAACATCCTTCTCTCTAAATTGGAGAGATACAGGTTTGATGGATAGTCTGCTCAGTGGATAAGAAATTGGTTGGATGGTCATGTTCAGAGAGTAGTGGCCAATGGCTTGGTGTCCAGATGGAGATTCATGGCAAGTGGTGTCCCTTGGCAGTCCATACTGGGACCGGTGCTGTTCAATACCTTTATCAATGATATTGACAGCGAGATTGAGTGCACCCTCAGCAAGTTTGCAGATGACACCAAGCTGAGTGATGCAATTGCCACACTGGAATGACGGGATGTCATCCAGAGGGACCTGGATAGGCTGGAGAAGTGAGCCTGTGTGAACCTCATGAGGTTCAACAAGGCCAAGCACAAGATCCTGCACCTGGGTCGGGGCAATCCATAGTTAATACAGTGTTAAAAGCCAGGCTGGATGGGGCCTTGAGCAGTCTGATCTAGTGGGAGGTGTCCCTGCCCATCGCAGGGGTGTGGAATTAGATGAAGTCTAAGGTTCCTTCCAACTTAAACCTGTATCTCACTACACTGTGAGTTTTTTGTCACTTAACATACTTGCTGGAAACTGCATTTAGCGTAACAGAATTTTAAAAAAAGAATAAAATTACGATCATGTTGATATATAAGCTTATTTCCAGACAGGTCCTTTCAATCACTATTGTTACCAAGTATTATAAGTCTTTTCTCTTATTTGGCAAAAGCAAATACACCAAAAATACATGCCCCTCCCCAACGTGGAAATTGTCTCCATGCAGATTGCTGGATCCTCTGCTCTCTCCTGATCCTTAAGTACTGGGTTAAATTGCTGAAGGGCTGAAAGGAGCTGTGTAAGCCACGGCAATGACAGGAGGAAATGTTCTGGTATGATGAACAAGACTCCCTACGTAAGTCAAAGGCACAGATGAAAAGGCAGTACCAGGATAAAGTTATGCCATGCAACATGGCAAAGACAAGCAATGTCCAAGTCACACCTGTGAGCCTGCTGTAGCTTCTCAGACACCATGGCTTTTTAACTGCGTAGTAGGATAAAACACCCCTGGACTGAAGGGGTACAAAGACATTTCCCAGGCAAGTTTGTTCTGCACTGCTCATAGATGTAGCACAGAATATCCACAACAGATTCTAAATTCTGTATCCCCTTGTGTGATTGTAAGTGACTGAAGTATTTACACTGGATTTACAGCCTTAAGACCTTACAAGCAAGTCTGTATTTTCTTATAAATCTACCTTTGGCAGAAGACTTGTAAGCCCCCAAATAGCATATCTACAGTGTGCTTGTGTTTCCTCACGAAGTAATTATTCTGCAGGGATAGAAAGAACAGATTCCCTGAGACTGCATCTTCGCTGCAATGAGAGAGGATTGGGTCTTGGCTGGCACAGACGAACCAGCACCGTGAAAGAGGTGATTTGTATTTATTGCAAGATTTGCACCAACTCTTGTCTCCTTGGAACAGGAAAAAGAGTGAGAAAGAATGTCTTTACTCTCTTCTCTTGTTTTTGATTAATGGAGTACATCTATCGTTTGCTCTTGCTGAAGTTCAAGTCAGGTTTCTGCTTTGCTGTAGAGCACTGAAGATAATGATAACAAAATGCCATTGTTTTCTTTTCGAAAATGGAGGAGAACTTATGTGTCTGTTATTGTCCATTGTAGCCTTTCAAGTTCCAGAAAAAGAAAACAGAACTGTTATCATCACCAGAAACAATGAACTGAAACCAAACAGAAATTTTTATTACTTTAGGAGCTCCACATTCACATTAACTATGTCATGGTTAAAATTTTAAAGTATCTAGATTTTTGAGAAATAAACTAACCTGTAATAATAAGCTGTTTTAAAAACATTTCCATGTATAAAAATTTGAAACTTCCTGTATTACCAGGCTAAGCAGTCCACACCAGGCTTACCATGCTTTAGGAGAAAAAAATTGGTTTAAAACCACATCTTCCAGGGTCCAGATGAGAAGTTATATTAAAGTATGCCCAGGTCTTGCCCTCAGTTGTATTTCTGTTATGCAGTGTTCCACACTGTATCTCAGAAAACATGAGGTGGAGAGACCATTAGAAAAAATCATTTGACCGTGACAAGCAGGAAATGAAACAACCTCTCTCTTGACATAAGTCAAATCATTTAGTCTAGCTTCTGACACAACTACATCCAAGGTGGCTTTATAGTGAGTCAAGTGATAAGGCGTAAAAAGAAATACTGTCACTGGAGTTCAAGGGAAGTTTTAGTCTGTGTTAATTTTATTTTGTGATTTTTTTTTGTTTGAAAACCATTCTTAATCTTATTTGCGAAGATTCTTGCTTTATAATATCAAGAATTAGAATAGATTTTTGTAAAACATTGTGTTACAATAAAGCTAAACAAACAATTCTTTCATTCTGATGTCCTTATTAATTTCAATCATAGTCATGGCCATTTTTTCAAACATGTGAACTGTTCATGTGAATACAGACATCTAAAAAGTTATCTTTTACTGTCTTTAAGGGACTAATAAGGGTTTTTTTGAGAAAGGTTGAAATGTGGAAATAGTGTTATTAAAGGCATTGACCACTGGAAAAATGGTAAAAAAGTACATTCTAGTTTCAGCTACGTGTTCTGTAAATACTCAGCTTCATCACAGACCAATCTCTCAACCACTGTAAATTACTACAGATGCATTTAAACCATTTTATGCCCCCTAAGGATCTGCCTCCAAAAATGCATCTGAGACTAATGCAGTTCTTGTACATGGCTGCCATCAGCAGAACTACTCATGGAAAATATTTTGTCATGACAATTTATTGAGTTTTTCTTTTATGCTGAGACAGACAACCTGCAACTTAAAGTCTTCAAATGAAACAGCTTCTCTCATTTGAATTATTCTAACAAACAAAACTAAAGTGCTGTTTGCCAGTACCAGTGAATGAACAAAATTGAAGGAATTTCTAGTAATTGTTTTTGCGAATTAAAAGAATGTGTTCTTTGTGTTTGAAGGAGACGCAGAAAATCACAAACATTGATTTTAGAGCAGAAGCTATTTCCTTTATTGTCTGGAGAGTGTCCATCAGAGAACAATAAATTTCATTTGCAGCAATCTCTTAGTACTCATGCCAAAAAAAAAGAATCAGAAAATAGGCTTCTTTTCTATAACTTCATTGCCTCCAGTTTTGAGGTTTCCCATATGTGTGATGCATTCTGTAAGAAAAAAAAAAAAGCCTACAGAATACAAAAATTGGTCTGTAAAGCTGTTGAAGTATTCTGTGGAAGGTAATCAGTCATTAAGTTGTTTAGTTTTCCTTTTACAATGATAATCTTCAGGTAGAGAAATTAGTACCTTAATGAGCTCTTTAAATCGGACTTCTGCCCCAGGTTCTCTTAATTTCTGTTAACGTCGTTAGAGCTGCATAACTTTGGGAGTGGGTCTGTATACTCTCGATTATCTCTTTAGAGCTCTATAATGTTGGTAAAAGTCAAAATTATGTTTTTATTAGCTGGAGAATTGAGTGATGAGAGATACTAGATAATGGAATGAATCTGAAACAAAAATGGTGCCTCTGAGTCTGAGCTGCTCTGGTCTAGAATGGTATAGAGATGTCCCTGAAGGGTTTGGACCAGCTAGTAAGTTGTCTTGGACCAGGAAATATTGGAAGTACCCATTAAACACATATTTCCTGGTAATTCACGTGCAGAAACTCATAGAATAATAGAATAATTTAGGTTAGAAAGGACCTTTAGAGCTGAATCCGTTGCTTAAAGCTAACTTCAAAAATCAGGTTGCTCAGGGCCTTTTCCAGTCAAATTCTAAATGAATTCAAAGGTAAAGGCTTCATGGCCTCGCTAGGCAACTTGGTTTTATCAACCTCACTATGAGAAATGCTTTTCTGGCATTCAGTGAGAATTTCCCTTGACGCAGCTTGTGATTATTGCCTCTTATCATTTCTCTGCCCCTTTCCAGGATGATTCTGTCTTCTCTAAAAATGTTATGTACTTAAAGACAGCAATTAGATCCCCACAGTCTGCTTTTCTTCAAGCTGTGCAAATCCCCTTCTTTTTTTCCTCTTCTCACATTATGTGCACCAGCCCTATAGTCACGATGGTTCACTTTCTCCAGTTTATCCAAGCCTTTCTTGTTCCAGGGATTCCCAAACTGGGCACAGTTCTCCAGGTGAGCTTTCACAAGAACTCAACAGAGGTGAATATTTGCTTTTCTCAGGCCGTTGGCTAATAATACAGATCAGAATATGGTTAACCTTCATAGCCAGAGGGACACACTGCTGACTCCCTTTCAGCTTAAGGGATACCAGGACCCTCATTTTCTTTTCTGCGTAGCTTTTTCCAGGCACTTAAGTCCACAGCTCATACAACAGCATGAGGTTCCATCATAGGTGCAGCATTTCACCTTTGTTCTTGTAGAACTTTGAAAGGTTCCCATCATCCCCTTTCTTCAGCCTGGTTCCAGCTGCCCATAAACCACACTACGCAGCATATTAACTGTGGCCATTCACAAACTCACCAAAGTCATGTTCCATTGTCTGCATTCCGGCACGAATAACAACATCAGGACACACAGATACTCAGGCTGCTCCTGAAGATCTCTACCATGTAGGTATGTTGAAGTCCTACTAGCCTTGAGCTCGCATCTTCCCTGAGCCAAAACATATTTTTTCATTCATCTGTGAACCAAAGGATCCAGCTAGACACTCTGCGGAAGTATTCTGCATTGTACCAGAATGAAAAAGCTATATTTTTACATATTTAATTTTATTTTTTCTAGAGTGTTTATAAATGTAGGAAGGTTTTTGTGTAAATTTACAATAAAAAATTGTATTATGTCAATGTAGTCAATTGACTATGTTCTGATTTTTTTTATTAGAAGTTATCAATGTTAAAGGATACTCTCATAACATACAGCAAACATTGCAAGACAGAAACCTCCACCTATAAAATTATGAAAAATGAAACCTTTCACCCACTACTCTCACTAAAATAATTACTTGTGGAAAGAAGTTCCCAAAAACATTATCCAGTCAGCAGATTTCCAGAGTCCATCATAGAATCATCATACAGCCCAGGCTGAGAAGGACTGCAAAGATCATTTGGTCCAACCTTTGATGGGAATGGGAGCTTAGATGAGGTTATCTAGCACCCTGTTGAATCACAGCTTGAAGACTATTTTGTTTGGAAGAGACCTACAATGATCATCTAGTCCAACTGCCTGACCCATGCAGGCTGGACAAAGTTAAAGCATGTTAAGGGTGTTGTTCAAAAGCCTCTTAAGCTCTGACAGGCTTGAGCATCGACCACCTCTCTAGGAAGCCTGTTCCCATGTCTGACCACTCTCCTGGTAAAGAAATGCTTCCTAATGTCCAGTCTAAACCTCACCTGATGCAGCTTTGAACCATTCTCGTAAGTCCCATCGCTAGGGAGAAGAGGTAGGCACATCCCTCTCCACTTCGCCTCCTCAGGAAGCTGTAGTCAGCAATGAGGTCACCCCTCAGCCTTCTTTTATGAGACCAGAGAAGCCCAAAGTTCTTAGCAGCTCCTCAGAGAGCATTCCTTCCAACTCTTTCACTAGTTTTGTTACCTTGTTTTGGACAGTTTCGCCTCTGTTAACCTTAGAAAATGAAAGTAGACTAAAACAAAACTAGCCTTGCAAGCTCAGGATGTGTTGGTTTCCAAGCAAGTTCACAAACAAAGATGTGATTCATCCATTATTAGACTTGTAGCCTGGAGTTACTGAAGGATCTGGCTGCTATGCAGCACGAACACACTAAGACCTCTTAATATTTCCAACATTAAACATGGTCTTACATTTCCAGCTCTGAAATTCCATAGACGCAAAAGTAAGAGATCATAGTCTTTCTGAAGAAATGCTTGATGATTACTAGAAAAGAGGGTAATACTTCATCTCACAGCTTTATCAGACAAAGGGTTAATGTAGTTTCTCAGAAGACACTGTGGTCTCTCTTGAGCTTTCTATTAGTGGTGTTCTCATGTACATGTGGAATGCGGAGAAGTGTAGGAAATTAATTTAGATACCTGTTTAGCAGGGAGTTTCAAGTTATAATTTTAAAGGAAAAATATTAATGGAAAAATGATCAGCTTTCTGCTTTCAACTTCTAAAAGAAGTTTCATGATCATCCTATTTCCATTTCACATCCACAGATGATAAGTATAATGTTTTAATTTTAACCTGGGCAGACAGCTTGCTGAAATGTGATTTGATTGAACTCTGTTGTGGCTGGAGATTTCTTTTGAAGATCCAGCACCTTACTGAGAATATTAAGCTGAAGTGAATAAATAAAATACGAACATCAATAAGGATGAGGAAATTCAAAGTTAAATAAAATAAGATGTTATAACAGAACCACGGGATATTTAAATGTATAATCCAGACTTTATCATAGAAGAAAGAAAGGAATAAAAATTAATTTATAATCAAAGAAGGTGTAAATCATTGCAGTAGGCAGAAGAAAAATCAGTCGCATATATTTAAAAAGTTTTGTGGCCATGACCACAGGTAGCATAAAATGGTGCTGTGCTACAACTCTGTCATCCTGACTTGCATGACAGGAGGATCTGATGTAATATTTTGTAATGTTCACTATGTATATCCTGTAGAATTACATGTGACTGTACATCAAAAAACAACTGAGAGACAACATCTGTTGTTAGACCACCCAAGGTAGTAGGGTAAAATGGATTTGCTTTCATGTCTGTGAAATCATGTTCAGATATTCTTAGAAATTCATGGCCAACCATACTTGCATATGGAAATGTAAGGGATCAAGTGATTTAGGCTCTGTCTCTAGATTATGATAAGGTCACATTTTGGTTAAGACTGCTGCCCGTGTCCATGTGCAGCACAAGGTTCACTTTCCCTCTTGTCTCATTTGTTTTGTGGTACATATCTTGTGAGCTTTTGCTGTGCTCTGCATGATAAAGCTGTGTAAGTGACATAAATTTTGACAGAACTATGCTTGAGCTTACCAGCACTACAGAAATCACTTCTGTTTAATTTTCAAGTGTTCAAATTATTTACAGTGTACTGACAATAGCCGTAAAATCTGATCCTGATCAGGAATAATTAGAGCTTTCTATGCTCCCATGAACTATGGGCCTTATCCTTTTGGATGACTGATGAAAGCTCTTTTTTCTGTGCTTCACAGAATATGAGTTTTACGTGGAGAGACAACTACATTACTAACCACAACTGGCTAAAATGTTTTTATTTTGGTACTTCAATTTATTCTGAAATACAGAGCAATGGCCATCAATGAAATTCCATCATTGTAATCATGACCAAGGGCAATTTTTTCAAAACCAGCAAATATTTAGTCAGGCGAATAAATACAAAAATGTTTACAGCTACCTCTGTCACACTCTTGGAACAAACAGTGTTTGATGGTGCTGCCATTTTGATGTAAGTTGTTTGAGATTTTACTTTGGAAGTGAAACTGCCACTGGTAGTCCCAAAAAGATCTGGCAGATACAAAGGCTGCAATCAAATCAGAATAATAATCACCTGCAAGGGATGCCTCACACCATATCACAGGCCTATAACACAGCTGCTAGATAGGAATTTTGAGCATATCAGGTAGCTGAAACGTCAAGTTTCATCTGCCTGGAGGAAGCACACTAACTTATAAGCTACTGAGAGTTTTTGGCTTGTATTTCATGCAGCATCTGATTTCAATGCACAGAAAGTTTCTGAAAACTTCCTTAAGCCAGTTGACCAAACTTAGGGAACAATCTTGACAGAAAAGTGTTGCCAAAACAGCTCTTCACGATGGCATGCCAGGGATATGTCAGACCCGGAGGCATGTCTGAACTACACAGCATAGCTCTTGGCTAAGTATCAGCTCAGAGGTAAACCTTTGTAGGCTGACTGAAGTACTAGCAAACCTTAATGTGTTCTCAACTCAAACAAAGGACTAAGCAAGCCTGCAGTGAAATAAGAAAGATGAGAGAGGATTTTCATGTCACTAATTTAGCACCAAAACAAATTTTCCAAGATGGGATTCTCTACTACTCTAATAATTAGCAAAGAGCAACATGGGTTGGACTCGATGACCCAGTGGGTCCCTTCCAACCTAGTGATTCTATGATTCTATGGGCCTCCAGAGGGTATATAGAAATCCTAAGCAATGCAGGCACTATACTCCGAGTGTAGAACTTCCTGTGGAGGCACCCACCTTGAATTTAATAACGTGGAAAGTCTAAGAATCCAAACCATGTCTAAACTCAGACAGCATAATTTTGCCCAAAACTCCTCTCCTTACCATTTCTGTTGAGAGCTGGAAAGGACAAGCAATACACAGATATTGCTGGGGGGTTGTGAGGGGGGTTCATAAAGCAAGATGACCTTTTCTTTCTGTTTTCCTCATTGCTTAGAATTTTTCCTCTTAATTCCCAAGATTTACTTATCCCTACTAATCCCTGATGCAAAAAAATAGTACTTTGATTATCTTCTTATCTTTCATAGTTGAAACTGTGTCCATAAATTTTAAAGCAAGAATAAAAGCCCTGGGCAAGCAGAAGTGAACCTTATGTTTTTAACTTCAGGTAGGACTAAAATAGAATTTACAAAATTCATTTTGCAAAGGAAAGGCATTTTGCTTTCCCACTTTTATTGCAAATAAGTCCTAACAACTCTCTCGAGAGCAAAAGGTGTCTAATACTCATCCTTTTAGTCACTTTATCCAGTTATAACAAGTGAACATTATCTTGACATCCTGTGCATCGTTCTAGATATTTTCAGTTGTGCTGTCATAACCTGCTTTAAGGCATCGTGCTGAACACAGAATCAATTTCCAAAGCACCTGAAGGTACTATCACTATTAAGGAAGCATGCTGAAGTTGTCATCAAGCAGACTACAGCCAAAGATGATACAAAGCTGAGCTGCAAGTAAAAATTTAGGCATCTTCCAATATGTTTGGCAGAAAGTAATGCAGCTGTAAGGACTTAACCAGAGTAAAACCTACTGTAGCAGTCACAGCGAACACAGACAACAGGAGAGAACATTCTAAGTGTGTTCAGAAACCGGATTTTTTAATACTATCCATTGATTCTCTCCTGGAAAATATTTTCTTTTCCATTCCATGAGGGCTGCCACTGAAGGAAGTGGGAAACCTGTGGAACATTTGAAATATGAATCATAGAATTGTAGAATCATAGAATCATAGAATCACAGAACAGCAGGCTGAAAAGGTCACCTGGTCTAGCCTTTCTTGGCAAAAATGCAGTCTAGACAAGATGGCCCAGCACCCTGTTCAGCTGAATCTTAAAAATGTCCAGTGTTGAGGAATCAATCAGTTCCCTGGGGAGACTGTTTTTCATTGTGCAAAATTTTCTTCTTGTATCCAGTCAGAATCTACCTAGGTGTATATCCTACCCATTAAGCCTCATCTTTTCCATGTGACTCCTTGAAAAAAGGAAGTCTCCATCTTTTTTGTAGCCACCCATTAAATAGTGAAACGTGGTGATGATGTCTCCTCTAAGCCTTCTTTTCTCAAGTCTGAACAATCACAGTTCTCTCAGCCTTTCCTTGTACTGTAGGCTTCTCGGTCCTTTTCTATGTGGATCTTCTCCATGCCCTCTCCAGCCTATATATGTATTTTTAGTACAGCAGAGACCAAAATTGAACACAGTTTTTCAGATGTGGCCAGAATGGAATAATGACTTATTCAGAATGGAATAATGACTTCTTTAACTCTGCCAGTGATGCCCAGGTTGATGAAACCCAGCACACATTCGTTTTAAAAAGGTTTATTTAAATGTATACATGCTCTACACCATGGATATCAGTGTTTCCCTCCACAATATTTGCTATTAAAAAAAAGGGTGATATTTAATTAAATTAGTACCGAAAATATTAAACTATTAGTAAGGTAGTTATCAAATTTTCATGAGTTATCAAAACCCTAAATGACGAACGCTGAAGCATTTCAATTCAATTTAAGTCTAATGCAGTTCTCTAGTAGTACCTTATTAGGCTTACATGAATGTAATATCAAAGATAAAAATATTAAAGTACAATGAATATACATGCTTTTTTCATCTCGTCAAGGTTTATATGATGGGGACTTGACAAGACTGCAGTACAAAGATCTGTTACTCTCACTTCCTTCTTTGTTTTTGTTAAGGAATCTGAGAGGCAGAAGGAATACCAAGAGTTTTCCATGAGTTCTTGAATGATATGCAGAATTCTTAATTGTGAGGAACTTGCAGTTTCTTTAGTTGAAAAAATAATTTGTCTCAGAAATTCTAAAGTTTTTTTTTTATGGTGTTGATTGCCAAGTGTTTGCTTTTTTAAAACCATTACACTTCTGTAGTGTCTAGAAATAAATAATTGCATCAGCCAAGGCCACTGTAATTGTTTCTTCTTAATGCAAGTCCAATAACCTGATAATTACTATCTGAGTCACTGGAGAGTATTGTCTCTTCTTCCAGGAAATAACGTGATTAAAGTTAGGCTACTCAGTTTCTAATTGTAAATAATCTTAATAAAGAAGAAAAAAGAATAGAGGAAAAGACACTTTGCTTATAAGCAAACAATAAAAATTGTTGCTTAGTCGATAACCTTTGCATGTTTGTCACTGGAGTGTTTCTTACAGAAATTACCATCTTCGGATTAGGTTTTCTTTACCTTGGGCGCTGTCCTCCAAATAACTCTGAAGTGTATTGTTCTTTGGATCAAAAGTGAGTACTTTCATGGCTGACTGATCAGTCTCTGCAGCTTTGTTTTTCTTTGAGCTTCTGATGTTGTTCTGCACATATGATATGTAGTGAAGGAGAGGAAAAAAAGGCATATTGAGGCAGTGAAGCAGTGTGGTGGAGCAATATAACCAACGTATACTTGGGAATGTTCTTTCCATATGTCCAGAAAAGGCATTGCAGTGGAGTGTCAACAAGCAGCTCACAGAATCTGTAGTTCAGCCTGAGTTACCGCACTAAAAAGAGCTTAAAAGAAATATGAGACCTTTTTTTTTTCTTATTTAGTGTCCCTAGTAGACTGACTCTTTCCTGTGTTGGAGCCACTCATAGTTCTCCTAGAAAACAGTGTATATTGGTGTTGGGAATACCTGGCAGACTGATACTCAGGATGCCTCCTGACATGCATTTGTTTACAGTCAGCTACGTATGATGGGAAAGTCAAAATCAAAAGCAGACAGACTTTGAAACTGGCATTTTACAGAATAAAAGCTTACCTAAGCAGAAAAATAGGTCTAAGAGTTGGTAACATTCATGCTTTTGCTGAAGGGTAGCCTGTGAATCCGAAGGCTTTTTTAACATCTATTTTGAGAATGCCTTGAATCAAAAGTTTTCTCTCAACCCTGAGAAGACAATATCATCCAAAACAATTAATTGACTTCTAGGATCCGAAGTAGGGAAATTATTTTGCTTTTACCACATAAAAAAATTATTCTGGTAGAATTTCTGTTAGAATCCAGGCTGAACAAGCCCCTCCAGAGAAACAGTGACTGTTTTCCCCTGAATTTTCCTCTGCAGTTGATCTGTCAGATCTGTGGTGGCATCCAAGAAAATTAAAGGAGACTCTATTCCAAAGCTAGTACACATGTAACACAGAACTTTTCAACCTCAAACCAAAGGTTATTGAAATAATTTCTGGTAGTTTTTATATGTATATTTACATGTAAGTACCCCTATCAATGGCTTCAACAGATCTAGATAAGTGATTCAAGCATAAATCTTTGCTGAAGCACTGGACCATAGCATGAGTACTCACAGAAACAAATCTGTTTTGGAATGGTCCTTCCTCCTGGCCCAACAGAGGTGTTACCCAGACATAGACTGCTGGGACCAAGCGCAAGTGCAAGCCATGCTGCACGCCAAAACCCTGCTATGGCCAAAGCCCTGAGACCAGGGGTAGGATAAAGGTAGGCAGAGAGTCACTTGTTTTCCATTTTATTGCAACATTTATATGTAATGGTATGCAGTGAATAATGCAATGTTTAAGCACATCCAGTAACCAATGAGAGTAAAACTAAGGCTTGAATCATTGTTTATTCTGCAAGAACTGAATATTTTCTGCATTAAATGAAGCAACGTGTGGAGCATCATACACATTTGAATTGTATGTTATATACATCAGAAAGTATACATACAATGGCTTAGAGTAAGGTAGCACCAACAACTACTATAATTCTATCACTTTCTAACTGTTGAAATTAGCAGCCTTCAAAATCCAAATTATTAATAAACTAAATAAAATTAGAATGAAATTAAATTATATTAAAAGTTTAGTTATCTTTGTGTGAATCTTTGTCACATGTCTAGGCATACAGCAGAATTGCTACTTGGATTACCTTGTACTAGTAACATAAACTTTTTGATTCTCAGTTCTACTAAAATTCAGTACTATTACAACAATTTTTCCACTTAGTATTTTTTTAACAAGTTTGAAACAAAGATCATATTTCAGCCGAAAAGAAGATCCATATACTGCAAATTATGTGAGCTTTTTCCAGAAATCGTATATACAGTGAGTTGTTCTGGTCTGTATGTAGAGAGAAATATCTGCGTTTTCTGTGACGGAATATCATATTTACATATATTTCATATAGATTCAATTCATATTCTAAGTGCAGTAAGAGGACAGCTCTTGGAAAATACATTGATCTTACAAACTGTGAAAATGTAGAGACAATAATTCAGGATTCCTTTTTGTGTCCTCCATATTTCAAAAAATCCATTTTGCCTTCTGCTGATCCCCACATTTGCTCCGAGTTGCTAAATGAAAGTCTTTCCCTTAGTGACCAAAATGACTGCTTTGTATACTGCATGAGTGATGTTTTTAATTTCTCTCTCTGTTACTTTGGACATGTATTAGAAAACAAGTGGTTATAACCTACAATTAGAGAAGCACAATTAAGTGTGCCAGTGACTTACATCAAGAACATCCACAGTGAGCAGCATTTAGTAACTTTAGCAGATATTTTTGACCTTGGAAGTAAGTACTGTTCTATCTAAGCTACCACATGAGAAATGATCTTAAAACATATTTCCAGCTCAACGAGAGAGAAAAGTAATTTTATTTAAAAGCTGATTCTTATTTTCTGTTGTTTCTTTTTTTTTTTTTTGCTTATGATGTCAAAAATACAGATATGATAAAGAAAGGGATAAGATTTATGGGTTTGTTATCCTCTCAGTTCCAACAGACTGGCATGTTGTCTTTGTTAAAGACCGTTATTAAACATATCCAATTACAAACATAAAACTTTTTTATTATTTTTATTATCTTTATTAGGGTTATAAAGTTTTATAGGTTAGATGGAATATAAAAATGCCTCAGTAATTCCAGCATACACATTTCGTTGGTAACAGTCAAAAAAGGGCCAAATTATGCACCAGAAATCTAGTGTAAGAGCGAATGTTTTCCTTCAGTTACACTTATAGATCCATTGTGAGATAAAGCATTTCAGTTATATTTGATAAAATCTTCCTAACTGCCTTGCTGTACGTGGAAAGAATGTGACTTGAAAAGAGATTTATTTTAATATATTTGACTAAAGTTTACATAAAATTTTATCCTCAAAGACTTAAACCTTGCTGCTAGCTTTGATTAGGTCATATTTTGGATCATTACACTAAGAATCATGTTTTGGTATCTCACTTCAGGTCCTAAGAGCTAAGAAAAAACAGTATGGCCTAGGTTTTCAAAGCTTTTTAGGATCTGTATCCTACTGAAATCGATGAAATGTTAACAGACAACTGAAGGAATTAACAAATAATTCATATTTTGTATTAGAGGTATTACTATGCTGTTTGTCTATAATTTGCTACTATCAATGAAATCGATACTTTCCTTTTCCTAGAATCTTCAGTTCACGTCCTTTTTCCTTCTTTTTTAAAGGAAAAAATGTGAGTAATCCACTATGTTTCAGTGGATCCAAGCACTCACATAATTTAGCGCAGGTGTCAACATGCATTACTGGGAAACTGCACCATGTTTGTCTTCATTTCTAGTCAGCTACCAGTGGTGGAAAGAACAGTGTTGCCACAAAAGAAATGATGGAAACAAGCAGAATTGTTTTATAAATTTTATCACTAGAAGGCAGAGCAGCAGTGACTACGTTATAGCTCTGCTTTTAAAATGCTTTAACACATCTTTCATTGTGTGGCCAGATATTTACCATACCAAGGCTGTGAAATTCATGTTTAGAGCACATGAAATGTTACTGTAATGTGTAAGTATGCAACAAAAACCAACAAAGAGTTTCACAGATGCTGTGAAAATACATACCTTATATTAATCCTGTTTTCTTACTTTATGCTTTCTAGTTATATCTTCTACTTTCTAATTCCACATGCCTTTCTTTGTTTAACTAATGTAAGAGAAAGATCAGATCAAGCATTTCCAAACCATGCTTAGGAATCTGGGGGTTTGGTACTTGTGCATTCTGATTCTTTTCTTTTTTCCCTTGTAAAACCTTGATATGTTTTTAATAAGAAATATCCTATTCATTTTATATATATCAAATTCGAAATTTTTCTGAGAAAGGTTTTGGTTGTTTCAAGTTTGTTGAGTTTGATTTGGATTAACTCCTGTTTCCCTAATCCGGTGATATATTGTAACTGCTTGTATTTGAAAGAGTTGAATTCGTCTAACTTCAACTGTACAACATATTCAATAGTTTACATTGGATGTGACGTTTAAGTACACATGAACTGGAAACTATAGTATGAGGATTTCACCAATATCTTCCATGAAAAGGCAGATCATCTATTTGTTCACCATCAGAGTTTAGATTTAAGACGTGCTCTGTTACACTTCAGCTGAAATATCTTGTTATAATTTCTAATTGTAATTCCAAGCAGAAGGAATAACTATGGAAAAGTTTCACACAGCTGAGGATTTTGAACTGAAAAAATTCAATTATTAGACATGCTTTCAAGCAGTGCTGTGGAAGAAGGAGCTAATTCTCAATCTTAATTATTTTGCCACAAAAATAAAAATATTAATCATTTTATGGAAAACACATCTAGTCTAACTAATTCAATTTTTTCTAACAATATTATTCAGTGTGATCGAAAATATGGCTCTGTAGACATTCATAGTTTGATTTGCATAAACACTGTGACTTACTAAAATATGACATTTCTATTTGAAAAATTAATACTATATCATATCGTTAGAACATGTGTTCAGTGCTCTGTGGAAACCAGAGCAACAGATCTCAAAAAACTTATTTTCATGTGAAATCTTTGAAGAATTTCCCAGTAGGAAAAAAATACTTTCAATCGCCCAAAAGAATCCTCTTAGCTCCAGCATTGTTCAGAATTTTCCATCTGACAGATCAATGTCTCCTCCTCAAATGTCTGACTGACATTCAGATCTGAGTAGCTGATGTAAAAGGAGAATCTTAATATAATTGGCTTTTTCCATAAGTATGCAGCACCATGCAAGAACTGAAGAATCACAGAATGGTTGGGGCTGGAAGGGACCTCTGGAGATCATGTAGTCCAACCTCTCTGCTAAAGCAGGTTGCATAGGAATGCATCCGGGTGAGTTTTGACTATCTCCAGAGAAGGAGACTGCACAACCTCCCTGAGCAGCCTCTTTCAGTGCTCTGTCACCCTGTCAAGTAAAGAAGTTTTTCTTCATGTTAAGGTGGAACTTCTTGTGCTCCAGTTTGTAGTTGTTAACCTGTTGCAGGGCACCATTGCAGGGCTCTTGGAACCTCCTCCTTAGATATTTATAAGCATAGATAAGGTCTTCTCTCAGTCTTCCCTTTTCCAAGCAAAGCAGATTGAGGTCTCTCACCCTTTCCTCATAAAAGAGATGCTCCTGTCCCCCAATCACCTTTGTGGCCCTCCATTCGACTCTCTCCATAGTTCCTTGACTTTCTTGAACTGTCAAGCCCAAACTGGACACAGTACTCCAGATGTGGCCTCACTAGAGCAGAGTAGAGGGGGAAGATAACCTCCCTTGACCTGCCTGTCAGTTTTCTTGATGCACCCCAAAATACTATTGGCCTTCTTAGCCAGGAGCATATATTTCTTGCTAATCATCAATTAGAATCATAGAATCATTAAGGTTGGAAAAGACCTCTAAGATCACCAAGTTCAACCATTAGCCTAACACTACCATGTCTATTAAACCATGTCAAAAAGTGCCATATCTACAAAGTTTTTTAACACTTCCAGGACAGTGACTCAACTAGCTCCATGTTTCAAAGCTTTACCACTCTTTAGGTAAAGAAATTTTTCCTAATATCCAATCTAAATCTCCCCTGACGCAACTTGAATCTATTTCCTTTCATCCTATCAGTTGTTACTTGGGAGAAGAGACCAACATCACTACCAACCTTTTAAGTTCAGTAAATAGAATTATATTTCAGAGTTCCTCTCTCTCCAGCCAATGAATCTTTCCAGGGATCCTTTTGTATGTGTTGAGCTTCTGAAGCTTAGGATGACCCTAAGGAGGGATTTAGTTGCTTACAGTCTATTGAAGCTCTGGGATTACAGCCTGATAGTAAAATATAAACATTTTGGTATACTTCAACATGTTTTACAGTGAGTACCCTCTCTTCTCGGTATTGCTTGCCTATGAAGAGCATCTACCACTTTCCAAGAGTGAATGACAAAGAAACAAAACGAACATCAGCATTTTTCTATCCAGGCCAGAGAGCACTGCCAGCTTGTCCATAAAGCATTTATTGAGCGCAAGTAAGCACACATAAGTATAACATAAGTATTTCTCGTAACAAATAAATGTAGTAGAGAAGCTTTGAACACTTTAACTACATTTCAACAGTAAAGTAGGTATAACGTATGTATTATTGACTGAAACACATCTCATTTCCTTAGAAGAAAAAATGTGATGGCAAATCCACCCATCACAAATAAATTTACTTTACAAATGAAAGAGAAAAATACATATTTTAAATAATACAAATGTGTTTAAATCCATTCTATGCCATACTATTTATAATAAAAATTAAAAAAAAATTATAATAAAAAAATTAGCACATCCAACGGATAGAGAAGTGGGGAAAAGTGCAGTCAGAGAGACCATAATTTGCACGTTCAGACTATGTAAGTTTTAGTTTAAACTGTATGTGCCTGGAATGCACGTACAAAAAAAATGTATCTGTGATCAAACCTGCATAGGTTAACTTTTTGCATTTAGCCATATCTTTATTCACATCAATGCATTGATCCCTAATACAGAGTGAAGTATTACCTAGATAGAAAAGATGGTCAAAACAAAGACAATATTCAGAACAGCAACATATTCTTCACAGCCATGTTTACAGTCTGGAGAAATCACCATCTTTCAATGATGAAAGGAAAAAGCTCTAAAAGAAAAATGGGAAAAATATCTAACTAGAAGTCTCACTAACTCCGCGTGGCACAGTGAAGGTGGAAAACCTTTCTGATGCTCTTCAAAGTTGTGATTTAAAAACATACAAATTATCAAATAATTAAAAATCAGTAATCTTACTTTCTTCTAAAAAAATTGAAAATTATATACATTTCCCTACAGGTGTCTCCTAGGTCTATTTCATCTGCTTTAGAAATTTTTTCTTACATATCCTGAAATTAACATTTCTCTATATGCAATACCTCAGTAATCAAAGCCATATTAGAGTTTGGTAATACCAGAGTTTCTCTGTGTTTTAATGTTCTTCAGATAATTCTAACTAATCAACAAGCTAAAAAACCCTGCAAGTATTCAGAGGTATTTTTCTCTTCTTTAGAAATAACTCCATAGGATCTACCTTTGTAAGCAATATTTTCTGAAATAAAATTGACTTTTATGCTAACATGCTAAAACAGATGACACCTATTAAAAACCAAAGTGCTGTGTAGTTCATAAACAGACACAATACTGTGATCCCCTCATATAGAATAAAACTTTGTTGTAATTCTTATCTATTTGCTGTTTATTCCTGTTAATGCTGCCAATAAAGTCTTACTAATCATTCACAAGTAAATTCTGTAGCAGAAAATTACAAGAATACAAGGAATATAAAATTTACTTTAGCCATTAGCAATATTGTTGCACAAAAAATACTTCCCGTGACAATTAAAAAAATGTATTTCAAGTTTTATTTGAGAAAGAGCTTTGCACTTAAATAGAATTCCGCTGATTTTATGACTTCATCTAGTCAATAGAAAAATACAGATTATTAGATTCTGTTAAAGGCCGTGATCATCCAACAAAACACAGACTACAGAATCCCTTGAATTAATTCCTGTTTGATCTCAAGCATATCATTTAATATAATATCCAGTATAGATTTATAAATATTCTCCAGAGATGGAGAATCCATTAACTAAATGCTTACTATAGGCAATTACTTTCCCTCTCTGCTAGTTCTCTGCTGATAGATTTCTATTCCCAGGAAATTATTTATTGATTATGCTGAGGTCACCTACACTGACTTGTTTTTTTATTAGACAAATTGTTTGAGCTATATATTTCAGTGAAAGCCAAGTTTTTCCGTCCCTCCATCATTGTCAAGGTGCTTCTCTAAACCCCTTCCAATTTCTCAGCATTCTTCTGCAGCATAGATGCTCTTCCCTGTTTCTGTGTCCCAGAAGTAATCACTCAACGCTTAATATGAAACATCAAGATTTCCTCAGTATGTCTCTTTCTTTATATCCAAAAGAGTTTTTGCCTTAATTTTATTAAGTGATTCAAATCCATTCTTCCAGTCCACTGACAAAAAAAAATCATAAACTCTGCATAGCTAAGAGCCCATACCTCTGGGACAGCAGAAGAAGCACATCTCAGTGTAGATCTTGCTTTATGCCTTGCAGAAGAGTACTCCAGATTCAACAACCCTGCAAATAATTGAAAGCTTGATTTTTCAGTATAACAATTCTGCTTCCTTCTATTCCCATTAATTGTTTTATTTCATTATCCTACTTTGACTCATAATTAATGGAACCCCACCTCAGCTCAGACTCGATGTCATGCCAATAGAGTTTACAATTAGCACAGTAAGTTTTTCCTTCCTTTTAGAATACTGTCACAATGTTGTTTTTCTTCTACTTTTGTGGAACTTTTGCAGACCTTTGGAAGGTCCATGACAATGTTCCAAAGAGCTCTTCCTAGGGACATAAAACTTCCAATGGTTGTGTCCTATAGCTTTTTATTTTCCCAGCAGTTCATATTTGGAGATTACTCTCAAAATTACATCAGCTCATTTCTAAGAGGGCAAACCCAACATCACCTGTTGTGTTGATGAGTAGAGATCATTTAAACAGGTGAATCAGATACACAATATTAGGTCTCAGCCAGCAGAGATAAAAGACAATGCGAATGGTGGCTTAAACTGGACTGAAATCCTTCTTCATGTTTTCCTGCTTTTGCATCAGGCTGCTGAAAAATTATACAAGTGAGTTTCCAACCTTTTAATGCGTGTCTTACTTTTGGCTAATAGCAATGGGTTCCCCTCATTTAGAGCATAAGTTTAATAAGCCACTCTTCTGTGGTACTAAGAGGATTAAATTCCCATTTTTCTGATGTCAGTTATTTTAAAACCCTTTTTATTACAAATATGGCTTACACGCACCTCATTTTAAATATTTTAAAATTCCATCAACTTTCAAATCCAATGAGTCCCTTGCAATGAGATTCAGAACTTGGCCTTGGTATACATTCTTATTTCAGAGCCCAGAGGAGCTCACATTTGTTCCTAGTTATCTTGTGTTCCAAGAAAGCTCTGGAACAGTAAGGTTCAGCTCAAAACCCCAGGTTCTGTCACTATCATAGACTTGTCCATTCCATTCAACATTTCAGAGCAAAGCTTGAAGAATGTTTTGGCCAGAAAGAGAGTGAGAGGTGTGTAAATACAGCACCTTGTGTACTTTCTTGAGAAGGCCAGTCTTCCACCTCAGTCTGAAATGATCTCCCCAGTTGCATTACACATAGATTGAATATAATGTTAGACAGGAATGTTTACTGCGGCAAGGAGGAGAGCTCAGTCTGCTTTCCATGAGCATGTCTTGGCTAGTAGTGAACTGCTGCATCAGGAACACGTGCAACTCTTTCACGCTTAGTGGTCTGTTTGCAAAATGTACCTCAAACCTGGAGGCTGTGACTTTATTTCTCCTCAAAAATAAAAGCAGATCTTTACCTGTGAGGTGACGGCTTTACTCGCTGGACTGTTGTGTAGAAGAGAGTGAGTGAGAGCACTTGATCTGCTATAAAAATTATTCCCTGAAACTGAATTATATTACTCACTCAAATCAACACCTTACCAGATATCTTTTTAGACCACAAAACCCCTGAAATTCCCATGGCAGTATTAGTCAAAGTACACTAAAAAAGTGGTACTTGTTAAAAACCTTCTAGTTAGTTTATTTAAGTTTCTTGTCTGACAACAGCTTTGTGACTTCTCTTGGAAGAAACTGTTACAAAAAGAATTCAATATTAGCAGCAAAAGAGAGGTTTTTAGTTAATCATTCTAAGATACCCGGCCAGTAATATGATCTTTCTCTCTCCAGACATTTCTGGACATTAAAAAAACATAACATTTTCTGAATCTAATTATATCTAGAAAGCTGGTAGCTAGACCTAAGTCTGTGGTCCATTTATCACTAGTATGAAAATTAAAAATCATCTTATACTTTCAAATATTAATTTTTTAAGACCACTAAAAAGCAGTTCATTTTTTTCTATATCTGCTTTTAATGTGATCTCAGGAAAAACATAAGGATTTTGATAGCTATTCTGTTTCCTGTACAATTTCTGTGAACTCATTTAACTCTGACAGTTGTAGAGCAATTTGTTTCTGCTAGGAACAATTTCTAGTTGCACATAATAATGACATCTACCCATTACATTATTTTTTATAATATATGTATATTCAGATCAAAGCTGAAGTGAAGCCAGTTGTTGGCACGGGTTGCCATCCACGCTCTTTCATAAAGCCTGATGCATGATAGCTTCTATTTTGTTTTGAACTAAGCAGTTGAGGATTTTGCTGTTTCACTCTGCTTCCAAAAATGAGGAAGTATGAGATGTTTAATAAGAGGACATGACAGACAAAACCTTGGTCAGTTAAGTCTCAAAAGCCTGGCTGGAAGTCAAAAGATTTTCTTGTTTACTACTGTTGCTCTTTTACTCTCTGCTATCAACAAGTTTTGTGAATCTATTGGAGAAAGACTGTTTCATCCATTTCCAGTGGGAGCTCCATACCACACACGGCTCCAGCACCGTCTCTGCTCTTGCTGTGGACTCACCTTGGAGAAGTTCTTGCAGTTGGGCCAAACTGGTAGCCCACAGCTGAAACATGGACACATTTGTGTTGTTCATATGGCAAGATATTCAGCCAGCTCCAATGTACCAACTGCAGAGCACGGCTGAGTAAGATGGTGGCACATCTGGGAAATTGTATGGAAGAAAGGGCAAAACACTGCCCGGCAGTGAGGAGTGAGGAAATACGTGTGAGAAACAGCCCTGCAAGTTTAGAGCAGAGCAAAGGGAGGAGGTGCTCCAAGTGTGAGAGCAGAGATTCCCCTCCAGCCAGTGGAGAGGACATAACTTTTGAACATTTCGTGAAGGACTGCAGCCTGTGGGAAGGACCCACAAGAGCAGGAGAAAGATGTGAGGAAGAAGGAGCAGCAGAGAGGAGCTGTTGTGGATCAGCCACAACCCGTGTTTCCATCACCCTGTGCTGCTTTCTGGGAGGACATAGGGGACTCAGGAGTGGGGAAGCAGAGCTGAGCCTGGGAGAGGGGATTGGGGAAACAGAGGTATGTTATTCTAATTTTTGTCTTTGTTTCTTGCTATCCAAACCTATTTTAATTGACAGTAAATTAAACTAATTTTCCCCAAGTCAAGCCTGCTTTGCCCATAATAACTGAGAAGTGATCTCGCTGTCTTTTCTGCCCATGAACTTTTTCCTATTATTTTCTGTCCCATGTCTTTTTGAGTAGGAGAAAGAGAGGCTGCACGTACATCTGGGCCTTAGCCGAGGTTAACCCACCACTTGAACCAAGACTGTATATTTTTTAATAAAGCAAAAGAATACACATTGGTTGGAAAAACTGAAAAAGTTATTAATAATTACCTATCCATTCAGTTAGGTAACATTCAGTGGTGGAAAATTATTATGCAAAGAAAGAGATTGTGGGTTTGGGTAAATACAGAAGGAGGACAGTACTAAAATTGTGCAAAGAGACATTATTCTTGTTTGTAACATTTTTTAAACAAAGTTTCTTTTTAAGTATGTTTTTTAAATTATCTTAAAAGTATCTGGCTGCCTCTCTCTTACTATATATAAGCATATGTATGCACATATTATACATATGAGTATATATATAGTAAGAGAGAGACAGCATATGTATGCACATATGCATATATATATATGTTTCTTAAGTTATCAGTTTATAATGTTGTTATTCTTAAATATCTATGTGTATTCACATTCTTAATTTCCTGTTACCGAGAACAAACGTATTAGATGATTTTTGCAGTAAATTCTCTACCTGTGCAATGGAACAAATGCTGCTTTGACAGCTTAATTATTGAAAGAGAACTCTGGCTGTTTACAGCACTACAGATATTTAGAATGTAAAAGCATGTCATACAGACAGCTAATGAGATAGTCAAATGGAATTTAACATGCCTTTGATTCTCAAAGACAGCCTCACCACGTTAATGGTGTATCTGTATATTGAAGCAAAATTTTTCCATTTATGTGTTTGCAACCAATCATCTAAGTATTCTTCTGAGCCATCAAAAAATACCTGTAGTAGCAATATATTAAAAATTTAGGCCCAACACTTCAGAGCTTATTCCCTCTAATCTCACCCCTTAGCAAAGGAAGCCTTTCAGTTGTAATAAATTTTAGCACTTTGACCAATCATTTCTGAAGTGACTGTTACTCCAGGCTGTTGTTTTCTCAGCTTCACTGGCTCTCTTGTAGCTAGTCATCATTAGCTCTTTCACTGTGTTGTAATTCATCTCTGAGTTCCTATTTTTTTTCTATCCTCATGTTCTGAATTTGTTTTTTAGAAGGACCCTAGAATAAAATTTCTTCTGAAAAGCACAGATGCTGATTTACCTCAGTTCCACTGATACATCAGCATTAAAACAGGATAGGCAGTGTTTTCCTTAAGCTGTAGATGCAGTAAAAAGAACAAAAGAATCAAAGTTGTTGTCAGTGGAAGTCAATATTTCTCAAGATCTAATTATTAGTATGTTTTTAGAGTAGATTGAGAGTCAGCTTTTTGCAGCATCATCCTGTACAATGTCAGGGTTTAAATGAATGCATTTTAAGGATATGCGTATAGTCAGCTGATCATCAGGCATAAAAAACATTTTTGAATCTATAGAAATAATCTTCCAGGTATGCCAAGAGAAACCTTTGAGTCAGCTTCAGGGTTCGTTCAAGAGAGTCCTGATTGTTTATTAATCGATGCACCAACATCTACATTATAGCTTCCACAGGAGGTCTCTGAGATACGTATTCCTCTTTAATTAATTTAAATGGTGATGTGAGACAGTGACCAGTTCATTCTTTGTAGAAAGAAAGGAGAGGGGAAACGAAGAAAGGTAATATACAGGAAAAGAATAGGAAGAATGGCAAAGTACTGGGACAAAATTTATACTATTGTGCTGCCGTATATGAAGAATTGCCGTGACTGAGAGACGGGACACAGCCTGATGCAAGCAAGATGTCGAATTTATTGTATTCTTAACACATATTTATACTAGTTATAAGTGACTTACAAGCGATTGTTGTCACGCTGATTGGTTATAGTCCATTGCTGTATGAGCTAATATTTGGCATTGCTGCATAGCTACAGATATCTACTCTTTTTGCAGGTCATTATCTTCTTTAGACAGTAACAAGGTTTCCTCCTATCTAGATGGTTGCTATGCCATTTGCATGTAGCCCACATAGCTGTTACTCTTTGCTCTTCTTTTCTTGAGGGGAGTTCTTGGTTTTAGCTTATCCAAGGTCTGTGGCCGACAAGTTCCAACATATCCCCCTTAAACAATCTTTCTGTACTTTGGGTTTTTCGACTGCCTGTCAGACCTTGTCCTACAAAGAATAGGTAAGGAGGCATTAACAATTGTAAACAGATTTTTTTTGTTAGACCCATTCCTTGAATAACCTGATGAAATGGAATAATTCCTTTCTTAGGGCCATGCTAAGGTCTCCTACATTACAGTGGTGAGGTGGTGTAATTTTCACTCATGCTAGTGCTGTGGGTTTTTTCTAACAAAAAGTAATAACTGCCTCTACTGAGAAACAAAATAACAAGAATATACAGAAAATACATTTGTCTAAAAACATTTAATGAAATATGTTTGTGTTCGTAATTATAATTAAAAAGAAAATAGATGGACTAATCATATTTTTCAGAGTTATTTTATTTTTTAAACTTACATCCTTCTGATATTGTACACTTCAATTTCCTGGTTCTGTCTGTGAAAAGGTAGCCATCCCTGCCATAAGAAGCACCTTCTCACACAAGAGTGAAAGGAGAAAAAACGGACAAATAGCCAGTTATAAGATTTCTTTGTTTGCTTTTGTTAAACGAAAGCTTGAGAACTATAGGTTTATCTCCTTTTATCTGAATAACAGTAAAATGGTGAATAATTTCTTATGGCAGTTCTTCCTAAATCCATGGGACATCTCAACAGATTTTTATGAGAAAATATGTAAGTTAAAAGAGTTATAAGAACTGGCTACCGTAATTGTGAAGTGAGAAGGAAATTGAAGCTGAGATGCAGTTCATAAACAATACCTTCTTCCAAAATATCATTCAGTGTTTGTCATGCGTGATTCATTCCCCTAATAGAAAGCTTAATTTTCCCAATGAGACCTGACAGTTTTCTTGAACGAGTTTCATAGATGATATATCTGCCATGAGTATAGATTGATGTGTCTCGAGTGGCATTACAGATGCCATTTTCTGTTGATCTGAGAAGGAAAGACAGAAACAAGATCACAACTTTATGAAAAGCTCATAGGTTTTTTGCAGAAAATGAAAGATATTTCAAACTGACCTTTGAGAGGAAAAGAGACACTTCAGAGCATTTAGCCCAGTAAACAAACACAATGACACTTTTGCAATAATGCATACACTTTATAGATTGAAAGGTTGCTTGATGTTTAAATTGATCATCTGACAGCAAAATGTCAAGATGCTGCTCATGAGCGTACAATTCATTCTGTCCAAGAATTTTATTAAGACTATTTCAGAATGCTAAGAATCGCCCTCGTAAAGGGCAGACACTTACTGTGCTTGCATATAAGGAAACCACTGGGCTGATGCACATACAAATATCTGATCTCCATTAAGTCACAGAATGTGAGTTGCTCAAAAAAAATAACAAGAAGAGCAGAATCATATTATCATCACAGTGATTACTAGAAAAAAAAAAGAAATTTTGGTTTTTTACTATGTTGAATATGCTTCTTGATAATGGTAATAGGATTTTCTCCCAATCATAAAATAAAAAGCAAGAACAGATTACAATGTAAGAAACATAGGATTTAGATTAAGAAAGAAAATAAAATATAGTTATATGATCAATAACATTTTTGCACGTACAGTTATGTGCTTTCTTTTCCTTGCACTCAATATATACCATTGGTAATGCTGGGCACCTAGATAGGCCCATGCTAACACATTTATCTTAAAACTGTCTTTTGAATGAGGTAGTGTAAAATTTCTTTCCTTACAAACAGGGAAAATCATTGCAAAATTATGATATGAAAGTTAATAAAGATATTAATGGTTGCAAATGTCAGGCTTTTAGAGGGAAAATTTAAATTAGAAAGTCCAGTGCTATGCAGTTACATTCCTTCAGCTGAGCCAGGTCCATTGTATTGCTGAAGCTGAATATATTCAGGATATTTTAACTCCAGATGATGAATGAATTACAAATATAGAAAAAATGAGCTCGTTATAAGAAAGCAATGCTTGGCTTCCCCT
The DNA here is from genome assembly GCF_017976375.1 of Cuculus canorus. Taxonomy (NCBI): domain Eukaryota; kingdom Metazoa; phylum Chordata; class Aves; order Cuculiformes; family Cuculidae; genus Cuculus; species Cuculus canorus. The sequence goes on from NC_071403.1 coordinate 11,402,970, forward strand.
GAAAAGCAAGCTGTTCTGGACATTATCATTTATCAAAAACAGAAGGATAAACTGAGAACAAGAAAAGATTATATAGTGGTCAGCTCGTCTGTGCACGGCGTGTAAGCTCAAAAGGAAGCTTACCTCAATGAATACATTAGCTGCTAAGTCTTTACCCAGATAATATCTTATGTAAAAACTCTTATTGGCATGCTGCTATATTTCTTTTTCCTTTGAAAAAATACGTTCAGCATGAAAACCACATTTTAAATCAGACACTGTCAAACAGGAGAAGTTTTAGACAAGAACAATAAAAATTATTGAAAGCCTAGAAACTAGGGCCCAGGAAGAAGGGTTAATAGGGCTGTTCAGTTTGGAAAAAAAAGATGGATGTAGGGAGACAGAACTCTTTATAAATGCATAAGGTGATGTAATGATGTGAACTAGGATCAATTATCTCCCTAATCAACACAGAAAGAAAAAATAATGATAGGCTGAATCTATAGAAGTAACAATCATCAGATTTAAAAACCCTATTGATCGAGTACGGCAATTGAAAAGCAGTTCCAGGAAAAAGCATGGTTTCACAATCCCCACAGATTTTGGGTCTAGGAAAGAAGTTATTCTCTTCAGGTTTACTCAGAGATATCTAAACTAATCCTATCATGTTTTCAGGGAGTGAAAGCACACTTTTGCCATCCAAACCAATTCTGTGATTACTGAATTGTAAACTACATTATTGCTAAAACAATTCTTCTGTGCTAATATCATCTCTGCGTTATGATATCTGATAACTTCATGACTGAATGCTTGAAGAGATTCATTATTTTTACCAATATATGTACAAAACGCAACCTTTTTCTGGGTCAGATGCACCTTATTTGAATTTTACAGCTTCAAAAATACTTACATGTAATTGTGATTTGCCAGGTTTTTATAGCTGCCAGCAATACATTAAAACGTATAAATTTGGCTAGCTTTTCAAATAGGTTTGATTTACCTTAGTAGTCATGTGTTTCTAAAGTTTGCTCAGAATGCATTAATTATCTCACCCACCTGAGATTTATGTACTTTAGATAAAGCCTTTAATTTCCTTTGAGAAAACAGTAGCAAAATCAATAACTATTTCTAGTTCCTGTGCTTACCTGGAAAGAACCATTACTTAATAAACAGAAAAGATAGCCCAGCATTTTTTCTTGTGATCAGACGATAAGTCTGTGTCATACATCTCTGAGACAGTCACATCTTCAGATGAAACTAATGTAAATTCACTGCTGGAGCAGTAAAGTGTCTGGCAAAATGGAATAAGCTTTGGCAAACCGTTGTGACAATTATAGATGTGTACCAGACTTTACTGCTGTCTTCTCATTTAGCTAAATGACATTTTAACTTATTTGCCAAAAAAAGACTACCAATTTAAATTTGCATTCCTATGTATGGTCTTGTTTATTTTCTGGATGTTGTTAAGAGCATTCTGGTTTGCTATGTTTTCTCTAAACACAAGCTGAGTAGCACTTGAGAATCTAAAAATGTATAATAAATATTAAATTATGTTAAATTTTCAGAGTTAATTTCATAAAAACAGTGCAGTTTGTTCTTTCAGTTTGAATAATTGTTCTGCTCATGTCGTTTCTATTAATGTCAAACAAGATGATTCATTCTAAACGTGATTGTCTATACTTAGTTTTGATTTTTTCCTGTTCAATAATAAAGAAGATCAAGCCTTCTGAGTATAATCTTCATTTTCCTGTGTTAAAATTTGGTAAAGACTAAAGTTCACTCAAATTCTTCATGATTTTTTCTTTGCCAAATATAATATAAAAGTTTAATATTAGATGCCTTGGAGCTTTTAGAAGCAGAGATGCAGGAAAAATTTAACTGTACAGACAACAGAGATGTCCATTTGAACATACGACGTGCAAAATACAACCATATTATCTGAAAAGTTAATCCACAGAGTCATCATTTCACCTGCAAACTGATTTTAATGTGTATTATTTTATATTTTGTGTGGAATATTTTGAATTATAAATGTTACCCCAGGTGTTCTTATCACCTTATTGTGTAATAATCTCCAAGGTTATAGACTAACCAGTATGATATAGACATTAAAGTTTTGTGTTTCAGTGATACATGTATGACCATTTTTGTGGTGCAGTAAAATGAGGGACAAATGCATGTAAGTGTACCCTCTGTAAAAGGGAAAGAACAAATACAAATATACAATGAAATGGAGTCTTTAGAAGCCCTTGGAGAAAATATTTATCCTAATGAAACTTGGAAGTGACACCTTAATTTATAAAATGGAAAGAATTAACACGAAAAGAACCTGCTGCTTATGAGAATATATGATCCCTGATATGTTTTTGATGACATTGAAAAGCCGTTTGAAGTCAGGACTTGCTTTAATGCAAACTTCCAAAACTAAATGATAAAATACTAAATTAATAACTCTGAAACATCTGTAGGTGTCAGAAATAAAGAAAAAAAAAGACTGTAAATGAATACATGAAAGCAACATGTTATTCTGTCTAGCATCACTGGCAGTGAAAGCTTGACATATTTTTAAAACTATTTGTCATTAGGTTTTATAAGAACACTTTTGAAAAGTGTATATTTAAGAATTTTTTAATATTTATTGAATTCTCTGTTTACAGCTCTGTAAAGATTTGGTGAATACAACACTCGGTATCTGTGTACTTTTAACTGTCATTATAATAATAATAGAGTTTTTACTCTAAGGTAATAGAGTAGCCCACATAGTCATTTGAACTTCTGAAGTTTGTCATATTTGGATAAGTAAGTAATAATCTTATTAATGATAGGATTGGGTTGAGACCTTCCCACTTATAATACTGCCTAGGAGAGTAAAGTAGTGTTAAATGGTAACATTTGAGTTCAGAAGTGCAATTAATTAAGGATTTATGTAGTGCTAAAAACTCTGATTTTGAGATTAATCAGTCTCTGTAGCAAAAGCTGTCTGGACACAGATGATTCCCTGAGCTCTCTTGGAAAATTATCAGTGATATTTTAGAGTATTTGTGAGATAGGTTGCAAATTAATGATATATTTCATTAATGATATAAAGTCTTTTCCTAGTCATTCTAGCAGCTACTTAGAGGAAACTTGAAGGTAAACCTATTCAGTGGTGTCCCTGTGCACAAAACTCCACCCTCCCATCTGTCCACCTACCTGTGTACCTGGTGAAGTCATCAGTAGAAGGTTACAGGATGCCAATAACAAAGATGCAAACATAATTACAGAGACCAGTCTACTCAAACATGCAAGTAGATGACTGCTCATTAATTCGCCTGTGCAGATGATCAACAAACTACAGCAGCTCCAATAAATATGCACATGGCATAATAGGAGCTATCTCTAGTGAATAACCAAACGAGGCATGTCCTTAATTCTCCTACAAATGTAATACAGTCCCTTCTTCATTGGCTCTTTATTTGTGAATTCAATTGATGAACTCTCCATTTGAAAGTAATCTTTTCTCATTAACTTAGTTCCACTGACCTGCATGTTTTTGTATTTTTCTTAGTGAGATCATGTATTTGTCCAGAGACATCCATTCAAATGTTGAAAGCATGTGACGTCATGTATTTGTAGAATGTTTTACTAATGTGATAAAGTGACAAGCAATTCAAATCTAAGTTTTCAGCTACCTTATTTCTGAAATATAAGGAATTGCTTGATGGCTGGGTAAGGAATGTAAGGTCTATATTTTTAGTTCATTTTTTTAAAAAAATTCTATAAACAGAAAATAGACCTTAGTTAAGAATAGTGAACCAAGAAAAGAAGCATCCTGAAGTTCTGTGTCTACAAACAAACAAAGAAACATAGCTGGGAAACTACACTGTGTTCAAAGTTTTCAAACCAGTCTTTTTTTTTTTTTCAAAGCATTCATGTTAGGCAGTAATATGGTGTTGATGTGTCCAGGCTTAGCCTCCATATACTGCCATTCATAATGTGCACACTAGAGAGGGGAAAAGACCTCAGCTGTCATCATAGCTGTGCCTCAATATGGGGCTTAGGAAGAAATGAAGCATCCTTTTCAGCTTTCATATGGAAATTCAATCAGTCTTCATCCTTAGGGATATCTAGTTCATTACCCGTATTCCCTTTTCTTGCCTCTAATGGAAAACAGAGTTATTAACTTTGCTTTATGAAAGAAGTTATGATTCACATGTGCAGAGTGCAAATAGTTTCCATGGTATGGCACTATGTTAGATGGAGGGATAAAAATATCAAGAACTGCATGAATTTTACTTCCAACTTGCCATTTCACACAACAGAATCTTGCCCTGGAAATGCAAAGATCAATAGAATCCATGGACAATATTTTACTGTTAGATTAACAATTATTCTAGTTGACATCAGTTAGATTTGATGGAGCTATATAGAGATTGCCTCCTAATATGTTGAGCGCCTCTTCAACAACGTCGTCAAATAAGTTTGATTATTCCTCAACTACTCGAAAGTAGTTAAAATCTAACAAGAGATACTTATAATTTTGAGGGGTGGGGAAAGGACTTTTGTTTCAGGAAATAAAAGGATGGTCAAGTAGGCCAGACCTGAGATCTCTCAATCGATATTAAAAAAAAATACGATGAATAATGAAAACTTGAAAGGAGTTAAAATCATTAAAATATCTGAAAGCTGCTGTTGAAATTATTTCTGTTACGATATCACATGGTCTGAAAGTTTGATGTTACAATATATTCCCCAAGGATGTTCCATAATATATTCTTGTCATTATCAGCATAAGATGAGAGAGAGAAATGTGCTCCAGAAAGAAAGGAAGTCTTTAATATATCAAAATGCAATGTCTGACATACACATGAAAAAAAGTCTTGCCTATAACACTTTCTATTTAACCAATTAAGTAAATTGTTTCCTTTGTGTTGGATCTTGTGAATCAAGAAAGCAGTACATAAATCTAGAACTGTAAAGCAGAGTATTCACACCACCAGGCTTCGGACACCTACCTTAACTAGTCTGTCTCCCTTAGCTCCATTTATAAGTGAATGAGAGCGAGACCCTCCTTCAAAAAGCAACTTGAGGCAATACATTTCAGTTTAGATGGCCCAAGCCTCGTTGCAAACAATGCTATGGCCAAATGATGCAAAGCACAAACTGTTATTAATTCTCCCTATCAGTTGAGATGCATTTAAAGCAATGTATAAATAAAATGACTATTTGGGATTCTTTAGGTTTAGCAGTGCAAATACTACCCAGAGTAAGCATCTAGGAACACCTTATTTCAGAGGAAATCTATAATTCAGGCTCTTCCTCCTTAAACTGTCTTGATTAGTGCCTCAAGTATCTAACCAACATGAGAAAGGGATATATTCACACTTCCCAGTAAGTTTAGAGGAACCAATGAAAGGAAAGCCAGGTACCTTTCTTTAGTACTGACCTGGAGCTGGGAATTCTGTGGTCACCATCATCCTTCCCACAAGAAGGATGTTGAGGCTCTGGAGCATGTCCAGAGAAGAGCAACAAAGCTGGTGAGGGGGCTGGAGAACAAGTCTTACAAGGAGCGGCTGAGAGAGCTGGGGTTGTTTAGCCTGGAGAAGAGGAGGCTGAGGGGAGACCTTATTGCTCTCTACAACTACCTGAAAGGAGGTTGTGGAGAGGAGGGAGCTGGGCTCTTCTCCCAAGTGACAGGGGACAGGACAAGGGGGAATGGCCTGAAGCTCCGCCAGGGGAGGTTCAGACTCAATATCAGGAAAAAATTCTTCACAGAAAGAATCATCGGACACTGGCAGAGGCTGCCCAGGGAGGGGGTCGAGTCACCTTCCCTGGAGGTGTTTAAGGAAAGGGTGGATGAAGTGCTTAGGGACATGGTTTAAGGGAGCGTTAGGAATGGTTGGACTCGATGATCCAATGGGTCCTTTCCAACCTGGTGATTCTATGATTCTGTGATTAATGAGGAAAATTAATGTCTCATTAGGGTTAACTAACTTTAAAGGAAAATAGTAATTACACCCAATTTTGTGAATTTCCTTTAGTAGAAGCAATAGTACATGTCAGGTGGAAGAAAAGAAAAAAGTAAAAAAACCAAGTGATACTGCAATATGACAGAGAGTGATGTGCGAATGGAAGAATAGCATATGACAGGCAGATAACCAGTCTAAAAGTGTGATTTTAAATCTTAATTCAAATTGAAATAATGGTAATTTTTATAAATGCTTAAGAACTGTTAATTTGCCAGGTCATGTGTAGCACCTATCACTGATGTCAAAGGAGTCTGTATACACATGTCAGTGAACGTACACATTCCGAATATGCAGCTTACTAAATTTATCAGATGAGAAAGCTTGAAAATCAAGAAAGAGTAAAGAACTCTGTTTAAAAAGGAAGTTAAAAATAGAACAAGCTACACACTTAAAAGGAAAATAAGAGATTCTGAGCAGGCTAGCTCTAATATGACTGCAAATTTTTCAGGTTAATCAACATACACCCTGCAAGATTTGTTTTCTGAGAAGTTTTCTTCCTCTTCTAGATCAGTGAAGAACCAAAGACTAAATGTATTTCAATCCTTGTGGTGGATTGACATTGGCTGAATGCCAAATGTCCACCAAGCTGATCTATCACTCCCCTTCCTCAACTAGATCTGGGAGAGAAATGTAAAGAAAATATAATGGGTTGAGATAAGGACAGGCAAATCACTGACCATTTATCATCACAGGCAAACCAGAATAGACTTGGGGAAATTAGTTTAATTTAATGACAATCAAATCAGAGTCAGGTAATAAGAAATGAAAACTAAATCCTAGAAACACCTTCTCCTCACCCGTCACTTCTTCATAGGTAAAGCTTCACTCCTGAATTCTTTACCTCCACACCACAAGCAGCAAGAGGTATGGGGAATGGGAGTTGCAATCAGTTTATCACACATTGACTTGGCTGCTCCTTCCTCCTCACACTCTTCCCCTGCTCCAGCATGGGCTCCTTCCCAAAGCAGACAGTCCTTCAAGAACTTCTCCAACATGAGTCCTTCCCACAGGTTGCAGTTGTTCAGGAACAGACTGTTCCAGCGTGGATATACCACAGTGTCACAAGTCCTGTCAGAAAACCTGCTGCAGCATGGGATCCTCTCTCCACAAGTCCGCAGGTCCTGCCAGGACCTTGATCTAATGTGGGCTTCCCACAGGGTCACATCCTTGTTTGGGCATCTGCCTGCTCCAGCATGGGGTCTTCCATGGACTGCAGGTGGATATCTGCTCCACTATTAACCTCCATTGGATGCAGCGGGACAACCAGCCTCATCACGGTCTTCACCATAGGCTGCAGGGGAATATCTTCTCCAGTGCTGTGAACACCTCTTCCCCCTCCTTCCTCACTGTCCTTGGTGTATGCAGAGTTGTTTCTCCCACTTATTCCCACTCCTGTTGCCACAAAAAATAGATATAATCACCAAACTGTGTTTGTGTCATCACCACCTAGGCTTGACAAGTTAAGCCAATGAAACTAAAATGTCCATATGATTTTAGGTGCAGAACTTCGGAGGAAAAAAATATTCCAATTAGCAGAGTCAAGCTGAAAAGAGCAGCCATGGGCTTTTTAGTTGATCCATGTTCAGGTCTGTTAGGATTACAGACCACCTGACTGCTATGAAACACTAGGACAACTTCTTGCTAAATGCAGAGTCCAAAGAAAGATACATAAGCTGCATATGCCAAGAAAAAATTAAAAAAAAAACAAAACAAAACAAAGACTCTGCAGCCACTGTGGTACATACTTTTTTTTCTGCTGTGTGTTAGCATGGATTCTTCAGTGTTTTAGAAATCACATATATCTCATCATTTGGAATCCTAATTTTAAAGAAATAACTATTTCTTTGGGTTTGAATGTAGCCAAAATAATGCCATATAATTTATATATTAGGCTATTTCACTTAAATGGGCAGTCGCATACTGTGTTCTCTATGTTACTTTCTTACAAGCCCTTTATATATGAAAAAAAGATGCAAATTGAGTCATGTCCTTGATTATCGTGCATAGAATACTGTAAATAATATATGTGAGACAAGATAAAACAGATGTTGGAGAAATATTGTGATAAACAAGGTCACTGCACAGACAGAATTTCTCAGGAAAGCAGTTAAAGTAGATAAATTTGCTTCATTTGGATATTTCAATGACAAAGACGCTCAAAGTTAGTTGATCCAATGTTAGTAACATTGTTCTTTAGAAACCAAACCAAAACAAAACAAAAACAACAAACACAATGCTAACACAAACAAGGTCAGAATTGAAATCTGAAGAAATACAGGAATCCTTCCTCATCTAGCATCCAGAAACCTGGTCAACAGAGCTGTAAACAAGAAGCTACTCATCTCATACTAAATAAATTACATTTGGCTTTATTTAATGCAGCACTAAATCAAAATATTCCAGACAACTGGAATGGTCTTGGTTTTCACTATCAAATGTAACTAGTTATTCTAACATGTTATTGAGCTAGATGTACAAACAGAATAAAAAGATAGTCCTCGTACCAAAAGTATAGAATTAATGAGGCAAAGCTTAGACTGCTTAATGATTTAATATGTACGAAACAGAACCTACTCAATAGGGATAAGGAGTAAGTGCTTGATACTGATCCATGAATCACATGTATAACTATTACCCAAAATAAACACACAGAGAAAAGCATACAGCAAACTGTCAGCAAATAGCAATGATCAGGAGGAATAAGAAGACAGAAGGTATAGGTTACTAGGAACAGGCTCCCACACCTGATGGATAACCAAGGGCTGTGAGCATTTTCCATAACTGGGCAATAAGTGCCTCTGTTGTTATGCCAACAAAGTATCTAAGCAGAGTTAGTGATGATGAAGGAAAAAAATGGTATTATGTACGTTACAGGAAAAGAATTTACGTATCTAATGAGCACTTCCTTTTACTGCATACAATAAATGTAAATACTGACATCATCATTTGGAGGTGCAAGAAGAGAGGCTAAGAGAAAGGACAAGCAAGAGCTTATATGGATTGCAATAGTAAGCCTGTAATTTTATGAAAGGTTTGTTAGAGGTAAGAGAACCAAGGGCTCTGCAGTTCTATTATTACAGCTTGGTGAGGGGCGTGTATTTGTCCTGCTAGAGAAGATACTGCACTGGTGCACAAATGTCTCTCCCTGCCTTCACCATGACTATATATCTGTACATCTTTCTGATTTTCAAGTGCTTTTCAAAGAGAATAACTTATCTGGAAAAGTGGCGGAAACTGATATTTTACACTGCAGTGATTTTTGAAACAAAATCATAAAATATGCATTCCAAAAATATTCCAAAATCATTTGGAATAAAATCATAAAATATATATTCCAAAATCATCAAATCATAAAATAAATATTCCAAAATCATTTAGAATAAAATCATAAAATGATAGAAAGTTTTAAGTTAGAAGGGACCTTAAAGACCATCCAGTTCCAACCAACCTGCAGGTACACCTACCACTAGGTCAAGTTGCTCAAAGTCTAATACAGCCTGGCCTTGAAACACCACCAGGATGTGGCATCCATGACTTCTCTGGGCAACGTGCCCGTGCCTCACCATCCACGCAGTAAAAAATTTATTCCTAATATCTGAACTAAATCTACCCTCTTTCAGTTTAAAACCATTACCCCTCATCCTATCACTACACTCATTGATAAAGACCCTTCTCCCAACTTTCTTGTAGGTCCCCTTTAATCACTGGAAGGTCGCTATAAGGTCTCCATGGAGCCTTCTCTTCTTTAGGCTGAAAGAGCCCAACACCTTCAGCCTGTCTTCGTATGGAAGGTGGTATAGCCTTATGATCATATTTGTGACCCTCCTCTGCACTTGCTCCAACAGATCTATATATTTTCTGTGTTGAGAACTCCAGAATTATAGCCTAAACAAAACAAAATTAAACACATAAATCAAATTTTAGGGGAAACTTAGACAAGTAAAGGGTAAACATGAGGAAAAAGACTAATAACAGTGGCTATCTACTGATTCTGTGACAAAAGATTTGCATATGATTATTCTACCTGCAATTAATGAGGAGCTGACAGATGTCTAGGTATAGTTTCTCATTCATTCCCTCTCCCCAGAGCAGGGAGCAGAGATATGACAATAGACCTTGAAGTCAGGAGTCAAGCAGCCATTAATAAATGACATTTTTCAGCTGCCCAGATTTCTTATTGTGATTCTCCTTAGAAGACCAAAACAACCACACAGGACCTTGAAGCAATTCTTTCTTAAACTTCAAGGCAGGTGATCAGTTACACCTCCCACCAGTCTAGAAACACAGCTGAGAATGCTTTGACAGTGATGAAGTACAGCCACAGTTTTGCAGAGTGGCCTTCTGACTTACTTGGGAATGCTTCAAGCTGAGGTGAGAATTGCTGCCATCTCTCATTCACCTGGCCAAGTTATTGCTGAAAGAAATATTTACCTATATAAACTAAACTTGAGTAATAACCTGGTCCTTTTGCAAAGGAATTATAGCGAAGAAAAGGTCTGTATAGCCCAAAATATTACCGTGTATTTCAGCTTTTCCATCTTTCTCTCAAGTAGTTAAAGGTTCCCATCAGAAAAGTCCCTGTTTCTTCAGTTAGCAGAGTAAAAAGCTGTAGTCCAGCCTTGTCTATGGGTTGCCACTAAAACTGGGACCCAAGATCTTTCTCTACTTGGGATTCAAAAATGGAACCATTTCTATGGAGTGTCTCAAGACGTTTTATAAAGGACCTGAGCTATGAAAGTATGGAAGTCATGGGAATCCCAACTTGATGCCAGGACAAAGGTTTTCCAGGCTTCTTACCTGTCATATGGCTGTAAGAGGGGCTACACTGTACTGCATTGCTTGAGTGAGTCAATGATGCTTAGGGAAGCAAGTAAGTGAAATTCCAAATCCCACATAAAAAAGTTTAAATTCTGTTATGAAACTCATATTAAAAAAAAATCTGGGCTTCTTCTAGCCATTTCTTCACTGTTGTACAACTTATTTGCTGTGATTCACTTCACAATTGCTAATATATCAAGTACATTTTTTAAGACTTCTTCTTGGGAGCTGCCCTACAAATAGGGCTCCTCTGATGTCTAAGCATGTATGCACAGTGTTCGCTTCTATCATAAAATACATAAGATCTGTAATTTCGGCTTTGATGCACGACTGTAAAAAGTGTTAAGATTTAAAAGCCTTGAGGTGATGTTGAGTTCATCTTAGAAAGCTGGCAGTGCTTCTTCCAGCAGATAAAAGAAATTTAATTACTGGCATCTACAGGAGACAGTTGTGTCAACTTTGAAGGCTGTGATTTCTTTTATAACCTAGTTACTTATAATTTCTGTACGATGGATTTTCCCTGAATAGATCTGGTTATTTAGTCAAGCTTTTCATCCAGAAATCATCATAATAAGAATATATATTTTTTTATTTTCTTATCACAATAATAAATATTAATCTGATGCCTAAAATATTTCTGAACCCCAATGGTATAATTTCAAATGTCTTCTTATTCATTTGAGATTTTTCAGCCAAATTCTGATGCTTTCTCTCTTTCCTGACTCTTTGGCTGATGTGGAAGAGAATCAAGATCAATGTGAGATGTTGTTTATTCAATGTATAAAGTGCACAGCATATTTCATAGGAGAGAGATTATCATAAAAGTCTGGGAAGACTTTGGGGTGACATTTGGTTGCTCCAAATAACATTTTCAACAGTCTTTTCTTGATTATTAAGAAGAAAATTGTAGCCTAGTCTACTTTTCTGAAGGAAAGAGAGAAATGCATATTTACTGCATATATAAAAGTTCTGGCCAACATTGTCATATATACTTTTAACACTGAGTCCACTCTCTCGGGAACTAACCCAGCCATTGAAAGCGTAGCCAAAGAAAATCTCCAAGTGCTGGTATTAAGAGAGAAACTGTAAAATAGTTTTCTCTCTAGACAGATGGTAGGGAAAAAGTAGAACTAAAAAACTCATTTGAGAATGTCTGTATATATTTACTTTCTGTAGCGTGTCTGGGATCTCAAAACATTCTTTGGCCTCGGTTCAGCAGAAGCCGGCTGAACTTATCTTTAATTCCTAGATTAAATTTTTATCTTTATCTTGAACAATAGAAGTTGAATTAAACCAAAATCAGTTGCTCTGTAACGGGAATGGCACACATACTAAGACTGTTAGTAGCTGTAAGTCTGATCTGACAAGCAAATTTGGGTAAAATGTTGATTGACTTTAACAGGAGTTTTGCTTGTGTGAGACTGCAAAATAAGTCTCTTTATGATTGTGTGTCATTGTGAATATGCACTAGTTTAAAGCATTAAAAAAACTTGCAAAGTCTTTTTGCAGGAGCAACTAATGAAAAGCTAAAGTAAACCTTGGTGTAACTTAACTAGATGGTAGGAATTTTGCTCAGTGTACATTTCAAAGAATAAAAATAAAAAAAAAGATGAGCTGTATTTCATCCTGCAAAATATCTCATTTCAAACCTGGTCATTTGATGGAGTAGATATGAACCTGATGGTACCATGACACAACATATACTTCAGTGTAGTACGTATGCATTTAATATTTTGATAGAAAGTAGCTTCACTTTTTGTGACCTGTCACTTACCCAGGCTGAACTGTCCACTCATTCTCTGTATTTGAATAACTCCTCTAGTAAACTGCATTCCAGGACAGATATGTGATATTTTAAAGCCCAGTAATACATGTACAAGATTTCTAGAAAATCCAAAGAGTTGTAAATTAAGGACACATTAAAAACATGTATTCTTCAGCATTTTCATGCAGTTAACATGGAGAGACCAATAACACTGGAATCACTACACAAATATAAAGTGCAATCAAGAATTTGAGACTAATGTCACAGGCAGCAGCAAACCAAAAATCATAACATTTGATTAAAATTAATTAAACAGAAATCAGAATCATTCCAAGACATTTTGGAATTGAAAACTCTGTTCTCCATCGCATCAGTGTAATTTCTATTCATCCTAATAAAAGCCCTGAACCAAGCTGCCACTGTCTCTCCCTCAGCATCTTATCAACTATGCTTATGAACATATGCAGGATGGCTACTCATCCAGAAATTGTTCCGCATACAACAGAAAAGAGAAAATCTGTTTCCCACCTTTGCATTTCTTCTGATGGAAACAAATGATTCACTTTGAAGTTCTCTTTGTGCACCTGCATAGACGTTTTGACTAATATTTGCACATTGAGGTTGTAGCTTTGCTCTCAGTAAACCATGATTCCTATCTTAATGTTTGGTCTGCAAAAACCTTCAGAGGTGTTTATACTTTCTCAGATCTGTGGATGATTAACAGACATCCAGTATCTGGGAAAGAGGAGAGTTTACCAATAAATTCCAAGATAAAAGAGACTTGTGAATCTATGCAGAGAAAAGAAAAGATATGGGATGTGTAACAGGAAAAGCAGAAAGCAAAAATCCTCACACTTAGCCTTTTTAGGGAAAACTTTAGACAGTAATGTTTAAAAAATGACAAAAATGGAGAACTCACCAATATGTAGTGCACTACAGACTTGTCCATAGACTGTCTAGAAGGAAGAGAAAGGCAAGTACAAGAGCATCTCAGCCATCCTTCTTTTGCCCAAAACAGAAAACAATTTTTAAATGTTTGTGGGGAATTTCTAGCAAGGGCTTAGGTTGTCAAAATCCTGCAGGCTTCCGTAGAGAGTATCTCTGCCACAGCTAGGCCTGCAAGGTGTAGCCTAGCATTTGATGATAACAGAATGTCACAATACTAGCTACTGTCCTCCTCACTGAATTTTGGACACAAGCATGCATATTAACATAAAGCCTATGTGGGGATCTGAATTTCTAGGGCTTAAGCCAAAAATCTTAGTTTTTCAAAATTATGACTAAATCACTGAAAGGTATTGGGATTGTTTGGAGGTGAGGGCATTTTCTTCACAATCATTAACTGTTGCTGAAAACTAAGGTAACATTTTCAAAAAGTTATCCAGTATCTCATTCCTGGTTGATAAAGTTACTTCAAAACCCGTCATTGTTTGTGAAAAGTTCAGATTACTTTTCCCATCCACATAACTTACATTTATTGATGTTGAATTTTATTACTTACTATTAGAGAGCCTCTGTAACTTATAAGTCAGTACTTATATGCATCATTGAGGGTAGTTTTGCATCATCAGCAAAGTTTTCCAAACCCTTTACAAAGGACATTAAAGGATAGGCAGTTACACAGATCCCTATGGGATTACACCAGCATCCTTCCTCCAATAAAAAAAGTGACTGTCCCTTCTTATCTCTTTGCCAACACTGGGCTGTGAGTTTGAAAGAGGTGAGTTTGGAGGCTGGTGCACAGGGATTTCTGAAAGAGAGAGAGTGGTTTTGAACTCTGAGAATGGCTTTGATGTGATGTCATTGACTGAAAGATAATAACATTTGATCCATGGTAGAACATCTAGAGGCAGAACTAGATAGCAACAAGAAATGGAGAAGTGGATGTTAGATAAAAGAGTAAATAACTGTGTGTAAGAGAAGATATCGCAAAAGGACTAATCACCCTGGAATTTAATGATGAAAGAATTGAAAATAAAATGTGAACCAAGAGGGACACAAGATATAATGAAATTATGGATTGAGGAACAAATTCACTTTTGTGTGAAGTAAAGGTAAAAGAAGAGATACTTAATGTAAAGGCTTGGATCAAGTCAGAAACGCTAGACTAGACTACATGAGAAGAGAAAATTTCACTTGAAAGAGATGTCCAACAACCATATAATCCAACTGCCCATCCACTTTAAAGCTGACCAAAAGTTAAAATATATGGGTATCATCTACAGGTCTTTTAAACAATGACAAGTTGGCGCATCAACCAGTTCTCCAGGGAGCCTGTTCCTGTGTTTGACCACCCTCTTGGTAAAGAAATGATTCCTAATATCTAGTCTGAACATTCCTTGATGCAGTTTTGAATCATTCCCACGCATCCTGTCACTGGATACCAGGGAGAAGAGCTCATCATCTTCCTCTCCACTTCCCCTTCCCAGGACCCTGTAGAAAGCTATGAGGTCACCCCTCAGTCTCCTGTTCTCCAGACCTCTAGATACACTGATCTAGGGCCTGTCAGCTTGGAAAAAGACAAATGAGAAGGAATATTATAAAGACATATGAAACCGTGAAGTTCATGGGTAAATTACTAGGGCACAATTTTCACTAATCGTAACTCAAGACTTAAAGGAGAGAGAGTAGTTTTCTATATTAAGAAAAAATACTGTTTTCATACAATCTGTCTTTAAATTATGAAACTCTATGCTACAAGATGTTGCTGATGTCAAAAGGGTAAGACGAATCTGTCAGTGTTATTAAACACGTGTATATTGCAATGACCAACTCATAAGTTTGGAGACCAGAAGACAGTAAGCAGAGGTTGGTTCTCCACCTTCGTTTCCCCCTGATTTGAATTTCAAATGACTATTGTAGAAAAGCGGATATTGGGATAACTGCATTGTGATCTGACACAAATTTTCACAGAATCATAGAATCCCTAAGTTGGAAGAGACCTTTGAGATCATGGAGTCCAAAGATAGTGGAAGAAAAGTCTTAGAGGTGTTAAAAATATGGAAATGTTTAACATTAGCTTGTCTTGAAAAAAAAGAGAATACTATCAACTTTTCTAGGAAAAGCCAGACAGGAAATACAGGTAGACTATTCAAACCCTTATCTCAAAAAGTGAAGATTAATTACATGCACCATTCAAATGAAAGGACTACTAAAAAAAAGAACTTCTGTGATGCCGTATGTCTCTTCCAATTTCTATTACATTCCACGTACATTACACTTCTTTTGTCTTTTGTTACATCTTTATCTGTAATTGTGTTTTTGGTTTGGGGATTTGTTGGACATTTTATTCTCTGTCTTTTATCTGTTGGTTTCTTTACTTCACACTCAGTGTCTTTCATATCGTTTCATCCTTCCATCACACTACTACTTTTCTCTCTTCATTTAAATAATTCATCAAACAACAGTATTGCATGTGACTGCATTTTTAAGTATGACCTTGATTTTTTTTTTAAACTGACGTAGAGGCAGTCACCTTTGCATTGTTAATTGACTCACCTGCTTCCTGACAAAAACTATAACAGGGAGATCTATTCTTTCTCTCTTCCTGTGTTGAAGCTTTTTTTCCCAAGACTATGATTTAATTTTCAAAATAATCACATAGAAGAGTTACTAAAAATAAGTATTACCATACACAAAACATCTTTATATTTAAACTTAGAGCAGGTCTTTCAAAACCATCATTTTGTACCTACAGATTCCTTTTAAGATTATTTAATTTTCCTGGGTTAAACTACTGTATCAGTGTATCGAAGGGAAGTAAATCTAGACTGCTTTTTTTCCCCTGGAAATGGCTTCTGACAGTTCCTTTCTGGAAGAGTGGAAAGGAAAACAAAATGAAATAGCACACTTTGAGAGCTGCTTTGCTCAAAATATTCCCCAAAATACAATAGAAACAAGTTAGTTTGCATGACAAAGCTCAGGGTAAGCCTTTGAAACACAAAATTACTAATAAATTAGGAGGTATTCGTCTTAATGAGAATAATTTTGTGAATTACTGCAATGAGGCTTGTTTTATTGATGCTCTTTGTTCCAAAGGCTCTAGCATATGCATTGTACATATAGACCATCTGCTGAAATCTCAGACCTAGTTAAAGAATAAGAATAGACCAATGAGTTCTTTTATGCCCCAATTATGTGGAGACACAAGTTTCATAACGGATAGTAATAACAAAGAAAATGCCTTGTCAGCCTGTGAACTATGAGGTAATCATTAAAGAGGCTGTGACTGTACAAATCCAACAATCAGAGTAGAATTTAGCATGAGGACTAGCCTCGGAATCAGTAAGGTGAAAACTTACAAACAAACTTAGAAACTTTCCATAGAACAGACTTATCACATCTAATTATTGCATATTCCTTAGATGGGGAACAGAATGATAACAACTACTGATCACAAGCTTGATCTTAAATTGACCTACCTTCATTCTTATGTTTATTCTTCGTCTTGAATAAGCAAACTTCAGTCCTTACCAGAAGAAAACCAAGCCAGGTCTACCACAGTATTTTGGATGATCTTGTATCCAGAGTGATATAGCAGAGAAGGTAAAAGGAAATGAAACAGTCTTAAAGAAGATTGACACAGATATTTCAATGTCTTAAAGATAGATGAAGAAGAGCCGCTAACAAGGGAATACTCCAAAATACATTTGATAAAGATTATTCTACCAATGATATTCCAGGGCTCAGTGGTAAAGCTTACTAAGGGTAGGAAGTCTGAATGTTCACCAGGAATCAGTAGAAATCCTGGAAGAAAGCAGTACGCTCCAAGCACTCCATCTATCCAGTCAGAGACAGAATTAGTGTATTTAAAGTAATATGTCACAATTTATCAAGAAAGGATTAAGGAGAAATATAAAGAGATAGGAGTGTTTATATCCTATGAACTTCAGACAACTTTTTTTTCTGAAGATAATGCTTTTTATGACTGTAATCAGACTCTGACAATACCCAGAATGAGAGAGATGCAGGTATCAATTTGTGTATGTCACATTAACTTGTATGAGAAAAGGAGAAGCTGCAGCCTGAATGGTGCATCTTGAGCCACATCATTGCGCCTTTGAGAAACGAGCTGATGGACCTTAGGCTGTTGTGTTTGAGCTGTATCTGAGAGTGATACAAAGCGGTCAGAAGGACATTGCAGTTCATGCTGACTCTAAATGATGGGATTGCTTGCTGTTCCTTTCCAGACTAGAAGAGTTCTTTTGATTTTTTTAGATATAATTCTTTGATGCATTTTGAGAGCAATGAAATATTTGTCTTTGTTTGGACTGAGGAGAAAAAAGGGTCTATAGTTCTAGCTATATTTTGGATTTGCAGTGTAAGCTTAGAAAGCAAATGTGGCGAAATAAGCAAATGTGGTGAAATAAGTAAATGTGTGAAATAGAAATACTGGGAAAAAAATGTGAAATTTAAGAACAAACTTTATTCAGGAATAATCAGAAGGGATCAAAAAGTGACACCTGAGAGTAACAACTAAGAAATCTTGTCTGTCATTTATAAAACTGGTCCAGCTCTCTGAAAATCCCTTGAGTTTTGGGATAATTTTTTGTACTGAATCAGTTTGCATATTGCTAGTTATAAAACTAGAAACCATATTATCAACCGTGAAACTATATAATTAGTTTCTTTATGGACCTGCAGTTTTTGCTAGATAAAATAAAAACTGTCACCAAATGCAGATACCGTTATGAATATGACAGGTCATTTATGGAAAAAAGGTTGTGTTGAATAACATCTGATAATTTGTTGGAAACATTAGCATATAGATGGCTATGGGATGTGTGAAATATTATCAGAAATTTTCTAATCTAAATTGCTGCAATGTCCAAATAAGATTTAGTGTTTTGTTACTCTAACAATCATAGAAGTTCAAGCTTAAACAATTTATAGACCTAGCATTCAGCTGTGAATAGAAGCATGCATTCTTTTTCTCTGTTAAAATATTGAGAGCTATTGAGTTGAGAGCATAGATTACTGTTATTATACAAAGATATGTGATGAAGTGCTCAAAAGTGACTAATAATCCTGAGGAGAATTGATGATTATTTTGTTACAAGGCATTGGTGTAGCAGAGGCAACTTTTCATTCTAATCATAATATTTGGCTAAAATTAGTAGGACTGCTTTTACAACTCCTGCATCCAGAAGATTAGGTAAATATTTCCTGAGAAGGAAAACAGGTTTTCTGTAACTCTGTTCCATTACAGATTATGTTTAGAAAGTAAAGAACCGCTTATTGGGGGAGCTGCTGTCTTTGAGGATGCTGAAAAAAATAACAATTATATGATTTCATGTGCAAATGGAGTGGTGTAAGGCAGGATACCTTGACATAAGGACTAAGGTTATTCATTGGAATAGAGGCCAGAAATATCCTGAGCCTGAAATCCAAGATTGCCCCAATGGCAACAAAGTAATGAGATCATGGCAATATTGGAATTCTCTTTTCTGGCTGCTCAGGGAACACCACTACTGAACACACTTTGTGTCTCTCATTGTTTGTGTGGGCCGTGCTGACTTTGAGGTCAGTGTTAGGAAACATTTGTCAGATCACAGGATATTAGAATAGTTTGGATTGGAAGGGGCGATGAGCAGGAACGTCTTCAATTAGATCAGATTCCTCAGAGTCCTGTCCAACCTGGACCTAAATGTTTCCAAGGGCAGGATATCTCACACCAACACCTCTGACCAATCTGTGCCAGTGTTTCACTACCCTCATTGTAAAAAATAATTTCCTTATATCTAGTCTAAATCTACTCTCTTTTACTTTAAAATCATTACCACTTGTCTTATTGCAACAGATCGTATTAAAAAGTCTGACCCCTTCTTTGATACAAGCTCTCTTTAAATATTGATAGGAAAAAATGTTCAGAGATAATACCCAACTTTTCATAAAGATGCTTGAGGTTCTCTCTAGAAATGCCAGTAAGAGCACTTGTAGCAAAAATAATGCACTTACAGTTACAGGTGTCCATAGTAATTTGTATCCTTGCTCTTTGTAGTGATAGGACTAGGGACAATCCATATAAACTTTAGATTTAGACTAGACATAAGGAGGAATTTCTTCATGATGAGAGTGGTGAGACACTGGCACAGGTTGCCCAGGGAGGTTGTGGCTGCCCCATCCCTGGAGGTGTTCAAGGCCAGGTTGGATGGGGCCTTGGGCAGCCTGAGCCAGTGGACTTGTTCCTGCCCATGGCAGGGGGGTTGGAGCTAGATGATCTTTAAGGTCCCTTCCAACCCAAACTATTCTGATTCTATGATTCTACAAAACCAATGGGAGAAAGTAAAGCTCATTGCCTAAATGACGGTGTCTGTTGCCAAATAGTTAACCTGAAAAAATCCCACAGTGCACAGTAGCTATAAAAATTATCAACATAATTTCTGTCTGCTAAAGAGGTTGCTCCATCTCCTCCTATGTCTTCTAACTGGAATTTCTCTCCAACAGTTTGTTTGGGTTTTGTGTGTCTTGAATTCACTACTAATGCCCTTGCATTCCTTGCTGCTTAAGTAAACATACACTCTTTCCCATGTCTGCAAAGGAATAAGGAATACAATTTTCTGCAGCTAAGCACATCCTATAAGAGCCGCAAACTAAAGATGAAGAAACCAGATTTCTTTCTGCTTATTTAAAACAGAACGTCCCTCTAATCGTGCCTTTCAGTAATGGGAAATAGGGATTAATTCCTCAATAAATGAAGCAATTTTACACATTTGAAAGTGGGTCAGAAAATATATGTAACTTAATTGATGGACAGGACCTAGTTCTATGCTGATTTGGGGGGAAACTTGAGGTTTTTAATTATGAATATAATTCACTGTGACAAAATGTAATAACCGCTTCTGATTTTTTTCTAGATTAAAAATCATTACAATGTTCTAAACCTTTTCATATAAATTCCCTCATTTAGGGTAGGAAAATGATTTTTAGAGAAGAAAAAATGATGGACAATATGTGCTAGTGAGATTTTTTTATTGCTTTTAAGAAGCTGATTGTTTACTGAATTAGATTTTACATAAGACAAAAAAACCCCATAAACTTCTAGGCATGCATCTTAACTACAGTTTGTATTTCTCTTCTTGGAAAAAACATCTACACTCCAGCTAGAAGAGCTGTCAGATGCAAAATTATTTAAGGGTACTTCCATAAATACTTAGGGCCCAAAGACTGTCCATTCTAAAAATATTGGGTCACATTGTGTGTCATAAATGTGTGGGTCCAATAGTTTGACTCTAAGGTTATTGATACCTCAAGCAAAGCTGCACCATGTGATCCCGGAAAAACAAGAACCTTCTCTTAAAGTGGTATTGTCTCCCTTGTAGCAGCAGTAATGTCTTACAATACATGTTCTTCCCTACCAACTAACCTAAAGGAACATAAGGTGAAAAAGCCACATCAGTCTGTTATTAATTTGAATTAGATTACATGCTCTGCAAATTCCAGACTTCTAATGATGAATCTCATTTACATAGGAAATAAGGGGGAAAAAAGGACTTGTACCAATAACTAGATACAAGGAATTGTGAAACTGAAGCCATAACATGAACGATTCCGGTGGCTGCTCTTTCCTAAGATGAATCGAGACACTGTTCTATGTCTATCCTGAAAGCAAGCCTATAAGTACAAAATTAACTTCTTCATTCCTCTCTGACTAGGTCAACTAATTACACTGGTTCCTTGTTAAAACGAGTGTTGAGTGACTTCTCTTTCAAATTTTCTAATGCAAGAGTAACACAAAGTAATTTGACTTGATTACCTGCTGTATTAATTGGTGGTTTGATCATTTGAATGCATTGATTTATTGATTCAGCTTAATTGTGACTTTAATTGCCACAGTTAAGATCATTGCCCTGTGCCACTTTTAATTAGCTCTCTGAAACTGCAGTATATCAGATTGATAATGTGTTTGTTTAGTTTTATTAGAAGGCTGAGCAAGTAAATATAAAAAAAAAAAAAAAGCATTAAAAATCCACAGATATATATATCCTCCACCAAATTGCCACATGGGTCATGTACTCAAGGGCAAAGACAATATTAATGTACTTGCAAATTAATTGGTTCCCCTTATAAATTAATATTAAGTCATTCATATTTGACTTAGTCAACAGAAATAACAGTGGAATATGCTTCTTTAAAGATTAGATTGTGTAGATGAACTATTAAGTGTCTAGATATTTCACACTGTTTTCTTTAATCTGTTTTAAAGGAGCCTGGGTTTGGATAAAAACCATCAAGACCTGGGTACTTTTGCACAGCTGAACAAACCTGTACCAACGTCTAATGAACTTCACTGACAGAAACTTCAGGATTCAAGAAGTGTACTGGATAGATGAGAGGTTTGTGACATTTGTGTGGGGTTGAGCATCCAAAATAACAGGTGACTGCCCACACCTGTAGCACAATGGCAAAAGCACTCAAGGCAAACACCAGCACTTTCGTGTAAGGCAAATAGAACACAAATAAAGACACTGATTTCTTGTTTGCATCCTCACGGAGGCCTGGCTGTTTTGAGAGGTGGGCACCTTGTCCTTTACCTATGCTGTCCTCATCAGAGCTGAGATGTGAAGGGGCTGGAAATGCACTGAGAATCCCTGACACGCTTCCGGGGAGCAATTTGAGGTTGCCACCTCCTGCTGCATTTCCAACTCTGCAAGGGGTTGTGAGGAAACATCTGAGGATGTGTTTCTTCCCATTGCTCACATCATTTAAATATTTGTCAGCTGCAAATGATAATGGGTCAGGATCCAGTTCTAACAGGCACCTCAAGATCTATCGTTTGTCAAAGCACGACAGCACTGTTATTTATTCAAGGAAACCTGAAATCTTGCCTAGTTGTTAAATAAGAAACACTACATTATGACAATATCATTATGTTGTAGTTCTGTTTTACAACTTTTGGCTGGATTTCAGGATGGAGATGGAAGGAAAACATTGTTTCTGAAGACATTAGCAAGGCTATTGAGCTATTCCTCCTTTCTTTCCATTCGTTTATATTATTGCATTATGCAATGTTAAAGCACCAATTAACTCACAGAAAACATTCCAGGTTCTCATGATTATTAATCTCTGCTTTTCAAAGAGCTAACTGAATTACTGTTGTGTAAACTCAGAGTATTATTCATGAAGCTATGGCTGCAACAGCATTTCTTTCAGTCTTCAACAAGATCAGCCATATCCTTAATGAGCAAGAGCAAATGGAAAATAAATCCAACAGAGGATTTCAATATTGTATTTGAAAAGACTATAGTCTATCAGTCTTGGAAAGAGAATTGCATTAAACAAAAAGAGAGAAAAATGCTTGAATTATGCATGCTGAGAAAAAAGAAGGAAACGTTTCGTGATTGCATGAAAATATTAGGAATATTGTGATAATCAGCTTTGCTAAATAAATATCTTCACAAATATCATTAAGTACACCTTTCTTGCTTCATAGCACATCACATCAGATAAGCATAACTGATTGTTATGACTGCATGTTAACAAAAATAACAAACAACTTTAAGTACCCAGGACCCCTTGCTTTGTATCCTTCAATAAAATCTCACTGATTTTATTATTTTCCCTTGGACCCTCTAGTGTATTTAGAACAGTATACAACAAATTTGAGACAGAAAATCAAGAGAAAAATAATTTCTCTCATTTTAAGAGCCAATTTTTGGTATATTTTTGCATCATCTTACTTCTATTAAGCCATTCTCTGTTGGGAGGTGGTTTAATTACTGATTTAAACTGAAAATCTGTTTTTTTTCTCAAATTCCTTTCCTTAGCAAAAGTGAATTTGCCTCCATGATGACCGTTTCTGCAGCATGTACACGTACCATAACATTAGACTAACTGCCATTAGCACTCACCAGTAAACAGACAGCAGATTTTCGCATCAAGTAACGGACAGGCTACAAAGGTCAGTGGCATTCAGTGCTACTTTTCTATCCCATATACAAATGGAAGCAAATCCTTGCCCCTACTGTAAGACTGCCATATGAAAGCAGAGGAAGCAGTGAGCACCCCTGCAGGGCTACAGGGGAGGTTTCTGCCCCCCTTACTCAGGCACTGAATGTTCTCCTTGTGAAGACCTCCAACTGCACAGTCTCCACACTGACTGTATGGGATTTTTCTGTATTTCCATGAAGACTTTACCACAAAGCACCTGAACTTTAGGTAGATATTAGCCCCTACATAAAGAAACCTAATTATATCCTCCGGTTCGTCAAGTGCCTTTAATTACCATAGTTACATTTGCTAACAGCAGTTGGCTATCGTATGATCCACTCAAAAGCTATTTTTATTCAACAATTTTTATTCACACCCCAATCACTACTTTCTGTTAATAGTGTTTTGCCTGTACTACAGCAATGCTGCAAAGGCATTGAGGCCCCCTTTCTATTAGGTGCTGTGCATTTTTTTCAACGTCTATTTACTCGAAAGATCTTGCCATTCAAGTATAAAATCAGAAACTGATACAGCGAAGACAGGGGAGTCCTTAGGTAACAATGAAATTATTGCAATATAGGTGTCAAACCAGCTGTAAATCTAAACAGCTTTTTGAAGACAGCAATCATATAAAATATGCTCATGAGGGGGGAAAATACTGGCAAGACTCTGCTTGCTGGTTCGTCTAAGAAGGTGTTACTAAAAACTGTATTCCCATCCCTTTGCAGAGGAATAAAGTTGTGTCTGTTTTCATCATTTTGAAGGAGAGAGAAAAGACTTATGAAACTCATGCATTTGCAAAGCGCTTCAGTCAGTGCCACTGTATCTGCATCCTTCATAGGAAAATAAATTTTAGCCCAAATATTAAATTCATTTCTATCAGTTAACAGTTATTCTGGCCATGCACATGAAGACAAAGGACATGCTCGTATGTCACTCACATTTGTCAGCAAGAGGACATTAATCATTCATAGCTGCTCTGGCAAACCACCAAGGAAGGCTTATTCTCAGACGTGTGCAGTGTTACTCTCACCAAAGATCTTACATGAAGCAAAATAACTAAATACATGTGAAGTAAAACCAGGAGACAACATAGTTGTGGAGCTGTCACCTATTACTTTCACTCTGGTGTGCCCAGCTTCATAAGCAGTGTTTGGTTTTAAGTGTTTGGAGGGTTCTTTTTCTGTGCTTAGGTAGAGCATGTTGCTAGGATGTTCTATCAAGAAGAGAAAGAAAAAGAAAACTCTTGTATAGAGGAGTGTTTTTTCCCAGCTAATTTGTGTAATACTGCTAAATGGTTTGCACCCAATTCACTGACAAGCTTGTAAAGGGACTTCATCACAGTCTGTGGCTGCAGCCAATTAACGAAAAAAAGGGCCTTCATTCAGCTAATCATCTGGGTGTTATCGGAATGGTCTGTTTAGAAGTCTAAATACTGGCAATTGAGGGCTAGTACATGTAAATAATTAAAATTATAAATGTCGCTAAACAAATGAAATTGCTGGTGATCTGGTAGCTTGCAATAAACTCTTGCTCAGTGAATTCACTGAGCTGAGAACAATGAAGATGCTGTAATTGGACAGCATATGGCAAAGTTATGTTTAAAGTTTCCAAGTAGTGTTCTTTTTCTGACTCACATTTAAATGACGAGCTGTGGAAACAGAGGGTGTATAACTCAGCTTGCGGTAGAAGACAGATGTTCCAGGCAACAAGGCATTAAAGGAGTATACTTCAAGTATCCGACTTTATGTTTTTCTTTGTAATCTTATGCCCCCGGAGTAATACCACAGATGTCAAATGTAGGACGTAAGGTAGTTTACTGATAGAAGTAATTTTGCATTCTTTAATAGAACACACCTCTTGTTTAAGATAATTCAATGAGCTTCATGAATTAAACATTTTGCTGCTGCAGGGTCTCATTTCATTTTTGTTTACTTGTACTATAACTAGTAATAACGTCTTTATATGTGGTAATATATGATGTGCAAGTACATCAATTTATTTATGTATCAGAAATAGCCAAAGCTGAATTGAAATCAGGCAGGCAAGGAAGTAAAAGCGCCTATTTTTCAGTGCATATTTTGGAAACATCTGTGGATTTTCGTATTCAAATATGTCAAAATTCACTTCCACTTAAAATGTTTTACTTTTCATATGCTTTGAGCAGCACCTTAAACAATTCATTTCTTTTTCTCTTTGAATGGAGTTCAAAAAAGTAATTTGTCTGTGAATTGTAAATAAACACGCTAATAGTCCCAGAGAATAAAGAAAACCTAGGCTCGCTCACATATCACTTCCGTTTTGTGAAACTGTGATGAGAAATAGTGCTTGCAGAAATAAGATTCACCTCAAGACATTAAATTCTGGTCACCTACAAATGGCGTTATTGAATGAGAGAACTGGCCCTTCGTTATCCTATCTCCAGAAGTAGCCACTAAAGCACAAGTCTTGGGAAAAGCAAAACCAGAGCAAGCATTTATGACACCTCCCATGAGTATACTCAGCCTTTGCCTGTTTTATGCTAAGGTGGGGCTCCTGAGACTGATGTGGATTACTTCCCTTCACCTGGTCTGTTTTCCAAGAACTTGTCCAGTAACCTTTTAATCCATGTAAAATTTCTGCTTCCACAAAATCTTTTGGAAAGGATTTTCATGGGAGTAACACTCACTGTAATGCCTTTATTCTCCTACGGACAGACGTACCGATCAGTTTCGAATTCTGCTCTCCTTGTCTCCCATTATTGTGTAGATCTCTACCTTATTTCTCCTATTCCACATCTGTCAAGGCTGCAGCAGACTCATCTTATCAGTCCTGCCTCACAGAGAAGCTATTCCCTACTTCTAATCATTCCCATCACCTTTCCCTGCAATATTGTGTAATATTGCTACATCATTTGCTCCCAATTCACTGACAAGCTTGTAAAGGGACTTTATCACACTCAGTGGCTGCAGTCAATTAAGGGAAAAAGTGGCTTCATGTGCATATCTTTCAGTTCCAATATGCTTTTTTTTAGAATGAGAGGATTAAAACTGCACACCATGGTCAAGCTGTGGAGAACTGAAAAATTTATTCGAGTGGCACAACGATGTTTTCTGGTTTGTATTATGTGTTTTTTCCATACAATTATTAACATCAGATTTTATTAGACAGCTATTAAGCAATGAACTGAAGCTTTCAGGGAACTACAGAACACAACTTTAGACCTCCCTTCTGAGTGGTAACAGCCATCTCCAATGCATTTTGACCAAATAAATTATTTTACGTAAAACTGAACTGCATCTCTTATTTGATTACCTCATCATAATACTTCATAAATTCTTTGACAGTTCTTCACCATTTGCCCCTGTCTTGTCACCCTGAATAATTCCGATACACTAGTAAATTTCTCCCCTCACTTTACTCCTTGTTTTCTAGATCATTACCGTGCAATATCTTCTTTTAGACCTACCCAGACTTCCTCTACCCCAAGTAATACAACTCATTAGGATGGAACAAGTTCCTAAACCAGTGATTTTCCAAATCACTTCCTAACAATACACTCTCCAATCACCATTTGATATCTGCTCTTATAATTATTCTTAATTGGTTTTGGATGAAGTCAACACATGAGAAGAAAATATATTTAGCAGTCTGCTTGAGAGGAACCTTCATTCTGGGCATTGATGAAGAGCAACTTTCCAGTTTCAAGTTCTTGCAAATATATTTATTATGTTATAGCCACACTTACGAATCTGAGGATGTTGGAAACAAAATACTGGATAAAAATGGAAGTTTGCCTTTAAAATTGCAGTAAAATTATCACAACTTCTGTTGTTGTGGAGACAGTAAATAGTTACTTTGCACCATTTAAACCTTGGACCAATTTTGGTGCCATTGGTGGAGATAAATAAATATTTCTAGAAAACTTCTAAAAGGCATATGCTGGAAGAGCTAATAGCTGTCTATCCTAAATTATTCTGATGAAAATTCACGTGTACTTCTTTTCATGGGATTCTTCAAACAGCTAATTAGATCAGTTCTCTTGTGCCATTGCATGTCATTATGACCAGCAACTATTATTCTTTCCCTTTGCTTCTTCTATGCTACTTTTATAAGAGAATTCTGTCTCACCTGTTGATTTTGACAACTTTTCCGGAGTGAAGTATAAGGGCCGAATCCAGTATTTTTTTTTTAAATAGAGACTACCAGAATTATTTATATCTCTGTATATTACAGAATTAGGTACAAAAGCTTCATCAAACTGCAATTAAAATAGAAATGCTGGAAAAAAATCTGACTTAAAGAGGTCTACAAATTAAGACTTTCAAAGGAAATTTGCAGGGCAACTGCCACAGGTTCTCCTGCAGTTATTACTGTTATTGTTGCAATGTTATGACACGTTTTTAGCTATTGATTTTTTTTCTTCTTGTAAAGATATAATATACAATTTTGGGGGGAATAAGATGGGGAAAGGGCCCAAAAATTAATCAATCAATCAATCAATCTTTGGAAATGGTACCTCCTTGACATTTTGTTGCAGGAGCAGGACACTGATTTTACCTGTCATGAAATCATAACTCCAGAGGTCCCATCAGATAGTGAGATGTGACTGCATATAGAAGAAGTCAGTGTGAATTACCCATCCCATTCCTTCAGAAACTGAACAAATCTGTATGTCAAAGTTTCCAAAGAAGGATTACAAAGGTTCAGTTCTGAAATACATATATTCTAAAGTAAAGGTCTAGACCTCCATTCAAACTCATAAATCACATGAGGAGTTCCTGAACTTTGGCAGAGTTTCCAAGCCAACCGTATACAGAACTGAAGCCTCACTGATCTGCCTTTTCCACTGAAACTAACAGGGCCTGCTGAAAATTTGGTGTTTCTGACAGTACCAATTTCTACAAGCCCACCTATGAGTCAGGAGTTAAGCTAAAGATCTGATAACACGTTCCTATTATGCAAATAGAGGATGTGGGTATATGCAGTTGAATTTAAAACATCTTTACAGATGTTTCAGAATTGTTTGTCCATACAGCATACAATTTTCATTTATTGTGTTAACTCTTAAAATTAGATTTCTCTCTTCATTTTTACCAGACACTATTTTCATTCTCCTAATCTAAATTGAAATGTCTGATGCAGCAAAGTACATTTCCTCAATGATAACCCCAGACTTACATAATTTTGTCACATCCCAAGGTCTAATGTGAAGGATACAGCATGAAGTAATGCTACTTTTATAGATGGAAAAGTAAAATTAAGATAAAAATGCCATTACTTTGCTTCAGGGAAAAATGTAATTGCAAGGTTGGAAACTGATTTAAATAATGTTTGAGAGACAGGAAGACTGTGTGCAGAGCTCTTCAGTACATGTCACATACACATTCTCTTCTGAGACCTCATCTGGACTGTGTCCAGTTCTGGAATTCTCAAAGTGAGAAGGATATGGAGCTGTTGGAACGGGTCCAGAGGAGGCTACAAAGATGATCAGAGGGCTGGAGCACCTTCTCTACGAGGAAAGGCTGAGAGAGTTGAGAAGAGAAGGGTCCAAGGAGATCTTATAGCGACCTTCCAGTACCTGAAAGGGGCTACAGGAAAGCTGTGGAGGAGATATTTATAAAGGCTTGTGGGGATGGGACGAGAGGGAATGGGTATAAACTGGAAAGGGGCAGATTTATACTAGACATAAGGAAGAATTTCTTCCCTATGAGAGTGGTGAGACACTGGCACAGGCTGCCCAGGGAGGTTGTGGCTGCCCCATCCCTGGAGGTGTTCAAGGCCAGGTTGGATGGGGCCTTGGGCAGCCTGATCCAGTGGGAGGTGTCCCTGTCCATGGCAGGGGGGTTGGAACTGGATGGGCTTTAAGGACCCTTCCAACCCTAACTATTCTATAATTTTATGATTCTGTGATTCTACATTTACTACTCTCTCCTCTTTGAAAGATGCAAAGGTAGAAGATATTAGTCTTGAAGTGGAAGGTATCCGGAAGTTCTTTACATTATTTTTATTTTATTCTCCAGCTTAGCATGATAAGAGTAAATGTTTTTTTCCTTGAAAAAAAAAAGACCTATTTTAAATCAAGATTCATATGAAAAGGAATATTCAATAAAGATGTTTGAGACATAGATTAACAAGAAATGAAGTAGTTGATGGATAGTGAGCTTCAAGAGCCATGGTTCAGCTACTGACCTGTCTATTTACATGATAAATCCTTATTAGTCTGTCATCACTATGGTATCTGAAAAAAAACCAAAACTGTAATATACTAATCCTCCATACATCTCAATGAGAAATGGAAGCAGTTTCTCCATATTAAGAAAGTAACGAGCTCAGTTATGGACATGTAAAAAGAGCTTCATAAGGTCACAAGCGCATCTGAATAGGGACTTTCTCATTGTGTTCTGGTTTTTTTTCTGCCTACAATCTCTTGGGATCGGTGACTTTTTGCCTACATAATAAATATGGCCTAACATAATATGACACTGCGCAAGTCTGCACTAAGTTCAAGGCTGCTCTGTGTTAACGTGGTTAAATCCTAAATAATGTAATTCAAAAACTCAAATAATATAATTCATCAGAAAACTTGAGATAAAGAAGAACTGTGGAGAAAAATTGGAAGTCTTAATTTAGAGAGTTTCACCTTTTAATTACTTAAGAGAAAAATCAATTTAGACAATTCCATGCTTCATTTGCTTTGCAACATATAATTTTAAATGTTTGGGTTTGTACATTGGCTCATTTTTTGTACTATTTTTACTGCAAAAGTATAGAATAGAAGTTAGAAAGACTGTGATAATTACTTAAAATTATTTTACATTCTTTAAAACTTTTTCACAGAAAAAGAAAGAAAAAATGTAAGCAAAATCTATTTTTCTCCCTAGCTTTTACAGGTTTCCCAGTGGGAATTTCCTAGGGGAATTTTGAAAATATTAGAAATAAAAGTATCCCATTATTTTTAGAAACATGCATTTTCAGAATTCCTTCATCAGATATGAAAAAAGAAACATTGTGATATATTTTTTCACTAACTTTTTCTTTCAGTGAAGCTCAGTGTTTCTCCTTGCTTTCTTGAAGTAAATCTCAGCAGCATTTGGTAATACTGATGATAATGAAAGCTGTTTCATGTTAATTATCTGGCCCTGGAGGGTAGTTTCATGGTATGAATGATTCAGAGAAAACATTAGCTTGAAGTATTTCAGTCTCCCGTTGTCTCTTACCACTTCTTCTGACCTCTCAGTTAGTCTCACTCACTCCCTTTACTGTGCCAGAAAATTGTCTGTAAGGTCATGCTGCACACCAGATCCTGTAGAGAAGGCACAGCAAGAGGGTAGCATAATACAAGCAAGAGACTACATGAGATTCTTTGTGCCGTGAAACTGCGAAACCGAGACGTAAGTCATTGTTAAATAAGTTATTGCAAGCAAGTATTCACTTTTTTTGCCCACTCAGATAGTATTTGCCCTAACACTAGGCATCTGAAGACTAGGCTAGTCTCCTAGGCTCTCCTTATATGTACTGGAAGGAAGCAGTCACCTCTGGAGGATGGTATGTCTCGTTCTAAAACCACCGTCTTTGGACAGACGAATAACTCTTTAGGGACCCATATTTCTTTTTCAAAAAAAATAATGTATAACTAAATATTTAAGTTAGGTGAGATTATTTCCATCTCCCATGTCATTCTTGAAGTTAATGTTGACGGATACGTGTAACCACACATACTTAAAGCATATGTTTAATCTTAAATGTGTAAACAATTAAATAAGAAATAGAAAGAAATAGATTCCAATTCCTGGCTTAAGAATATTCTGCTAAGACAGCAACATATAGATAAGCAAGAAAGGAAGTCAAAGTAACTGACCAGTTGAGTCAAATCCATCTTTCATGTTGGTGATCCAGGTATTTCTGAGTTGGAATTAACATCACATGTTTAAATATTGAGTGTTTGGGCTCTGTAAATTTGAAATGCAGACCATTACTCCAGTTAAGCACCCTGTCGCTGACTTGTGGGTGGTATGCACAAAGCTCACGTGGATCCAGCTTCTACAGTGAAGAATAGAATTGCAGGAGCATTCATGAGCATTTGCACAGGATACCAGATTTACAGAACCAAAATATTGTGATTATTTGGAGCACAGGGATAAGACCATCATAATATTAGGCATACTATAGATACATAAAAATACAGTTCATCCTCCCAGAGAATGCTTTAAGTCTACAAGAAGAAACAGTGGGAAACATTAAGGCAAATGAATTTATACACAATGCTGAAACTACTTTGCCTAATGGAATTGGTTTATTGCATCAACACTGGTTCAAAAATTTGTAGGCATTGAAACAACTACGCTTTATTGCTCCTTGAACAATCATTTCCACCAACTGAAAATGGTAAGACATGCTTAGTGCTGCACTGCCATACCTTCATGTTTCTCTCAGAAGCAACAAAGTGGTGATGCAGGCAGAGCAAGTGCAGGACCTTCTTGAGAGAAGAGACCAGCACCCACCTTGCTACATAAGAGGCATGAATTATGGGCAGTCATGCTCTCCATGTGAGGTCCAAGAACTCTCAATAAAATTGTGATTCTTCCGTTTATGCAAATAGAGCAATATTTGCTTTATGCTTCCTGGGGATAAGATGAGAAGCTCGACACGAGCCAACAATGTGCGCTCGCAGCGCAGAAGGCCAACCGTATCCTGGGCTGCATCAAAAGGAGCATGGCCAGCAGGGCGAGGGAGGTGATTCTGCCCCTCTATTCCTCTCTTGTGAGACCTCATCTGGAGTATTGTGTCCAGTTCTGGAATCTGCAAAGCAAGAAGGATATGAAGCTGCTGGAACAGGTCCTGAGGAGGTCTACAAAGATGATTGGAGGGCTGGAGCACATCTGCTGTGAGGACAGGCTGAGAGAGTTGGGGTTTTTCAGCCTGGAGAAGAGAAGGCTCAGAGGAGACCTTACAGGGACCTTCCAGTACCTGAAGGTGCTACAGGAAAGCTGGAGAGGGGCTATTCATAAAGGCTTGTGGGGATAGGATGAGGGAGAATAAGTATAAACTGGAGCTCTGCACAAGAAGTGACTTTTACTTTTTATAATAAAATTTAGTTAAATTTAATGTATACTAGCCCACCTTTTAGTCACAATAAAAGCTACATTCTAATATTGTCCTACTTACCGTAGTAAGTAACTTGAATACTTATCTTCTGAGATGTATTTGTATACAGAAAATAATCCATTTATCTGTAAATGTAAACAAATTATTCTGCCTGTCTGATCTATGGAAGGGAGAGCAAGAAAAAATAAAACCAATAAGCGGTTCCAGATTTCAAACGGCTTTGCATTCCAGAATGTTTTGATGAACATAATGTAAAAGCACTTCCCATCTGCAGAATTCATGTTTCCTATAGGTTGACTGACAGGGAGAGTAGATAGTTGTTTCCAGACTACATTTGAATGGGTGGCAGTTTTTGTTCTCTACAATGTGTTTAACTCTACTCACAGTGACATTTTATAGCATTATCATGCCAGCATATGGCATTATGAGTAAAGGATTTAAAAATATTTTAAGCATTTAACTGACTTAATTCCAGCAACTGACCTTTGCCGACATTACTTAAATGCTGTTTTGCAAAGAAAAAAAATGCATCTTCAATTGTTCACAGCTTGTCAGCCATTCAAATCACTTTAGGGACAAATCCTTCTGTTTTTCAGAGAACTGGCAGTTTTCCTGTTGGCCTGCACGGAAGGCTGTTTAACAAGCTCGGGCACTGAAGGAGTAAAAGGAGATGTTGATAATGCAATGGGAACACCACTGGTAAAAAGGGTGTTTCTTCATCATCTGACTGTACTGCTCTCCAGTAGCTAATGTTCAACATACTGCCAAATTCTTCTATCAGAAATCTAAATACATTCCCATAGTTTTTCCTTTTTTTTTTCTGTCCAATAACATTGCTTGACATTTCCAGCTGTTTGTCTTGAGCTGTGTCACGCTATGATAGGGTGAAACTCCTCAGCTTCTCCTCCAATGCCTACTGGGAGAAGACATAAGTGCCTTGGAACGCGCCATATATTGTAGTGTTTCAGATGACAATTGAATAAATAAACAGAGTTTTAACTGTTGATGAGAAGGTATTATACGGTTATTTAGACTAAAAATCAAAAGAATCTTCCCAATTCTTTTCATTTTCAGAATATCAATTTTTTAAAGAGATTCCTAAAAATGGGGGATGGTGGAATGGCTAAATGCAAACTAAACTAAAGTAAAGATCATATATATATAGGACAAAAGGATATTAAAGTCCCATTTTCCCATTGCATCTTCCCTTTAAATGCGAAGAACTTTTATTCAATAATTTCAAAAATTATGTCTTCACTTATTTACATGGGTTTTTTTTTATTTCCTCCTATTTACTGTAACTACTTTCAATTCCTTAGAATCACAGAACTGTTTATGTTGGTAAAGATATTTAAGATCATCGTGTTCAACCTTAAATCTAATACTGCCAAGTCCACCGCTAAATCGTGAACCTATGCACCTCATCTACTCATCTTTTAAGTATCTTCAGGGATGCTGACTCAATCACTTCCCTGGGTAACTCATTCCAATGCCTGATAAGCCTTTCAGTGAATAAATTTTTCCTAATATTTAACCTGAACCTCCCCTGGCACAATTTGTTGTCATTTCCTCTGGTCTTATCACTTATTACTTGAGAGAAGAGACCAGCACCCACCTTGCTACAGCCTCCTTTCAGGTAGTTGTAGACAATGATGATGTCTCCCCTCATCCTCCTTTTCTCCTGGCTTAACAATCCCAGCTCCCCCAGCCACTCTTCATAAGATTTGTTTTCCAGCCCTTTCACCAGCTCTGTTGCTCTTCTCTGGATGCTCTCCAGCACCTCCATTTCTTTCTTGAAATGAAGGGCCCAAAACTGAACGCGGTGTTTGAGGCGTGGCCTCGCCAGCCACAAGTACAGGGGGATGCTCACTTATCCAGTCTGGCTGGACACACTATTTCTGATACAAGATAGCTTGCTATTGGCCTTCTTGGCTCTCTGGGCACACTGCTGGCTCATATTCAGCTGGCTATCAACCAGGTGGCTTTCTAGCCATTTATAGACTCATAGAATCATAGAATAGTTTTAGTTGGAAGATACCTGAAAGTTCATCCGATTCCATGGGCAGGGGCATATCTCACTAGACCAGGCTGCTCAAGGCACCTTCCAACCTGGCCTTGAACACTTCCAGGAAAGGGGCACCCAGAACTTCCCTGGGCAACCTGTGCCAGTGCCTCACCACCCTCATTGTGAAGAATTTCCTCCTAATGTCTACTCTAAATCTCCCCCTCTCCAATTTATAGCCATTCTCCCTTGTCCTGTCGCTACAAGCCTTTGTACACAGTCCCTCCTTAGCTTTGCTGTAGGTCCCCTTCAAGTACTAGAAGGTCGCTATAAGGTCTCCTTGGAGCCTTCTCTTCTCCAGGCTGAACAACCCCAACTCTCTCAGCCTGTCCTCATAGCAGAGGTGCTCCAGCCCTCTGATCATTTTTGTAGCCCTCTTCTGGACCCGTTCCATATCCTTCTTATATTGAGGATTCCAGAACTGCACACGATACTCCAGGTGAGGTCTCACAAGAGTGGAATAGAGGGGCAGAATCCTCCTCCCGCACCCTGCTGACTACTCTTCTTTTAATGCAGCCCAGGACATGGATGGCCTTCTGGGCTGTGAGCGTGCATTGCCAGTTCATGTCAAGCTTCTCATCATTCAGCAATTCATCCTCAAGCCTGTAGCACTGCATGGGATTGTTGTGACCCAACAGCAGAACCTGACAGTTAGGCTTGTTGAACTCCATACATCGGCCTCAGCCCACTGATTCAGCCTCTCCAGATCCCTCTGTACAGCCTTTCTTCCTTAAATGCTCTCACACATTTTCCTGAACAACAAAAAAGCAACAGGAATAAATATCAATCCAGTTTCTCCCGGTACCCTTCTGCTCCTTTCACTTGCTGTAAAACAAACTCAAAGAAGCCTTTTTTGCAGTTCATACACCTGCATTTTCTTTTGACAAATACTTAAAGTAAGTTTTTAAGCTTTAATCCAAGTTTATACCAATTTACCTTTTGAACTTCCATTCGAATTTCTGTGCTTTTAATCTATAATGATAATTAACACTTTTCTAAACCTGAGTATTTTTGTCCATAAGGATCAACCGGATTGATACACACAGCATCAATTAGCATTTCTAATGCCTGCACAGGTCATTAAACATCCTATTTAACCCCTAAGAAGGATGACTTGTATGCATGGTGTTCTTTTTTATTATCCTTGTCCATCACAACAAAATGTTCTGTCCTTCTAAAGAACTACTGGTTTCAATAAAATTTTCTTACACAGAAATAAACATAATTTAATTTATCATGCTATTTAAAAGGAAAAATTAGTCATGCAGGAAGATGTAACATTTTCCCATGAAAAAGAAAGGCAATCAAATACATGATGATGTCACATTTTTGCTAGGGGCAAAATTGGTGTTCAGCTAAGATAACACCAGCAGGAAGGTCTAACATTTCCTCCTAAGTTTAGAAGGCTTTATTTGGAGTTCTTTCTCATTTTTCTTTAAAATTTGTCAGAAATTAAAGCCTGATAATTTAAAAAGATAATTTAAATGACAGCCCTCACTTTTAATTTAGCTGAGAGCCCTGCTTTAGTGCCTGCATGTCAGCAAAGCAGAGGACCCTTTGCACTGACAAAAACTAGATGAAATTACAGAGGTATGATTACTGAAGTTTGTATGCTTTAAGTGTGTTAAGCACTACATAGCAGCTCAACATTAATAGCAGTGACACCTGGTAGCTTTGTCTATGTTAAGCTATTGTTACACATAGTGATTTTTCAGCCCCATGGCACGTACCAGGATGTGCATCCTGAAACCTATGTGGAATCTGTCTCTGCCTGCTGTGCTTCATTTCAAAATCCAGTGTTATCATTAGGGAAATGGAGATGTTTCCTTTTTTATTGTCTATGTGCTCTATTTCACACCAATATCATCAGAAACCTTCCACAGTTCTTGCTATAAATTGACCCTCTGTACCTTTGCATGACCTTCAGACCTTACAAAGTACTATCTTTTAAAAATTTAAAACCTGATGCTGTGACAGATCTAAACAACCAGGGATGCATTTGGTCCTTTTGCAATCCCATCGAAACAATTTCATTTACAAAAGCAATATGTTTTTACACAAGTAATGCATTTTGCTAGCAGCCAGTACATCCCCACTCCCTCCAACACTGTGCAGAGTGCAATCTGCTCTTATTCTTTTGACTGGAAAGAAAGAAGAAGGAAAAAGAAAAGAGTAACTCCAGGTCTCATCTGATGGTTGCTGCATAGGCAAAAGCACCTTATTTGAGAGTTGCTACAATGGCAAACCTGGGAGAATTGCTTCATGGATCTCAGCTGTATGCAGACTGCCAATTTATGTCCTGGAATCCATCCTGTTCTTCAGTTTCTAGCATTATTTTCACATTTTAGTGTGATCACTTATTTACAACACCTGCTCCTAAAGATGTTTACATCCTTTTCCTAATACAATCCTTCTTTAGACTTTAGATGTTTGTAAGTTTTTGTTAACAGAGACAAAATGATATCTGTTTGGTCTCTCCACCTGCCTTTCATAAACATTATAAGTACATTTCTGGATTTCAACTCCAAATTTGGACATTTCCAAACTTAAATACAGTGTTCAGGCTTTACCTCTTATTAGGAAAAATGTATTTTTATGATAACACAGGAGTCATCAGTGATTTTGCACCTTTTTTAAAATACATTTTCATCAGAAATTAAATATCCTATTAGGTTAAAGCAGAATAAAGAAGGGGCTGAACAGGAAAAAAGCTTACCTGAAGCTCCCAGCACAATCAGAATAGCTTTTACAGGTTCACTTCATGGGTTGTAAGCTGGTTTTGTAATGCTAGAAAGGAGTGACTTTATTAGCGTCTTCCAAATTCTTCCTGTGCGCACAATATTCCTAGGAGAAAAGAGAAGATGCAGCCTGCAGGGTACTCTAAGAAAACCTTACATTTTCCGCCTAAAAAGGAAGAATTCTATTTCTACAACATCAGCATGATTTTGGTTGAGGAAACATGATTAACATGGCTGTAATTTATTATTACTCCACACAATAAAGTGATGTCTGGAAATACATCATATGTAAGAACAAATTCTGGATCCGATGTAAAGACCCTGTTAAAACAAAACCCTGGAGGTCTTTTTCAGGTGGTTCTGCACTGAGTTTTATGAGATACAGTCAGACAAATTGCATTAACTTCATCAGTCTGCCAGGCTAGAAACATCAATATTGACCTAACTCTGCAGTTTTGATTAGAGAGAATTTCGGCAGGAGTTTTTCTGGAACTACAGTACCGGAGTAGTGTCCACTGTTTCTGTGAAGTCAAAATATCATCACAGATTACTAAACATACCTGTTCACGTATCAGTGGTTGCATGCAATATTTGCTCTTATATTTGCCTGATGAATATCACAAATGATGCAATTGGGTCCTTGGCTTTGATACGTTGTTATGGCCTCAGAACATGATATCTCTGGCCATTTTATTTCTTGTAGCATCTTTTTTTCAATTGTTGGAAAGGCACTATAGTTGTTTGCATTGCTCTGCTTCTATAGAAGCAAAGTATGTCTTAACTGAAATATAGAGACACTTTTTTACTTACCGGTTCTAATAGGATCATACAATTTTGGGAGATGTCCCTGCCCATGGCAGGGGGATTGGAACTAGATGATCTCTAAGGTCCCTTCCAACCTTAGCTTTTCTGGGATTCTAGGATTCTAGGATTTTTACCATTGGTTGGAAAATGATGATAGTGTGATGTGTGAAATAAGACTGCATTTTGCACAAATACAATGAATTCAAAGAAAATCTGCAATGACAAATGTTGTGGCTGCTAATGACAATCTACCTTTTAACATTAAAATTTAGTATGTCTTTTGAAAAGGAATTAAGGAAAAAAAAAAAAGCTTAAAATATATGAAAAGCTGTGGCTTAGAAGCTCTGATTTCCAGGTGAAGCCTTTTGATTTATTCCGCTAGACTACAGGGTCTTTCCATCTGCTTTCTATCATCGTCTAAGAAAAACAAGCTCTCTATTTTCACAGTGCCTAAGGAAAGAGAGCTCTCTGTTTTCACAATGCCACTCCAAGCTTCCCCAGACCTCTGGCAGGAGTGGTCCAGAGGTTAAGGGACACAGCAGGACTCAACATACATTCAGAAAAGACTGATAAGTAAGTAAGGCCATAGCTTAAACCAAAGAGCAAAGATAAGTCTGTCTACATTTGAGAAGACTTAGCAATTTTGATCATTAGCAGAAACTTTGTCAGCCCTCGATAATGTTGGAGTGAGCCTTTGATCCAAGAAAAACACTCACATTTGGTGCAGCTACTGGAAGTAAATGTCTTTAAGGAGATTGTGCTTAAATTTCCTCCCTTTTAGATAGCTAATAGCTAATCAGAAGCTATTCCTTAATATTGTGACTTTTTCCCAAATCAGATAATTTTCCTGTGTCAATTAAAAGGCTTTTCTAATCACATCTCAGCTCTCTACAAAATTCTGGGAAATATTCATTATAATCTATTAAAATGTAAAATGTAAAGTAGAGTTGAAATATCAATTAGAAAAATCTTATATGTGATTTTTTAACACCCTTTGAACAAAACACATGTAAATTCAGCAATTAGTTAAATTTAGCTGAATTTTTCCTTTTAAGACTGTATTAGTAACAAAGATCTTCCTTTCAACGTGATTATTCTGTGAATTCATTTAAGTAATAATAATTTATTTAAATATTGAAATGGACACTCTTAAAGAAATTGTATAGCTTATTGTCTTTCTCACTGTTCCTCCTGTTCTTCAAATGAAAATATTCTTTCAGAAGTTTTACATTGCTTGGAAACTGTACAGAACAGACACACTTGCACGCAGTCATCTGATTCCAATTTCACAAATAAAGTGCATGCAGCATGTGTTCTGTTCCTACCATAGTCTTTGGTTAATGTGCCTCACTTCCCTCTAACACTTGCAACTCATGTAGCTGTAGCAGTAGGTAACAGGGAAACACAATTTGATTAAAATGCAGAGAAAAGGAAATGTCTTATGTCTGACTGGTAGCAAAGTTGGGTCATGCAGAACAGTAAAACCTGTGATCTTCATTTTTTATCTGCTCCACAAACACATGAACAGCTCAGCAGCTAATTTTCCTGCTCTTTCTCAGTCCAGCTAAGTAGTCATTCATAACCAGCTGCATGTTTTTTTGTAGTTTTACCTTGCATCTTAATACTTTTGCTTTTCATAGGAGAAAAATGTCTGTGAATTTCTTCTCAGAATCAGTGTTCACAAAATACCTTGCAAACAAAGCTCAAAATCCAAAAAAAATGGAATATGTATCAAGTTACAGACTAAAAGGTAAAGACACAAGGGAAAAATATTCAGATCTAACCTCCTAAATAACAAAAAAATATAAAGCACTTAAAATTATGTTCTCTATGTGTGTGTGTAATCTTCGAGTATGATGCCTTCATATCGTGTTACGTAATTTCTCCAATCTTTATGGATTATAAGCCTGTTAGTTTGGTCGTATTCTGGGGAAGTAGATGCCCACAGATACTGTTTTTCCCCACAATGTGAACTGCAGATGCATTTGGCTTAAAAAGTGCAAAGAAAAGTTGTGTATGGCCATGCGTGTCAGGAAGAAAATTGTCCATTATGTCATTTATAGGTACTGAAAAGGTAGAGAGGTGCAAAATGAAAACAAATGCCAGTGGTATGGAATGTACATAGTATTTGAGGGCACAAATCTACCATATTTGTGTATTTTAAGATCTTGCTTAACATGTTTCTTTGCAGCAGTTCAAATGAAGGGCATGCGGAAGTTTAAATCAAGACAGGAATATAGCAAAAAAGTATTTTGGGGGTGCCCACACAGCCCACCTCCGATAAAGTGGTCTTGATAACAAAGACTAATAATGTCAGCGTGTGTGGTGAGTTAGCTTCAGGCGGCAGCCAGACTCCCACTCAGCTGCTCTCTCATCCCTCCTCCTCTACAGAACAGAGGGGAGGAAGTTAGATGGAAAACTGTGTCAGGGAGGTAAAAACAGGGAGATCACTGACCTGCCTTCCTGTTACCAACACCTTGAGAGCCTTTGCCACTTTGATAATTCTAAGGAGGAGCTCCATGACAGTCATGAAGCAGATTAAACAATAACCATGGAATTTCAAATAGACTTTTGAAACAAAGCGGTCATTGGCCCCAAAAGCAGTGTAAGAGAAGAATGGTAATTTGTAGAAAGTATTGGTAGAAGCCTTGGAGCTGGAGAAAGAGCAGTGACTGCTGGTTGGCCACTGGCAGACACTACCCCATGGCATTTCCATCCCTGCCTTGGCCAGGTCCAGCAGGTCCACATGGGATACAGAGGCATCCTGTACGCAGTCAGTGACCCCCAGCAAAAGGGAAACACGGGGTACCCCTCCTCAGTATGCACACAGGACCATGTGGGGCACTTGCCATGGCTCCAAGCAGGGGACCACCTGGGAGACCTTCACTCACACAAAGGGGACGGAGGAGTACCTGAACAGCCGAGAGAGCAGGGATGCACGTGAGCAATGGGGGGCAGGGGAAGTGTATTAATTAATGAAAGGTTTTTTGAAATTTGGAAATTCTTCAAGCTTCTGAGATTGTGGTTTATCTGTTGTGTTACCAGTATCGATCTGGAATGTACAGTTCACTGATTGCCAGTTAACCGTGTCATTAATAAATCAATAAACCACTTTGACCCTGATTTGATTTAAATCGCATGAGCTGAGTATTGTTTCCCTGTGACACAAATGATCTATTTCTACGCTGACTCAGAGGCCTTAGTCCCACAGAAGAGGATATAGGACCACACTTTCATCCGTAAATAAATAAATGCTCTTAGCTCAAATGATTCAGCAGTGGCAAGGTTAAAAATGAGTGTGAAAAGTATAAAACTCTAGAAAAAAGAACCTCTTGTTATAACACCATTGCTAGAGAGATCAATTTGAGAAAATTGCACTGTTTTGAAAACAGCAAGACTCCTTATGCTTAGTAGTTACTGTGTTTTCAATTTATTGAAATACCACATTTCCCACCACATATTCACTCTCAATTCATAAAGCAGCTAAAAAGTTTGCGACTGTTTTGTTAGGACAGAATGGGTTTCAGTTGCTAGTTTTGAATGTCGGTGCTTTGCTGCTGAGTATGATTTTGAACACTCACAGACCAGTTTGGTTATCAAATGCAACAAAGATAAGCAACAGTAGACACCATATAGAATAAGTTAACTGAAGAGCGGGTATTACAGCAAAATCTTCAATTTACTCTAGGGACAATTCACTCCTACAACAGGGCAAACCATCAGCCCCACAGAGACATTAGTTAGAAGGAAAATCTGAACCACTCTTCTCACTCAGAAATCAAATGTATATGAAAAAAATGTCTATTTATCAGGTAGAAGAATCAAAAGAAAACAAGAAAACAACTGAATTTCATAGAACAAAATACTAAAAATAATCAAAAATTATATGGAAAACCTCTGCCCTGGATCATTCCTAATGGAACAAAGTTCATGTGAACAGACAAAATTTCCCAGTCTTTCCAAAACACAGAAAACCAGAGACATCCCTGCTGACATCCCAGATCCTAAACAGAGATAATGGGGTAACAATTGACCACATCTCTCACAACATCATTCTATTTTACAGTAGGCTTAAAGATAAATACTTGAAGGAAGAACAAAATATTTTCTGTGGTTACTTTGTCATACAAATAAGTGAAATCAGAAATGAGACTGCCTCTGCAATCCAGGTAATATTTTGAATATAGAGATGCCAGAACTAAATATGAATTAGGATTATAGAATCGTAGAATGATTTGGGTTTGAAGGGACCTTAAAGACCATCCAGTTCCACCTGTCCTGCCATGGGTAAGGACACTTTACAATGGATCAGGTTGCTCAAA
Organism: Cuculus canorus; assembly: GCF_017976375.1. Taxonomy (NCBI): domain Eukaryota; kingdom Metazoa; phylum Chordata; class Aves; order Cuculiformes; family Cuculidae; genus Cuculus; species Cuculus canorus. Next base: position 11,445,482 of record NC_071403.1, read on the forward strand.
GCTTCACCCAGACTGGCCTTGAACACCTCCAGGGAGGGGTCATCCACAACTTCTCTGGGCAACCTGTGCCAGTGCCCCACCAACATCACAGTAAAAAAATGTCTTTCACCTATCTAATCTAAATCTAACCTCTTTCATCTTAAATTAGAATTCCTTCTTCCTTATTTATCTGTTGGTAATTGCAGCCCAGAGTATTCTACATGAACATAAGAATATATGGAAACTGGATTTAGAAATAATTTAATTTTTTTAAGTTGATCTTTAATAAATGCAAAAGAAATATTCTTCTTAAGAATTTTTTAAAGCAGTAGAATACAACCTTTCTAGTAAATTGTTAATAAAAATATTTGCTTTTATTTTAGACACAATTTAGTTCTGAGAGTCGTTGGATAAAAAGTATCTGTAATTAAGATTATTTTTCTTGCAATTTTAATTCTATTACACTTCATCCTTAGATAAAAGACATATTCCTGTCCGATGTGCTGAAAGTCTCAGTTACGAATGCCATTATTCCTTACAATTTAAATATATTAATTAATTAATTTGCAGCAGAGAAAGATCATAGAATCATAAAAAGGTTTGAGTTGGAAGAGACCTTAAAAATCATCTAATTTCACCGCTCTGCCATGGGCAGGGACACCCCACTAAATCCGGCTGCCCAAGGCCCCATCCAACCTGGCCTTGAACACCTCCAGGGATGGGGCAGCCACAGCTTCCCTGGGCAACCTGTGCCAGTGTCTCACCACTCTCATGGTGAAGAAATTCTTCCTTATGTCTAGTCTGAATCTGCTCCTCTCCAATTTATAGACATTTCCCCTAGTTGAATAACCATCAGCATTTGTAAACAGTCCCTCTCCAGCTTTCCTGTAGCCCTCTTCAGGTACTGGAAGGTCACTATAAGATCTCCTCTGAGCCTTCTCTTCTCCAGGCTGAATCATCCCAACTCCCTCAGCCTGTCCTCACAGCAGAGGTGTTCCAGCCCTCTGATCATCTTTGTAGCCTCCTCTGGACCCGTTCCAACAGCTCCATATCCTTCGTATGTTGAGGATTCCAGAAATGGACACAATACTCCAGATGAGGTCCCACAAGAAAGGAACAGAGGGACAGAATCGCCTCCCTCGCCCTGCTGGCCACGCTGCTTTGGATGCAGCCCAGGACATGGTTGGCCTTCTGGGCTGCGAGCGCACATTCTTGGCTCATGTCGAGCTTCTTGCCAATCAGCACCCCCAAGTCCTTCTCCACAGGGCTGCTCTCAATTACGTCATCCTCCATCGTGTACTGAAAACAGGGATTGCCCTGACCCAGGTGTAGGACCTTGCCCTTGGCCTTGTGGAACCTCATGGGGTACTCAGAGGCCCACTTCTCCAGCCTGTCCCGGTCCCTCTGGATGACATCCCATCATTCTGGTGTGGCAACTGCACTGCTCAGCTTGGTGTCATCTGCAAACTTGCTGAAGGTGCAAGTTTGCTTGATCTCGCTGTCAATATCATTGATGAAGATACTAAACAGCACCAGTCCCAGTATGGACTCCTGAGGAACACCCCTCGTCGTGGATCTCCATCTGGACTTTGAGACATTTACCACTACTCTCTGAATATAGCCTTTCAACCAATTTCCCATCCACTGAACAGTCCATCCATCAAATCCATATCTCTCCAATTTAGAGAGAAGGATGTTATGGGGGACTGTGTCAAAGGCTTTACAGCAGTCCAGATAGATCACATCTGTCAGTTTACCCATGTCCACTGCTGTGGTTACCCCATCATAGGATTGGCAACCACATCAGCCAATTCCCTCAGGACTCTGGGATGCATCTCATCAGGTCCTATAGACTTACAAATATTCAGGTTCCTCAGGTGGATCAAAATGTTTGACTTTCTGGTTACATCCAGATGTAATTATACTTTAACTTAAAAATCCAACAGCTGGAAAAATGAACAACTGGAACAAAAAAATCTCCTGTAATGTGGTTTCTTCATGCAATTTTAATACTTCTGACTAATCATGAATCATAGAATCACCAGGTGGAAAGGACCTACCGGATCATCGAGTCCAACCATAATAATGACTGAGCTAAAGAAAACAGTTTTGAATTTTTGCATTTTGAATTCTACAATGTTATATCTTGCAGAATAAAAATTGGAGAATTGTTAACATATTCATATGAGATATACTCATAATTTCCCCCCTCTAGCCCTCCATTTGAGATTTGTATTCAGATTGAAGTGGAAGAAAAAAGGAAAAATAGGAAATAGGTTCAAGCCTAAGTTTATTGTTATTATTTAAATGCACCACAACTGTTGTTGAATCCAAACGTAGCTGCCATTGAAGGAAATCCAAATAACTGCCTTTCTGATTAGTGCTATGGGCAATATAGAGTCACTAGGTTGGAAAAGACCTTTGATATTGTCAAGGTCAACCATGGCACAACAGTAGGCACTCTGGAAAATTCAATACAGAAACACCACAAAGTGATTCAGCACCTCTGTAGCAAGAGAAAAGTGAGAATAATGTATCAGAAAAACAATTAAGTACTATGTCTATAAAATTTGTCCCTTTCGTGTTGGCTGGTTGTTTTGCACAAAGCTGAAGCCTTGCTCTTGCCTACAAGTTCCCAAACTTTTTCTTGTGTCAGCATAAGTGCTTCTGTGATCAGGCACACAGGCTCCTACTAAAAAATACTTTTTCTCTGCATTAGATTTTAACAGAATGAACTGACTGCAAAGCCACGCAGGTCTTCCTGGCAGAAGTGCACAACAGTAACTCATCATGGAGAGCAGGCTGAGAAAAACCCATTGAGAAATCCCTTTGTGAGACCAACTAGGATCAGCTCTGCTCTTTTAATCTGCCCTTTTCTGAACTATGTAGGCCACCACATTGTCCATATCATATAGCTCTTGTGATAGTGTGATGAATAATATAAACAATTCTTATAAATGTATTATGCTCTGTCATGCTCTGCATAAGAAAAGAGCACTGTGTGCAATAAATTACACCTGGGAAGGTAGAGTTTTGATTTGTGTTGTAAAAAGAGTGGGTTTTGGAAACAGTTGTGGAAGAGGATTCCAATACAGCTTAGATCAGGACTGACCTTGTTAAGAGAGAAACTATATAACAAGTTGAAATTTTATATTCTTATTTTCTAGTGTCACTAATGTGCATCTGTTCATTAAAGTACATAAGATGGAAAAAGATCTGTTAATTCACTGAATCCATTCCTTGCTATTGCAGACAACTATGCTACATAATCACTGTCAGAATTTACCAAATTCAAATTTGTCAAGAAATTTGCTAGGTTTCTTGTCCACAGTACTCCTACGAGGAGAGTTTTAATCCAGCTTTCAGTGCTAACTAGTAATAGACAAAACATCCCACAGTTCTCAAGTATTGTTTTTAAACACTAGACCAACAAGGGCCAGTTTCCTCCTCCAAATTACAGGCAGGTCTCTCTGATGCTGACTGTCTTCTACCCTGTAGGTTCTGTAATTAAAAATAGCTCTTTGGTTTTCCTCTTTCTTCAGCAAACTACTTTTCTCTCTGAATTCCTGTAAGTACTTCCAGAATTTTTAAGCTTCAGAGATTTCTTTATACATAAGAACTATACTCAGTTTCTTTGATCTCCTGGGGATTTACCCCTCCCTAAACTCAGCTATTTTACAAGAAACTGCCCTTATGTGGAATGGATTATCATCATCTGTGCAGTTTATTTAAATTCTGATGAAAATAATTAATCTCTCACAGATAGACGTAACAGCACTTCTCCCTTCTTACCTCTCCCCAGCTCACCTACTGAAAACATCAAGAGCTGGTTTAGGGTAAAGACAGTTAAGATATAAAGACAGAATCATGCCAGAAAATCAGACTGGAGTCATGAAACACATAATACTCATAATGCATACTGACTATACAGTCCCATCAAAAAAAGAACAGAACATTGGGATATCACCAAGATGTTCAAAAAAGCTTTTGCAAATGAGTTTAAAAACACTTTTCAAGAATTCTCCTCTCTCCTCTCCTCTCCTCTCCCTCTCCTCTCCTCTCCTCTCCTCTCCTCTCCTCTCCTCTCCTCTCCTCTCCTCTCCTCTCCTCTCCTCTCCTCTCCTCTCCTCTCCTCTCCTCTCCACATCAAGATCAGAGAAGTAAAGTGCCTTTTTTTGAAGCCAGCAGGGAACATGGCTTAATCAAAATTGATTATAATTTTGATTATCCTTTCACTGATTATTTTTCCATATCAACAGAAATTGCAGTATATAATTTTAAATAATTTATTTTGCAATTTAATTAATGAATCAATTATTTAAATCAAATATATCAATTTCTTCTTTGAAACTTCTAAACTACTTCTGAGACCCACACAATAATGGTTACAAAAAAAAGAAAAGCAAAGGAAGAAAATTCATATATGCTAGACAAGATTAAATCACAGAATCACGCTGAATCATTTAGGGTTGGAAAAGACTTTTAAGATCATCCAGTCCAGCCATAAACATCACCATATATCTTCAAAATATCTGAACTTATCTGTAATTCTACTACAAAGGCCTTAATGACTAAGAAGTAGAAAAAGTCTGAAAAATATCAGAGCTATACAAAAGCCAACAAATCCTCATCCTTCCTGAAATTAGTAATGTAAGCAAGTAAATAAAATGTACATCAGGAACGAAATAATTACCAAGAATATAAGTATTAGCATAATTATAGTATAACAGAAATTAATTATAAAGCAAATGTTATTTTAATATGTAATGTTAGCACTACGTGTTGCTACACTGATATGTAATATTCCTTGCTACGCTGTAAAGTGTGCATTTGGAAACTAATGACCCAGAACTACTTAGGATATAGAATAGAAGGTCTAAAATATACGCATCAAATGATAAATAGCCTTGGTCAGAACAAAAAGCTGACATTAATCTTCTTGAACCCTACAGCTCTCTATTCTGTTTGCACCCACACCAGCCACTAAAGTGAATTCTTCAGAGGCTTTTGATTCATTATTCATAACTCCAGCTATTGTTGCCTCACCCACAACGCAGTACAGATCACATCTCACTTTGCAACTTCTGGGAAAGAAAAACAAAGGGAAAGTGAAAAGAAAATACATTTTAGTGCAATTTTGAAAGAATGAATGCTCTGTTATGCACAGAACACGGAATCATTTGCAACTGAATTTCACAGTCCTGAGCTGGTCTGTATTTGCATATTGAGGAGCAGAATATTGCACCCTCAGAAGATGTCATTTTCAAAACACTTTGTCTTAATAAATGTGGACAGTTAATTTACTGTCCATTTTATGACAATGATGTTTGAACACTTGGAACGCATACATTCTAACACAGATTGGCATCAGCCCACCCTCTACATCATCTTCTTACCTAATCTTTGCTTCACCCAGGCACAACAAAATACCAAGCTCTGAAAGTTCACTCGTTTCAATTAAAGAACTAAAATGAATCCTGACAGAATAAATAAAACAGGTCATCTCTGTGAAGTGTACATTTTAGTCACCTTAAAAAAAAAGGCTTTCAAAACCTGTAATGCATCTTTCCTACTTGTGAGAGAAAAGTTACGCTTCATGGCTGAAATACTGCATATTTATAATGATTCATTGAGCCATACTCATGCATTCTGGCGTAACAGAGGTAAGGGGGTAACTGGAGTGTTTTTTTCCCAAGGACATAAGAAAATACATCTGAAATACAGTAAGCACAAATAATGATAATTTTAATAGGGAACTCAATGCCTATGCTACAGTGATAACAGTGACCTTAATTAAAGAAATACTAACAGCAACTTGAGTATTATATTGTTATTTGGATCCCTTCATTAGTATTTGTTTTAAAGAAGAAAAAAAGTTAAATTACACATTAGATTTCAGCAATTTGTTTCATATTCTAGACTTCTAAGCATAAATAAAGATCTGTAAATCTATGGGCATCAATGTGTGAAGCATTAAATAAAATTGAAGAAGATGTGGTGCAAGATAAACATTTTTCTACACATTAAATTTTTCACTTTCTGCAAAAGCCATATTTATCTTTCACGAACTTCCATGGAAAAGATGCACATAAGCGATCCAAGGCACTCTATGCTGAAGATCAATCAGTTGTACACTGCTGCAAACCTTCATAAATATTAATGGTAATTTCTTGGTCATAGCCTAATGAAGAAAAGTGCCTTGGAGTGCCTTTCCCAGCTGAAAAACTGAGTATTTGGAAAATGGAGTGATTTTGAGCCTTGTTGGTTTGTTAATGTCTTGTCTGACATTTTTCCAGTAATGTGCAGAAGAATATAATTTAACAAGACGTGTATAATTTAAAAAGAAACACACTTTTTATTTGGATTGCCATTATTGATCCAAATATCAGGTCTCCAGTCTGAATATATTTCGCTTTATACGGAAAGTTTTAGTATCTTAGATGTGTACTGGATAATTCATCAATGAACGAGTGCTAAACACAGTTTGTTGCAGCTGAAATAGTACTGGCAGAGTTTTTACATATTGCTTTCAGCAACTGAATGTATTGCATTATTCTTACCACATCTACATAAAATCTATTAGATGAGCAGGATTAATCTGTCCAAATGAAGATACCTATAATACAAAAGTCTGAATTTGAGTCAGATCTTGTGAGATCTCTTTATACTGAACGGAGATACTATAAGTACTTTCAGGGTGCAATTAATCTAATCCTGAACCTGAACTTTATCACTGGTCGGATGCATCAAAATGGAGAAGGTCTGGGAACTAGGACAACTAGTTTAGATACGGACATCTAAGGTAAAATGAGATGGCTGATGTGCTCTTCATGAAAGACCAAGGCTGACATGGTCTAGCCACATGCCTGAACTTCACTGAAGCTGATACAAAGCAGAACCAGTTCAATGGAAAAAGTAAACTACTCAGAACTACTCCAGCTGAATCTTGGGAGCTATTGATTCCCATTCTGGTTTGGGGTTACGTTTTTTTTCGTTTTGTTTTTTTTTCCCTTTTTTTAAGAGAATTTCAAATTATTTTAGATCTAAAGGAAGGTAGAACTGGAGAAGACACCAAGAGATGAAAAGCAGTTCCTTAGATCAAGTAATTAAAATATGCTATATATCAAATTAGTTGTCTTTTCACTGTTGCTTTCTTCCACAGATACACAAGAATGTCCTTTGAGTAGCACAGTTTATAAAACTGAGGTTTTATACTGATCCTCAGATCAGAAAATTAGAAGAATATGGGAAAATGTCTGAAATTGTATTTGAACTCTTATGAGAGAAAATAAATGGAAGTCAAAACTCCCACTGTTCTTTGTAATAGTAAGCCTGATGGAACACCAGCAACAATTTTCTCATTCAAAACTAAAGGTCTTTTATGTGTAGCTAGACACGGAGAAATTAGGACCAGCAGAAAGAGATTTTGTGTTCAGTAAGCTCACCAAAGCTTGCGCGTGTTGGTAGCATCAGGTTCCGGGCTAACTAAGCCTGTGAAGAAGCTGAAAGGAAATAATACAAAAAAATGCTAAACATCCACTTAGAGGAGCATCTCCATCTCATCCTCTGAGCAGGGGCATGGATGTCACTAGTCTTGACAGTAGCAATTCGATCTGCAGTTAGGACAGTCATGAAATATCATCGAGAAACAAAACACATATAAATACACATTGCATCTTGGAAGTGTTCTGTCAGTAAATTGACATGGAAAACCATTGCTCATCTTGTTTGAGAACGATGCGCATTAGCAGGATAGACAAGACCCGATGTATATTTCCTTAAGTAGAAACTGTGAATCGTCATTGCACCTGCCCAGTCTAAAGATTAGTGACTGAAATACTTAGTATTATGCTAAATACTATGCTTTTTGGTTCAAACAGTTTCTCTGATATGTCAGATAATAATGTGTGTACATTTGTACATATAGATCTTTCTAGTAAAGGATTTTGGTAAGACAGCCGTAAAGGAATTTTATGATGGCAAATCCTCTGAAGGAATAGAGAAAGCACATCTGTGTAACACTAACGTGGACACAACTTGTTCCACTCCTGCCTTGGGGTTCCTAGGTGTATTTTAGTGAATGAAGTCACTAATAAGGTGGTACATACAGTTCCTGGCTTGTAATTATAACGTAATATCACCAAGAACAGAAACATATGTGAGATTTAACTGTTGCTTACAGGAAAGCTGGAGAGAGGCTATTCGTAAAGGCTGGTGGTGATAGGACCAGGAGGAATGGGTATAAACTGGAGAGGGGCAGATTTAGACTGAACTTTAGGAAGAATTTCTTCACCATGAGAGTGGTGAGGCATTGGCACAGGTTGCCCAGGGAAGCTGTGGCTGCCCCATCCCTGAAGGTGTTCAAGGCCAGGTTGGATGGGGCCTTGGGCAGCCTGATCCAGTGGGAGGTGTCCCTACCCATGACAAAGGGGTTGGAACTGGGTGATATTTAAGGTCCCTTCCAACCCAAACTATTCTATGATTCTATGATTCCGTTCTGAATAACTCATCAGTCTGATTCTTGCAAATATTAAATATGACACTGACCTAAGAATAAAAACTTGAGTGGCCTGTTTCCTGTTATCTTGCTCTGCCTCCCAATTTGTCATATACAAGGAGAGTGTACTTGAATACATATCAAAAACCTCATTGAACAACAGAATCAACCTTTCTTCTTTGTCAGTAAGAGACCACATTCCTACTACATAGAAGCCACATATAATTTTTCTTTTATGATTATCAGGAATAGTGTACAATGTGCAGAGCCTACCATGGGAAATGAAATTTCCATTCTCCCTCTTCACTGCAGAGATTTGAGAGAGTTGGAAATCCATCTTAATTCAGAATCTACTTTTGTCTTCCTCAACATTTTACATTCTGTGTGCTATAATTCTATTTTTAAAACCTGTGAAGCTTGTTTACAGAGGCATCATGCATAAAGCAAGCAGAATAACCAGAGCTTACCAGTTCAGAAGTAAGGAAAGAGAAAAATCTTGAAGGCAGGATGATGGGGTTCTGCAGAGTGAACCTCGATTCCTTAATCACTGCATTTTTTCTCAGGTGAAAGGTTTCTCATCTATTCCTTCTCCCACACACACCCTTCTCACTCACAGCAAGAGGGTTCAGCCCTCTTGCCTTTTCATACCTACACTTTCCATCCTCCCTTATTCAGGATCTGAATGCAATTCTATTAACCACAAGCAACAAATTCAAAGGAGGAGGGCAGAAAGAAACAAATATAAGAAAATAGGAATATTCCATTTTCCCAAGCATTTCACCAATTATTTTCTCTTAAATTTCTACATGTTATTCTGTCTGTCCCTGGTCTCTCTCATGGCCTCATTGCAAATTTTGTAAGTAATAGCCAAAGAGGAGGCCAGCTGGCTGCAGACACAGCCTCACCTCCATCTGCCTCCTGCGGGCTTAGCCCTCCCCGAGAGACATGGACTACTTAATTACAAGTATATCCTGCCAGTCTTTTCCTTTAAAAATGTGTAACTTTAGGGAAAGCGCTGTTGAATATAAGAGACAACTACAATTTCAAAATAGAGCTGTTTGAAGCATTCTATTTAATTCAATAAAATGCAATGGCAAATGGTATTTTTTTACAAAGTTTCATAGGACAGTATAAAAAAAATCAATAAAAATCTCTTTCCCTCCTTCAGCTGCATCATTAGGAAAGCTATTTTTTTATTTATATCTATGGGACTTTATTAGTTTGATCCCAATTCAATTTTGTAGTATTCCTCCTTAAGGAAAGCAAGAAGGTTGACAACGAGGGGAGCAGAAAAAAAACAAACAAACCACAAATGAAAACAAACAAACAAAAAAAAAAAAAAAAGAAGAAAAAAATCCCAAACCAACACTACTACAGGGTCCAAAATTCACATTTTACAAAAATATAAAATTTCAGAAGATATTGTTCAATTTCACATTTTTGTAAAACGGTAGGTCACTGTCAAGGCAATAAATATTACTTTTCAAAAGGTATGTTTTCCAATCATTAAATTATCTGGTTTCCTAGTCATTTTGTCAGGTGGTGCAAAAAGGTATATCTGATGTAAGATTTGAAGCTGAAATACCCTTATTAATATGAAGAAAGCTAATACATAATGCAATTCAAGGCCATATCCTAAAATAAAAAAATAAATAAAAATTATAAAATAAGGAGACTACTATTTCACTGTCCCAAACATCAGATTGAACATGTGATACAAAATGAGCTTTCAAACACAGAATCCTAGTCAGTTCTGGAAAGCTGTTTATATTTCCAGACTAGTAGAGAGGAGCATCAGTGCTCCTGGTAAAAGAAACACTGTGCCTCATGGAGAACATTGCACTGATACATGAAATCCCTTAGCTCTATCTAGTGGCTGGAAAGGAGCATTCTGCTTTCCATTTTAGAGCTGCTTAATGTTTTTACTTGCATATTGTAATGTAACACAGAGACCTTCTCTTTTCAATTTGAATGTAGTTATATATAGTAGGTAGATATAGATATAGATATAGATAGATATAGATATAGATATAGATATAGATAGATATAGATATAGATATAGATATAGATATAGATATAGATATAGATATAGATATAGATATAGATATAGATAGATATATAAATGGATTCAAGCTTGAATTGGCTGTATTATTTAGAATACTTTTGTTTTCTTCTTCTTGCTCCGTGCAAAAAGTAGGGCTTAACAAATAATAGTGAAGTGGGTTTGTAGAGAGAAATAGTATTTTATTAAGCAGCTGGAGCTAAACCAGACTTGTTTATAGTTTGGACAAAAATAAATAAGTCTTCACTCCAAAAGTATTATTTTCCTCTTTTTTCTCTCTTTTCTTGCATTGCTAATATATGGTCATCAATCTTTTGTTTACAAAGATATTGCCTGTCTCCCCCATAGAGTGTCTTGCATAAATATTGACTATACCAATAATACAAATATAATAAATAATGAGAGTTTTTTACTTTTCTTAAGGCAATTTAATATGGCATATTTTTTCATCATTTTGATATATTATACCTATATAGACAAAATAAATAAGACAACAGCCGAAGAAAATGTTCAGACAGGTCTATTAGCTGATAGGACTGTTCTCTCTTGAAATTCGACTGTAAATACAGCCCAGGCTTCCAACTACTCCTGCAAAACATCATGTGAGCAGAGGAATATGCCTGTGGATTCCCAAACCTGGAGCACGGCAAGGTTGAGTGGTGCAGTGCAGCGCTCACTGTGGGCTCGATGGATGGCCTGGAGTAGGAGATGGGGGAAGACTTTGGCGAAGGTAAGGGATCTTTTAATGCCCTGAGGGAAAAATCACCTTTCTCATTAAAACTGAGAAAGCAATTAAAACTAGTTGTCAAGTCCACTCACAAAAGCAAGAGGAGTTCAATGAGATTTCATTTGAGGTCCCTTTAGACCCTCATGAGCAAGTATACTCACTCATTTCTTAATGAGATGTTTGTCAGACTGAAGGATGTGGGAGCTAGAGTATTGTTGGAATTGTTGTACCATTTCTTTGTTATTCGCATGCATTGCACAAGTTTATGCATATTTGGGGTCTCCCAAATGAACTAATGATATGCTTGCCACATGAGCTATTTTTTAATTCCTACAAGAAGTTTAAACTTGTGCTGAATGCAGCTGCCAACTTGTTTACTGAAGTGACAAATAAGTCTTTTTCTTCTGAGGACTCTTGTTTGACACTGCACAGTGTTTAGCTTTTTGTTCTGGCCTGTAAATCCCTCTGTAGTTGAAACTTCATGCACTGCCACAGAGTTGATCTACTGAAACATTTTAACTAACTTTCTTTAACTTTTGTACAGAAAGGTTTTCAATCTACGAAAAGATTGTTTGAGAAGTAATCAAATCCTTCATGCATTGCGATTTCAGGGCAAAACTCTTGCTGTAAAATTCTTGTAGGTGTAACTGCAATGAGAACCACTCAAATCTAAATAAACCAGGACAGTCTCTGGAAAGGAAGAAAGAACTGAAAGGAAATGAAAGATCACTGGCTTAGCTGACATTAGAAAAAGATGTATTGTACAGCAGCAACAAGAGATGCTTCTAAGTTAAATACATCTTTTGACAGTGTAACATATCTAGCTTCACTCCAACAAACTAAACTGCACCAGAAAAACCATTTTTTTTCCCTGATATAGTTGTGTTTACATTAAGGTTTACAGCTTCAAATACTATAGTAAACTGTACCGCTAAGAAGTGTGACTTTTTGAGGTGATACAGTAATTTTTTTAAACCAACTGATACAACTTACAAAAAATAGGCAAGTTTCCTCTTCAAAAATGCATCATTACTTGAAGTACAGAAATTAATCTAAGAAAGATATCCCTTCTCCTCCCTGACTTCATAACCTCACAGCTACAACTCTGATATCTGCAGCTCATATAACTACATCATAAAGAATTCTAGCAGTATTTTTTAAGATTTTTTTCCTAGTATTTTTCAAAGTACAAGGTCTACCACAAAAAAAAAAAACCAAGTCTATGCCTGTAAGTTTTTATTTTTAAAATTAAGAAAATCAACTATAATAATCTTCAAAATAGTTCCCTTCTGAGTTGACACAGAGCTGCATATAATACTGCCCATGTTCAAAGTAATTCCACTGAGCATTTTCCGAAAGGCTGTTGAGGACCTCTGTTAGTTTTGCTTTTACATCTTCTACCTATAAAAAATGAGTTCCTTTGAGCACTGACTTGATCTTTGGGAAGAGGGAGTCAGACCTGGTGAATAGAGTGGGTGCTCAAGCACAGTAATGTTGTTATTAGCTAAAAACTGTTCCACAGATGAAGTATTGTGGGCTAGTGCACACCAATATTTTCCGACCAAGAAAACATCTGTATTTGAACACTCATCCACTCTTACTAAGTGAAGCGATCAAGCTGATCCTTGCTTAAACGTGAAAGGGTAGAACATGTTCTATAACCACCTCTTTGTATCTCCCCTCCCACTCTTGTTTCCTGAGCTGTAGGGTTAGTCTCAGGGAGTTTTGTGTCAAACCTCATGTCTCTATTTATATTTTTATTTATCCTGGGCTGCATCAAAAGAAGGTTTGCAAGCAGGCAGAGGGAGGTGATTCTGCCCCTCTATTCCTCTCTTGTGAGACCTCATCTGGAATCCTGTGTCCAGTTCTGGAATCCTCAACATAAGAAGGATATGGAGCTGTTGGAACGGGTCCAGAGGAGGGCTACAAAGATGGTCAGAGGGCTGGAGAGCCTTCCATACAAGGCCAGGCTGAGAGAGTTGGGGTTGTTCAGCCTGGAGAAGAGAAGGCTCAGAGGAGACCTTATAGTGACCTTCCAGTACCTGAAGGGGCTACAGGAAAGCTGGAGAGGGACTATTCATAAAGGCTTGTGGGGATAGGATGAGGGGGAATGGGTATAAACTGGAGAGGAACAGATTTGGACTAGACATTAGGAAGAATTTCTTCATCATGAGAGTGGTGAGACACTGGAATGGGTTGTGAAGGTAAGTTATGGCTGCCCCATCCCTGGAGGTGTTCAAGGCCAGGTTGATGGGGCCTTGGGCAGCCTGATCCAGTGGGATGTCCCTGCCCATGGCAGGGGAGTTGAAACTGGATGATCTTTAAGGTCCCTTCCAACCCTAATTATTCTATGATTCTATGTATCATAGTTTTCATAACATATAATTTTACTTACAATCAGTCTGAGGAATTGCTGAAGATCGGAGGGAAATTAACTTGCAGAGATGAGAAGAGGCAGCCTAGTTTAGTACTTAGCTGTACACCACTCAAGTTTTGTCATTAATTATTGGTTTTGCCTGAAGCTGGAGAGAATGTTTAAGGAAGACTGGTGAGAGGACAGTGCTGTCTTGGGAAGGGATGGTCAGGAAAAAAATTACTACAATAAGGATGTTATTGTGATGTGGATGGGAACATCTCTCTTCTGTTTGGTGCAAGACAACTGTCCCTAGGAATCGAATACATTTTAACACGTGCTAATGCTTTTAATAAATGATACTAATATTGTTCTGTCCTGTTAATATTGTAGATCCATTCTGTACCTGTTGATTAACTTGTTTCCTAAGCTATATATGTTTTTTCACACATTCGAGATTACATAAACAACTAATTAATATTAAAAACTGGAATGAAAATACAAATGTTATCACAGTTTTGCAATTCAATGGCTTTAATGGTCAAAACCCAACAACATAGGAAAGGATTGTAAAAATGGAAATGTTAGAAACCTACGTTGATGAAAAATTTCAAATTCCTAAGACTTTTTTGTCCTCTGGTAAAGTTTTACAGATAATGTGAAAATTCTAAATATAAGTAGATAATAGTAATTTATTCTACACGAAGTGCCACTTAATTGAGTTTTAACATGGTTGAAAAGGCACCCCGAGGATCCTTTTAAAATGAGGAATGAATCCATCAGATTATTTTCTCTTGATTAAGAGGGGAAAAAAAGAGCGTAAAAGCCTCTACAAATCCTGAACCCTTTTGTTGACAATACGAAGTAGCTGTGCATAATGTATAGGTACTGATTAGACATTTATTTGATTTACTTAAACAGTGCTACTTACAGAGTTTGCAATGCATCAGCCTCCTAAATGGAGACTCAGAGTATAATGTGTCCATGTAGACAAACATTGTCTTCATCATTGTGAAAACCCACACTAGGAAATTCCCGGAGAACTGAAATTCTTCTGGTCTTCAGCTGAAATATTTTTGACATTTATTCGTCAGACTTCGATATGGCTTTTGAATAGATAATATTTACCCTTACTTTTTTAAACTATATAAATACCTACATAGACTGTAAGTCATATATTTCTAAGTGCTATCTCTGTTTTACCTCAGTCATTACTAGAGACCATGGGCTTCATTCCTAAATTGTTTATGATTGGAGCTTCTCTTCTTGCTTGCCTCCAGACACTCAACTGCAAATACAGTAAAAAAACCTCAAACTTGCATCTTTTATAACACTCCCTTATATCTCCTACTGTTGCTCTGCTTGCAGTTGTAATTCCTGATTTGTAGACTACTGCCGTAGGCAGGCCTGCAATCCAAATAATGAGTCATGCAGAGCAGCATAAAATGCCTCGGCAAACAAGGGAAATAAGTTATATGTTCAGGAATGGCGCAGTTGGTGAGGTAATATATAGGTTTTAGACGGTCGCCATATATCTAAGGTATAGCAGAAGATATAAGCCCTTACTCTCTCATGCAATCAGACTGCAGCTGAGGAGGATGCAGGTTGCTTTGGAAGTCCAGGCAATCCCAAGAGGTCAGTAAGAGTGGATGGGCAAGAGCAGCCTTCCAAAGGGAGATGGAACAAGGGATCCCTGGCTCTAAAACATGCTGGTAGAGGAGAGGCGCATGTAGGGAGTTAACCCCTTGCATTGAACGGGAAAAATGTCAGCAATAAGAGGTGGGGTGGAGGAGACACTTTAAGGCTCAATATACGTGCAGAAAGTGGGATGTTGTATTGGCACAGATTTGAGTTGCAATTAATATGGAAAAACTGGCATATCTGATTCAATCCTCTCTCTAAGACTGAAGACGTTTTGCTTGTGAAGGAGCAGCTAGCAATGTGCCATGGGTATAGACCTCATCTTCAGAGCTATGTCTAAACTTCCAAGAGATCTTCCAGGCACACAACATGTTATACCTATGGGAATGTATATTAATGTGCACTAACTTCCTCTCATCCTGCTTCATCTCAGTTTCTGTGGCATGGAAATCTGGGCATCTTCTGCTAGAAAGGGGACATAATATGTATTGATATTTTCCTGATCTGGATGACCTGGGGACAAGGATTCTTGTCCTGTTAATTCTTCTTAAACGTGTAACCATAAATATATATGAGTCATGGCATGTATTCCGTTACTTTTAATGGGGAAAGGAAAATCTAATCTACTCCATCAGTAAGTCTAATATACAAAAAGATGAGACCATAGCCTGCTATGTCAGACATCGTGTTTAAAGCATCATATGACTAAAAATAAAACTTCTTAAAGATAATAATTAATTTCATTGCTATTATTTACTCAGCAAAATGATTTACTGATGTTGAAAAAGCAGAAGTGCTTGGGTTTTTTTCAATTCTATTTTTAAAAATGTAAAATCTTACAAGGCAACAGCCTAGAGTTTAAACAGGTTCAAAGAAATCAAGGAATTTAATGCTCTGATCATTTGGGGTCATTGCACTGAAATAATTAAAGTTTTACATCTCACTGGAGGTGAGATTTTCTTTCTGTAAATATATTCCTTTTTTTCCTCAAGTCTCCACTTTGAATTGCTTAATCATAATGTCCATTCAAACTTGTTTTAAAATTCAATACACATTATTGGTCTCTACAGGTGAATGAAACAAACAAACAGTATGTAATGTGAACAGTATAAACTCAGACAGAACTATAAGGTATCTCTGCCTGCATGCTGTAGAGAGGAATGGCTGGGCAGTAACTCATCCAAAATCCTGAATAAAGGTAAAAAATATAGTCAGCTACTATGCACTCTGTTGGCAGAACAGCTCTTAAAAGATGAAATAACAAACAAGTATGATGAAAAGAGGATATTTAAAAACCTCTTAATTTTACATAACTTTCAGAAGTATAATTAATTATAATTATGATAATTAATGGCTTTGGTTTTGATTGGTATAAGAGAATACATAAATATTAAAATGTTATGTTCTTACATGGAAAAAATGCAAGCTTAAGACACAGTAATCCACAGACTGAAGAGTAAAAAATACTATTTTTATTTTAATTCTTTAAAAGACCAGGATCCAGCAAAACAGAAAGAAATCAATGGGAATAAAAACAGTCTTGAAATTATTTTCTTTCTTAGTAGGTGGCAATTACATTTTATGATTGTTTTAGGCTTGGTACTATGGTGCTTAATCATCCATTTCTTCATACTCCCATCTTCACTTGTAACATTGCCGTAGGAAAAAATATTTTTATGATTCCCTTCCAAACAGGCTCACTTGAATAATTTGGCCTTATTGGAAAAAAAAAAAGCTGTACAGATATTAGTAGCACTTTGAGTTTTGCAAGTCAGCAAGAGACACTGCAAAGTTAAAACTCAGACTATTTTCTTCTGTTACCCAAGAATCTTTAAAATAAAAGCTTCTTCTCTTTTCACAACTCTTGTAGCCACCAGCTAAACTATGCTGGATATAAAGGTGAATGTCATAAAATCTGTGAGTCTTCTCCCTTAAACTCTGAAATCAGGCCAGTAAAAATAGCAAAACACCAAACTGTCTCGTCATTCCATTAGGTCTTACACCTAAGAAGTAAATCTCCTGGGAGCTTTGGGGAAACATTTTGTTGCTGCAGAAATTATATTTTGTACTCTGAAATTTGCTGGACAAGAACCATGAAGTGGTGGCAGGCTGCACAGAACTGCGGGGACCGTCATCTTCTGAATAAACCAAAATTAAGATGGTGACAATATTTGACTTTTTTACCGGAAAAATTCAACAGTTTTCAACAAACAAAATAGAGTTTGCTTTGTATGCTGCCATGTTTGAAGATGCACAAGCTCGTACATAAATGGACATCATATCTCGTACAACCAGTATGAGCTGTATAGTTTTCTCTCTTTTCCTCCTACATAAGAAAGCAATAAACAAAATAACGTATAGATCAGTTGACACTGCAAGTAGCTTTGTCTGGGCCCTGATTCAAATGACGAGCTATGCTGTCATTCCTGAAGGCAAGCACAGAGACAAGGGGGTGAAAACAGCATTTTGGCTGCAAGGTAACGCCCATGGGAAAAAGCAGAAAGGTTTGGGCTTCTCAGATCCAGCAGGTTTCAGACAAAGGAGTGACCAAGCAGATGGATATCTGTTATCTGTAGGATGCTATTGTAGTACCCGGTTTTATTGGCCCTTCATTGTGTTAGTGTAGATCACACGCCAGTCCTATAGCACACGGTGTCTCTTCCAGGGCTTAGAA
Source organism: Cuculus canorus (assembly GCF_017976375.1). Classification (NCBI taxonomy): domain Eukaryota; kingdom Metazoa; phylum Chordata; class Aves; order Cuculiformes; family Cuculidae; genus Cuculus; species Cuculus canorus. The sequence continues at coordinate 11,463,415 of NC_071403.1, forward strand.
TCAAACCCTTTTAAAAATGATATATTCATTTGTCATTTACACTTAAAAGAACTCCAGAAAATTCAAATGACCATTGGTTTCTATGTGGCTTCTATAACTAATATTTGATTTTTGGTGCAATGACATCATTTGACATTGTTGATTATGGTCAAATTCAAGGTCAAAATTATGGTCTGAATGGAAAAGCTCCACCAATATACTGAATTTCACAAAGCTTTCTAAGCCATTTCCAAAACAACTTCCACTTGGAAACTGCCTCCAGATGCATCCTTCTCACCCACTTCTTTGTTGGTTGGTTGCATGCCAGGTATTCAATTGAATAAAGGATGAACCCTTTTGTCTACAGTAGCCATGCAATCCCTCTTCATTTTCTTTTGATTTCACATGATCAACATCTGCTTTTCTTTCTCGTTCTGCTAGTTTTATTGATGTCTGTTCTTCTAAATGAATTTTCCCTTTTGCCCTCCAACCCCCACCACAGAAAACTTGCAAAAACTTCTGTAAGCATATATCCTTAATAATACTCCCCTAAGTTTTCAATGAAAATGTTATGTAAAGTAAATGTCAGTGACTATAATCTGCGGTCACTCATCAAAAGAAAACTAAAGTAAGTTTCATGCTGAGGTTTTCACAGAGTTTTTTGCAAACACTGTTTTGTCAGTGCCTAGTGAATTCTTCGCTGAATGGCAAAGTATCCCAAAAAGAGAACTGAAAGTTTCTTTCAGGTTTTTACTTAAGGAATGAATGCATGTGCTGTGAAGGCAACCTACAAAGCCCTAGGTTTAGCTCACCTTCACTGCTAAGCACGGTCAGCAGGTCAGCAGTGCTGAAGCAATATAAAGAATATCTGCATTAAAGAGACCGCCTCACTGTCTCTGGATGTTTAAAATCCTTTTGTTAATATGTCCCTCTGTGTTGCAAAGCTGCTATGTTTCCAAGCAGTACTTTGAGCATCCCAAAGGAAGAACAAATTTGAATCACCAGAAGCTGGCCACATTCCATATACCTGCTCAAAGTCAAAGTGATTTGCCATTTTCCTTAACTTTAACCGTCAATGAGAGTTGTCCCTGTATAAGTACAGCAATAATAATAATAACAGCCCAAATAAAGCAAAGTGCTTGATGGTCCTTGCTGTAATCTAGTGACAGTGATTTATCATGTATTACATGGGAGTTTAAAGGTGAACCTTATTGCAAAACTCCATTATTTAGTGTATAATACAGAGAAGCTTAGCATGTAATTCTGTTGTAAATGTATATTGATTTGCTGCACAATATACAGGACCTTATGGTGTAGCTTCATTGTTAGGCTCTTGTTACTCCTTTCCAGCATCATGCACCTGTAACTGCGTGAAACACTCTGATTTACTGGGGGACACAGAAGATTTCACTGTGCAGCTCTGTTATGACTCTCTAATGATGTGCCCACGGAGTCCTGCTGGGGAATAGGCTGGTCTTTAACAACCCGCTGATGCTGCCGTGTGGCAAAGAATAACTGCAGCTGATGAAATATCTAAAAATAAAAAGCAGCCTCCAGAGCACAGGATCTGGATTAAAACACACTTGCTGCTAATCCATGCACTAATAAGGTGTCATACAGGGAAGATTTTCTCCACGACATCTAACACCCAGGAACAGACAGCGTACTGTGCGCACCTCATATCTCCCAGTTTTCAAAACCTTCAGATTTTTTCACGTTTTCCACGAAACTCCTAGTATTACTAAACCTACACATCACTATTGCCTCTCCAAAAACTCCTAGATTTTTTAGCTAGTACATTGTCTTTCACCTGGAGTTGTCTTGGGCCAGGGGCACAGGTACTCAAATAACTGTTTGTGGTGGGTGGACTGTGACCAGCAACTAAGCACCTACCCAGCTGCTCATTTGTGCCTTCCATCATGATGGGGGTGACAATTGGAAGAGCAAATACAAGAAAAACTCGTGAAATGAGATAAAGACTGATTAGCAAATGAAGGAAAGACTAAAAAAACCCTTCAAGTGATATGAAGGCAATCACTTATCTCTTTCCGCAAGCAGATCAATGCAAAACCAGTCTCCAAGACATGGCTACTTCTTAAAGACTACCTCCCATGTTTATTGGTGAGCAGAACATCATATTGTACATGATAACCCTTCAGTCAGTTGGGGTCAGCTGTCCTAGCTCTGTCCTCTCCCATCTTCTTGCCCACTGAGCCATTTGTCCACTTGCTGGTGAGGCAGAGTGAGAAACATAACAAAACCTTGATGCTGTGTAAGCACTGCTTAGCAGTAGGTGAAATGCTACCAGCACTATATTAGTCACAAATCCAAAACATGGTATCGTAAGGGCTGCTATTAAGAAAATTAACTCCATCCCAACCAGGCCCGGTAAGACTGTTGAACCATGTCTAAGAAGGCAGGTTTCAGTAAACCTTGACTTTAAAGTTAGCCTTAACTTTAAAGCCAATGCAAGAGAACTTAAACAATGTAGCATAGAAAATAATATAATATTTTACTTGCTTTTTAATGATGTCCCTCTCCTGACACTGGGCAGCCAGAGGTCCTACAGGAGCTAAGATGCTAACTGAAGTGTACTATTCAGTGTTGTGAATCTATGCCCGGCAGCTTTGAATTCAACTTAAAACTCTGCAGAAAGACTATGTGCTGTGTGCATGGAAGAGGCACAAAACAATGTCATGTATTAAGTGAGATTCTGTAAGTGGTGACAGGTTCCATCTCAGGTGTACTGTAGCCTTATAAGCCAGACAAAAGAAAAAGGAGTAAAAAACTAAGGACATAACATTTACCAGGAAGGAATATCATAGCCAGTGTGAGATGGTAGAAAGCACTGTTTGTGGATGTTGCTATGATGAGAGCTTAGTGTCAGCAAAGAAATCAAAAAGCACTCTAAAATTACAGATTAAATTGAACACTTGCTGCATATCTTCAATCAAAGAAAGTCGCTCTGTAGTTGCAAATTCATCTAAACCGTTTCTCACCTTCAACCAATCATTCTTCATCCAGGAGTTGGTCTCCTGACCACTGCTTTTCTGGGTTTCTCTCAGGTGATGGATTAGAGAATTGTCACCTGCTTGGCCTTCTTCACATCTTTCTCACTCTGTTCACGTCTAACATACATGTTCAGTGGAATTACTTGTAAATAGTTCCACTCCTCTTTGTTTTGTTTACTGCCATATCCTAGGAGCACATTTGTCTGTTTTTCTAAGATGATTTTAAACAGCAGAGTTTCAGAGCAGATAAATTAATGCTTTGTCACCACCTTGCAGGACCAAATTTTTTTCAAGCATTTGAAGACTTTTGAAGATAGTTGAGCTTTTTAGTTAAAAGAAAAATCATGAAGATGTTGCTAGGAAAGGGATTTTAAAACTTGAATACTATAAGTTTGTGAAGAGATATAGGATGTGAAAAATGTGAGTTGCAGAAGCAGACTTGCAAAGCAAAACTGTATGCATATATGCAGTTAGAACGACTTAAAAATGTCTTTCCCACATACTTACTGATATCTAGAATGTATAGTTAAACTCCAATAATTCAAATTCTCAGTAGAGTTGGGTTTCTGCTCTGTAACACTTTAGTCCCAGTCCAGCTTGAGGGAGAGCGAAATGTGAGCAGTTTTGTCCCAGTTCCCTTCTCCTCCCTCCCACAGGGAAAGGGGAAAAGGTGATGACAGAAAAGGACTTGTAGGGTGGAAACCAAAGCTAAAATAGCTTTAATGAAATAATAATAAGAACCCTGAAAATACTCTTAATAATAAAATAATAAAATATGTACAGATATATTAAATTGTGCCACCCTCTGCTGATGACATCATGACAGATGCTGCAGAGTAGGCTGGGGGAATGGGGGGGAAGGTCCCAGGCTGGACTCAGTAACTGGATTCAGGAACTCACTGATCCAGGTTAAGAACAAAAACACAGACGTCTTGAGAGAGCTTGGCCCTCATCTGCCTTCAGTTTATACTGAGTATGATGTATATGGAATGGAATACTCTGTTGGTTAGTTTGGGGTCACGTGTCCTGTCTCACTTACAGCATTCCACCCTCTCAAGGATGACCTTTGTTTCTACGGGAATAAGTATAAGCAATGGTCTTTCTACATGCCAATGCCCCACGTTGTCGCTTCTAGAGAGAAATACTATCAGAAAATATGCAGTTAATTTTCAGAAAATTAAGTTACTTATACAAGACTTAGCTGAAAAGTTAGAAAACTGATTCTACTATAGCTCAACCCAGAACATGCTCAGAAACAGAAAAGTTAGAATAGGTGCATGTAGCGTGCATTTATTCACCTTGTATTTATGATTTTTCTCCAGCAGAGAGGGAAAAAAGTATTTGTAAAGGAAAAGAATCAGTATAGTAAAATAGCAGTCCCTAGAAGCAGGTAAACCTCCCAAAGTATTTTAATGAAAGTATGAAAGGACTTTCAGTGATGGCCTGCATTAAATTACAAATAATGAATACTGCTATTAAATAATTTTTACTTTTGTTACATTGTTGTTATAGAATATATCAAGTTGATACATATTCACACACGTGCGCAAATATAGACACACGTTATTTACTAGTTTAAGATTTATGCAGTGCTACCACGGATTAAAATAATACTTTGGCATTTTAAGCACCTCTTTTACTGAAAAGCTTTTGCAAATTCAACTGTTAACTAAGCTTAACTAGGTAATCACTAGTTTTCATCTACTATACTACCTATTTTTAAACTATTGAAAAAATATATATATAAAATTTATATGCGTATTTTAATGTGGCATTTTTCACAACATGAGAGATACTGAGATCCTAAAGGAAAGTTTCACAGTACACTGCTGCCCTCTTGCTGGAGCCTGAAAGAAGAAAGTCTGAATACTTAAATGTGCACATGGTGTCAGTGACTTGACATGCTGGAGAAATATTAGCTAATAAATCAAATTCCCTTTCCATATTTCACAAAAATTGAAGCCCAGTTAGAAGCATGGCATTTCCAGATTCAAAATAAGCCACCGTATGGAAGACTCTGTAGGTTTTGTGTTATTTTCTGATACTATATCACAAAATAGATCGAGACATGATGTGTAACAAGTGTAACACAGCAGTTCACATCCTTGTCTCAATGCAGTGTCTTGCACTTACCCTTGTTTAAGTAGATTTTTTTTCCAGAACATTTTTCCACTTTGTTAACATCCTATTTTTCTTTTATATCTTGTCCTCTGATGTTAGTGGGGAAAAAAACCCAAGTTTGTTGGTTTTGAAGACAGCAAGCCTGTTCTCTCTTTCATCAACCAGGTGATTAGAAAAAACAATGAACACTGGCCTTCAGGACAGCTCCCTGTTAAATTCTATTCTATACATTCTTCCAGTTTCATAAGAAGACTTTTATAATTATCCATTCTTTTTTTTTAGATTTTTTGGCAAAATTTACTTCATTTGCTGTTCCAATGAACTTATACATCAAATTCTCATACTTATTCATCAGTTGTTGGTTTTAGTTAGAATTTTTTTTTAAATATCAATTAAATTTATGGTATTTCTCTCTGGGATATAATTTTTGGGGAAAAAAACAGTTGAAATTATAAGGAAGACTATAAGTTTGATTTTCAATTAAAACCTTTGTTGATGTATAGTAACGATGCAAATGTTATACAGTTTATACCACTTATGCAATATGGAATATTCTTCCATAAAAATCTACATACCCTAGACGATAATTATAAAGAGGTTTTATATATATGAATATATATATATGTCTTTATATATATAAGGGGGGGTTATATGTATATAAGGTTTTTTCTGGTTAATAAAAAAATACTTTCACTATTTTGAGGGAATGCTTTCTTTAATGATTGTTAATGGTATTCATGAAAAGCTTAGCTAGCCTAATAACTCTTCATTTACCTGCATATATTGAATTACAGATGACCATAACACATTTATCATGCTGGCACTGCAAAAACCACCTTCCAGTGTGTTAAAAGGCTTAGGAGTTTCTAGCAGTGTTCCTTGTAATTCTTCTATATGTTATGGAGTCAAGGCGTGGCATGGACAAACATGTAGAAAAAGATGTTGTGACATAGCGCAATGTCAAAAGTGACACCACTTTGTCAACATAGTTATAAATATACAGTCTGCTTAAAGCTGAAAAGATTGATAGATGTTTTATTAATATCGGAAATTTTTTATACAAAGCTTTGCAACAACTGCTCTAATAAACTGGAAAATCAGCAGGACCTTATGCAAAACTACAAGATTTCAGATGTCTTGTTTTTTAATTTATAACACTGCGTGAAGCATCAGGGACTGATCAACAAGCCTGAAACGCTATAGATGACCCATCGATGATTTGTGTTTGACCAATTAGAATATTTCTGTATTACACATAGATTGTGAATGAATGAATTATTCAGGATACAAATCCTGCATGGATCAGAGGAACGAATGAAGTGACAAAGCCTTGAGCAATGTGGGTGACCCATAGGTGATTCATTTTGCATTGCTATGTGTACCATTCAGTCTGTAACTTTTCACATTGCTATTATCAGTGGAATTGTTCTGTGCCACTCTTTATACACAAAAGCGTGAGAAAGTGTTTCATTATTAGCAGAACTGTGCTGTGTGAGAAAGTGTTTCACGGCTGGCATTATCAGAAGGTTTGAGCTGTGCCACCTTAATTTGAGCTTCTGAAGGATATAAGATGAGACAAAGAAAACTATGAACCACCTGGCTCACCAGTCAGCATGAGAATGGATGTTGTGTGAAAAAGAGAGAAGCTGTGTAGGAATGTTGCGTCTCTACAGCCCCTTATCTTAAAGATAAGAAGTATCCAGCTGCTTCCACTTCTCCTCTCCTCTGCTCTCCTCTCCTCTTCTCTCCTCTCCTCGGACCTTGTTCCTGTTCCTGGAGGAGGGGGTTGGTAAGCAGCTGGGGCCAGACTCTGCTTTTTGGGATGATGTCAGTTGTTTGTTCAATAGTATAAAAGCTAATGGTCCTTGCAGCAATGGTCACAGACCTCACCCATGAGTGGATGAGCTGCATGGAGACCCCAGTTGCTGAGACAGCCTCTCCAAAGCCTCACTGCAAAAAAAAGGGACCCCTTCTCGGTGACCGCAGATCTGGAAAATGCTAATGAATCAATTGGTGGTGTAGCCTTCTTAATCACTGTATTTATTCCCTTGTAGTAATGATTACATGCTTTGCCTTTAAAAGCTGTTACTGTTAACTTGTTCATTGCTACTAATCATTTGTTACATTTCCTGCCTTAATAAGTTGAGTAAAACTTGACTTCATAGAGTATTTGAGGGTCTGGCCTTTTATCCTGATAGTGCTTTGTGATAAAATCCACTGCACAACTTTAAAGTATCTTTTTATTTTTACCTTTCTGAAGATTATGCATGAAAAGTCCATCAGGGAAGTGGAAGATTCGTCTACATTGGACGCTTTTAATGCTCAGCTTGACAAGGTGCTAGGACATCTCATTTAAACCATATATCACCTAAAAAGGGTGAATCAGATGATCGTTGAGGTCTCTTTCAACCTGGAATTCTGTGGTTCTGTAGAAGGTTGGTTGAGGATGCATGCAACTTTGAAAATTCATAACTGCTTATATTGAAATAAATATTTTTTATGTTTTCCCACAGAGTTGGAGTTGATTTATTTTTGTTACGTTAAACATATTTAGCAGTACTGAACAAAATTCCAACCACAATTTAGGACACACTACCTTTAAGCTGCATTTTTTTTTTTTTTACCTTCTATTAAAAAAAAAAAGACAAGACAATTATTTGTCAGAAACATGAAGTTGTTTTATTTAATTGTCTAGTCACTGTCTTCTCAAATCCTGTCATTGAGGTCTACTTCAAAAAATACATATAGATTTATCCTATTGATTTATTTTATCTTGCTAGAAAATAATGTGTAGAACATCAGTTCTAGTCAGTTGTTTCTTGTTTCTAAACAATGTCTTCCCATAGCAGTATTTAGTAAAATACTTGGGCATATACATCAGAAAGTTTAGGTCTGATATTATTTCTTTAATATTGTGATACTAAAACTATGTGAATAATATATAATGTATATGTAATGAACTTCAGTTACACCAAATTCAGTTGTAGAAATCCTTCATATGTTATCTTTTAAAAAATGACCGTATATAGTGACAGACAATTATAAATCCAAGATGAGCCACAAAGTGTGTTAAAAACAAACATTTTTTTTTAAATTGGCATCATAAGTAGCATGGTGTCCTATTTATATATGTATAAAATGAAGAGAAAAATGCACATCTTTATCTGATATTTCTTTCATTCTGCCATCCTTGTGGTCAAGTCCGGAAGAATTACCATATAGAAAGTGAACATAAATATCTTCTGAGATTTCAACTTAGAAATGTGGTCAGTGTCATGCCAAGGTAGCTTTCCAAGTCCCCAAAAAAATGAAAGAGCAATGTAGGTCAATAATTTACTGCATTGAGAAGGCTGAGTTCACTTACACTTTGTTTAATTTGCTTTATTTTTAAAAGATAATCTGTGAAAAGTAGATACAGATTTGAAATAGGATTTTGGAAACTATAGTGTGAGAATTTGTTTCTATTTCGAAACCTACTTCTAGACAAATTTTTAGATTAAGAACATTATGCCTGCAGAAGCTTAATACATGTTCCATAGCCATTTCTGGTACTGCTTTTCTTAGCCAGTATATTTACTGCCATACAAGGATCTTATCACAGTAACACTCATCATACATGCAGTGCTGCATTTTAGCACATCCTTGCTAGATGAAGAACCAAGGAATAGCTATTAACCTGTGTGACTGTTGGGACTAAATAATGAGTATGGTAAGCAAGTTGTCTGAGCAAGGAAAGAATTTTTATGGATGCCTTCTGCCAAGAGCTTGCACAAGCGAGAGTGGCAAATAACCAGAAAGAGAAGACAGAAGACTGACAGATTCCCGGAGCTCCTAAAGAAATGTTAGGGCAGCGAAAAGAAGCATTTTTATTCAGAATGGGAAGTTTTCTTTAAATGCAAGATTAGATCACAGAATCACAGATCTGGCCAGTTGCAAATCAGCCTGAGGTGAATAAAAATAGCCCTATGATCTGCGGCGCCCAAAGAAATGTGTCCAGTGAGTAAGGGAGAAAAGCAAATCCACGCATCAACCACAGACTGAGACAAAGGAATGCGTTTATCATCTTTCCTTAGATCATTTATTTCCTCTTGCTACCTGAGTATAAAGTGAGTTCTTTGGAATCCCACAAAAAATTTTAACACACCAAGTGCTGCTTTTCAAGTACAATACCCTGTAGGATAAGAATGGTAGGTCCATCAGTAGGCAGCTAATACATTTCTATTCACATCTTCTAGTTCTGCAGGTTGACAGAAGCATTGAATTAATCTTTTTTTCATTCCCCTTGTGTCCAAACACTTTCCTTCACAAATCCCTACGTGTGGATCAAAATAATAAGATAGGATAAAGCACATCAGAATCACCTTTAATGTGGAGGTAGAGTACAAAACAAAGGAGGGAAAAAAACCCAAAGCATTAAAAACATTTTTAAATATGTTTACTAATTTCAAGATATTTTTCTATTCACTGTACGCATTTGCACAGCATCACTGCAGAAGAGCACTCCTTCTAAATAAAATATCCCAGGCATTTATTCCTTTCACTATCCATTTCTTCAGTTTCTAACTCATAATGTTTCATGGCAACAAAATACCGGATAAAAGTTTCACCTAATGCTTCCTTAATGCATGAATCTTTCTCAAGCGCAACAAGAGCATCTTCTAGTTTCAGAGGGACTGATGAATGTTTCAGATCAGCAGCGTGATTTTCTTCTTGGAGCATATCATCATACCTAAGTCCTCTCTTTACTCCATCTAGACCCGCAGCAATAGTAGCAGCAAGCACCAGGTAGGGGTTTGCTGCAGCAGAACTTAATTTATTCTCTATTTGAGTACCTTTTCCACCATGACATTTGACGTTAAAGGCACAGCTGTTATCATTATATGCCCATTTTGCATTTACAGTCTCTTTTGATTCTTTACTGTATTTAGAATAAGGCTTACGGCAGCTGGTGGTAGGAGCCATCAAGCAGCTGATAGCTGCTGTGTGTGCCAAGAGACCTGATAACCAATTTTTCCCAATATCTGGGAGCTCTTCAACTCCGTAACCAGCAGAAAACAAATTCTTCTCACCATTCAAATCCCATAGACTATGTGACAGAGCCCCTGAGTTGTAAAATCCTGATTCCGAGAAAAAGCTAGCTACGTAGTTATACTTCTTAGCCACCTCTTTAATGCCTGTTCTAAATGTGAAGGCACTGTCAGCAGCATCTATGCCAAATGCTGGATGAAAAGTGATCTCCATTTGCCCAGGCCCACTGGAAGAAGAAAAGCTTTCAATGTTGGCACCAGCATAATACATTCCTTCAATGAGCTCCTGAATGAAAGTCTGGTCATGGTTATTTAGTATCGTGGCTGCAGGGAAGGATATTGTCTTCGAATTTACAACCTCAGTAATGCCATAAATACAAAATTCATAAGTGAAAGCAGAGTGCAGAGAAAAGCCATTGTCCTGAAGCTGGCTCAGCTGTTTCTTGGCAATGTGCCTTGGTGAGGTCATTAGAGGGTTGCCCAGCACAGTGAAGGAATCACATATCACTCTCGCAGTTTGCTCGGTCCAGGGAAGAATTCGAAATGTTGATAAATCAGGGTTCAGGATTATGTCACAATTGAAATTGGTTGCATTTATGTAATCTAATTCATTATCTTTAGGATTCAGAGTCAATTCAAGATAACTTCTGGGCATGGCCACACCATGAATTGCTTTTTCCTAAACACAGAGCAGAATAACAGATTGCCAAATGAGAAAAGAACTCTGCAGTATTTTTATGTATGTAAAATATAGAAACTTCAGATTCTCCATAAGATTAATAGTATTTTTCCTAATATAACACTAAAATGCAGTGATCACGAAAGTAGAAGTAACAGCCAGTTGTTGTGTCATTAAGAACCAAAACAATCTTCTAAAAAATTGGCATGAAAACCATAGGATCAAGGATCCCAACAACCATTTTTAAAACTTCCATAAAGAACTAAAACAATATTCAACATTTATCTTGGATGTTCTTCATACAATTATGGGCATCATCAGTTAGATGCAAACTTAGTGAGTCAAACTTTTATCTATAGTTACTCTACTAGGCTTCTATATCCTCTGAGCACTTTCTTAATTCCAGTAACCACACAAGACTCATGCCAATATGAATTCAGGCTGTGACTTCTTTTTAAATGCCATAGCACATACCTCATTTGTTTTTCAGATGCAAGCTTTAACTGAAATTTCTCTACTTTGTGGACTTAATAAGTTTAGGGGTAAAATACAGGGAAGCACTTCCAAGTAAGACATTATTCTAATGTTTCAGTACTGCCCTTCTAGGTAGCAAACAGGAAAAACTCATAGTCATACTTTCTTCTCCATTTGAACAGAGGGCTTCACCTTACACAAATGAAATGTAGATAGGACTGTAAGAAAGGACCATCTACCTGCAAAGAAGCACCTTTAGAACTTACTGTTAGCTGATGAAAACTGCAATTATGCCAAGTTCTATCAAGCAGAATTTGGCTCATGTGTACATCTTGCCTTTATTCTTCTAAGGGAAAGGATTATTATCTTAGTGAGCAGAGGAGACAGAACAAACTTACAAAGGGCCGAGCTCAGAGTTGAAAAAAACAAAATCTGTTCTATATCCATATATAAAATTGAAATACTTCAGATTGCATACGGTGGCTTCTTTTAAATAAATAAATAAATAAAGCATGCTTTCTCCTAAGTAAGTGGCAGTCCAGCAGTAGCAACTTTCACTGTGTGACACCCACAACCAAAATTGAATAATATGATGAATACTGCTCCAAGATGTCTAAGCTGTCCATTTGACACTGAAAAAGTATTGGCAGTGACTACTTTGCAGTATCAGCTGTCCCTCCTCCAACACCTCTACCCAAAAAATGGAAAAAAGAAATTACTCTCAGTTGCTTTGTATATTTACATATGCACGCGCATGTGTGTGTGCGCACATATACACATCTTTTGGTGTCTAAACATTGAGATTGTCATGCAAAGCTCCTATTTGTTCAGATGGAAAGGCAAAAACAAAACCTGTCTTTGAACAAGCTGATTTAGACATTTGCAATTTAACATACCAAAAGAAAGAGAAGTTGCAATTAACCTAACACTCCACACAAGAATTAAAATGACTGAGAGAAAGTTCATTTTGATAAAATCTAAATGACAGCAGAGAGAACAAATTGTATTTAGATGATACAGTTGCAGCTTAGGAATGTCTAAAAGGGAAATAATGAAAACATGATTTAGGCTTCAGAAGGAACTTGAACGAAATTGTTCTATATCTTTTCATGTTCATATCTTTTTTGTTATCACTCGGTAAAGCTTAAAATATTCATAGTGATATGTGAGTGAAAATATAATGTGGTTACCCACATGAAGTATCAAAGAAGCAATATAATGAAAGGGCTGATTGGTCAAGGATTGCTTCCTAACTTTGTTCTTATTTCCTGAATTATTAATATAGCAAATATTGCTGTTAAGTCATCACACAATCCAATAGTATTTTTTTATGTGATTAATGACTATAAGATTTCTCATAGCTAAAGTCATTTTCATTCAGTCATTTTCATTTTTTCAGTGTTTACTCCCATCTTTTTGCAATTCACTGATGTTCAGTTTGTTTCAGTTCACAATGCATTGAACCTGAAAAGATGATGCTGAGGGAAGAGATTAGCAGAAGGTCAAAGAACTGAAATCTCTGGCCTTATTTAATTAGATTTCTATTTGTGTAACAGAGATGACTGCAGCTGTGAAAAAAAATCCAGATCATTCAGGAACATTAACAAGTGGAGGAAATCGATAATTTGTTCTAAGTTTGAGTTTCTGCCTGCACAGTGAAAGAAAACATATAAATTAAGGACAAGGCCATGAAAACACATAAAGGTACAGACAGAAATCAAAAAAACTTACGTGAAAAAAGCGAGAAGGAACATTCTTTGATCTTGACACACCATGGAGGTCTACTGATTCAAATCTGACAAACTGTACATTGTCCCTGGCCATCTGCTGCTTAATAAATTCAATATGAGAGAACAGGTGAAGGAGAGTTGGACTTCCGAGGCCGTTTACATCAAGCTCTCTGCTGGATGCTATAAGTGAAGAGGAATGTTCACGTCAAACAAAATAATGAATGCTGGAATACAGGCTGTTCTCCTAAAAAGTTCAGTAATGGGAAACTGTGACATGGAGTGTAAAAACAAAAATAAGAAAAAGATATGGATCACAAATCATTTTTGTAAATAAGCACTCTTTTTTCCCTGTATAAAATCCCATAATTTTTCATACGATCTATAACAAACTTTTTTTCAAGTTGATAAGAAAACACAATGGGAATCACATGGTAAAGTCAGGAATTTCTGAGGGATGCCTCAGCTGTTTTGTTGGATGTTTGTAGGAGGACAAATAGCAGCTGGATACCTATTTCCCATTGAAAATTGACAGAATTCAGATGCTATACTTTTTCAATGCCTTTGAAAAGTGCTTGGATGCAGAAACATGGTAAGACGGGCACTTGTCTTCTACACCTTTCTCAAGACCTACTGAAGAGGCTGCAGTCTTCTCCACCACAAGTGGCAGACTTTTAAGCTAAGTTTATGCATCTACACATTTGCTGTTATGGAGTTCTCTTTTTAAACATGTTACAGCAGCTGTAAGACTGTGTAGACTTCTTGATACAAAAACGGTAATATCTGAGTGTAACTTCTGCATGGAGCAGAGAGCAGAGCACAGTAACTTCCTTCCACAAACCTCAATTTCTCAGCTTGCCTTTGTTTTGAGTAGCTATGTGTTGTAATTTTTCAAGTTAAAACACATAAGGTATTAATTTTCATTTAGTACAATAAGTTAATTCAAGAACAATTTGATATTAAGATATGAAAAAAAGTGAAAAAAAAAATGTTTATTTCTACATTTCTGGGACGAAAGTTTTCCATTATTCCCTACAATACAATCAGACGAATTTTTGCAGATCTTTCGGATCCGCAATGGAAGATCACCAACAACAGCCATTCACCACCACCCTTCAAGTGCAAGTTAAAAGCTTCATGCTGAGGCACCACAAAGGTTGGTGGGAACACTCCCAATCTCTCTAGTACGAAACTATCTGAACTAGAATAGATCTCCTATAGCAGTAAAGAGCAGGTACAAACACTTCTTTTTGATCTCTCCCTTGAGGCAAGTAAGACTGACAGCTGCAAGGCTGTAAGGAGACTCTAGTTAGCCCAGCACTAGGCTGTCCGTTTATTCCCTGAGAAGGCAGCAAACTCATCCACAGTCATAGATTCCTCAGAACCTTTAAATATTACTGGAGCATCCCCCAGCTTCAGAAGGCAAGGAGGTTGCAAGGAGATTACAAGGATACTTTAGGTCAGTAAAGTAAGAAGATGTTGAGTAGTAAGAGTGCTCCCTGAGGAATGACAACTGAAAGCACAGTATAACTTTTTAACTAAATGTAAAAGCCCATAGGAAAACAGAGTAAAAATAAAAAAAAAAAGTAGAAGCAAGAAGAAAATTATTTTGCCGTATCCACATCACCTCACAACATCTTGCCCTTTGGTCTTCTTCAGCTGTAAGCTGCTTAAGCATATAGCTTTTTTCCTCTGTCTTCTATAAACACTAGGGCACTATGCCCTTTAAAATACACACATTAAGTAAGGAAATTCTGTTTAAATATTTTGTATAACACTTAGCCTGTTACAGATGCTACCAAAACACAACAGCGAGCAGGAAGGATATGTAAACTGACCTTCTCTTGTGTATGTCATCCAAGCAGTAGTTATTTGAATACCACTTCATTCATCTCGTAAGGTTGCTTTACAACACAAATGTTTATTGATATCTAGTAGATTTGACCTCTTTGTGAACCTAATCATCATTTAACAGCTAATAAACTGTGGCTACTTATTAGATTAATAGGATCTTAAAATACTCTGAAAATCTTCTTGCAGTTTACTTTAGTACTTACTTTTCTCCAGCACAGGTCCCAAAATAAATTTACTTGGTAGCCTCTAAATAAATCACTGGCGAACTAAGTCTGTGAAGCTAATGATGACGAAATTTGGAAAAGTATAATAGGGAACTGAGTATGGCTTTTCTTATTTCATACAGAGCCAGAGCATTAGCTGCATGAGATCAGGTAGATAATAAACAAGTATTAGGTCTAGCTGATTTAGATACAGAATCTAAGAGTCCTACATTTCTTTGAGGGACAATTGAGCTCATGAGTATAACTCTATCTCTCTGAGTCTCTAGAAATAAAGGCATTTTTGCTCTCACTTCAGAAAATTCTTCTTGTGGATACACATCTGTAAATTTCACAAGATGCTCAGATTTTCGTTCATATTTTCATTTTAAAAATCAAATATAAATCCAGACTGGCCATCTTTCTTTAAGCAGAATAATACATTCATAGATATAGATATATACATACAGAATAATACATATATCCTTAGATATATATCAAATCGGTAGTACTGTGAAGGCGTGCTTCCCCCTACCCCTAGCCTGACCTTTTCCCATAAATCCTGATCAAGCCATAACCACCAGCGGCAACTGTGATGGCCGATGATGGTCACGATGGCTGCATCCACATCCTGATTTGGGGGGAAACAGATAACAACACAACAGTCAAGAGCTAATCTATGGCAATGCAGCCACATGACAACAGTGCTGATCAGGGTCAGACTCAAGCCGAATTTGGAAGAAAGTGGCACCTGTGGTCAGCATGTAAATACTACGAGTCAATCACCTCACTCCATAAACAGTAAGTAGCCCAAGAGACCTTTGAGTTCTCCCAAAACAAAAGCAAGGTGCATTTTGGGATCTCCTCTTGAAAGGGTCACCTCTCATGGTTACTGCTCTAGGCTGAGAGAGAATCCTTGTGACAAAAGACAAGTTGTATTAGTAAGTGTATTGGGAATAAGTGTACTGGAACTTTGTGATCTTAGCTAAGAGTTCTAAAGGATCAATTGTGCATATATAACCCTTTAGACACAATCATTTGCCAAGTCTAAGTCAAGCTCCATCCATACCTAAACTCCTCTCTAAGAAGGAGTTCAGAAAGCAACGGTGTCCTTTCTGAAACTCGTGAGTCAAAGGGAGGGTGTCCTTGATAGCTCTGTCTGCCCCTGTTCTCTGTGCTGTAAATAATGAGTATACCTTAACATAAAACCTTGTAAACCACCATCATGTTTATTATCAAACTTTGTTACATCTCTGCTTTACATCAATAAACATATTGCTACTTCTTTCTTAAGAGTGAAGTGCATCACTCTCTCTCCATCCACAAGTACACAGAAAAGCACTCAATATTTTTTTTCTATGGTTCTATATGTATTTCCCATTTAAGTTACCACTGAGAAACAATCAGTATTATTCACGTTTCTTTTGTAATTAGTACAAAATATCTGCAAACATAAACAAATTATTTTAATATTTAAAAATATTAATAACACAAAAATAAAGATATTACCAAAAAAGCTAAAAATTGTACGAATTTTATTATTATTATTATTATTATTATTATTATTATTATTATTATTATTATTATTTCTAGTGGAAGAGTGGTACCAGTCTTAGATTATTAATGTTGAAATCACTCATATTGCTAAGGGCAGCTGACATCAGGGTAGGGCAAACAGTTAACACAGCTTTATCTTCTCAGCAACAGAAAAATGCCACAACAGAAGAAAGAGCACAGGTCCCAGATCAATCAGTCATTATCTGCTTGTTCAAAGAAATCCTTTCCTATGATCCCTTATTAAATTACACCACATCTAAAGCAAGCAACTTCTCAGTTCTATAAGAGGTGACTGTGTCAAACTGATGAAATGAAAAGAATGTGCCACATGTCGCCAGGGGACTTGACAACAAGAGGAACAGGCTGACCTAACAAATGTAATAACATTGGAAACTTTTCACTGAGAGGCACGAACTCCAATGTAACATAAGGCAACAGCAGCAGACACCAGCAGTTACACTCCAGGTACAAATCATGCACTGGAGAAGGAGACATGTTTCCACCAGTCTTACCCTAGTCTCGTCTTCCCACTGCTGCCCCAGATATGCTCCCTCCTGATTCGACCCTGATGCAGCCATGCAGCTGCTGTGCATCTCCTGCTGCCCCACGAGATGGTGTTTGGGCACACCTGAGTCCCACACAGCATTAGAGAACATGTCCTTATACTCTGTGAAATGTTGTAGCATCTGTGTCCGGCTCAGAGCACTAGGGAAATAAAATTCCTTGCAAGCACAAGAATTGCTATGCCAGTCAAGGTAGTAATTCATCATGTTAAAGCTGTCTTTGGCACTGGCTATTAACAGGAAACGCAAAGCATTCTTTGCAAAATAATCTGTCTAAAGAAAATGGGTTAAGCAGTTCCTAACTGAAAAAGTGCTCTTGTGGTCAGGAGCAGATGGGTTAATATCCAAATTTGTGTTAATTTCTTCTTCATTCTTAGAAATCTAAGACTATGTTCTCTGAAGATCTATGTGAATATCAACCCTTTTTATAAAAATGGATACCTGGTGCTGATAATATCCACTAGCAATCAGTCCCACAGGGTAATCACACACCTACAGTCATCTAAATCCTATGGAAATGACTGTCAGTACTATTTAACTGTGTTTGCTCCTTCTTACAGGACTCTGGTTTGTGTATTTAAGAACAGCCATCTACTTGGTTTGTACAGCATGTTACTGTTCTCACATTAGTCTTCAAATATTAACAGCCTCTCTTTCTCAAATCTCGTATGACAGCTTTTCTTATGCTAAACATCATTCTTATTGCCAGCATTTAAAGCCGCTCTTTCTCGATTCCCGTCTGTTTTTAATGTGGTAAATAGATGTGTACTGGGTTCCATTGGAATTGTACTATTGATGTGAACAGTGATCAGAAGCATATCCTGTTGAATACTTTACATAATTTACATTTCCTTTTTACCATAAAAACTTTTCACCAAAAATGTTTACTTACAGGTCGGTAAGGTGTTTAATTTCTGCAGTAAATTATGCAGGAAGCTGTTTCCTACCTCATATTTTTGTTCCCCTATGAGAACTCTAAAAGGGGAATAAATATATAAGCATACCAGAGATCAAAGCGTTAGACATGGTAAAAATATTTCCCTGGTCTGTTTGATATTGAAACTTTCAATGTTTTCTCCATCTGTTTCTTTGTCTCATGATAGTCGGCTTTCTTTTTTTGATCTCAACTGTGAAGCAGGCATTTTTACTGATACAACCATAGAGAAACTCAGCTCATTTTCATGAGTTTTGTAGCTAATTTAGAGAGCAATGAACAGCTTCAATCTTCCATGAATTATTCTTCCTGAACTGTATGACAACAGCATGATGCATCTTCTCAGAGGAGCTACATCACCAAGAATCCAATACAAAATAAGATTTTATTTCTCAATAGATGAAAAATAAAATAAATCATCCATATTTTTCAGTCTCTCAAGATGTTTTATAGAAATGGCTCTTCTGTATTGAATGAGGAAATTATCATAGTTTTATAGAAAGGTTAGTAAATATTCCACTCAGGCAAGAGGATCTGAAAACAAAAAATGCAGGTGTCTGAAAAAAAATTAAATGAATGCCCATTGGAACTAGCTAACTAATAACCCTAAGTACGATGGATCTGGAGTGGCATGTCTTTCTTTAAACTCAAACAGAAAATTTGAATTTAAAGAAGGAATCACTGAGCAAAACTGCATGAACTGAGGTATTAACTATTGCAAACTAGGTAGTCCCTTCTGGTCTGAAAACATTTGACCTAATCAAAAAAGAATCTAGTAAGAATGAGTGACAGTGTCACATCAAATGAGAAGTAATGTTATTCAGGGGAGAGAAGATTTTGCACAGCACTGAAAATAAGGACTAAACTCGTCTTGAATATGTCATAGAAGGAGAGGCAGCAGGCAGAGAGCTCAAGTGGAGAACACATTTCACCTACATTACGTCTAAAGTTTTGGCAAACTTTCACAATTACAAGAAAGAAACTAAACATCTCCAATGGGTAGGCAGAATTACTGTCTGAATAAATCTCTTTCTCTCACATAATCACAGGATTACTAGCTTATTACAGCCACCAGAGACAGATGAGTTGGATCTCACCCAAAAGGGGACAAACCAGATCAGAAAGGTAGGATGGAAATGCTCTCTGAAGATTTTTTGTATTGTAGAGATTGAGAAGGAAATAGAAAATCATGCAGAATCACAGAATAGAAGATTTCTGGTAGTGGTATGGAAGATAAAGGAGTTAAAAGTTTTGGTTTACTTTAAAGAAAAATAGCTGCTCATAGAGCTTGTACGATAAAAAAATAAATAGCTAGTTATATATAGCCCAGTTCAGAGGGAAAAGGAAAGAAATAGGGAGAAAATATGATGGTTAGTTCAACAGAAACCAAGGGCAATCGAGAAGTTTTAGAAAGAAGCTGAGCTTCAGTCCTGCTATGTTCAAGTTGAGTTCAAAATGCAGAAAAAGAAATGTTTGAAAAACTTTATTGAATTGCAGATAGGGCATGAAGAAGGAACATGAAGGAAACTTGCTGTGAAAACAGCAAAGATAATGTAAAATACAAAGCAGAATAGACAAGATAGGGAAAATCACATTCCTAAGTAATCCCCAAAGACGTGTTTTTTCTGCAGAAATTACTGCAGAGGCAGTGAATATCAAATAGGTGCAAGAACTTATGTACCTCTCCTGTGTTCACCTATATCTCCTGATTGTCCACTTATGGAAGTCTCTGTTTCTATTTCCTCACACTGACTGGACTTACTGAGCAGAATCAGCAGGGACAGATTTGCTTCTTCCAGGTGAGCACAGAGAAGAGTGAAATCATGAGAGCAGTTCAAATTTTGTTAAAAGTACATTTTAATTTCCATGAAGTAAAAAGGCTTAGGCTATTTGTTTTGTTAAATTCTTCTCTAACACACTCTGCCTCTAAATACCAGGTATTGTCCTTTGTGAATGCTTTATTACCCAAAGTAAGAACTTCAAACAAGTAAAGAATTACAATATGAGGTTATTCATAGCAAACAAAAAGGGAATTTCTTGTAGGACTGATGAACTCTTAAGTGTGAAAACCTGTTTGTGGCTACTTGATATGCTTTTCTTTAAAATGACAACCCAGCGAAGGAACTCAGCGTTTGTAGTCAGCACCCACATATGATTTCATGCGGCACTTGGAGTGTTCGGTCCTCCTTTCTCTGTACACTTGAAATTTCAGCAGACACTAGGTAGCTACTGATGTCTGTAGTTATAGCTAAATTGTATTTTCTTACTTCCAAAATTTCCTTCTCCTATAATTTCTAATCTCATCCTGGTTGTATTCACATGGCCTCACTCAATGAGTGCTCAAGATCAACCCTGTTGAGAGGACATTTTCCTGGAGCTGCTCAGGTTTCTGGGGACTCTGCTCTGCAGTCTTTTTGTCCCCAGCTACACACCAAGATGTAGAAAGGGAATTTGAAGCCTCAAGTGGCAGCCTAATTCCAGTGTGTTGCCCACCTGTAGATACCTGGAAGTGCCGTTGTCTCATAGAGTCTAGAAGAGAGATTTCTCCCAAGCCTGTGTGGTGGCACCAGGCTCCGCACATCCCTGGGACTCTATGCAGTGCAGGTAGCTGCTGAAGCCACCTGGAGTCCCTGAGTCTGTCAGCATCCCACCCCCAACAATGCGGTGTATCGTGATCCTCGGGAACTTTACATTGCTTGAATAAAGTTCTTTTCTTTGGCTTCCTTTCTGGCTACTGTAGTGCAAATAAAATTTATGAATTCATGTTAGTGTAGTCAGTATATCTGCTTAATTAGTTAGAAGTGTTAGTTTCTATCATCCCATAGTGACAGATTAAAAGAGCTTCAGCTACAGTTTCACTGACACTGTACAGTAAATATTTTTCATATTGACCAAAATATCTGGCATGTCTTTCTCTTAGCTATCATTTTTCTCCTATGCCGAAGCACTTCTTTCACAAAAGAGCTGACAAGAAATGGACAAAATGTGCATGAAACAACACTGCCACAAGTTCTAATCATAACTTTGGGAAAAAATGTGTTTCTTATTTCAGAGAGAAGGTAACCATGTAACTAACATAAGTGTACTTCGGTCCTTTTCGTTATAGTGAATGACAACTACATGTCTTAGCCTTTCTACTGCTGACCTCTAGAGATTGTCCTTTAACTGCGTACTTTCAGAGCAATAAGGTGTATTCCGGCTTTGCCCATAGCACCCAAACATGCATAGTGTTCAACATAGCAGTTAGGTAAATACATTTGGTGCTGGTTATGTATCATGCATGCATGTACAGTCATACTGCCTCAGTGCTGTCCTGCTTTATATTCCATATTAAAGAAACAAAGAGAGGAAGAGAACATTTCACTTCTTTAGGTGCATTTTTTAAACTGAATGTTTGGAGAAAGTTTGGATCAAGACTTCTAAGTTGAGAAAGTTCAAATATTTAAAGACTTGCAATATACAAAATATTGTATTTCACATCTACTCGGAGTCAAGACACGTTTAGATCCAAGACTTCTGCTCAAGTACTTTGATAACTTAGATATTTAAGATAATATTTTAGTCACATAAATAAAATATTTAGGATATTAGCTTTTCAATCTAATAAATTATCACTGACGGTATTGAAATACTGACAAAGGCTCATTAAGGACTATGCAATGTTTTCTAAAACTTTATTTTCTTAAGTTACTGAATGTATTCAATGAACATTAAATTTCAAATGTAATGAGTGTTTGAAATTTCCAATTAAGTAGAAACTGTTTCTGTACATTCTATTTATTAGTGGAAACACACGTAGAACCCCACAGCTCATTTGGTCAAAGTCAAAGGGAATCAAAGCCTCGTGAGATTCCAAAACTTTGGGGTTTGATTTTTTTCCTGAGGAGACAAAACAGTTTTTCCCTAACTCCCTTCATAGCTAGGTCTCATCCGTAATTCTCTTACAGTCATTGTTATTGCCAGTGATACAAAGTAGGATTAACCTCAGGTAGCTTTAGGTATTTCACAGTTAAGTGAATAATCAAAACTAATTATCATGGAACTTCTTTCCCATTGAATGAAAAGAGATGCCCACATCCAGAGGTCAGTTTCTCATCAACCCCTAACACCTCTTTGAAGAAGAAAAGCCTGTCTTTCCATGCTTACTAGGTAATAAGCTTGGATTAGCCACTTCAGTTTAAGTGGCTAAAATTGGGTTGAAATCTCCCTGTGGAATCTATAGCTCATCTCATCAGTTTCCTGTGCCTTGTAGATAGCGTTATGACAAAGAATGGTTACTCCTGTATTTTAAAAGGTATCTGCTAGTTTAGAAGACAATGAGAAAATAGTAGTAATCTAAATTTGTCAATGCATTTTGATAGCATTTCAGCAATGTAAAAAGCAATGTAGTCTGGAAAAGGAACAGCAGCAAGTGTAGGCTGAGAAATAATCCTCTAATTTCTTTGTTCTAATGCACACAAATAGATAGTGGTTTGAGTGCAAAATAGCTTTTTGAAGTTTTATGTTTCTCATTCAGTGCCCTGTGTTAGAACTCATAGTATTCATAGATATCTTGTTCAGACTTATACAAACTGGGTGACACAATATGTTTACTGAGAAATCCTGCTGTAACTAACAATATTTGGTACATTCAACTTCTCTTTTGCAGTGCATGTATAGCAATATTTCTACCCATCTGAAAGGACACTATTAAAAAATCAGGGTAACTTAATATTGTTGTTCAAATTTGATCGCTATCATATTTTATTATGTAGTCAATGATGGACAATGTATTTTATCAAGGAAGAGACAATATTCATATTGCTTGTATCAGTGAGATAAATCAGAGGAAAGACTTCTGTCCTGAAAAGCTGATAATATGATCTGAGTGTTGTGCTCCTGGAAGTTTATTAATCTGATATCTATTCAACTGGCAACTTACTGTTCGCGTGTTTCCTGGAACAGATACAAAACAATAAACTACTCAAGCCCATTACATTACCAAAACTAGTAATGGCTTCCCATCTGTTGATCCAGCTAGCCCAGAATTACAGCATTTACAGTTTCAAAGAAACAACAGCCTATTAGTAGTAATTAATTTGGTCTGTATACACTTAAAAAATGGACTTATTGAACAACATGAACACATACACAGAAGTTCTCTGTCTCATGTGCTTTTCTCCCCCTACAGCTTATACAACTTATTTTTGCATTCCAGTTCTCTCTCAGGACAGATAATTGAAAATGTCATCCTTTCATGGGAGCAATTTCCACTGCTGAAAATGTTAACAAAAAGGAAATTTTAAGAAGCCCAGATGCCATCAGAGCTTTGCAGTGTCTAGCAGACCTTTGGGAAATGTTGCTTGAGCTCAGTTTAAATGAGAAAATATTTCAATTTTAGTGAAAAAGACATGACCACTTGTGTATGGCAGCTTTTGGCAGGCAGCTGGGCTTCATAAAAGCATTACTTAAAAAAATTAAAATAAAAAAAAGAAAAGGCAGCATGGAAGTAGAGAACAACTTCTGATCCACCCCGATCACATGGAAACCACAGGTGTTACTTTTCTCATGCATTAGCTCTGACTAAAATTTGCAGCTCAACAAAACCCCACAGAACAATGGGATCATTTTCTTTAATAGGACAGCAGGTGATGTTTAAATATCCTTACCAGCATTGCCTGAGGAGCTGTCAAACTCAATCTCGGGAGTCGTGCTTTCTGCATGTGTAGAAGCTGCCGGTAGTCTCAGAATAAGTTGATCCATATTGTTTCCCACTGGTTGCTGCTGATCAGACCCAGCGGAGCTGAAGACTAGGAGAGGTTTGCTCTGCTGCCCCACACCCTTCCTGTGGAAGCTGAGATACTTTTGATTCTCCTCTCCAAAATGGGGGCTAAAAGTCTCAAAGGGTCGGCCCTGCTTCTCAGCTGTTTTCTCCTGGGGCTTTGATTTTTTCTGAGAAAAAGTGCCACCTGCCTTGCCACTGTGATTGGACCCATGAGCGGGCAGAGGACCTTCACTCAGCAGGTTTTTGAGCTCTTGCAAACTTCGTCTAGACATGTCAGGTGTCCCTGGCAAGGACTCAGAAGTACTGCTTCTTTGTGTGGTTATAGTACTGCCCAAGGAACCCATCTTTGTCACATGAAACTTGACATCTGCTTCTTCCATCCCACCCCGTTCTTCTTGCTTACTCTCCACCTTCTCTTTGGCCTCTCCTCTGCGTGCTGCCTCTGCATACCCAGCTTTCCCTGCGCTCCTCGCAGGTTGCATGCCCATGGGCAGCTCTGGTTTAGCTGGTGTATTTATTTCCTCTTGTATTTTTCTTATTATTCTTTTCCCAGTGCCAGCATTTTCCTGGATTTCTTTTGTTTCTCCAGACATGTCTTCTTTCACATTGCTGCCAGTATGGGAACTGCCACTACCCACTCTGTCCTTTTGTACTGGAGGTAAGCTAGGAGGGCTTTGAGGAGGCTGGTCTGATGATGGTTCTGACCAACCAGTGGTTCCTTGAGGGGGACAAGGATCTTGGATTTTTGAGGTGCGGGACAGCTCCATCTTCTCATTTTCTAAAGGAGAAGCATGCTTTGTAGGACCTTTGACTCCCTTTTTCTTTCTGAAACCACATATATTGTTGCCATCAACTTCATCATTGTCACTTTCAGAGGTGTTCTGTAACCAGCAATAAAATATACAACCAAATAACATGCATGAATGAAACAGAAAATTGCAATGGAGTACTACCACCAGCTGCATTTACCTTGTAACACTTCATTACTTCTTGCTGATAGAGGTCTCTGTGGACACTAACTGACCCTGAAATTCTGCTATTTTGATTTAAAAAATTCTCACAGAATTCTTTTCCTTGTGTTTTAGAACAAATTTAGTGATAATGCCTTCACAACAGAGTTTTTAGGCAGATTTAGTGGTTTAAAATATAAGACATTGTACACTGTATGACATCCCTTGTCAAACGTATACCATTTAAATGTGAATAAAATATATTTTAATAACTACATTTAAGGATATTATTGCTCATATTAAAAGCATTTGTATTTATAAAGGAAATTTGTTACACTGAAACAAAAACATTGGCAATTCTTATAAGTACAGGGAGTGAAACTTGAAAATAAACAAATTGTAAATAAATTTCAGGATATAATTTGGCCAAATAACTGAACTTCCAGTGAGATGGTCAAATGGACAAACCCTTATTTGGCTGTGTAAACAGGAAAGAACCAGAAGATGATGTTTGCCCCTACGTATGGTATTGATATAATTTATTTACCGTGTTACGAGCAGATTTTAAAATGCATGCAAACAAGTAGAGAAGGTGTAAAAGGAGCTACAAAAATTAATTTGCTTGCATTATCCCACAGATTATCAAGAAGTGTCTGGGTCATTGCCCCTCCAAAGTATTCTGATCCTACCACAAATGTGATTAATCTGATGATAACAACGAAAATTACAGGAAATCAAAACTAAATATTTAAAAAAGATGATATTTTAATATTGTGGGTGATTAATTATTTCACAGATTATCAAGATAAGGATTGAATTCTCCACCTCACAATGTCTTTAAAAAGATTCCATAACACAGTTTAACCCAAACGTAGATCACTCCATAGTCCACCACAGTGTTTTATTGCTTATGAATACCTACTCAAGTATGTATTTAGGAGTTGGTAGCTTTACCAGAAGTCCTTGTTTTGCTTGGGTTGGGCTGAAATTAACACTTGTAAAAATAATGGGAGATAAAGTTACATCCTCTGAACAAGATAATTATTTACATTTTCCACGAAGGAATAGTCTGAACTCTCTACAATTTCTGAATTTCTGGGGGAAGTTGGGATTTGCACAAAAATAAAATGAATTCCAGTCTGGATAAGGCAAAAGAGGTTCCTATTAGCAGACAAAAGAACATAGAAGAAAAGGCAGCAGCATCCGATGTGCGCATGGAAAAAAACAATTACGTGGCCTACATTGAGGTCATTATCTCCTCCCTTTTCTACATTATTCTTCCCTATTTATCCTATTTTCTTATTATGCTATTTTCCATCATTATCTACTCAAAAAAAGCTTACGATTTCTCTTAACACAGAGCTCACAGAAATGTTACCTTCCTCTCTCCCCTTTGCTCTAAATTTCTGTGACCTACAGATGCTTTGGGAGCTCACCGGGGCTTTGCTGCAGGTGTGGAAGGCAGTTGGCTGTCAACTCTACAGGGAAGACAAGCCACTCTGTGCCTGTAGCTCCCATGGACGTATCGCGATGGTGACATGCTCATGATGCCTACTTGCAATCAACCACAGTCACTGGCTCACTCACAACAGAAATCCTTACTTACCTCAGTTCTAGCATTCAGTTTTTAATCCATTTCTTCATCAAAAGGCTTTGTTTCTTCCTTTAATGGATCTTATAATATCCCAGAAAATAATCCTGGGTGTATTGATGATACCTCTGCATGTCCATCTATACACTATAGGCCTAATTCCTATAGCTCTGCATCATTACAGAATATAAATGCAATGAAGGAAAATTCCTGGATAACAAAGCAGGTAAAAATAACTTTTAATGGAGATTCTTAACATCATCGTTACTAATATAACAAAGTAAATGAAGCTAGAAGAGAAACAGCAGGACTAGAGGAATCAGTGTTTGCCAAATGGGAAAAAAAAAACCCATAAAAGTAATTTTGAAATAAAAGAGGCATCAAGTAAGATTTCAAGATGTATAAGATTATTTTCTGAGGTTAAGAAGGTAGGAGTTCCAGATATGAAAGTTATTGTTGTAAAAAATTGCATTTTTTTATTAAATTCATGAAAAATATGTATTTAAATATCTTTTCTTGCAGAGGCTGACATCATTACAATATCCTGATTTCCACTTGAAGTTCTCAGAATTCTTTTGTTTCCTTTGAATAACTTGAAGCCAGTGAAATAATCATAACAACTGCATTTCTGCTTTAAAATGTATTCCCACACAGCATGCTCAAAAATAACCATTGCGAATGTTAATGTTTGACTAAATCCTTTCCTGTTATCCCTATTGTCATTATCCTGAAAACTCTGATAAGTGTTCAGGATAATGACTCAAGGAAAGATGAGCGCATCACTTTGAATAACACCTATATACTGAAGTCAGATAAAAAGCAGTTCAAGTATCAAAAGTAAAACATCAGAGAACTGCCTGTTCCCATAATTAGCTATTCTAAACAGTTTGATGAACACAACGTGTCATCCCTACATTGCAACCCTTACCAAAACAAATTCCTTCTGAACAGACACGAGCAGGATAAGGACTTGTAAACTTGTTAATGGAAACATTAATTTGCAACAGAACTCTAATTACTAATGTGACTATAGTACTTGGCAAAGGGTTTATTTTCCATAAAAAGATTGAGACTATCATAGACCTGAAAGAGATAATGTGTCCATTGCTCTTAAACAAAACCAGTGATCTTCTTCCTCTTCAAATAAAAAAAAATCTCTTACAGAGAACAACCTACTTAAGACCCTCGGCACAAGGCACAGCGTGACTTTGTGCATGAGGATGACTCTTCATTTCTAAATAAACTCAGACAGTTATGGACTTTCATTTAGAAATCATTCACGGTATTTTCTGCAGTGCATTAAACAATGCTTGATTGGTTGCTAAGTACAAATAAAGCATTCCTTCATAGTGAAGGCAGTCATATGCATGAGTTATGACACAGTCTTACTGCCTATTGGTTCCTGTGGTGTCTGCCATCAGAAAAAGCCTAGCACTTGGGTGCAGAGAGGAGAAAACCTAGGAAATAGGTCTTAAGAATTATCTCTTTAACTTTATTTCTAGTATGATTTTTTCACCGAAGACACGAATGATTAAGTAAAATAAGGGCTTGAAAAGTTATGGAGCAAGTGATCTGGATAGAGATAGTGACCATATGTCCTGCTGTGCTGAAAGAATAACAAAGCAGTCAAGGCCTTCACAAGGCAAAAGTTCTGATTTTTTAATTAATTACTGAATGTTGCTACATTTTTATTGCTGCGTGGCAGCAGTAATAGGAGATAGTAAAGCTATCTGAAAGTTCTTTTAGCCAATCAAGTTTTGTTTGCTTGTATTCAACCATTACCTGACACTGTAGGTCGGAGGTCTTGAAAGTTTCAAAATTTACTTCTCTTGCTTAGCAAGTGAATATTGGGTTGGTAAAGCAAATATTCTCACCAGCATTAACAGATACACAATATGAATAAGGAACAAATCTGAGATTTAGATTTAGATTTTCTTTCTCAAAGATATATTTGATGTTAACCTTCGTTGATAGGTACCACTTCTCACAGAATCATAGAATAGTTTGGGTTGGAAGAGACCTTAAAGATCATCCACTTCCAATCCCCCTGCCATGGGCAGGGACATTCCGCTGGATCAGGCTGCCCAAGGCCCCATCCAACCTGGCCTTGAACACCTCCAGGAATGGGGCAGCCACAACTTCCCTTGGCAACCTGTGCCAGTGTTTCACCACTCTCACGATGAAGAAATTCTTCCTAATGTCCAGTCTAAATCTGTTCCTCTCCAGTTTATACCCATTCCCCTTTGTCCTATCCCCACAAGCCTTTATGAATAGCCCCTCTCCACCTTTCCTGTAGTCTCTTCAGGTACTGGAAGGTCACTATAAGGTCTCCTCTGAGCCTTCTCTTCTCCAGGCTGAACAACCCCAACTCTCTCAGCCTGGCCTTGTATGGAAGGGTCTCCGGCCCTCTGATCATCTTTGTAGCCCTCCTCTGGACCCTTTCCAACAGCTCCATATCCTTCTTATGTTGAGGATTCCAGAACTAGACACAATATTCCAGATGAAGTCTCACAAGAGATGAATAGAGGGGCAGAATCACTTCCCTCACCCCACTGGCCATGTTACTTTTGATGCAGCCAAGGACATGTTTGGCCTTCTGGGCTGCGAACACACATTCCTGGCTCATATCGAGCTTCTCATCGACCAGCACTCCAAGTCCTTCTGTGCAGGGCTGCTCTCAATCACATCATCTCCCATGGTGTACTGGAACTGGGGATTGCCCCGACCCAGGTGCAGGACCTTACACGTGGCCTTGTAGAACCTCATGAGGTTCTCACAGGCCCACTTCTCCAGCCTGTCCAGGTCCCTCTGGATGACATCCTGTCCCTCCGGTGCGGCAACTGCAGCACTTAGCTCGGTGTCATCTGCAAACTTGCTGAGGGTGCACTCAATCTCGGTGTCAATATCATTGATAAAGATATTAAACAGCACTGGTCCCAGTACGGATCCCTGAGGGACACCCTCATCACAGATGTCCATCTGGACTTTGAGTCATTGACCACTACTCTTTGAATATGACCATCCAGTGAGTTTCTTCTCCCCCAGGTTCTGAGTTCCATCAGGACTTCTTGCCCCAGTGCTGTGACTTGTGCTGGTACACTGATCCCTCTGCACGGGGTGTTTGTACCTGGTAGGGTTTGAGTCAAAGTAGACCAGCACAAGTCTCAGAATGAGCCGGAACACTATGAGTGGATCAGACCTTATTTCCAATTACGGATAATATCAACTCATACATATAACAGCTTTGCTTCTCTTCACTGAATGTCACTTGGATACACAAGAGTCTCCACGTCAGTGACTATCAACAGAACATAAGGACTCCACTTGTGCATTGCAGCAGCATATTAGGACATCGTGCAGGTGGGAAGAGAAGAGAATAGAAGACAGTATCAGCAAGCAAAGATTTCAGCTCAGTGCAGATGAAACTGCTTGATCTACCCAACCAAATTACATGCTGCTTCTGGCATAACTTCAGACTTCTACTGCCAATAGGCATTTTATATTTTGTAGTAACACAAAAAAACATGCATCTAAAGCAATTTTTCTTAATCAGTTTTTATTCACTTTAGGTTTTATACAAGCTCTGAAGTGGAACATTAACTGTGTCATGAAATACTGGACTGCCAAAAGGCAGTTCATCTGCAAACCTGCCAATTGGCAAGCCAAAAACATTTGGAAATGTAAAATGTTGCCTTTGGGAGGAGTAACAAATGCTGAGATTTCTGGTGTGTGAAACATTGTAGAAAATCCCGGGCAGTTCTTGAACTTTTGCCTTAAAGGAGTTTTATAGGTGACTGAAAATATATCTGTGAAGTTCTATGACACAAATTCAGAGCTACAGAAAGGACTTGCTACTTTTCTCCGACTTTTTCTTTGCTTCATGACCTCAGGCAAGACTGCAAATGCTGTCAGAGTTTATAAACCTCTCTCAAAAATGTATTGACAAAAAGAGATGGGGAAATAAGAAGTAGACATTCTAGTTTGAGTGTTTGAAAGGAAAAAAGGGAGAAAGGCAGTTAGTTTAAAAGCTGCTCTGAGTAACTGTAGATTAATAGCTGTAGAAGGATTTCTATCACAGAAAAAGGTGAAAGAGGCAAGGTGCAACTCTAGCAGGAGCTTCTGTATATTTAATCAATGAGATAACCCACTGTTCCTGCTACCCAAAATAGTGATGCAGCCACTCAGCAAAATGCACTAGGGTCTCAGTCAAATTCTCATTTTTGCTTTTGTTTCAGATCATTAGATGATTTTAGCCGTTATTTTAAGTAATTGTTAAGAGCTCAAATTTTGTTCATCTGTCTGAGTTGTTAAAGATTTTTTAAGAATGAAAGATTATTTTTGCAAAGAATGTCAAAATGTCAAAGTCTGGTATAATTAAGAATTAGAAAAACATGGAAAACTAAAAAAAAATCTTTCTAAACTCAAAAGCCAAAAGTATGTAGTTTGGTTGGCTGAATTTTTTATTTATCAAAACTTTAAAAGCTTCACTTAAGTTTGACTTTGGTTTTTGTATCATATCAAACCATGTTGAAAAATTTAAATTAAATGTTTACAATCTAAAATATCTAAAAACATTGTGCAAATTATGGTGATGTGATATTATTTACATTGTTACTTTCAAAATAACACTGTTTTCAAAGTATTTCAATGGCTGTCGAATTCTAAGGACTGAGGACCTTTCTCTGACCGACTTTAACTGCCATGAGGTTACACTTCATGGCTCCCCTAGGCTGGTACAGTCATGTTTAATTAATACTTTCATATGATAATGAATCTCAAAAACTAGAAGTCAAGCCTTAGCAAGAGATGGTGCTTAAGACCTTAGACAACAGTGCCCATAAAGCAAGTATGCCTGTGCCCAAGTGCTTTTCTCTACCCCTTTTCCTGAGAGATGGAGAGCATTGCCCAGTTTCTCCCCAAGTAACGAGGCATCAAAGGAGCAGAGGATGCAGAAACAAATTATCTACTGCTGGGAATTAATGCAGCTTCACTGAAGTCACTGGAGCTACACAGATTTATACCAGGAGGGTATTTGGCCCATGGAATCTTAGGGAGGACAACAAAGACATTTCCAGGGAGTAACTCCAGGCACAGAGTGAGGTTTTGACTCTTGTGCACAGTGCTAAAACTGTATGTGCTATGATAAACAGACGCCAGTGACTTGTAAGCTAGAGACGTGAAGGCCACAGCACATTGTCATGATATTGCTGTGACTAATTTCTCCCTCAGTGACCTTGTTTCATGAAGTGGTTCACTAAGAGTGATTTACTGCTACAAAAACCTTTTGGTGAAGGGCTTGCAGGTTGCATAAATACTAGGTACAAGTGATTATTTTGCAGTTAAAGAAGCTGAAGCACAAACTTGCCATAGGTCACAGAAAGCTGTGTGGTAATGTTAGGAGTAAAATCACTCTCTTTTCTTCTTTGAGACTTTTAAATGTACTCAAGGTTATAAATAGACTTCATTTGAAAAATCAATGGAATGAGTTTAGTTCACCACATTTTCCATTTGACATCTGTCTTTATCTGCTACTCCCACACAAAGCCCTCATACTACATACACAGCCATTAGATGAGCTCCTCAAGGTCATTGATTCTCTTGCTGCCTCAAAGCAGCAGAGTTGTCCTTCTGGTAAAGTTATTTGCAAATACTTTCCTATGGAGCATGCCACCTGCACCATGTAAAAGAAAATTCCCAAAGCAAGAAAAAGTCTCAAAATTAAGGATCTGATCCTGCCTTCGTGGTGATTTGAGATCACAAAAGTACACTGGTGGTGTCATCTCCGATTTGCAGCAGTGTAAGTGAGATCTAAAAGCAGGATCCATTTAACAGCCGACTAATCCTCAGAAAGACATCTGCAAGGGAATGGACTTAATGATCTACAAGACTTTTATGTCTCATTTCTATGACTCATTTCATATACAAAGATGGTCTAGGAGACAGTCAGTGACTCAGAGTAGATGCATCTCTAGCGTATAAAGTACCCATTTGTTCACCTTGATAAAAAACATCTATTAGAGTCAGGAATCTGCTGGCACTGTCACCTCCAAGCCACATTACATCTTTCTCAATAGTTTTAATGAAACATTTTAATGGCACGTTTTCATAATGAGATCTTCTGGGCGCTACCGAAAAATAATAGGTACATTTTCTAGTTTTTTTTCTTTTCTTTATTGAAAGTATATTACAACTTCAGGACCAGAATCTGTTTTAAAAATGTGGTCATAGAGAAACTGAGCAGCTACACTCAGTTCAGTAGCCTCAATTAAGAGTATCACTTTCTAACTCATATCAGCCTCTGGTCCGCAAATTGCTTTCATTCACATTAATGAATCCAATATGTTTTCCCGCAAACACTATATGGATCAAATTTTAGACCTTTATGTCTCTTGCTTTTGCTACAGTTAAAAATTAGACATAGGAAGTTAAAATGTGTTAGATATGCATCCTAAAGCAAATGGTTTCTTTCCAGCTTAAACAAGAAGCCTTTCTTTGACCTGCATTTACTTCAAAATTAGACCATACTCAACATACACACATGAAGAGACTTGCACATAATCCATACTGAAGTATTCACTCACTTGAAATACTGAAGTAGATGCAAATGTATTTTATATCAGCATATCTGGTTGGAAATAATTTACAGTCAGTCACCTACCTGCTGAGTCATATCTTCCTCTTTGTTCATGTCCACTTCATTCTAGTTCAGGTCACCATTAGAAATGGCCTAGCAAAAACCTAGTAGAAAGACGTCCCGTATTTATAGGCACAGACACAATAAAGGTTGGTTAAAACAGAATTGCTGTAAAGTTCTTTTCCCAGAAGGCCATGCAGATGATGAACCATAAAGAGCAACCCCAACGTGTCATGGCCAAGAGCACCACTTTCTGGAACAGCATTAAAGTAGTAAACTGACAATGCACATTACTAGCTGCCTGCCTGCCTGGATACAAAGACAACTGAGTATAAAATTGTTTTGCTCCACTTTTCTCCTCACAAAAGGCTTTTGTCCTGTAACAAGCTATTTCTGTTCTGGAATAGAGGCTATTGTTAAGCTCCTTAGAGGTAAAACCTATACTGGGCATTATAACAACAGTATGTTATTGACACACACGGACAGAGATTTGAAAGGCAGAGCACACTGCAAGAACATACAGCGCTAGCCTGTTATTCCAGGTGCTTGTATTTTGTAAATTAATATTGGCAGATCTGGTGGTATTAAAATAGAGGGAAGGGTCCTTTTTTGTATCAGGTCTCTAAAAATATTTCAAAGATTAGATAGTTAAATCTGTCATTCTTATGCTTTTTTAGTTATCATGTTTAACATGAATTCAAAGGACTATGTCTAACTGACAATTCTTTCAAGCTCCTTTGACTGATTTGACATTAAAGTATCTCGTAAGTTTACAGCATCCCTTCCCGACAACTGGTCACTCAACAACCACCAGCATCACGTTAAGAATGGCATTTAAACTTGCAAAAATGCAAATTCGGCAATTTTTTATCCTTCTTAAAAGGAAAAAATAATTTAAAAAATTAATTTGTTAAAATTACACCATCAAAATAACAACTATTGGTTAGAAGCTATCCAGTGAAATTCATAAATGTGAATTTCATAAAAATGAATTTCATTAAATTCGTAAATATGAGTGCCCAGGCCACAAACTATAAATCTGAAAATCCTTCCTCACCTTGGGGGCACTGAAATGCCATAGCTTCCAACTTTGTGACCCCATCTGTGCAATCTCTGTAACTATACCTGTTCTGAGCTGCCCTACGTGTCACAGAGCAGAGCAGGCAACAAGAGGAAGTTTATTAGTATTCAAGAAATAGGCTACTTGCAAGACTTGGCATTTTGTCACGCCAATGTTAAAAAAAATAATCAATATCCAGTACACTCTATAGGACTCGGCTCCTGCAAGACACATAGGGTGGAAGCCAGCATTTCACTTGCAGAATACTTTTTCCAAAAAAGGTTGTCCTCAGACTGTCATCATACAACAATTAACACAACTGGACAGATCCATTTTTTAGGCAACATACAGGTGTCAGAGACCTATAGATCGTTGTGGCAGAGTTGCTTCTCAGTCTATGTTATGATGAGCTGTGCCAAGAGAAAAATTTTAATTAACACTACTCAGACAAAATAGTCTGAGAAGCAGGAGCAGAGGCCAGGCAAAACCAGACCTCCTGGCTCTCCATATTTTTCATTTTGAACGCAATCCTGAACAAGCTCTGCCTGTATTTTGGAAAAAAAAAAAAAAAAAAGACACACCTCAGGTTGAAAATGTCATTCATTACAGCAAG
This sequence comes from Cuculus canorus, assembly GCF_017976375.1. Lineage (NCBI taxonomy): Eukaryota > Metazoa > Chordata > Aves > Cuculiformes > Cuculidae > Cuculus > Cuculus canorus. The sequence goes on from NC_071403.1 coordinate 11,498,153, forward strand.
AAAATTATTCTTCACAACAAGGGTGATCAACATTGGCACAGGTTGCCCAGAGAGGCTGTGGGATCTCTATCCTTGGAAATATTTGGAATTTTACTGTAGAAGACCCCGAGTAACCTGATACAAGTTCAAAGTTGGTTCTGATTTAAGTGGTGGATCAAACCTGATGACTACCACAGACACTATCCAGCCTAAGTTATTCTATGGCTGTACAGCTGACTCATTTATAGATATTTTTAATGTATTTCATTACCTTTTTGAAAGTACAAAACTTCTACCATATTTTGTATTCTGTTTTACTTTATTCTGCTAAACGGAAGGTAAAGACAAGAAAGAACAACTTGTGTCTTTAAGAGTGTAGATTTTGAGGCACCAGTCTGGCAAATACCATTAGTAATGAATGATTTTTTCATTAGTACTGGAAAGACAAGCTATTTCCATCTCAAGGGCCTGTTAGGTCCTCCTAAAAACAGTGCTGTTTTGTTTCATTTTGTTTTCTAGATAGAGTGAAAAAGGAGAGGGAGAAGGTTCTTTGCCAACACATGCCTGCAAGAGGCTGCTGGTTTCAGTAGAACTGTACTGATCAGAGAAGCTTAGAACCTGATCCAGAAACTAGTGGAAGCCCATTTCACATCTACCAGAATATACAGACTGCTGCAAAGAGCATAGTTTGTACAGTAATACTGATCACCCTTCCACCTTTGGCAAGTGGGAAAAATCATGCCAAATCTACCGTATTTGCATGAAGAATATTTAGGTTTTTACAAAGAAGCTGTCTCTTATATATGAATTCAGAAAGACATTTGCAAAACACTGCTTTGACATGGATGTGGGAGTATCACTTCATAAATACAAACCCCTTTACATTCTTTCTCTGAAAAACAGCCCCAAAGAGGAAGTGATCCTAAAAGGGAGAAGCATTTTGTTAGTATCCAACAGAGAGAAGTTTAAGAGAGAAGATAAAATTCATGGGACTATGTTTATTTTGCAGTTATTATTGAATACTGCGAGAGGCATTTCTGTTAAAGGTAAGCGCGTTATAAAGTACAGAAAAGTTTATAATTTTACAGAAGTTTTTTTTAATAGCTATAAATTGGAGAGGGGCAGATGTAGACTAGACATAAGGAGGAATTTCGTCACGATGAGAGTAGTGAGACATTGGCACAGGTTGCCCAGGGAAGCTGTGGTTGCCCCATCCCTGGAGGTGTTCAAGGCCAGGTTGGATGGGCCTTGGGCAGCCTGAGCCAGTGGGATGTCTCTGCCCATGGTGGAGGGGGGACTTACACAATCTTTAATTTCCCTTCCAAACCATTCTATGATTTTATGATTCTATTAAGTATACTTCTCTGTGCACAGAGTGAAGGGCCATTGTTAAAAGAGGCAAGAGCTTCTAGCATCAAAATGTAAAGTAAATAAGCCTAGAAAATTAAAGCAGACAGAAGATTTTGGTGTTGGCCACCAAAGAAGGGGTCAAAAATTATGGAGTAATGAGTACTGCTTGCTCAGGGAAGCACCTGAGAGAAACATCTGCACAACCCTCATCCAACTGACCTCGGTTCCTGGCAGATGGATGAGCTGGAGCAGACCTGTATCTCAGTGTCTTCCTCTTTCAACTGCTTGTCCCACCTTCTCTCCCCTCCTCTTTTTCCACTTAATCACAAAAGCACCTTTCCCAGTCTTTGCTCCCTTCAGATAGGTGTAGCAAAGTGTAGTTCATCTTCCTTGAAAAGAAGCCTTGAAATGGTTTCAATCTAAACATTAGCATAGCTCTGTGTTAGAACCATTTTTTCCAGCTTATATTGGCTGCAAAATCATTTAACACCTTTATTAGTAAAATGAGTTCCTCAGGGATGTGTCTCATGCAGTCTGATCTTTCAATAGCTTGTATTGTTTTGCATGGCAAGGTTTCAGCAGCAGACAGACTAAAGGGGTGGCTTCTGTGAGAAGCTGCTGGAAGCTTCCCCTACATCCAACAGAGCGAATACCAGCTGGCTTCAAGATGGACCCGCTGCTGGCTGAGACTGAGCCCATCAGTGACGGTGGTGGCACCTCTGGAATAACATATTTAAGAAGAGATAAAAAAAAAAATGTTCAACTGCAGCCAGAGAGAGTGAGAATATATGAGAGAAACAACTCTGCGGACAACAAGATCAGCGAAGAAGGAAGAGGGAGGAGGTGCTCCAGGCACCGGAGCAGAGATTCCCCTGCAGCCCATAATGAAGACCATGGTGAGGTAGTCTGTCCCTCTGCAGCCCATGGAGGATGGTGTTGGAGCAGATATCCACTTGCAGCCCCTGGAGGACCCCACACCAGAGCAGGTGGATGCCAAAGGAGACTGTGACCCCACGGAAAACCCACACCGGAGTAGGCTTTTGGAAGGACCTGTAGACCCATGGAAAGAAAGGAGTTCATGTTGCAGTAGGTTTTGTGGCATGACTAATGACCTCATGGGATACCCACAGTCTGTTCCTGAAGGACTATGCCCCATGGAGAGGACATATGCTGGAGCAGTTTGTGCAGAACTGCAGCCTGTGGGAAGGACTCATGTTGGAGAAGTTCTTGGAGGACTGTCTCCTGTGGAAGGGACACCATGATGGAGCAGAGGAAAGAGTGTGATGAGCCTGCCTTCTCTTGAGGAGGAAGGGGCGCCAGAGACAACATGTGGTGAACTGACCACAACTCCCATTTCTCAACCCTTTGTGTCACTTGAAGGGGAGAAAGAGAAAATCAGGAGTAAAGCTAAGAGCAGGAAGAAGGGAGGGTTGGAGGGAAGGCAGTTTTAAGATTTTGTTTCATTTCTCATTATCCTACTCTGATTTGATTGGTAATAAATTAAACTACATTCCCTAAGTCATGTCTGATTTGGCCACAACAATAATCGCTGAATGATTTTTCCTTGTCCTTATCTCGACCCATGAGTTTTTTAGTATATTTTCTCTCCCATGTCCAACCGAGAAGGCAGAGTGATACAGCACCTTTGGTGAGCACCTGGCAAGCAGCCAGAGTATACCCACAACAAAATTGTATGTTCTTTCTAGTGTCACTGGAAAGAGAGCCTCAGAAGAACAGCCTATAAGGGTGTTTTCTAAAGCAGAAGCAGAGATTTACAAAAATAATCCAAATATTTTAGGATGTAGAACTGATTTAATGAGTTTGCATAATTATTTAATTGAAATATGTTGGGTTTCAACCCAAATTTATCAAGTGCTAATGTAAAAACCTAGACACTTCAAAAATATTACACAGAGCAAACATCACAAAAGCGATCACTTAATACTTCAACTGCAGATACTTTGTATCCACTCTCTATGATGAATAAACGGAAATGAGAAAGTACAAACTGTTTGTTATCCCACTGGCAGCTCTTCAGAAGCTAAAAAGAGATCTAGCTTCTCTGATGACAGCTAGCGTGGCAACTGCCAATCAGGGGAACCCTCTGCCGGCAAGCTGCCAGCAGCATTCATACACATAATTTCATCGTTGTCGTTTAGAACTACTTCTGATTCCAGCTATCGATGTCAGGGGTATTTTTAATAGCGTTTTCCAGGAAAAAAAAAGAGATTAAAATTATTACTGCTTGTACTCTCCTCACATTTAAATTGCTTTTCCAGTGAGTTTCTATATACTCTGAATTAACATCATTTTAAGCAGTAAAGAATCAGGCCTCAGCGCATCCACTAGGACACTTTTTTCTCTCCCCACTAGTGTAGGTTACCTTCAGCTGTTAATTGTTGTGAGTCTCCTGAAATGCCTGAATTATTCAAAAGAATCTTTAAAGGATATAGGTTTTATATCTCGGATGGGTCTTGGGTAGTGCCTAATGCTTCTGTGGCTGAAGGCAGGATTAGATCCTGTCATCTGCTCATAGGCATAGAGAACTTCTCAATAATTCCATAACTTCTTTAATCATCTAAATCTTGTGGAATATGGCCACTACCATTTCCAATCTTGTCAAGCATGACAAAAGACTCCTATCCACCTTGGCTGGTTTCGAAAGTATTCCTCTCCTAACAGACAGATAAAGTAAGTGCTGAAGGTTAACAGAGAAAACACTTAAAATAAAAGAAAAGATCTTATACTGGTTACTTCCTTTAGTTTCAGAAACCTTAAAAATAAAAGGTATTTTAACACATGGATATTTCCAAACTGGTGCTAGAGCCAACAAACATCCATACTTCACAGTACTGTATGGTGAAGGATGGATTTTTAACAGGTCTATCTCAGGAGCTTTTGAGTACAAAGATCCTTGAGCTCCCCAGTTCTAAGGCCAGCAATGACATGGCCAGCAAAAAGAGATTTTCATTAAGTCTCTCCACCATAAAACTATAAAATTCTGTACTAATATCTGAAGGCCAAAAGAAGAAATTAGGACATAAAAATCCCTTCAGGAAAATCTAACCTAATGTCTTCCTTCACCAATAGGTTATATTTCTGGTTTTACCTTTCCCCCCATGTTTTGCCATCATTGTTAAACTGCAATGTGACTTGTCTTGTAGAAAGTGTCATTTTCTTCACAGCTCGCATAAATTACTATTCAGCATCAAGATCTGCAAAAGACTTCAGGTAGTTAAATTCCTGATTATATTGTCACCTAGTAAAATATAGAAATAAAAAAACGGTTTTAGGATTTCATCGTATCGTTTTGTGAGGAATGCTCAGGAGTCAAATAGGTAAACTGAGGCACATATCTTGTGAAGCAGCATTATTTATTTGTTTACTTGTGGTTGAAATCATAAGAGCGACTCCTTTGGGCAAGAAGGAAAGTGCTCGATGTTTGTCAAAAAACACATAGATTTTATAGTGTTTATTTCAAGGCAAGACCACCCTCTCCCCAAATTTACAACTTAACAGAAATCTCTTACAAGGCGGTTACTAAGCTACTTTTTACATGTTAGATTTCTTTAGCCTGTCTGTTGTTTATAAGTTCTTACATTCCTAAGCGTATCTTGTACCTTACCAGAAAGGCACCAGGAGATAACATTTCTCTTCCAAAATACTTTTTCAGCCATTTCTTAGTCAAAAACAGCTTATGCAAACGTATTTTGCAAGACTATTTTAAATTCAGTTCAGCAAGGCCCTTCACCTTAATGCTAAAACTTCCATTTTGTATAAACACAAGTATCCTAATTCTCACAGTCTCCTCTTCCCACCTTCTCACAAGTATTTTTTCACTATGCATGATTGCGTTTATCCGGTATCCCCCGTTTATTGCCCAGTGATTTTTACCCCAAGTAGGTAGCTAAGTATGCCACCACTAAGTGCTGCTCACTGTTCTATTTGCAGGTGCCAAAAGGCAGGTGCAAATGGTACTCACAGACAAGGAAAGAACTGAAATATTGGCCTAAAACATTTTAGAAGTCAATGAAGTGAACTTCTACATCAATGACATGTATTAAATCTTCTCAATAGGTAATAAGCAATTACTTTATACTCATAGTAACTAAAATTATCAAAAAAGCTTGATTATTTGAAACTGCAGCATTACTTGTGCTTTGAATGATGCTTTAATGTGTGCTCTTCATAACTTCAGCATTAAAATGAAATGCCAGATGTTATTGCAACTTTCTCAGTTCTTGGTCTTGTATATATCAAATGTGTAAACAAAACACAGGGGCCTCTTAATTTTACTCTTGTTAACACAATTGATTTCTTTTCTATGCTTAAATCTTTAAATTATTTTTCAAATTATAAAGGATCACTGATTAGGCAGTCATGAATCCATGAGTCAAGGTCATAATCTTACACAGGCAGACAAGCCCTTGTGAATTTTTATTATTCCTAATAAGAGGAATCAAATATATTTTCACCCTTTCTATTACTTTCTCTGTCCTATCTAGTGACAGGAAATTATTCTTTTTCTTTTATCTACTGCTATATTTTTTGCTTTTATTCTCTGTTGAAAATAGAATTTCTCTTTCAGTGTGAAAACCAGTCTGTTTTCATATATTAATTAGAGCTTAAAGTCTTTCCTCATAGCGCAGCTTTCTTTGGCAAAGCATATGCTACTTTACTTGCTCCTACAGACAGCTGTCACTGTAATAGAATTTAAAAAAAAACAAGTAACAGAATAATATTAAGGGATTTAGACAGGTGATGAAGAATAATAATTGAAATCAAAATAAGATTGTAGGTAGAGCAAGAATTCCTGTGTCCCTAGCTCTGCTCGACACGCCTTCCCCCTCCTCCTTCCCCACCACTGTGGCAGCGTATGCTCACTCCCCTGGGAGTCACACACTGCCACAGGGCAGATGTTGCAGTGGGTTAACAGTCGCAGAGCTGTGCAACAGCTAGAAAACTGTGTCCATGGTTTCTCGTGCCCCTTCCAGCAGGTGGGAAGGCTGCCTCACAGCTCATCGCACCCACTCCATGCTGAGGCATAACCTGGGAAAAGATCTGGGGAATGAGACCAGCAAGCAAGGTACAAGACACTCCTCCTAACAAACCTTATGGCTGCACCTGGCCCAGCAAAATATGATTAACAATTAATCTGGATTAAATTAAATCCAGGTAATGCTTGAATTTCTAATCCTGCATAATATGTTATGTGGGCATTAGTAATGGTATTGCAGTTTTACAGCTATACCTGTAATGCTGTATAGCTATGATGCACTTACTGAGTAGAGTTGGAAGAAGCTGCATGATAGACACTGCACAGCAGATGCACCAACATTATCTTCTGCAGCATCTGAGATTTTTCACATTAGTTTGCCATGAAAACAGATGAAACAGATTTTACTTGACGCATCAACACGTCAGTGTCAGAAGCTGAGTTGCTGTAATTACAGATCTTGGCACCCTGCTTAAAGTCTTGATAATTCGTTCCAGAACCATGCTAATTCAGGAGGCCATAAACTTATGCTGGAAGAAGTTTAGATGCTTACCATCTGCTGTCAGCAAGGACCATGACCAGTGCATCATGATTTGATTCTTGTTACTGCTTGTTACTCATTAAGATCCTCCACAGCTTTTTCTTTTCCCTATCTAAGTCAATCTTCAAGAGCCTTTTCACATTTTACCTGTCATCCCTGTTTTAGCAGGATAGCAAAAATTCATTGCTCTCTTACGGCCTCTATGGTCTCCAGCCTCTTATGGACCTTGCCTTTGTTTCCGTCTTTCTTGCCCTCCAGATAAACACAGAAAGACACCTACCATGCCTCAATCATTTCAAATTTTCCAGTTACCCCTATGCACAAGGCCCTGTCTGCTGCAGGAAAAGGAGCAAAGACATGCTTAATAGCGCTTAAACTTAGCAAAGGAGTTTACATGTGCTCTCTAACACTGCTTCCAAATTCTCCCAGGTTAAATCAAATGGCAGACTGCAGCTGCCTTCGAAATGCATTAACGCTGTGAGGAGAGATGCTCAGTGGCAACACCGGGAAAATCAAAAAGCGATTCTAGATTTAGTTGCACTTGCAAATATATAGTCTTCAAATACTTTCCTAATTAGGACAAGAAAACTAAACCTAGAATATGAATACAAGGGCAAACTAATCACAGCTCTAAAAATGTAAGAAGAATTATGTAGCTCATTTCCACAAGACAAAAGACAAGGGCACTGTCTTGTAAAGCACTGAATCAAACAGCTCGGCTTATAGCACATCCATAGTTTCCATTCCAATTTTCTAAAACTGGCCTAAGAAATAGAGCTCCTGAACATTATCTCCATAATGTCTCTCTTCAAGGCAGATACCTAATCTCATCTTGCCTTTAATGCGACTTTAAAATCCCTTATCCCTCTATGGAAAAGAATATTTAAAACATATTTCTGACTGTGTTCAGCCGGAGCTGAGACTCAGTACCTGAAGTTACAGCAGTGTAGAAGAAGCAAATTGATGCAAACATTGGTGAAAAGGAGGGCAGCACTAAGCGCACATAAAAGTGTCCACCAGTGACTAGGCATGATCACGTCTAAGTCTGCAGCAACGCGTGTAGAAAGACACAACACATGTCAAGGAAGACACGAGAACGCTGCTACTCTGTTAGGCTTTGGGTCATTTTCCCTTTTGTCTTCTTGGTGGGCAGAGTATCTGCTGAATTACGCTGTCTCCTCCTCAAACAACATTGGACAAACAATAAAAAACTTTTGCTGTTGGTAGATGAATACTACTACAGCAAGGAGAGCTGCACGCAGCTACACTGAAGAGGGATTTTTTTTGTCAAATATTTTCTGTGTTTTAAAAACTTAAGATACTTCAAAACATTTTGATGAAAAAAAAACAGAATAGAAGTGAACCTTGTACAAATTAGACTTTTTCAGTCATTCCATGGAAATCTCTAGCACAATAGCCTTCCACATAATTAGGCAGAAGGGATAAAATAGTACTCAACTCCTGACTTTTCAGTCCCAACTTGTAATTTAACAGCCAAATAAAAGTTGTCATGTTCTCTATTTACATTAGGTGGCACCATCTTCACAGATTTATGGTTTACATCAGAAATCTGTAGTGTTCGTTCTAGAGTATTTGATACCGTGATACAGTAGCTACTTGATTTGCAGCCAACGGGAACATCTTACATTATTTAGACAAGCAAAAGTACTTAGTTTCAACATAAAAAAATCTTCATTAATGAAGAAAAGTTGCAAGGGACAGCAAGTAGGAGAGTAGAAATATTGAAGTATTTACTAGTAAACGTTGCTTTGTGGCTTATTATTAAAGCACCAATTTACTCTTCATTTGTAAACGGATTTAGTTCCCAGCAAAAAGTAATAACTAAAAGCCATTTATATTCAACTTATTTTGATTGGCTATGATAATTTGCCAGGACCCTTATATTCTTCATTTATTAATGGAGGAATTTCTCAGAAAATTTGACTGATGTTGCCAATTCTTTTTTTGTAACATTCATCACTACTTCACAGTGTGGATTGCCCTGTGTTAAAATGAAGTCAGAACTTTAAAAATACTTTTAGAAAAGCAATGAAGGTGAGGGTAAGTGTCAACAGCAATTTCAATTAGGATCAGACACTTCTCAAATCACCTACATGCCAGGCAAGGCAAGAACTTAGGCATGGATATCCAGTGCCTCTAAGTGGTAACCCATAACCACTGGTAATATCAAAGAAGGTTTTTTCCTCTGCAAGAAAATTTTCTATGTTCTTAAACACATTTTAACAAAATATTTTCACTCTGATGTACTTCAGTACTTCAGTAGTGTTCCAGCTGGCTGTAGTCCAGACTATTCCTGTGTCGTTAGTCTTCCGTCACTGTTAAAAATCTCATTATAAAGAAATTCTTACAACACACATGACACTAGTGTTCCTGGTCTCAATGATAACTCTTGCAACATCTATACTTGAGTGCTTGGAGTTTAGTTTTGCCAGACTTTGAATAATAAATACAGCCAAACAGGCAGGAACGGACAGATGGGAGCTTTCTAAATATTTCAGGAACTCACAAGGGATGTGACTTTATATTTCATTTCTCCATCTCTAGTTTAACACACCAGCAGCTCTTGCAATCGGTTTAAGTATCCTCTTTTTCAGGGCCTAAGGAGTTAGGGTCAAATTTCTAAAGGCAAACATGTTGTTTGAAATTTTCATCTATACGTATTATTGTTCTTATTGGTGATGATCCTCTGATACCAAATTTCCTTTCTGTGCAGGCTCATGCCATTTATCCGTGCTCACACAACTCAAACAGCCTGTGACTTAAATAGCAGTTAGATAACAAAGCTTTTTTAAAAATCTCCTGAGGACCTGATTTGTAGTTTTAGATACCAGATAAAACCAGCTTCTGAATCCTCTTAAAAATGGTGCTAGTGGGAGGGCTTTTCATAAGATTTGACCCAGCAATGTTAAATATCCTTCCGCTCTGCATATGTCCAGATAAAAAAGCTATGATAATTTTAAGTTCTCACTCAGGGTAGGTGATTTTAGTAAAAGCGTATTAAGTTATTGAAGGCTCTAAATATCTAGCCTTAACTGTGTCTTGGGATGACATCATACAATGGCAATGCGATTATTATTAAAAGCATCACAGTATTTCAGTTCTAGATAAGACTGAATCGATTGTAAGACACAGTCACTCTCTTTTCTTCCTCATATTGCTACTTCAGAGCTGAATTAAGGATGAGTGATCTATTTATTAAATAAAGTTTGCCTCAGATAACAGCACCAAAAGTCAGAAAATATTGCAAAACAGAGTTTACTTTTTCTAGTGCTCTCAAGGAAATGGCATTGGTATCAATGTTGAAGAGCTTTCAAAGAATCACAGCAAAATCCTGCTGAAAATACTTTTAGGTGGTGAGGGTTATCACGGCACTTTAAAGTGCCTTTATGAGTTCCTTCCTATTGTCTATAAGTGTGGATCTTCTTGGGGCAGTTGTAATGGGTTGCCAACACCTAATAAGTCAACTGGAAAATGGAAACATGCAGCTGATTAATATATAGCATTTTTAAAAGTTACAAAGAATCTGCATATGTTTTCAATAGAGCAGCAGTCCTAGAAAGCAGATTTACTCCCACACACCTGCGCATATGCGACATGCTTACCAACAGTACTGTCCTTACACAGAAGGAGGAGGAAAGAATCAGAACTTTTTCTGTAGTGTACTGTTACTGGGACTGTATCTGCAAATGTAGAAGAGGTTTTGCTATAAAAACAGCCATTTCAGTTAAAAGTACTTAATATGTACAGCAGCACGTACTGCAGCAGCAAAAATAGTGAATGAATCATTGTGCTGCAATGCTGCACATTTACATGAGTCAGGTAGTATCAGTGGTTTCCACAAATGCCATTTATCATTTGTCATACTTGCAAACATCCTCAAGGTTGAACCACTGAATTAAATACCCATTACCTATAGTAAGAAAGGAATTGGACAGAGTCAAGCTGTGTGCTGCCTCTGATGCAGTATAATATACATCGCGTTTCTACTCTATCCATTGAAATATCACTGGGTCAAGGCTACACAAATAGATTTATACATTCTGATCTTTTAATCAAGCCTGTGAGGATAATACATACCCTGATAGACCTTCAGACAATGGTATGGAAGCAATCATGTGCACAACAGATGAATGGACCGAAGGCATATAGACAAATCAGTAGACTTTTCTTAAAAGCAGAACATTGGCATAGATTGGTAAATAAAGGCATTGTGGAGATGTAATTTCTGACCCATCTTCCTCACTGCCTTATCAGTCAAGAGTTCGTGTCTACTATGTCTCTAACTTCTCCAAGCGGATTAGTTACAATATCATAATCAGTCCCTTCTTTCCCATATCCCGTCCAGTGGTTCAAACTTTCATTCACAAATAACTCCCTCTACCCTGTAGCTATTTTAAATAATGAATGAATACTCTTTGTAGATACCTGTCTGCACCTTCAGCAAGTGTCTGACTGACACTAGAATCCAGAGAGGGTATGAGAAAAAATTCCCTAACTGCTACTCCCTATCCTACAAGAACAAGAAGAGGTGTCAGATCCGCACTTCTTTGCTACTGATTCAGTGTAATTTAGAAGACAGATTTTGTCCAGTTATACACACAGAAAGCTGATCTAATCAAGCAGGAGGACACTAGGTGTAGAAGCCTGAGATCTAAGTCATCTCAAAAACAGGAAAGAGGAGCCTGACCTTGTTATAATGAGACAGTAACTTTGCTGCTGTGTCTACACTTGCCTAGAAAAAAGATTAACAGGAAGAGTGGAATAAGTGCTGAAGCACCTCATTAGCAAAAATAACTCTTTGCAGTGTTACCATTCTCATACTTTGAGATGTGGGAGAGAGAGAAGAAACTTCTGCTCAAGAAGGAGAACTGCTTGAAGAGGAATGCTGGAGTCTAATACTCCTCATCACATACTGCTGCAGGATTGGCACGTTCAAGGAGATATTTGTTGGGAAAATGACGAAAGCATGAATGTTCCCACCTTGTTGGTACTGGAGAGAAAGAATAGGTCAAAATGAGTGCAAATGATACTTTATATCAGGACAGCATTTGCTTTTACAAATTAGATAAGTTTTTATAAATTGTTTCTTAGAAGCTAGGTAAAAATATTATTAATCATCAAAATCATTGGTCACTACTTATATGAGCTGGATTTATAAATATAAATTTTAGGTAGCAAACTTATCATCTAACTAGTTATCCTCCGTCTTCCACTTGGCATACAAATGCACAAATAATACTGATTAGTAAAAATATATTTTCCTGATGTTTTTCACATTAACATAAAAGTTGGGTATTTTACATGGGATAATGCAAATATATCATGTAAAGCAGCAGAATAAGCATAATTCAAGTAAATTAAATTTCATGCAGAAAACATCAATCTTTGTTCAAAAAAAAAAGAATTTTGTTAGATGTATCTTACTGAAACTGAGGATCATTGCAAATTCCACTTTGCAAGATAAGTGTCCACTGCCTTGACTCCTCCAGTGTAAACACACAGGAAAGGAAGGCCGGCCTACCAAAACAAAGCACTACTCAAAATATACAAATCTCTCCTTGACAAGAAAGTAAAAAAAAAGAAATAACTACTTGCAAAGGATGTAAACACACTGACAGAATTACTTGACATTTTGATTCTTATTGAAGCATTGGTTGAAAAGAGAACATTTTTATTAAGCTACACAGAAGACAGAAACACTATAAAGATAGAGGATGACCATTTTAAAAGTTTCAAAGTTAGGAAATAAGGCATTAAATAACACTAGAATGGAAGCTTTCTATGTAGGTTTTATTCAATGTCCTGGTGTATATGCGGTATAAAATATGCTTTGTACTTGCAGATAAATACCCTAACTTTCCTTTAAGTTTCCAGAGGTATTTGTTTGTAGAGAGAGAAAGGAGAATCTCCAGCATCTTGAGTTCCAATCTCCAGAGACAAATATCGTCCAACAAGTTTTCTGCTATTTCTTCTTTAAGAATTCCTCTGGTTTTCCTATTGTAACCTCTCTCTTTCCATCACCTAAACTCCTTCCATAATTCAAGGTACTACACTCCCTATTCTCCTAGTCCCAGTCTATATTCCCAGCATGTTTTTTCTAGTCTTTTTATCCAATCGCCCCTGTACTATTCTCCCACGCTTATTTCCAACCCTAAAACATGGGGTCCCACTCTTTTCTCAGGCAGTTTCCAGAAAACCCTTAGGCTCAATTATGCAAGAGCGCTTTATTCTTCTCTTTCTTCCCCACAGATCCCACCTCACCAATCTGCTTTTCTGCAATAATTTCTCTCCTCAACCAAGCACTATGCTACGTCACTTCACTTTCCGTGTACAGGAAGCCCGTGTAGGGCTAGAAGCAGCCCAGGACATGAAAAGTTTATCTGAGTTCCTCCGAAGTCATTGACTGGTACGTATTTACTCTGTGGAGAAAGTACACAGCACATCTGGTCAGCTAAGGGTAATGTGACAGCTTAAGGCAACAATGAAGTTTGCAGTGATCCTTCTGCCGTATCTCCTTCTGTAGGAGATACCTAAAATGCCTAAGTAACAGCTTTCCTGAACATATATGAATTACAATGGACATCATTATCAAGACTTTGAAAAAATTTGGGGGGATTTTCACAGGTATGATGAAGGGCTTATTTCTGATATGAAAGCCATCCGTCTGCCAAAGTTAAAATCCCTGCTTCAAAGCAGGTGGTGCTGGTGAATTTTACAGGAAAGACCTGAGGGTATTAACATGAGCAAAGTGGCATTTTGTTCCTAGGCTCATTCACTGAAGGAGATGAATTACTTGGCTGAAGTATTAAGGAATTCAGCCAGGGGCACAGGCAGGGTATGAAAAGTTCTGGCTTGAACTCAGTGCTTCATAAAGGTATAAACAGCTAAGAACAGTATTGTAGAATGGGAATAAAAGTCGTCTTCACTGGTGCCTTCAGTGGTGCATAATAAGTGGTGTTACTCACACCACACGCAAAAGACACAGAGTTCTGACCTTATTTCTTCTCTTTGTATTATTGTGGTAGGGAAAGGATGTTTTAATAGGAATACCAGAATAGTTTAAAAGGTCATTAATGATCCATTCTATATAACACTCATTTATTCTCCATCTAGCATTCCATTTTAATTAGGAGTTCAAGAAGCAACCAGGAGATAAATATCACCCAAAATTATTCCTAGCATTATTCTCTAGGACATCTCCAAAGCAGACCACAGTCCTCACAGCCCACGAGAGAAAAGGAGAGATATGAGGAGTGAGAGATACTTATTAGTCCTGCCCGCATGTCAGCTGAAGTTAACAAATTTTACATGCCACTATGACTCAGCAACAACAAACCTGCAATTTCCTGCAGGCTTTGGGCATTTGACATCAGAATGAATCAGCATCCATATGGAGAGTTGAGGACTCCTTTGCACAGCTGCACCAGAGCATCTTTAAAAGAATTTAGGTAGAAATAACTG